>NW_027136345.1:0-600000 GCF_039906515.1 Pseudorca crassidens
CGTTTTTTCCTGAATATATTCAGGAAAAAACGCATACGCCCTTTTTGGCCAAGTGCATCATTGTGGACGTTCTGCCTCTTTTCCTATGCTTTCAATGCAATTCCAGTCTACCTCCTGAAATCGGTTTCCTGCAATTCTGCCCCACTTTCAAGTCCTCTTGGCAGCCTTACTTCAGTATATTTTTGGACGATAGCTGTCATTTATAACTCTGCAGGTTTGTGAATTACAGTGCCCCTGAGCTCCTTTCTTCAACTCGCTTTCTTGTGACCTGGCCGCAACACCGCAGGATGGCTTCAGGCCCTAATCTGGTTCCGGCACGGCATGCTGAGCCTTTGGTTAATTCCTCTTCCTGGTGGGAAATGAGAGTTAAATTTGCCCGTCCAGACACCTCCAGCTAGTCTCTCATTGGTTCTCGCTATTCCTGTTCATCTTCCGCAGAAATTGCAAACTGGGCCAAACAGGAGGTTAAAGGGACTGACTCTCCAAGTGTGGAGAGTGTTAGTAAAGCGTCTGGAATGTTGCACCCGAGTACCAGGGTACGAAAACTGAGACATATTTGAACACGTCTCCCGATCACATGGTTGATCATACTCTGGGTTCCACATGCATGTTTTAGCTGAAGGAAGAATACCTTAAACCTGGGTAGTTGAAACCCGTGGAATGGGTACCATGCAATATGACTTCAAAGGGTCTTCATTTGCTCACCGAACCTCTCCAATCCTATCACTGCTGCGTTTATGCCCCTGTACACATGCTTGATTCTCTTTCGGAGACATAGCAATCCCTAGGTTTTAAGATACTTACTAGTCAGGTACATTCTTAGGCGTTTAATATGGGGTGTTGAGTCCATTTCGTTGAGCAAGGAGTAGCTCTTGTCTATTCCATATTTGGCTTAAGGAACTTTATCTGTGCTCATTTCAATCTCTGGTTTTATGCAGCACCCCAACTCACCTTTCCCCTTAAGCAAGCATAAGTTGGTTTTCTAAATTTGAGACCCTGTTCTGTTTTGGAATTCAGTTCCTGTGTAGCCAAGTTTACATTCCGTGTATTAGTGATATCTTATGATGTTTCTTTTTCTGTGTGACTTATTTCAGTTAGAATCATCGTACCTGAATCCACTCATTATGCTGCTACGGGCCTGATGACATAGATTTCATTGCTGAGTGATACTGCATTGTACGTAAGTACCACAAGTTCTTTATCCATTTTTCACTTTCTGTGATATTGAACTTGTACGGTAAACGAGGTTCTTGTAAACAGAGGCGTCCCAAACTTTGGGGTGGCTGTGTCTTTTTGATTTTAATTTCCCTAAACTATAGGACCATAAGTGGAAGTGCCCTAGGCTCTGTTGCTTTGTTTTTTAGATGTTTCTGGAAATACCATATACTTCTCCCCAGTGTCTGTTGGCAATTTACATCCCGCCCATCAGCATAACAAGGCTCCCAGTTCTCCATGGCCTGTCCTGCCTTTCTGGGTTTTACACTTTTTTCAGATGGCCCTTTTGACCGGGGGGAAGTGAGACTTCATTGTAGTGCAGATTTCCTTTGCAAGCTTGCTTGGTTGGCCAAAAAGGGCGTATGCGTTTTTTCCTGAATATATTCAGGAAAAAACGCATACGCCCTTTTTGGCCAAGTGCATCATTGTGGACGTTCTGCCTCTTTTCCTATGCTTTCAATGCAATTCCAGTCTACCTCCTGAAATCGGTTTCCTGCAATTCTGCCCCGCTTTCAAGTCCTCTTGGCAGCCTTACTTCAGTATATTTTTGGATGATAGCTGTCATTTATAAGTCTGCAGGTTTGTGAATTACAGTGCCCCTGAGCTCCTTTCTTCAACTCGCTTTCTTGTGAGCTGGCCGCAACACCGCAGGATGGCTTCAGGCCCTAATCTGGTTCCGGCACGGCACGCTGAGCCTTTGGTTAATTCCTCTTCCTGGTGGGAAATGAGAGTTAAATTTGCCCGTCCAGACACCTCCAGCTAGTCTCTCATTGGTTCTCGCTATTCCTGTTCATCTTCCGCAGAAATTGCAAACTGGGTCAAACAGGAGGTTAAAGGCACTGACTCTCCAAGTCGGGAGAGTGTTAATAAAGCATCTGGAATGTTGAACCCGAGTACCAGGGGATGAAAACTGAGACATATTTGAACACGTCTCCCGATCACACGGTGGATCATACTCTGGGTTCCACATGCATGTTTTAGCTGAAGGAAGAATCCCTGAAACCTGGAGAGTTGAGACCCATGGAATGGGTACCATGCAATATGACTTCAAAGGGTCTTCATTTGCTCACTGAACCTCTCCAATCCTATCACTGCTGCATTTATGCCCCTGTACACACGCTTGATTCTCATTTGGAGACATAGCAATCCATAGGTTTTAAGATACTTACTAGTCAGGTACATTCTTAGGCGTTTAATATGGGGTGTTGAGTCCATTTCGTTGAGCAAGGAGTAGCTCTTGTCTATTCCATATTTGGCTTAAGGAACTTTATCTGTGCTCATTTCAATCTCTGGTTTTATGCAGCACCCCAACTCACCTTTCCCCTTAAGCAAGCATAAGTTGGTTTTCTAAATTTGAGACCCTGTTCTGTTTTGGAATTCAGTTCCTGTGTAGCCAAGTTTACATTCCATGTATTAGTGATATCTTATGATGTTTCTTTTTCTGTGTGATTTATTTCAGTTAGAATCATCGTACCTGAATCCACTCATTATGCTGCTACGGGCTTGATGACATAGATTTCATTGCTGAGTGATACTGCATTGTACGTAAGAACCGCAAGTTCTTTATCCATTTTTCACATTCTGTGATATTGAACTTGTACAGTAAACGAGGTTCTTGTAAACAGAGGCGTCCCAAACTTTGGGGTGGCTGTGTCTTTTTGATTTTAATTTCCCTAAGCTATAGGACCATAAGTGGAAGTGCCCTAGGCTCTGTTGCTTTGTTTTTTAGATGCTTCAGGAAACACCATACACTTCTCCCGAGTGTCTGTTGGCAATTTACATCCCGCCCATCAGCATAACAAGGCTCCCAGTTCTCCATGGCCTGTCCTGCCCTCTGGATTTTACACTTTTTTCAGATGGCCCTTTTGACCGGGGGGAAGTGAGACTTCATTGTAGTGCAGATTTCCTTTGCAAGCTTGCTTGGTTGGCCAAAAAGGGCGTATACGTTTTTTCCTGAATATATTCAGGAAAAGCTGCATATGCCCTTTTTGGCCAAGTGCATCATTGTGGACGTTCTGCCTCTTTTCCTATGCTTTCAATGCAATTCCAGTCTACCTCCTGAAATCGGTTTCCTGCAATTCTGCCCCGCTTTCAAGTCCTCTTGGCAGCCTTACTTCAGTATATTTTTGGACGATAGCTGTCATTTATAACTCTGCAGGTTTGTGAATTACAGTGCCCCTGAGCTCCTTTCTTCATCTCGCTTTCTTGAGACCTGGCCGCAACACCGCAGGATGGCTTCAGGCCTTAATCTGGTTCCGGCACGGCACGCTGAGCCTTTGGTTAATTCCTCTTCCTGGTGGGAAATGAGAGTTAAATTTGTCCGTCCAGACACCTCCAGCTAGTCTCTCATTGGTTCTCGCTATTCCTGTTCATCTTCTGCAGAAATTGCAAACTGGGCCAAACAGGAGGTTAAAGGGACTGACTCTCCAAGTCGGGAGAGTGTTAGTAAAGCGTCTGGAATGTTGCACCCGAGTACCAGGGTACGAAAACTGAGACATATTTGAACACGTCTCCCGATCACATGGTTGATCATACTCTAGGTTCCACATGCATGTTTTAGCTGAAGGAAGAATACCTTAAACCTGGGTAGTTGAAACCCGTGGAATGGGTACCATGCAATATGACTTCAAAGGGTCTTCATTTGCTCACCGAACCTCTCCAATCCTATCACTGCTGCGTTTATGCCCCTGTACACATGCTTGATTCTCTTTTGGAGACATAGCAATCCATAGGTTTTAAGATACTTACTAGTCAGGTACATTCTTTGGCGTTTAATATGCGGTGTTGAGTCCATTTCGTTGAGCAAGGAGTAGCTCTTGTCTATTCCATATTTGGCTTAAGGAACTTTATCTGTGCTCATTTCAATCTCTGGTTTTATGCAGCACCCCAACTCACCTTTCCCCTTAAGTAAGCATAAGTTGGTTTTCTAAATTTGAGACCCTGTTCTGTTCTGTAATTCAGTTCCTGTGTAGCCAAGTTTACATTCCGTGTATTACTGATATCTTATGATGTTTCTATTTCTGTGTGACTTATTTCAGTTAGAATCATAATACCTGTATCAACTCATTGTGCTGCTAAGGGCCTGATGACATAGATTTCATTGCTGAGTGATATTGCATTGTACGTAAGTACCACAAGTTCTTTATCCATTTTTCACTTTATGCGATATTGAACTTCTACCGTAAATGAGGTTCTTGTAAACAGAGCCGTCCCAAATTTTGGGGTGGCTGTGTCTTTTTGATTTTAATTTCCCTAAGCTATAGGACCATAAGTGGAAGTGCCCTAGGCTCTGTTGCTTTGTTTTTTAGATGTTTCAGGAAACACCATACACTTCTCCCGAGTGGCTGTTGGCAATTTACATTCCGTCCATCAGCATAACAAGGCTCCCAGTTCTCCATGGCCTGTCCTGCCTTTCTGGATTTTACACTTTTTTCAGATGGCCCTTTTGACCAGGGGGAAGTGAGACTTCATTGTAGTGCAGATTTCCTTTGCAAGCTTGCTTGGTTGGCCAAAAAGGGCGTATGCCTTTTTTCCTGAATAAATTCAGGAAAAAAGGCATACGCCCTTTTTGGCCAAGTGAATCATTGTGGACGTTCTGCCTCTTTTCCTATGCTTTAAATGCAATTCCAGTCTACCTCCTGAAATCGTTTTCCTGCAATTCTGCCTTGCTTTCAATGCCTCTTCATAGCCTTACCTCAATATATTTTTTGAAAATAGTTGGCCTTTATAACTCTGCAGGTTTTTGAATTGCAGTGGCCCTTAGCTCCATTTTTCAGCTCTTATTTTTGTGATCTTGCCTCATAACCACAGGATTCCTTCAGGCCCTATTCTTCTTCTGGGGCACCTTGCTGTGCCTTTGGTTTATTCTTCTTACTGATGTGAAATTAGAGTGACATGTGCCCATTGAAACCGCTACAGCTAGTTTCTCACTGGTTCCCCCTATTCTCATTCATCCTCCGCACTAACTGCAGACTGTGCGATACCAGAACTTAAAGGCATTGACTCTCCATGTGGGGATATTTTTGGTAAAGCGGCTGGAATGTCGATCCGGAGCCCCAGGAGAGGAAAAATGAGGTGCGTTTTAGAAACCTTTCCCGATCATATGGTATACCAGTCGCTGGGTTTCCCAAGCATGGTTTAGCTGTAGGAAGATTCCCTTCAACCTGGAGTGTTGGGACCCTTGGAATGAGTAGCATGAAGTATTGCATTAAACTTTTGGCAGTTGCTCACCAAAGCTCATCAATCCTCTCAGCCCCAAGTGTCCAGCCTTATGTCTTATCCAGCTGTGGGTTTATATGTGGTCAATCCAGGTTGCATCACAGCCCCTGAGCGAATTTTGTAAGAATTTTTCTCTCTTTCATTGTTTCTGCGTTTTGTTTTTAAAATTTATTTCTATAATGGGGTTTAGCTCATTTTCACTGCTGTGTTTGTCCCACTCTGCACACACTTGATTCCCTTATGGAGATATATCAATACATGGGTTTTAAGATTCTTATTACTCAGATATATTTCTCTGCGGTGTATAGGGTGTGTTGAGGCCAGTTCATTGAGCAAGGTGTAGATCTTGTCTAATATCTATTTGGTTTATTGAACGGTATCTGTGCTAATTTCAAACTCTGGTTTTATGCATCACCCCACCTCTCCTTTCCCCTTAAGCTGAAATAAGTGTGTTTTCTAAATGTGAGACACTGTTCTGTTCTGTAATTCATTTCTTGTGCAGCCATATTTACCCTCCCTCTATAAGTGATATCTTATGATATGTTTCTTTTCTGTTTGACTTATTTCAAGTAGTATTATCGGACCTAAATCCACTCTTTATCCTTCTACTAGCCTTATTACATTGATTTCATGGTGAAGACATATTCCATTGTACATAAGTACCACATCTTCTTTATCCATTGCTCTCTTTCCTGGGATATTTAAGGTATACTGAAGTTGAGGTTCTTGTAAACAGAGTAGCCCTAAACTGTGGTGTGCTTGTGTCTTGTTGATTTTTAGACTTCCCTAGATATACTCCCATGATTGGAAGTGTCCTATGCTCTGTAGCTCTGTTTTTTAGATGATTTAGGAACCACCATACACTTCTCCAGAGTGGCTCTCGGCAGTTCACACACTGCCCATCAGCGTATAAAGGCTCCCTGTTCTCCATGGCCTGTCCTGCATTTCTGGTTTTTACAATTTTTTAGGATGGCCCTTTTGACCAGTGGGAAATGAGACTTCTTTGTTGTGCACATTTGCATTGCTTGCTTGCTTCGTTGCCCATAAAGTGCGTATGCGTTTTTTCCTGGATATAATCAGGAAAAAACGCATACGCCCTTTTGGGCCAACTGCATCATTGTCGAAATTCTGCCGCTTTTCATGTGCTTTAAAGACGAGTCCAATCTATCTCTTGAAATCTGTTTCTTGCAATTCTGTCTTGCATTCAGATCCTCTTCTTTGCCTTACCTCAACATATTTTTGGACGTTAGTTTTCATTTATAACTCTGCAGGTTTGTGAATTGCAGTGACCCTGAGCTCCATTTTTTAAGTTGCTCTTTTGTGAGCTGGCCTCAAACCCGCAGGATTGCTTCAGGCCCTATTTTGGCTCGGGCGAGGCGGGCTGAGCCTTTTTTCAATTCTTATTCTTAATGGGAAATTAGAGTGATATGTGCCCGTCCAAACCCCTACAACTATTCTCTCATTGGTTCCCCGTTCATCCTCCTCACAATTTGCAAAATGTGTGAAACAGAAGTTGAAATGTGCTGATTCTCCAAGTGGGGAGATTCTAAGTAACGTGGCTGGAATGGTGAACAGGAGCACCAGGAGAGGATAAATGAGCTGCATTTTAGACACATCTCCCGATCACATGGTGTACAGTCCTCTGGGTTTTCCATGCATGTTTTAGCTGTAGGAAGATCCCTTGAACCTGCATATTTGGGACCCATTGAATGGGTACCAGGTAGTATTACTTTAAAGGGTGTGCATTTCCTCACCCAACCTCACATTTCTCTTAGCGCAAACAGTTTCCAGCCTTATGTCTCATCCTGCTGTGGGTCTAGATGTGTTCAATCCATGTTGCATCACCGGCCCTGAGGAAAAGTTGTAAGAGGTTTTCTCTGTCTCTCTGTCGTTTATTTTTTTCAATTTATTACTATATTGGTTACAGCTGATTTTCAAAGCTCTGTTTCTTGCTGCTGTACATCCACTTGATTCACGTACAGAGAGACATCAGTAAATTCTTTTTCAGATTCTTACCAGTCGTATATATTCTTTTCCGGTGACTTGAGTGTGCTGAGTGCAGTTCTTTTAGCTACCGTGTAGGCCTTGTTGATTATCAGTTTGGTATTTGGAATGGTATCTTTGCTAATTTCAACCTCCTGGGTGATGCCTCACCCCTCCCCACCTTTCCCGTTTAGCAGCCTTATGCGTGTTTTCTACATATTTGACTATGTTTTTGTTTTGTAATTTATTTCATGTGTAGCCATTTTGGATTCCACCTTTAAGTGATATCTTATGATATGTGTCTTTTTCTTTTTGAATTATGTCACTTAGAAAGATCATACGTAACTCCTCCAGAGTTGTTACAACTGGCCATATTTCATTGATTTCCAGGCTGAATAATATTCCACTCTACCTAAGTACCACACTTCTACCCATTTTTTCCCTCCAGAGACATTTAAGTTATATCCTAGTTGAGGATCTTTTAAACAGAGAGGGGGTAAACATTGGGGTGCCTGTGTCCTCTCGATTTTTGTTTTTCTCAAGATATACGCCCATGAGTGCAAGTGCCCTATGCTCTGTAGCTCATTTTTTAGATGTTTTAGTAAACACAATACACTTCTCCAGAATGGCCGTTGGCAATATACATTTCCACTATAAGTCTCACAGGGCTCCCTCTTCTCCTTGCCCTGTCCTGCATTTCTGTTGTTTACGCTTTATGAGGATGGCTCTTCTGACTGATGCGAAGTGATATCTTTTGTAGTATTGACTTCCAGTGCCCACCTGTTTGGTTGGCTAAAAAAGTGTATGCCCTTTTCTTGAATATATACAGAAAAAAACGCATACACCCTTTTTGGCCAACTGCAATGTTGGCAATGTTCAGCTCCTTTTCTTGTGCTTAATGGCGAGTCCTTTCTACCTCCTCAAATCCCTTTCCTGCCATTCTCCCTTGCTTACAAGTCCTTTTCTCTGACTTTCCTCAAGACATTTTTCAGTGATGGATATTTTCAACTCTGCAGTTTTGTGAATTTTACTGCCCCTGAGTTCCATTGTTCAACTTGTGTTTATGGGAACTGGCCACAAAGCAGCGGGATTTCCTCAAGCCCTATACTGTTTCCATGGGCAACCCTAGCCTTTGGTCAATTCGTCTTCCTGATTGGAAATTAGAGTGACATGTGCCTGTCTGAACACCTAGGACTTGTCTCTCATTGTTCCTCATCCTTCCGCTTCATCCTCTGGACAAATTCCAAACTGTACGCAACAGGATGTTGACAGTGCTGACATCTCCAAGTGGGGAGACTGTTAATAAAGACTCTGGAGGGGTGAACCCGAGCACCAGGAGATGAGGAGATGAGATGCCTTTTCCAAACTCTTCCCGATCAGGCGGTATACCATCCTCTGGGTGTGACAGACATGTTTTAGCAGTAGGAAGAGTCCCATTCATGTAAGGAGAACACCAGGGCTTTTTCAAAATCAGTGTCTCCCCGAAACCCAAACTGGGGAATTTTTTAAGCTACGGCTACACATATGTTCCTTAAGGGCCTTGGGAAGTAGGCAGAGTCCAAACTTTAGATGATTGAAGTCTTCAGGGTCAGAAGCACTCACCACCAGCTTCCCTTAGGTTACACTTTAACTGTCATTGATAGATGATGTCAATAAAAATATCTATTCTTTTTCAGATTATTTCCCCTTATAGGTTATTGCAAAATGTTGAGTGTAGTTCCCTGTGCTATACAGTAGTTCCTTGTTGATGATCTATTTTATACATAGCAGTGTGTATGTGTTAATCCCAAACTGTTAATTTATCCCTCCTCCCACCTTTCCCCTTTGGTAATAATAAATTATAAGATTTTATACTTCTCAGAAATGGGGGAGCTGAAAGAGAGGTATCATTTTCAATGGAAAAGCATTTAAAACAAGATTGAAGCTTTAACCAAGATTATTAGATGTACATCCTTGGAAAGAAATCACTTCGTTTCTCTCATATTGACCTGACAAATAAGACAAACCTTTTCACTGAACTTGCTTATAATAAAGTGATGGAAATATCAAATGGAAGTGTTAGAAACATCTTATTTTACCCGAGCCTTATACACTGTTCTATGTTAACTACAGTTTGGCTCACACATCTGTTCATTGAGGTTACAATAGTCTCAATTTCTGTTACTGATCCTCCAGAGTGGACCCCAACAAGTGTCCCCCTGCCCAGTGTCATTGGGGCCAACAGATCGAGACTGAGTTTGGTTCACAAGCAAAGGAAACTTTATATTTTGATCAGAGAATGGAGAGGTGAGAGCATGCACTACCCCGTGGGCTGTGGGCTGGGCTGCTGTGTAGAGATCCTGTCAGAGTCAGTGGGAGGGAGGGGGCGGAGCTCTCGAGGGCCAGGTTGGCTGCAGCTCAGGCTCTATATCGCGGAGTCTGCACTGGGCCCCAGGAGCTGAGGTGTCGACCCAGCCATTCTGCACTAGGAAATCTGGTCTGAAGTGCCGGGTGTGGAACCTCTGCATGCGGGACCCTAGGAGCACGTGAAATTAGACAAAGCACAAAGGATAAAAAAGGTTAGACTTGACTTTATTGCCCAGATTCTATTTTTATCTCCCAGGGATTTTTAATGGGCTTTGCTGGGGACAAACCCCTCCTCTGCCTTTTGTCCCGTTCCTCATTCTTGGAGTGCTGAGGGTGCAGACACTTCTTCTGTAACTGCTGAGTGCTGAGTTGGGAGCCCTAATACCCGGGGGCGAGGGTCAGAGCTTCTCCCCAGCAGCCTCCAGGTGACGTTGATTGTCCCCAGGTCCCCTGCCTCCCTGCTCGTCCACCTGAGCACCAGCATTGGAAGTGTTATAGATTCTAATGACCTTTAAGGGTCCAGGAAAGAGATGTGCAGAGACGCTGTGGGGGCCGGTTTCACCCCGCCCCACATTTGTTCGGCCACCTTAGGCTGACCGTTTCTGCCAGCCTAGATGCTCTGACCAGTAGTCTGCGCTTTCTTCAATTAGGCCCCTGAGTTAACGTACAAACAGCACCAGGTGTCAGAGCCCTGCCCGCTCAACTCCCAGACAGTCCAGGGTCAGTGGTGATCAAGGACCATGATGACCACTGAGTCAACAGCCTTTTGAAGTAAACAGGAGTCCAGCCGGTCTTATTGGCCACCATCATCACGGTGTCTGTAGGCTTTTCTATGGTGACAGTGTGATATACGGTTCCCCCGCCAAGATTATTAGCTCCCCTCTGGGTGCAGTAAGTCCTGCAAGCAGTAGTCTGCTCTTTTGGGACACACTCTTGTTGTTTTATGAGAGAAACTCCAGGTCAAGTGATGTTCACACGAATCGTCATGGTGCCCTGTTGCCCCCGGTTATCTCTCTGGATGTTGGAGTTGGAGGGCCTCCTCACTCGAGGTCGGTGTGCCCACGGAGCGAACCCTGCAACTTCAGGGCATGGTTGGTGGTTAGGATCACCACGTGGGGTCCTTTTCCCTTAGGAGGGAGGTGGCCTTTTGGGCTGCTGATTTCCAGGTTTTTAGATACCGCCAGTATCTTGGCCAGATGCGGCAGTGGGCCAAGCCCCTTGGTGACCGTAGTTTATCCTACCTGGATGGCATTCTTGCATTGTTCCATTTCAAGTGGTCCCAGTTTTTGCACTAATTCTCCAATGGCGATTCACCTTTCACCGGGAATGTAAAGGTCAAAGGGTTTAGCTAAATTAGGGAGTTCCAGGGCAAGGGTCTGAATTGACTGCTCTTTCCATTCTTGAAAGGCCACTTCTGGATTCTATTCAAAAGGATCATCATCTTTTCCTTTCAGTGTTTCATATAGAGGCCCAGCTAGTAGACTGTAGTTAGGGATCCAGAAGCAGCAAACCCTGGCCTCCCCAGGAACCCCTAAGCTGTCTTCTAGTTTTAGAAAGGGGTAAGGCTGCAAATGGTTTCTTCCCTTTCCTGGGATGGGCTTCTCCGACCTTCTGTGAGAATGAAGCCCAGGCAGGTCACCGCAGTCTGTGATATTTGAGCTTTTTCTTGGACAACTTCTATCCTTTATTGGCTTGGTAGTTCAGAGGCCTCCTTAGTAGGGCTGGCGATCAGAATGTCGTCTGCGTACTGAAGGAGGGTTTCCTTTTCCAGAGGTAGAACTTTTAGGTCTTTAGCTAAGCTTTCCCCAAAGATGGTGTGGGAATTTTTGCACCCTTGGGGCAAGACGGCCCGGAAGTATTGTTTTAGTTGTATGTTTAGTCCTGCCACTCATAAGCCAAAATTTCTTGTGACTCTGGGACTAATGGAATACAAAAGAAGGCATCATTGAAGACTAATACAGAATACCATGTCCTGGTGGTTGGTAGAATGACCAGCAGGGTGTAGGAATTAGGAGCAACTGGAGGTATATCCTCGGTGGCTTCACTGACTGTCCTGACATCATTTACCAGGTCCCCAGCAGCCCATGGGGCTCTCGTGGTCAGACCAATCCCAGAATATGGAGCTCACCTGGGCAGGTACCCCACCCCCACCCCAGCCCACGGGGCTCTCGTGGTCAGGCCCTTCCCAGGATACAGAGCTACCCTTGCAGGTACCGTGGCAGGGCTGGGCACACAGGAACCGTGCACATAGCCCTCATTGCAGAGCACCCCCAGCTCACCTGTCGCTCAGAGCTGACACAGAGCACCTCAGAGCAGGACTTGAACTAACAAACAGCAGCTGCGACAGGTCTGTGACCCTGGGCATCACTCTGTGCGGCCTCCCTCCACCTAGTCTTCCAGAGACTTCCACTGCACCCGGGGCACCAGGCCTCTGTCTCCAACCACCACCCACCCCTCCTCTCCCTGACTCCTGGGTTCCTCTCATAAGGAGAGGGTTTTCTTGAAGTTGTCTCCCACTCATGGGCCAGATAAAATGATTAGAAAACAAGCCAAAGCTGCAGCCCCTTGTCTCTCCTGACTCTCAGGAGCCCACACCTGTTCCTTGGACCTGGCCGGTTCAGCAAGTTCCATTTTCTGCAACTGTGAGCCCCTGAGGGGTGATGATTGGCTGACCTGGGCAGCCTTACCGTGCGGGCCAGCCCTCCCCAGGTGTGCCTGGGTTGAGATCAATATAAATACCACTCCAGGCAGCAAGAGCCCCTGCAGCCGTGCCTGACGCCATTTTCTCTGCCCTGTCAGCAGTCTCGGGGCTGGGCTGGTGGGAGGAAGTGAGAGGCCACGGCTTTGTGGGTGGCCCAGTGTGAGTGGGGCTCTGCTGGACTTTCTGCAGCAGTTGCCAGGCTGCCACCTGCTAAAGAAGAGGATGTGTCACCCATACCTGCTGCTGGAATTTCTCCCTGGGCAGAGGTGAGGAAGGAAAAAAGCAGTGGGGGCAGGGACAGGACGGGTATCTCAGGCAGGGAAATGGAAACCTTCCAGAAGAGCACCCAGGGCCAGGACCATCCTGGCTGGCCTGCAGGCACCAAGTCGGCCGGCATGCTGTCACTCCTGTGGCTCTATGGCCCTTCCTCTAGGCTTTCAAGTCCTTGTATATATTCAGGTGTTTTACCTGGGACGGGTGGGAATAGTTCAGCAGCAACTGGCCTGGGGCTCAGCTCACGTTTACTCACAGATGCCTCGGCACGGTGCCCCAGCTTTGCAATGAGGACGCTTGTTGCGTGGGGGCTGCTGGCTGAATGGGAGACGATTCCCCACCACTGGCCAACTTCAGAATTGTTTACAACTGGAGCAAGTGCCCTGATACGGTTTTCCTCTGTGGAACTGGTGGGTTCTGTGTTTTTTTTCTCTTTTTCGTTTTTGCTTCAAGGTAGATTTTATTCCTCTTTTTTGTATTTACAGATATAAGCATGGAAATAATTTATTCATATAAATACATGTATGTGAAGGGAATAATTGTTTTTTCTGTTTTATTTTTTAAATTTTATTTCTTTTTAATTTTGAATTTTATTTTATATTTTTATACAGCAGGTTCTTATTGGTTATCTATTTTATACATATAAATGTATACATGCCAATCCCAGTCTCTCAACTCCTCCCACCACCACCCCCCCAACAGCTTTCCCCCCTTGTTGTCCATACATTTGTTGTCTACATCTGTTGCTCTATTTATGCCTTGCAAAATGGTTAATCTGTACAGTTTTTCTAGGTTCCACATATATGCATGAATATACAAGATTTGTTTTTCTCTTTCTGACTTTCTTCACTCTGTATGACAGTCTCTAGATCCATCGACGTCTCTACAAATGACCCAATTTCATTCCTTTTCATGGCTTAGTAATATTCCATTTTATATATGTACCACAGCTTTATGCATTCGTCTGTCTGTGGGCATTTAGGTTGCTTCCATTACCTCGATATTGTAAATAGTGATGCAATGAACATTGCGGTGAATGTCTCGTTTTGATTTATGGTTTTGTCTGGGTATATGTCCAGTACAGGGATTGCTGTATCATATGGTAATTCTACTGTTAGTTTCTTAAGAAACTCCATATTGTTCTCCGTAGTGACTGTATCAATTTATATTCCCAACAATAGTGGAAGAGGGTTCCTTTTCTCCACACCCTTTCCAGCATTTTAGTTTGTAGATTTTCTCATGATGCCCATTCTATCAGGTGTGAGGTGATACCTCATTGTTGAGTCCATTTAGTTGAGCAAGGGGTAGGTCTTGTCTATTACATATTTGGCTTATTGAATGGTATCTGTGCTAATTTCAAACTCTGGTTTTATGCAGCACCCCAACTCACTTTCCCCCTTAAGCAAGCATAAGTTGGTTTTCTAAACTTGAGACCCTGTTCTGTTTTGTAATTCAGTTCATGTGTAGCCAAGTTCACATTCCGTGTATTAGTGATATCTTATGATGTTTCTTTTTCTGTGTGACTTATTTCAGTTAGAATCATCATACCTGAATCCACTCATTATGCTGCTACGGGCCTGATGACATAGATTTCATGGCTGAGTGATTTTGCATTGTACATAAGTACCACAACTTCTTTATCTATTTTTCACTTTCTGCGATATTGAACTTGTACCGTAAACAAGGTTCTTGTAAACAGAGCCGTCCCAAACATTGGGGTGGCTGTGTCTTTTTGATTTTAATTTCCCTAAGCTATAGGACCATAAGTGGAAGTGCCCTAGGCTCTGTTGCTTTGTTTTTTAGATGTTTCAGGAAACACCATACACTTCTCCCGAGTGTCTGTTGGCAATTTACATCCCGCCCATCAGCATAACAAGGCTCCCAGTTCTCCATGGCCTGTCCTGCCTTTCTGGATTTTACACTTTTCTCAGATGGCCCTTTTGACCGGGGGGAAGTGAGACTTCACTGTACTGCAGATTTCCTTTGCAAGCTTGCTTGGTTGGCCAAAAAGGGTGTATGCGTTTTTTCCTGAATATATTCAGGAAAAAACACATACGCGCTTTTTGGCCAATTGCATCATTGTGGACGTTCTGCCTCTTTTCCTATGCTTTCAATGCAATTCCACTCTACCTCCTGAAATCGGTTTCCTGCAATTCTGCCCCACTTTCAAGTCCTCCTAGCAGCCTTACTTCAGTATATTTTTGGACGATAGCTGTCATTTATAAGTCTGCAGGTTTGTGAATTACAGTGCCCCTGAGCTCCTTTCTTCAACTCGCTTTCTTGTGAGCTGGCCGCAACACCGCAGGATGGCTTCAGGCCCTAATCTGGTTCCGGCACGGCACGCTGAGCCTTTGGTTATTTCCTCTTCCTGGTGGGAAATGAGAGTTAAATTTGCCCGTCCAGACACCACCAGCTTGTCTCTCATTGGTTCTCCCTATTCCTGTTCATCTTCCACAGAAATTGCAAACTGGGCCAAATAGGAGGTTAAAGGTACTGACTCTCCAAGTCGGGAGAGTGTTAGTAAAGCGTCTGGAATGTTGCACCCGAGTACCAGGGGACGAAACCTGAGACATATTGGAACACATCTCCCGATCACATTGTTGATCATACTCTGGGTTCCACATGCATGTTTTAGCTGAAGGAAGAATCCCTGAAACCTGGAGAGTTGAGACCCGTGGAATGGGTACCATGCAATATGACTTCAAAGGGTATTCATTTGCTCACCGAACCTCTCCAATCCTATCACTGCTGCGTTTATGCCCCTGTACACACGCTTGATTCTCTTTCGGAGACGTAGCAATCCATAGGTTTTAAAATACTTACTAGTCAGGTACATTCTGAGGCGTTTAATATGGGGTGTTGAGTCCATTTCGTTGAGCAAGGAGTAGCTCTTGTCTGTTACATATTTGGCTTAAGGAACTTTATCTGTGCTCATTTCAATCTCTGGTTTTATGCAGCACCCCAACTCACCTTTCCCCTTAAGCAAGCATAAGTTGGTTTTCTAAATTTGAGACCCTGTTCTGTTTTGGAATTCAGTTCCTGTGTAGCCAAGTTTACATTCCATGTATTAGTGATATCTTATGATGTTTCTTTTTCTGTGTGACTTATTTCAGTTAGAATCATCATACATGAATCCACTCATTGTGCTCCTAAGGGCCTGATGACATAGATTTCATTGCTGAGTGATACTGCATTGTACGTAAGTACCACAAGTTCTTTATCCATTTTTCACTTTCTGCGATGTTGAACTTGTACTGTAAACGAGGTTCTTGTAAACAGAGGTGTCCCAAACTTTGGGGTGGCTGTGTCTTTTTGATTTTAATTTCCCTAAGCTATAGGACCATAAGTGGAAGTGCCCTAGGCTCTGTTGCTTTGTTTTTTAGATGTTTCAGGAAACACCATACACTTCTCCCCAGTGTCTGTTGGCAATTTCCATGCCGCCCATCAGCATAACAAGGCTCCCAGAACTCCATGGCCTGTCCTGCCTTTCTGGATTTTACACTTTTTTCAGATGGCCCTTTTGACCGGGGGGAAGTGAGACTTCATTGTAGTGCAGATTTCCTTTGCAAGTTTGCTTGGTTGGCCAAAAAGGGCGTATGCGTTTTTTCCTGAATATATTCAGGAAAAAACGCATACGCCCTTTTTGGCCAAGTGCATCATTGTGGACGTTCTGCCTCTTTTCCTATGCTTTCAATGCAATTCCAGTCTACCTCCTGAAATCGGTTTCCTGCAATTCTGCCCCGCTTTCAAGTCCTCTTGGCAGCCTTACTTCAGTATAATTTTGGACGATAGCTGTCATTTATAACTCTGCAGGTTTGTGAATTACAGTGCCCCTGCGCTCCTTTCTTCAACTCGCTTTCTTGTGAGCTGGCCGCAACACCGCAGGATGGCTTCAGGCCCTAATCTTGTTCCGGCACGGCAAGCTGAGCCTTTGGTTAATTCCTCTTCCTGGTGGGAAATGAGAGTTAAATTTGCCCGTCCAGACACCTCCAGCTAGTCTCTCATTGGTTCTCGCTATTCTTGTTCATCTTCCACAGAAATTGCAAACTGGGCCAAACAGGAGGTTAAAGGGACTGACTCTCCAAGTCGGGAGGGTGTTAGTAAAGCGTCTGGAATGTTGCACCCGAGTACCAGGGTACGAAAACTGAGACATATTTGAACACGTTTCCCGATCACATGGTTCATCATACTCTAGTTTCCACATGCATGTTTTAGCTGAAGGTAGAATACCTTAAACCTGGGTAGTTGAAACCCGTGGAATGGGTACCATGCAATATGGCTTCAAAGGGTCTTCATTTGCTCACCGAACCTCTCCAATCCTATCACTGCTGCGTTTATGCCCCTGTGCACATGCTTGATTCTCTTTCGGAGACATAGCAATCCATAGGTTTTAAGATACTTACTAGTCAGGTACATTCTTAGGCGTTTAATATGGGGTGTTGAGTCCATTTCGTTGAGCAAGGAGTAGCTCTTGTCTATTCCATATTTGGCTTAAGGAACTTTATCTGTGCTCATTTCAATCTCTGGTTTTATGCAGCACCCCCACTCACCTTTCCCCTTAAGCAAGCATAAGTTGGTTTTCTAAATTTGAGACCCTGTTCTGTTTTGGAATTCAGTTCCTGTGTAGCCAAGTTTACATTCCGTGTATTAGTGATATCTTATGATGTTTCTTTTTCTGTGTGACTTATTTCAGTTAGAATCATCGTACCTGAATCCACTCATTATGCTGCTACGGGCCTAATGACATAGATTTCATTGCTGAGTGATACTGCATTGTACGTAAGTACCACAAGTTCTTTATCCATTTTTCACTTTCTGCGATATTGAACTTGTACGGTAAACGAGGTTCTTGTAAACAGAGGCGTCCCAAACTTTGGGGTGGCTGTGTCTTTTTGATTTTAATTTCCCTAAGCTATAGGACCATAAGTGGAAGTGCCCTAGGCCCTGTTGCTTTGTTTTTTAGATGTTTCAGGAAACACCATACACTTCTCCCGAGTGTCTGTTGGCAATTTACATCCCGCCCATCAGCATAACAAGGCTCCCAGTTCTCCATGGCCTGTCCTGCCTTTCTGGATTTTACACTTTTTTCAGATGGCCCTTTTGACCGGGGGGAAGTGAGACTTCATTGTAGTGCAGATTTCCTTTGCAAGCTTGCTTGGTTGGCCAAAAAGGGCATATGCGTTTTTTCCTGAATATATTCAGGAAAAAACGCATACGCCCTTTTTGGCCAAGTGCATCATTGTGGACGTTCTGCGTCTTTTCCTATGCTTTCAATGCAATTCCAGTCTACCTCCTGAAATCGGTTTCCTGCAATTCTGCCCCGCTTTCAAGTCCTCTTGGCAGCCTTACTTCAGTATATTTTTGGACGATAGCTGTCATTTATAACTCTGCAGGTTTGTGAATTACAGTGCCCCTGAGCTCCTTTCTTCAACTCGCTTTCTTGTGACCTGGCCGCAACACCGCAGGATGGCTTCAGGCCCTAATCTGGTTCCGGCACGGCACGCTGAGCCTTTGGTTATTTCCTCTTCCTGGTGGGAAATGAGAGTTAAATTTGCCCGTCCAGACACCTCCAGCTAGTCTCTCATTGGTTCTCCCTATTCCTGTTCATCTTCCGCAGAAATTGCAAACTGGGCCAAACAGGAGGTTAAAGGCGCTGACTCTCCAAGTGGGGAGAGTGTTAGTAAAGTGTCAGGAATGTTGCACCCGAGTACCAGGGGACCAAAACTGAGACATATTTGAACACGTCTCCCGTTCACACGGTTGATCATACTCTGGGTTCCACATGCATGTTTTAGCTGAAGGAAGAATACCTTAAACCTGGAGAGTTGAGACCCGTGGAATGGGTACCATGCAATATGACTTCAAAGGGTCTTCATTTGCTCACCGAACCTCTCCAATCCTATCACTGCTGCGTTTATGCCCCTGTACACATGCTTGATTCTCTTTTGGAGACCTAGCAATCCATAGGTTTTAAGATACTTACTAGTCAGGTACATTCTTAGGCGTTTTATATGGGGTGTTGAGTCCATTTCGTTGAGCAAGGAGTAGCTCTTGTCTATTCCATATTTGGCTTAAGGAACTTTATCTGTGCTCATTTCAATCTCTGGTTTTATGCAGCACCCCAACTCACCTTTCCCCTTAAGCAAGCATAAGTTGGTTTTCTAAATTTGAGACCCTGTTCTGTTTTGGAATTCAGTTCCTGTGTAGCCAAGTTTACATTCCGTGTATTAGTGATATCTTATGATGTTTCTTTTTCTGTGTGACTTATTTCAGTTAGAATCATCGTCCCTGAATCCACTCATTATGCTTCTACGTGCCTGATGACATGGATTTCATTGCTGAGTGATACTGCATTGTACGTAAGTACCACAAGTTCTTTATCCATTTTTCACTTTCTGTGATATTGAGCTTGTACGGTAAATGAGGTTCTTGTAAACAGAGGCGTCCCAAACTTTGGGGTGGCTGTGTCTTTTTGATTTTAATTTCCCTAATCTATAGGACCATAAGTGGAAGTGCCCTAGGCTCTGTTGCTTTGTTTTTTAGATGTTTCAGGAAACACCATACACTTCTCCCGAAAGTCTGTTGGCAATTTACATCCCTCCCATCAGCATAAAAAGGCTCCCAGTTCTCCATGGCCTGTCCTGCCTTTCTGGGTTTTACACTTTTTTCAGATGGCCCTTTTGACCGGGGGGAAGTGAGACTTCATTGTAGTGCAGATTTCCTTTGCAAGCTTGCTTGGTTGGCCAAAAAGGGCGTATGCGTTTTTTCCTGAATATATTCAGGAAAAAACGCATACGCCCTTTTTGGCCAAGTGCATCATTGTGGACGTTCTGCCTCTTTTCCTATGCTTTCAATGCAATTCCAGTCTACCTCCTGAAATCAGTTTCCTGCAATTCTGCCCCGCTTTCAAGTCCTCTTGGCAGCCTTACTTCAGTATATTTTTGGACGATAGCTGTCATTTATAACTCTGCAGGTTTGTGAATTACAGTGCCCCTGAGCTCCTTTCTTCAACTCGCTTTCTTTTGAGCTGACCGCAACACCGCAGGATGGCTTCAGGCCCTAATCTGGTTCCGGCACGGCACGCTGAGCCTTTGGTTATTTCCTCTTCCTGGTGGGAAATGAGAGTTAAATTTGCCCGTCGAGACACCTCCAGCTAGTCTCTCATTGGTTCTCCCTATTCCTGTTCATCTTCCGCAGAATTTGCAAATTGGGCCATACAGGAGGTTAAAGGCGCTGACTCTCCAAGTGGGGAGAGTGTTAGTAAAGCGTCAGGAATGTTGCACCCGAGTACCAGGGGACCAAAACAGAGACATATTTGAACACGTCTCCCATTCACACGGTTGATCATACTCTGGGTTCCACATGCATGTTTTAGCTGAAGGAAGAATACCTTAAACCTGGAGAGTTGAGACCCGTGGAATGGGTACCATGCAATATGACTTCAAAGGGTCTTCGTTTGCTCACCGAACCTCTCCAATCCTATCACTGCTGCGTTTATGCCCCTGTACACATGCTTGATTCTCTTTCGGAGACATAGAAATCCATAGGTTTTAAGATACTTACTAGTCAGGTACATTCTTAGGCGTTTAATATGCGGTGTTGAGTCCATTTCGTTGAGCAAGGAGTAGCTCTTGTCTATTCCATATTTGGCTTAAGGAACTTTATCTGTGCTCATTTCAATCTCTGGTTTTATGCAGCACCCCAACTCACCTTTCCCCTTAAGCAAACATAAGTTGGTTTTCTAAATTTGAGACCCTGTTCTGTTCTGTAATTCAGTTCCTTTGTAGCCAAGTTTACATTCCGTGTATTACTGATATCTTATGATATTTCTTTTTCTGTGTGACTTATTTCAGTTAGAATCATCATACCTGAATTAACTCATTGTGCTGCTAAGGGCCTGATGACATAGATTTCATTGCTGAGTGATATTGCTTTGTAAGTAAATACCACAACTTCTTTATCCATTTTTCACTTTCTGCGATGTTGAACTTGTACTGTAAACGAGGTTCTTGTAAACAGAGGCGTCCCAAACTTTGGGGTGGCTGTGTCTTTTTGATTTTAATTTCCCTAAGCTATAGGACCATAAGTGGAAGTGCCCTAGGCTCTGTTGCTTTGTTTTTTAGATGTTTCAGGAAATACCATACACTTCTCCCGAGTGTCTGTTGGCAATTTACATCCCGCCCATCAGCATAACAAGGCTCCCAGTTCTCCATGGCCTGTCCTGCCTTTCTGGATTTTACACTTTTTTCAGATGGCCCTTTTGCCCGTGGGGAAGTGAGACTTCATTGTAGTGCAGATTTCCTTTGCAAGCTTGCTTGGTTGGCCAAAAAGGGCGTATGCGTTTTTTCCTGAATATATTCAGGAAAAAACGCATACGCCCTTTTTGGCCAAGTGCATCATTGTGGACGTTCTGCCTCTTTTCCTATGCTTTCAATGCAATTCCAGTCTACCTCCTGAAATCGGGTTCCTGCAATTCTGCACCGCTTTCAAGTCCTCTTGGCAGCCTTACTTCAGTATATTTTTGGACGATAGCTGTCATTTATAACTCTGCAGGTTTGTGAATTACAGTGCCCCTGAGCTCCTTTCTTCAACTCGCTTTCTTTTGAGCTGGCCGCAACACCGCAGGATGGCTTCAGGCCCTAATCTGGTTCCGGCACGGCAAGCTGAGCCTTTGGTTAATTTCTCTTCCTGGTGGGAAATGAGAGTTAAATTTGCCCGTCCAGACACCACCAGCTAGTCTCTCATTGGTTCTCGCTATTCCTGTTCATCTTCCGCAGAAATTGCAAACTGGGCCAAACAGGAAGTTAAAGGCGCTGACTCTCCAAGTCGGGAGGGTGTTAGTAAAGCGTCTGGAATGTTGCACCCGAGTACCAGGGGAGGAAAACTGAGACATATTTGAACACGTCTCCCGTTCACACGGTTGATCATACTCTGGGTTTCACATGCATGTTTTAGCTGAAGGAAGAATACCTTAAACCTGGAGAGTTGAGACCCGTGGAATGCGTACCATGCAATATGACTTCAAAGGGTCTTCATTTGCTCACCGAACCTCTCCAATCCTATCACTGCTGTGTTTATGCCCCTGTACACATGCTTGATTCTCTTTTGGAGACATAGCAATCCATAGGTTTTAAGATACTTACTAGTCAGGTACATTCTTAGGCGTTTAATATGGGGTGTTGAGTCCATTTCGTTGAGCAAGGAGTAGCTCTTGTCTATTCCATATTTGGCTTAAGGAACTTTATCTGTGCTCATTTCAATCTCTGGTTTTATGCAGCACCCCAACTCACCTTTCCCCTTAAGCAAGCATAAGTTGGTTTTCTAAATTTGAGACCCTGTTCTGTTCTGTAATTCAGTTCCTGTGTAGCCAAGTTTACATTCCGTGTATTACTGATATCTTATGATGTTTCTTTTTCTGTGTGACTTATTTCAGTTAGAATCATCATACCTGAATTAACTCATTGTGCTGCTAAGGGCCTGATGACATAGATTTCATTGCTGAGTGATATTGCTTTGTAAGTAAATACCACAACTTCTTTATCCATTTTTCACTTTCTGCGATGTTGAACTTGTACTGTAAACGAGGTTCTTGTAAACAGAGGCGTCCCAAACTTTGGGGTGGCTGTGTCTTTTTTATTTTAATTTCCCTAAGCTATAGGACCATAAGTGGAAGTGCCCTAGGCTCTGTTGCTTTGTTTTTTAGATGTTTCAGGAAATACCATACACTTCTCCCGAGTGTCTGTTGGCAATTTACATCCCGCCCATCAGCATAACAAGGCTCCCAGTTCTCCATGGCCTGTCCTGCCTTTCTGGATTTTACACTTTTTTCAGATGGCCCTTTTGCCCGTGGGGAAGTGAGACTTCATTGTAGTGCAGATTTCCTTTGCAAGCTTGCTTGGTTGGCCAAAAAGGGCGTATGCGTTTTTTCCTGAATATATTCAGGAAAAAACGCATACGCCCTTTTTGGCCAAGTGCATCATTGTGGACGTTCTGCCTCTTTTCCTATGCTTTCAATGCAATTCCAGTCTACCTCCTGAAATCGGGTTCCTGCAATTCTGCACCGCTTTCAAGTCCTCTTGGCAGCCTTACTTCAGTATATTTTTGGACGATAGCTGTCATTTATAACTCTGCAGGTTTGTGAATTACAGTGCCCCTGAGCTCCTTTCTTCAACTCGCTTTCTTTTGAGCTGGCCGCAACACCGCAGGATGGCTTCAGGCCCTAATCTGGTTGCGGCACGGCAAGCTGAGCCTTTGGTTAATTTCTCTTCCTGGTGGGAAATGAGAGTTAAATTTGCCCGTCCAGACACCACCAGCTAGTCTCTCATTGGTTCTCGCTATTCCTGTTCATCTTCCGCAGAAATTGCAAACTGGGCCAAACAGGAAGTTAAAGGCGCTGACTCTCCAAGTCGGGAGGGTGTTAGTAAAGCGTCTGGAATGTTGCACCCGAGTACCAGGGGACCAAAACTGAGACATATTTGAACACGTCTCCCGTTCACACGGTTGATCATACTCTGGGTTTCACATGCATGTTTTAGCTGAAGGAAGAATACCTTAAACCTGGAGAGTTGAGACCCGTGGAATGCGTACCATGCAATATGACTTCAAAGGGTCTTCATTTGCTCACCGAACCTCTCCAATCCTATCACTGCTGTGTTTATGCCCCTGTACACATGCTTGATTCTCTTTTGGAGACATAGCAATCCATAGGTTTTAAGATACTTACTAGTCAGGTACATTCTTAGGCGTTTAATATGGGGTGTTGAGTCCATTTCGTTGAGCAAGGAGTAGCTCTTGTCTATTCCATATTTGGCTTAAGGAACTTTATCTGTGCTCATTTCAATCTCTGGTTTTATGCAGCACCCCAACTCACCTTTCCCCTTAAGCAAGCATAAGTTGGTTTTCTAAATTTGAGACCCTGTTCTGTTCTGTAATTCAGTTCCTGTGTAGCCAAGTTTACATTCCGTGTATTACTGATATCTTATGATGTTTCTTTTTCTGTGTGACTTATTTCAGTTAGAATCATCATACCTGAATTAACTCATTGTGCTGCTAAGGGCCTGATGACATAGATTTCATTGCTGAGTGATATTGCTTTGTAAGTAAATACCACAACTTCTTTATCCATTTTTCACTTTCTGCGATGTTGAACTTGTACTGTAAACGAGGTTCTTGTAAACAGAGGCGTCCCAAACTTTGGGGTGGCTGTGTCTTTTTGATTTTAATTTCCCTAAGCTATAGGACCATAAGTGGAAGTGCCCTAGGCTCTGTTGCTTTGTTTTTTAGATGTTTCAGGAAATACCATACACTTCTCCCGAGTGTCTGTTGGCAATTTACATCCCGCCCATCAGCATAACAAGGCTCCCAGTTCTCCATGGCCTGTCCTGCCTTTCTGGATTTTACACTTTTTTCAGATGGCCCTTTTGCCCGTGGGGAAGTGAGACTTCATTGTAGTGCAGATTTCTTTGCAAGCTTGCTTGGTTGGCCAAAAAGGGCGTATGCGTTTTTTCCTGAATATATTCAGGAAAAAACGCATACGCCCTTTTTGGCCAAGTGCATCATTGTGGACGTTCTGCCTCTTTTCCTATGCTTTCAATGCAATTCCAGTCTACCTCCTGAAATCGGGTTCCTGCAATTCTGCACCGCTTTCAAGTCCTCTTGGCAGCCTTACTTCAGTATATTTTTGGACGATAGCTGTCATTTATAACTCTGCAGGTTTGTGAATTACAGTGCCCCTGAGCTCCTTTCTTCAACTCGCTTTCTTTTGAGCTGGCCGCAACACCGCAGGATGGCTTCAGGCCCTAATCTGGTTGCGGCACGGCAAGCTGAGCCTTTGGTTAATTTCTCTTCCTGGTGGGAAATGAGAGTTAAATTTGCCCGTCCAGACACCTCCAGCTAGTCTCTCATTGGTTCTCCTTATTCCTGTTCATCTTCCGCAGAAATTGCAAACTGGGCCAAACAGGAGGTTAAAGGCGCTGACTCTCCAAGTGGGGAGAGTGTTAGTAAAGTGTCAGGAATGTTGCACCCGAGTACCAGGGGACCAAAACTGAGACATATTTGAACACGTCTCCCATTCACATGGTTGATCATACTCTGGGTTCCACATGCATGTTTTAGCTGAAGGAAGAATACCTTAAACCTGGAGAGTTGAGACCCGTGGAATGGGTACCATGCAATATGACTTCAAAGGGTCTTCATTTGCTCACCAAACCTCTCCAATCCTATCACTGCTGCGTTTATGCCCCTGTGCACACGCTTGATTCGCTTTCGGAGACATAGCAATCCATAGGTTTTAAGATACTTACTAGTCAGATACATTCTTAGGCGTTTAATATGCGGTGTTGAGTCCATTTCGTTGAGCAAGGAGTAGCTCTTGTCTATTCCATATTTGGCTTAAGGAACTTTATCTGTGCTCATTTCAATCTCTGGTTTTATGCAGCACCCCAACTCACCTTTCCCCTTAAGCAAGCATAAGTTGGTTTTCTAAATTTGAGACCCTGTTCTGTTTTGGAATTCAGTTCCTGTGTAGCCAAGTTTACATTCCGTGTATTAGTGATATCTTATGATGTTTCTTTTTCTGTGTGACTTATTTCAGTTAGAATCATCGTACCTGAATCCACTCATTATGCTGCTTCGGGCCTGATGACATAGATTTCATTGCTGAGTGATATTGCTTTGTAAGTAAATACCACAACTTCTTTATCCATTTTTCACTTTCTGCGATGTTGAACTTGTACTGTAAACGAGGTTCTTGTAAACAGAGGCGTCCCAAACTTTGGGGTGGCTGTGTGTTTTTGATTTTAATTTCCCTAAGCTATAGGACCATAAGTGGAAGTGCCCTAGGCTCTGTTGCTTTGTTTTTTAGATGTTTCAGGAAACACCATACACTTCTCCCGAGTGTCTGTTGGCAATTTACATCCCGCCCATCAGCATAACAAGGCTCCCAGTTCTCCATGGCCTGTCCTGCCTTTCTGGATTTTACACTTTTCTCAGATGGCCCTTTTGACCGGGGGGAAGTGAGACTTCATTGTAGTGCAGATTTCCTTTGCAAGCTTGCTTGGTTGGCCAAAAAGGGCGTATGCGTTTTTTCCTGAATATATTCAGGAAAAAACGCATACGCCCTTTTTGGCCAAGTGCATCATTGTGGACGTTCTGCGTCTTTTCCTATGCTTTCAATGCAATTCCAGTCTACGTCCTGAAATCGGTTTCCTGCAATTCTGCCCCACTTTCAAGTCCTCTTGGCAGCCTTACTTCAGTATATTTTTGGACGATAGCTGTCATTTATAACTCTGCAGGTTTGTGAATTACAGTGCCCCTGAGCTCCTTTCTTCAACTCGCTTTCTTGTGACCTGGCCGCAACACCGCAGGATGGCTTCAGGCCCTAATCTGGTTCCGGCACGGCACCCTGAGCCTTTGGTTATTTCCTCTTCCTGGTGGGAAATGAGAGTTAAATTTGCCCGTCCAGACACCTCCAGCTAGTCTCTCATTGGTTCTCCCTATTCCTGTTCATCTTCCGCAGAAATTGCAAACTGGGCCAAACAGGAGGTTAAAGGCGCTGACTCTCCAAGTGGGGAGAGTGTTAGTAAAGTGTCAGGAATGTTGCACCCGAGTACCAGGGGACCAAAACTGAGACATATTTGAACACGTCTCCCATTCACATGGTTGATCATACTCTGGGTTCCACATGCATGTTTTAGCTGAAGGAAGAATACCTTAAACCTGGAGAGTTGAGACCCGTGGAATGGGTACCATGCAATATGACTTCAAAGGGTCTTCATTTGCTCACCAAACCTCTCCAATCCTATCACTGCTGCGTTTATGCCCCTGTGCACACGCTTGATTCGCTTTCGGAGACATAGCAATCCATAGGTTTTAAGATACTTACTAGTCAGATACATTCTTAGGCGTTTAATATGCGGTGTTGAGTCCATTTCGTTGAGCAAGGAGTAGCTCTTGTCTATTCCATATTTGGCTTAAGGAACTTTATCTGTGCTCATTTCAATCTCTGGTTTTATGCAGCACCCCATCTCACCTTTACCCTTAAGCAAGCATAAGTTGGTTTTCTAAATTTGAGACCCTGTTCTGTTTTGGAATTCAGTTCCTGTGTAGCCAAGTTTACATTCCGTGTATTAGTGATATCTTATGATATTTCTTTTTCTGTGTGACTTATTTCAGTTAGAATCATCGTACCTGAATCCACTCATTATGCTGCTACGGGCCTGATGACATAGATTTCATTGCTGAGTGATACTGCATTGTACATAAGTACCACAAGTTCTTTATCCATTTTTCACTTTCTATGATATTGAGCTTGTATGGTAAACGAGGTTCTTGTAAACAGAGGCGTCCCAAACTTTTAGGTGGCTGTGTCTTTTTGATTTTAATTTCCCTAAGCTATAGGACCATAAGTGGAAGTGCCCTAGGCTCTGTTGCTTTGTTTTTTAGATGTTTCAGGAAACACCATACACTTCTCCCGAGTGTCTGTTGGCAATTTACATCACGCCCATCAGCATAACAAGGCTCCCAGTTCTCCATGGCCTGTCCTGCCTTTCTGGATTTTACACTTTTTTCAGATGGCCCTTTTGACCGGGGGGAAGTGAGACTTCATTGTAGTGCAGATTTCCTTTGCAAGCTTGCTTGGTTGGCCAAAAAGGGCGTATGCGTTTTTTCCTGAATATATTCAGGAAAAAACGCATACGCCCTTTTTGGCCAAGTGCATCATTGTGGACGTTCTGCGTCTTTTCCTATGCTTTCAATGCAATTCCAGTCTACCTCCTGAAATCGGTTTCCTGCAATTCTGCCCCGCTTTCAAGTCCTCTTGGCAGCCTTACTTCAGTATATTTTTGGACGATAGCTGTCATTTATAACTCTGCAGGTTTGTGAATTACAGTGCCCCTGAGCTCCTTTCTTCAACTCGCTTTCTTGTGACCTGGCCGCAACACCGCAGGATGGCTTCAGGCCCTAATCTGGTTCCGGCACGGCACGCTGAGCCTTTGGTTATTTCCTCTTCCTGGTGGGAAATGAGAGTTAAATTTGCCCGTCGAGACACCTCCAGCTAGTCTCTCATTGGTTCTCCCTATTCCTGTTCATCTTCCGCAGAAATTGCAAACTGGGCCAAACAGGAGGTTAAAGGCGCTGACTCTCCAAGTGGGGAGAGTGTTAGTAAAGTGTCAGGAATGTTGCACCCGAGTACCAGGGGACCAAAACTGAGACATATTTGAACACATCTCCCGTTCACACGGTTGATCATACTCTGGGTTCCACATGCATGTTTTAGCTGAAGGAAGAATACCTTAAACCTGGAGAGTTGAGACCCGTGGAATGGGCACCATGCAATATGACTTCAAAGGGTCTTCATTTGCTCACCGAACCTCTCCAATCCTATCACTGCTGCGTTTATGCCCCTGTACACACGCTTGATTCTCTTTTGGAGACATAGCAATCCATAGGTTTTAAGATACTTACTAGTCAGGTACATTCTTAGGCGTTTAATATGGGGTGTTGAGTCCATTTCGTTGAGCAAGGAGTAGCTCTTGTCTATTCCATATTTGGCTTAAGGAACTTTATCTGTGCTCATTTCAATCTCTGGTTTTATGCAGCACCCCAACTCACCTTTCCCCTTAAGCAAGCATAAGTTGGTTTTCTAAATTTGAGACCCTGTTCTGTTTTGGAATTCAGTTCCTGTGTAGCCAAGTTTACATTCCGTGTATTAGTGATATCTTATGATGTTTCTTTTTCTGTGTGACTTATTTCAGTTAGAATCATCGTACCTGAATCCACTCATTATGCTGCTACGGGCCTAATGACATAGATTTCATTGTTGAGTGATACTGCATTGTACGTAAGTACCACAAGTTCTTTATCCATTTTTCACTTTCTGCGATATTGAACTTGTACGGTAAACGAGGTTCTTGTAAACAGAGGCGTCCCAAACTTTGGGGTGGCTGTGTCTTTTTGATTTTAATTTCCCTAAGCTATAGGACCATAAGTGGAAGTGCCCTAGGCCCTGTTGCTTTGTTTTTTAGATGTTTCAGGAAACACCATACACTTCTCCCGAGTGTCTGTTGGCAATTTACATCCCGCCCATCAGCATAACAAGGCTCCCAGTTCTCCATGGCCTGTCCTGCCTTTCTGGATTTTACACTTTTTTCAGATGGCCCTTTTGACCGGGGGGAAGTGAGACTTCATTGTAGTGCAGATTTCCTTTGCAAGTTTGCTTGGTTGGCCAAAAAGGGCGTATGCGTTTTTTCCTGAATATATTCAGGAAAAAACGCATACGCCCTTTTTGGCCAAGTGCATCATTGTGGACGTTCTGCCTCTTTTCCTATGCTTTCAATGCAATTCCAGTCTACCTCCTGAAATCGGTTTCCTGCAATTCTGCCCCGCTTTCAAGTCCTCTTGGCAGCCTTACTTCAGTATATTTTTGGACGATAGCTGTCATTTATAACTCTGCAGGTTTGTGAATTACAGTGCCCCTGAGCTCCTTTCTTCAACTCGCTTTCTTTTGAGCTGGCCGCAACACCGCAGGATGGCTTCAGGCCCTAATCTGGTTCCGGCACGGCACGCTGAGCCTTTGGTTATTTCCTCTTCCTGGTGGGAAATGAGAGTTAAATTTGCCCGTCCAGACACCTCCAGCTAGTCTCTCATTGGTTCTCCCTATTCCTGTTCATCTTCCGCAGAAATTGCAAACTGGGCCAAACAGGAGGTTAAAGGCGCTGACTCTCCAAGTGGGGAGAGTGTTAGTAAAGTGTCAGGAATGTTGCACCCGAGTACCAGGGGACCAAAACTGAGACATATTTGAACACGTCTCCGTTCACACGGTTGATCATACTCTGGGTTCCACATGCATGTTTTAGCTGAAGGAAGAATACCTTAAACCTGGAGAGTTGAGACCCGTGGAATGGGTACCATGCAATATGACTTCAAAGGGTCTTCATTTGCTCACCGAACCTCTCCAATCCTATCACTGCTGCGTTTATGCCCTGTACACATGCTTGATTCTCTTTCGGAGACATAGCAATCCATAGGTTTTAAGATACTTACTAGTCAGGTACATTCTTAGGCGTTTAATATGCGGTGTTGAGTCCATTTCGTTGAGCAAGGAGTAGCTCTTGTCTATTCCATATTTGGCTTAAGGAACTTTATCTGTGCTCATTTCAATCTCTGGTTTTATGCAGCACCCCAACTCACCTTTCCCCTTAACCAAGCATAAGTTGGTTTTCTAAATTTGAGACCCTGTTCTGTTCTGTAATTCAGTTCCTGTGTAGCCAAGTTTACATTCCGTGTATTACTGATATCTTATGATGTTTCTTTTTCTGTGTGACTTATTTCAGTTAGAATCATCATACCTGAATTAACTCATTGTGCTGCTAAGGGCCTGATGACATAGATTTCATTGCTGAGTGATATTGCTTTGTAAGTAAATACCACAACTTCTTTATCCATTTTTCACTTTCTGCGATGTTGAACTTGTACTGTAAACGAGGTTCTTGTAAACAGAGGCGTCCCAAACTTTGGGGTGGCTGTGTCTTTTTGATTTTAATTTCCCTAAGCTATAGGACCATAAGTGGAAGTGCCCTAGGCTCTGTTGCTTTGTTTTTTAGATGTTTCAGGAAACACCATACACTTCTCCCGAGTGTCTGTTGGCAATTTACATCCCGCCCATCAGCATAACAAGGCTCCCAGTTCTCCATGGCCTGTCCTGCCTTTCTGGATTTTACACTTTTTTCAGATGGCCCTTTTGACCGGGGGGAAGTGAGACTTCATTGTAGTGCAGATTTCCTTTGCAAGCTTGCTTGGTTGGCCAAAAAGGGCGTATGCGTTTTTTCCTGAATATATTCAGGAAAAAACGCATACGCCCTTTTTGGCCAAGTGCATCATTGTGGACGTTCTGCCTCTTTTCCTATGCTTTCAATGCAATTCCAGTCTACCTCCTGAAATCGGTTTCCTGCAATTCTGCCCCGCTTTCAAGTCCTCTTGGCAGCCTTACTTCAGTATATTTTTGGACGATAGCTGTCATTTATAACTCTGCAGGTTTGTGAATTACAGTGCCCCTGAGCTCCTTTCTTCAACTCGCTTTCTTGTGACCTGGCCGCAACACCGCAGGATGGCTTCTGGCCCTAATCTGGTTCCGGCACGGCACGCTGAGCCTTTGGTTAATTCCTCTTCCTGGTGGGAAATCAGAGTTAAATTTGCCCGTCCAGACACCTCCAGCTAGTCTCTCATTGGTTCTCGCTATTCCTGTTCATCTTCCGCAGAAATTGCAAACTGGGCCAAACAGGAGGTTAAAGGGACTGACTCTCCAAGTCGGGAGGGTGTTAGTAAAGCGTCTGGAATGTTGCACCCGAGTACCAGGGGAGGAAAACTGAGACATATTTGAACACGTCTCCCGTTCACACGGTTGATCATACTCTGGGTTCCACATGCATGTTTTAGCTGAAGGAAGAATACCTTAAACCTGGAGAGTTGAGACCCGTGGAATGGGTACCATGCAATATGACTTCAAAGGGTCTTCATTTGCTCACCGAACCTCTCCAATCCTATCACTGCTGTGTTTATGCCCCCGTACACACGCTTGATTCTCTTTTGGAGACATAGCAATCCATAGGTTTTAAGATACTTACTAGTCAGGTACATTCTTAGGCGTTTTATATGGGGTGTTGAGTCCAATTCGTTGAGCAAGGAGTAGCTCTTGTCTATTCCATATTTGGCTTAAGGAACTTTATCTGTGCTCATTTCAATCTCTGGTTTTATGCAGCACCCCAACTCACCTTTCCCCTTAAGCAAGCATAAGTTGGTTTTCTAAATTTGAGACCCTGTTCTGTTTTGGAATTCAGTTCCTGTGTAGCCAAGTTTACATTCCGTGTATTAGTGATATCTTATGATGTTTCTTTTTCTGTGTGACTTATTTCAGTTAGAATCATCGTCCCTGAATCCACTCATTATGCTTCTACGGGCCTGATGACATAGATTTCATTGCTGAGTGATACTGCATTGTACGTAAGTACCACAAGTTCTTTATCCATTTTTCACTTTCTGTGATATTGAACTTGTACGGTAAACGAGGTTCTTGTAAACAGAGGCGTCCCAAATTTGGGGTGGCTGTGTCTTTTTGATTTTAATTTCCCTAAGCTATAGGACCATAAGTGGAAGTGCCCTAGGCTCTGTTGCTTTGTTTTTTAGATGTTTCAGGAAACACCATACACTTCTCCCGAGTGTCTGTTGGCAATTTACATCCCGCCCATCAGCATAACAAGGCTCCCAGTTTTCCATGGCCTGTCCTGCCTTTCTGGATTTTACACTTTTTTCAGATGGCCCTTTTGACCGGGGGGAAGTGAGACTTCATTGTAGTGCAGATTTCCTTTGCAAGCTTGCTTTGTTGGCCAAAAAGGGCGTATGCGTTTTTTCCTGAATATATTCAGGAAAAAACGCATACGCCCTTTTTGGCCAAGTGCATCATTGTGGACGTTCTGCCTCTTTTCCTATGCTTTCAATGCAATTCCTGTCTACCTCCTGAAATCGGTTTCCTGCAATTCTGCCCCGCTTTCAAGTCCTCTTGGCAGCCTTACTTCAGTATATTTTTGGACGATGGCTGTCATTTATAACTCTGCAGGTTTGTGAATTACAGTGCCCCTGAGCTCCTTTCTTCAACTCGCTTTCTTTTGAGCTGGCCGCAACACCGCAGGATGGCTTCAGGCCCTAATGTGGTTCCGGCATGGCACACTGAGCCTTTGGTTAATTCCTCTTCCTGGTGGGAAATGAAAGTTAAATTTGCCCGTCCAGACACCTCCAGCTAGTCTCTCATTGGTTCTCGCTATTCCTGTTCATCTTCCGCAGAAATTGCAAACTGGGCCAAACAGGAGGTTAAAGGGACTGACTCTCCAAGTCGGGAGAGTGTTAGTAAAGCGTCTGGAATGTGGCACCCGAGTACCAGGGGAGGAAAACTGAGACATATTTGAACACGTCTCCCGTTTACATGGTTGATCATACTCTAGGAACCACATGCATGTTTTAGCTGAAGGAAGAATACCTTAAACCTGGGTAGTTGAGACCCGTGTAAAGGGTACCATGCAATATGACTTCAAAGGGTCTTCATTTGCTCACCGAACCTCTCCAATCCTATCACTGCTGCATTTATGCCCCTGGACACACGCTTGATTCTCTTTTGGAGACATAGCAATCCATAGGTTTTAAGATACTTACTAGTCAGGTACATTCTTAGGCGTTTAATATGGGGTGTTGAGTCCATTTCGTTGAGCAAGGAGTAGCTCTTGTCTATTCCATATTTGGCTTAAGGAACTTTATCTGTGCTCATTTCAATCTCTGGTTTTATGCAGCACCCCAACTCACCTTTCCCCTTAAGCAAGCATAAGTTGGTTTTCTAAATTTGAGACCCTGTTCTGTTTTGGAATTCAGTTCCTGTGTAGCCAAGTTTACATTCCGTGTATTAGTGATATCTTATGATGTTTCTTTTTCTGTGTGACTTATTTCAGTTAGAATCATCGTACCTGAATCCACTCATTATGCTGCTACGGGCCTGATGACATAGATTTCATTGCTGAGTGATACTGCATTGTACGTAAGTACCACAAGTTCTTTATCCATTTTTCAATTTCTGCTATATTGAACTTTTACGGTAAACGAGGTTCTTGTAAACAGAGGCGTCCCAAACTTTGGGGTCGCTGTGTCTTTTTGATTTTAATTTCCCTAAGCTATAGGACCATAAGTGGAAGTGCCCTAGGCTCTGTTGCTTTGTTTTTTAGATGTTTCAGGAAATACCATACACTTCTCCCGAGTGTCTGTTGGCAATTTACATCCCGCCCATCAGCATAACAAGGCTCCCAGTTCTCCATGGCCTGTCCTGCCTTTCTGGATTTTACACTTTTTTCAGATGGCCCTTTTGACCGGGGGGAAGTGAGACTTCATTGTAGTGCAGATTTCCTTTGCAAGCTTGCTTGGTTGGCCAAAAAGGGCGTATGCGTTTTTTCCTGAATATATTCAGGAAAAAACGCATACGCCCTTTTTGGCCAAGTGCATCATTGTGGACGTTCTGCCTCTTTTCCTATGCTTTCAATGCAATTCCAGTCTACCTCCTGAAATCGGTTTCCTGCAATTCTGCCCCGCTTTCAAGTCCTCTTGGCAGCCTTACTTCAGTATATTTTTGGACGATAGCTGTCATTTATAACTCTGCAGGTTTGTGAATTACAGTGCCCCTGAGCTCCTTTCTTCAACTCGCTTTTTTGTGACCTGGCCGCAACACCGCAGGATGGCTTCAGGCCCTAATCTGGTTCCGGCACGGCACGCTGAGCCTTTGGTTATTTCCTCTTCCTGGTGGGAAATGAGAGTTAAATTTGCCCGTCCAGACACCTCCAGCTAGTCTCTCATTGGTTCTCGCTATTCCTGTTCATCTTCCGCAGAAATTGCAAACTGGGCCAAACAGGAGGTTAAAGGGACTGACTCTCCAAGTCGGGAGAGTGTTAGTAAAGCGTCTGGAATGTTGCACCCGAGTACCAGGGGAGGAAAACTGAGACATATTTGAACACGTCTCCCGTTTACATGGTTGATCATACTCTAGGAACCACATGCATGTTTTAGCTGAAGGAAGAATACCTTAAACCTGGGTAGTTGAGACCCGTGGAATGGGTACCATGCAATATGACTTCAAAGGGTCTTCATTTGCTCACCGAACCTCTCCAATCCTATCACTGCTGCGTTTATGCCCCTGTGCACACGCTTCATTCGCTTTCGGAGACATAGCAATCCATAGGTTTTAAGATACTTTCTAGTCAGATACATTCTTAGGCGTTTAATATGCGGTGTTGAGTCCATTTCGTTGAGCAAGGAGTAGCTCTTGTCTATTCCATATTTGGCTTAAGGAACTTTATCTGTGCTCATTTCAATCTCTGGTTTTATGCAGCACCCCAACTCACCTTTCCCCTTAAGCAAGCATAAGTTGGTTTTCTAAATTTGAGACCCTGTTCTGTTTTGGAATTCAGTTCCTGTGTAGCCAAGTTTACATTCCGTGTATTAGTGATATCTTATGATGTTTCTTTTTCTGTGTGACTTATTTCAGTTAGAATCATCGTACCTGAATCCACTCATTATGCTGCTACGGGCCTGATGACATAGATTTCATTGCTGAGTGATACTGCATTGTACCTAAGTACCACAAGTTCTTTATCCATTTTTCACTTTCTATGATATTGAGCTTGTACGGTAAATGAGGTTCGTGTAAACAGAGGCGTCCCAAACTTTGAGGTGGCTGTGTCTTTTTGATTTTAATTTCCCTAAGCTATAGGACCATAAGTGGAAGTGCCCTAGGCTCTGTTGCTTTGTTTTTTAGATGTTTCAGGAAACACCGTACACTTCTCCCGAGTGTCTGTTGGCAATTTACATCCCGCCCATCAGCATAACAAGGCTCCCAGTTCTCCATGGCCTGTCCTGCCTTTCTGGATTTTACACTGTTTTCAGATGGCCCTTTTGACTGGGGGGAAGTGAGACTTCATTGTAGTGCAGATTTCCTTTGCAAGCTTGCTTGGTTGGCCAAAAAGGGCGTATGCGTTTTTTCCTGAATATATTCAGGAAAAAATGCATACGCCCTTTTTGGCCAAGTGCATCATTGTGGACGTTCTGCCTCTTTTCCTATGCTTTCAATGCAATTCCAGTCTACCTCCTGAAATCGGTTTCCTGCAATTCTGCCCCGCTTTCAAGTCCTCTTGGCAGCCTTACTTCAGTATATTTTTGGACGATAGCTGTCATTTATAACTCTGCAGGTTTGTGAATTACAGTGCCCCTGAGCTCCTTTCTTCAACTCGCTTTCTTTTGAGCTGGCCGCAACACCGCAGGATGGCTTCAGGCCCTAATCTGGTTTTGGCACGGCACGCTGAGCCTTTGGTTATTTCCTCTTCCTGGTGGGAAATGAGAGTTAAATTTGCCCGTCCAGACACCTCCAGCTAGTCTCTCATTGGTTCTCCCTATTCCTGTTCATCTTCCGCAGAAATTGCAAACTGGGCCAAACAGGAGGTTAAAGGCGCTGACTCTCCAAGTGGGGAGAGTGTTAGTAAAGTGTCAGGAATGTTGCACCCGAGTACCAGGGGACCAAAACTGAGACATATTTGAGCACGTCTCCTGTTCACACGGTTGATCATACTCTGGGTTCCACATGCATGTTTTAGCTGAAGGAAGAATACCTTAAACCTGGAGAGTTGAGACCCGTGGAATGGGTACCATGCAATATGACTTCAAAGGGTCTTCATTTGCTCACCGAACCTCTCCAATCCTATCACTGCTGCGTTTATGCCCCTGTACACACGCTTGATTCTCTTTTGGAGACATAGCAATCCATAGGTTTTAAGATACTTACTAATCAGGTACATTCCTAGGCGTTTAATATGGGGTGTTGAGTCCATTTCGTTGAGCAAGGAGTAGCTCTTGTCTATTCCATATTTGGCTTAAGGAACTTTATCTGTGCTCATTTCAATCTCTGGTTTTATGCAGCACCCCAACTCACCTTTCCCCTTAAGCAAGCATAAGTTGGTTTTCTAAATTTGAGACCCTGTTCTGTTTTGGAATTCAGTTCCTGTGTAGCCAAGTTTACATTCCGTGTATTAGTGATATCTTATGATGTTTCTTTTTCTGTGTGACTTATTTCAGTTAGAATCATCGTCCCTGAATCCACTCATTATGCTTCTACGGGCCTGATGACATAGATTTCATTGCTGAGTGATACTGCATTGTACGTAAGTACCACAAGTTCTTTATCCATTTTTCAATTTCTGCTATATTGAACTTGTACGGTAAACGAGGTTCTTGTAAACAGAGGCGTCCCAAACTTTGGGGTGGCTGTGTCTTTTTGATTTTAATTTCCCTAAGCTATAGGACCATAAGTGGAAGTGCCCTAGGCTCTGTTGCTTTGTTTTTTAGATGTTTCAGGAAACACCATACACTTCTCCCGAGTGTCTGTTGGCAATTTACATCCCGCCCATCAGCATAACAAGGCTCCCAGTTCTCCATGGCCTGTCCTGCCTTTCTGGATTTTACACTTTTTTCAGATGGCCCTTTTGACCGGGGGGAAGTGAGACTTCATTGTAGTGCAGATTTCCTTTGCAAGCTTGCTTGGTTGGCCAAAAAGGGCGTATGAGTTTTTTCCTGAATATATTCAGGAAAAAACGCATATGCCCTTTTTGGCCAAGTGCATCATGGTGGACGTTCTACCTCTTTTCCTATGCTTTCAATGCAATTCCAGTCTACCTCCTGAAATCAGTTTCCTGCAATTCTGCCCCGCTTTCAAGTCCTCTTGGCAGCCTTACTTCAGTATATTTTTGGACGATAGCTGTCATTTATAACTGTGCAGGTTTGTGAATTACAGTGCCCCTGAGCTCCTTTCTTCAACTCGCTTTCTTGTGACCTGGCCGCAACACCGCAGGATGGCTTCAGGCCCTAATCTTGTTCCGGCACGGCACGCTGAACCTTTGGTTATTTCCTCTTCCTGGTGGGAAATGAGAGTTAAATTTGCCCGTCGAGACACCTCCAGCTAGTCTCTCATTGGTTCTCCCTATTCCTGTTCATCTTCCGCAGAAATTGCAAACTGGGCCATACAGGAGGTTAAAGGCGCTGACTCTCCAAGTGGGGAGAGTGTTAGTAAAGCGTCAGGAATGTTGCACCCGAGTACCAGGGGACCAAAACTGAGACATATTTGAACACGTCTCCCGTTCACACGGTTGATCATACTCTGGGTTCCACATGCATGTTTTAGCTGAAGGAAGAATACCTTAAACCTGGAGAGTTGAGACCCGTGGAATGGGTACCATGCAATATGACTTCAAAGGGTCTTCATTTGCTCACCGAACCTCTCCAATCCTATCACTGCTGCGTTTATGCCCCTGTACACACGCTTGATTCTCTTTTGGAGACATAGCAATCCATAGGTTTTAAGATACTTACTAGTCAGGTACATTCTTAGGCGTTTAATATGGGGTGTTGAGTCCATTTCATTGAGCAAGGAGTAGCTCTTGTCTATTCCATATTTGGCTTAAAGAACTTTATCTGTGTTCATTTCAATCTCTGGTTTTATGCAGCACCCCAACTCACCTTTCCCCTTAAGCAAGCATAAGTTGCTTTTCTAAATTTGAGACCCTGTTCTGTTTTGGAATTCAGTTCCTGTGTAGCCAAGTTTACATTCCGTGTATTAGTGATATCTTATGATGTTTCATTTTCTGTGTGACTTATTTCAGTTAGAATCATCGTACCTGAATCCACTCATTATGCTGCTACGGGCCTGATGACATAGATTTCATTGCTGAGTGATACTGCATTGTACGTAAGTACCACAATTTCTTTATCCATTTTTCACTTTCTGTGATATTGAACTTGTACGGTAAATGAGGTTCTTGTAAACAGAGCCGTCCCAAACTTTGGGGTGGCTGTGTCTTTTTGATTTTAATTTCCCTAAGCTATAGGACCATAAGTGGAAGTGCCCTAGGCTCTGTTGCTTTGTTTTTTAGATGTTTCAGGAAACACCATACACTTCTCCCGAGTGTCTGTTGGCAATTTACATCCTGCCCATGAGCATAACAAGGCTCCCAGTTCTCCATGGCCTGTCCTGCCTTTCTGGATTTTACACTTTTTTCAGATGGCCCTTTTGAGCGGGGGGAAGTGAGACTTCATTGTACTGCAGATTTCCTTTGCAAGCTTGCTTGGTTGGCCAAAAAGGGCGTATGCGTTTTTTCCTGAATATATTCAGGAAAAAACGCATACGCCCTTTTTGGCCAAGTGCATCATGGTGGACGTTCTACCTCTTTTCCTATGCTTTCAATGCAATTCCAGTCTACCTCCTGAAATCGGTTTCCTGCAATTCTGCCCCGCTTTCAAGTCCTCTTGGCAGCCTTACTTCAGTATATTTTTGGACGATAGCTGTCATTTATAACTCTGCAGGTTTGTGAATTACAGTGCCCCTGAGCTCCTTTCTTCAACTCGCTTTCTTTTGAGCTGGCCGCAACACCGCAGGATGGCTTCAGGCCCTAATCTTGTTCCGGCAAGGCACGCTGAGCCTTTGGTTATTTCCTCTTCCTGGTGGGAAATGAGAGTTAAATTTGCCCGTCGAGACACCTCCAGCTAGTCTCTCATTGGTTCTCCCTATTCCTGTTCATCTTCCGCAGAAATTGCAAACTGGGCCATACAGGAGGTTAAAGGCGCTGACTCTCCAAGTGGGGAGAGTGTTAGTAAAGCGTCAGGAATGTTGCACCCGAGTACCAGGGTACCAAAACTGAGACATATTTGAACACGTCTCCCATTCACACGGTTGATCATACTCTGGGTTCCACATGCATGTTTTAGCTGAAGGAAGAATACCTTAAAAATGGAGAGTTGAGACCCGTGGAATGGGTACCATGCAATATGACTTCAAAGGGTCTTCATTGGCTCACCGAACCTCTCCAATCCTATCACTGCTGCGTTTATGCCCCTGTACACACGCTTAATTCTCTTTTGGAGACATAGCAATCCATAGGTTTTAAGATACTTACTAGTCAGGTACATTCTTAGGCGTTTAATATGGGGTGTTGAGTCCATTTCGTTGAGCAAGGAGTAGCTCTTGTCTATTCCATATTTGGCTTAAGGAACTTTATCTGTGCTCATTTCAATCTCTGGTTTTATGCAACACCCCAACTCACCTTTCCCCTTAAGCAAACATAAGTTGGTTTTCTAAATTTGAGACCCTGTTCTGTTCTGTAATTCAGTTCCTGTGTAGCCAAGTTTACATTCCGTGTATTACTGATATCTTATGATATTTCTTTTTCTGTGTGACTTATTTCAGTTAGAATCATCGTACCTGAATCCACTCATTGTGCTGCTAAGGGCCTGATGACATAGATTTCATTGCTGAGTGATATTGCTTTGTAAGTAAATACCACAACTTCTTTATCCATTTTTCACTTTCTGCGATGTTGAACTTGTACTGTAAACGAGGTTCTTGTAAACAGAGGCGTCCCAAACTTTGGGGTGGCTGTGTCTTTTTGATTTTAATTTCCCTAAGCTATAGGACCATAAGTGGAAGTGCCCTAGGCTCTGTTGCTTTGTTTTTTAGATGTTTCAGGAAACACCATACACTTCTCCCGAGTGTCTGTTGGCAATTTACATCCCGCCCATCAGCATAACAAGGCTCCCAGTTCTCCATGGCCTGTCCTGCCTTTCTGGATTTTACACTTTTTTCAGATGGCCCTTTTGACGGGGGGGAAGTGAGACTTCATTGTAGTGCAGATGTCCTTTGCAAGCTTGCTTGGTTGGCCAAAAAGGGCGTATGCGTTTTTTCCTGAATATATTCAGGAAAAAACACATACGCCCTTTTTGGCCAAGTGCATCATTGTGGACGTTCTGCCTCTTTTCCTATGCTTTCAATGCAATTCCAGTCTACCTCCTGAAATCGGTTTCCTGCAATTCTGCCCCGCTTTCAAGTCCTCTTGGCAGCCTTACTTCAGTATATTTTTGGACGATAGCTGTCATTTATAACTCTGCAGGTTTGTGAATTACAGTGCCCCTGAGCTCCTTTCTTCAACTCGCTGTCTTTTGAGCTGGCCGCAACACCGCAGGTTGGCTTCAGGTCCTAGTCTGTTTCCGGCACAGCACGCTGAGCCTTTGGTTATTTCCTCTTCCTTGGGGGAAATGAGAGTTAAATTTGCCCGTCGAGACACCTCCAGCTAGTCTCTCATTGGTTCTCCCTATTCCTGTTCATCTTCCGCAGAAATTGCAAACTGGGTCTAACAGGAGGTTAAAGGCCCTGACTCTCCAAGTGGGGAGAGTGTTAGTAAAGCGTCAGGAATGTTGCACCCGAGTACCAGGGGACCAAAACTGAGACATATTTGAACACATCTCCCGTTCACACGGTTGATCATACTCTGGGTTCCACATGCATGTTTTAGCTGAAGGAAGAATACCTTAAACCTGGAGAGTTGAGACCCGTGGAATGGGTACCATGCAATATGACTTCAAAGGGTCTTCATTTGCTCACCGAACCTCTCCAATATTATCACTGCTGCGTTTATGCCCCTGTACACACGCTTGATTCTCTTTTGGAGACATAGCAATCCATAGGTTTTAAGATACTTACTAGTCAGGTACATTCTTAGGCGTTTAATATGGGGTGTTGAGTCCATTTCGTTGAGCAAGGAGTAGCTCTTGTCTATTCCATATTTGGCTTAAGGAACTTTATCTGTGCTCATTTCAATCTCTGGTTTTATGCAGCACCCCAACTCACCTTTCCCCTTAAGCAAGCATAAGTTGGTTTTCTAAATTTCAGACCCTGTTCTGTTTTGGAATTCAGTTCCTGTGTAGCCAAGTTTACATTCTGTGTATTAGTGATATCTTATGATGTTTCTATTTCTGTGTGACTTATTTCAGTTAGAATCATCGTACCTGAATCCACTCATTATGCTGCTATGGGCCTGATGACATAGATTTCATTGCTGAGTGATACTGCATTGCACGTAAGTACCACAAGTTCTTTATCCATTTTTCACTTTCTGTGATATTGAACTTTTACGGTAAATGAGGTTCTTGTAAACAGAGGCGTCCCAAACTTTGGGGTGGCTGTGTCTTTTTGATTTTAATTTCCCTAAGCTATAGGACCATAAGTGGAAGTGCCCTAGGCTCTGTTGCTTTGTTTTTTAGATGTTTCAGGAAACACCATACACTTCTCCCAAGTGTCTGTTGGCAATTTACATCCCGCCCATCAGCATAACAAGGCTCCCAGTTCTCCATGGCCTGTCCTGCCTTTCTGGATTTTACACTTTATTCAGATGGTCCTTTTGACCGGGGGGAAGTGAGACTTCATTGTAGTGCAGATTTCCTTTGCAAGTTTGCTTGGTTGGCCAAAAATTGCGTATGCGTTTTTTCCTGAATATATTCAGGAAAAAACGCATACGCCCTTTTTGGCCAAGTGCATCATTGTGGACATTCTGCCTATTTTCCTATGCTTTCAATGCAATTCCAGTCTACCTCCTGAAATCGGTTTCCTGCAATTCTGCCCCGCTTTCAAGTCCTCTTGGCAGCCTTACTTCAGTATATTTTTGGACGATAGCTGTCATTTATAACTCTGCAGGTTTGTGAATTACAGTGCCCCTGAGCTCCTTTCTTCAACTCGCTTTCTTGTGACATGGCCGCAACACCGCAGGATGGCTTCAGGCCCTAATCCTTTTCCGGCACAGCACGCTGAGCCTTTGGTTATTTCCTCTTCCTGGTGGGAAATGAGAGTGAAATTTGCCCGTCGAGACACCTCCAGCTACTCTCTCATTGGTTCTCCCTATTCCTGTTCATCTTTCGCAGAAATTGCAAACTGGGCCAAACAGGAGGTTAAAGGCGCTGACTCTCCAAGTGGGGAGATTGTTAGTAAAGCGTCAGGAATGTTGCACCCGAGTACCAGGGGACCAAAACTGAGACATATTTGAACACGTCTCCCGTTCACACGGTTGATCATACTCTGGGTTCCACATGCATGTTTTAGCTGAAGGAAGAATCCCTGAAACCTGGAGAGTTGAGACCCGTGGAATGGGTACCATGCACTATGACTTCAAAGGGTCTTCATTTGCTCAACAAACCTCTCCAATCCTATCACTGCTGCGTTTATGCCCCTGTACACACGCTTGATTCTCTTTTGGCGACATAGCAATCCATAGGTTTTAAGATACTTACTAGTCAGGTACATTCTTAGGCGTTTAATATGGGGTGTTGAGTCCATTTCGTTGAGCAAGGAGTAGCTCTTGTCTATTCCATATTTGGCTTAAGGAACTTTATCTGTGCTCATTTCAATCTCTGGTTTTATGCAGCACCCCAACTCACCTTTCCCCTTAAGCAAGCATAAGTTGGTTTTCTAAATTTGAGACCCTGTTCTGTTTTGGAATTCAGTTCCTGTGTAGCCAAGTTTACATTCCGTGTATTAGTGATATCTTATGATGTTTGTTTTTCTGTGTGACTTATTTCAGTTAGAATCATCGTACCTGAATCCACTCATTATGCTGCTACGGGCCTGATGACATAGATTTCATTGCTGAGTGATACTGCATTGTACGTAAGTACCACAAGTTCTTTATCCATTTTTCACTTTCTGTGATATTGAACTTGTACGGTAAACGAGGTTCTTGTAAACAGAGGCGTCCCAAACTCTGGGGTGGCTGTGTCTTTTTGATTTTAATTTCCCTAAGCTATAGGACCATAAGTGGAAGTGCCCTAGGCTCTGTTGCTTTGTTTTTTAGATGTTTCAGGAAACACCATACACTTCTCCCGAGTGTCTGTTGGCAATTTACATCCCGCCCATCAGCATAACAAGGCTCCCAGTTCTCCATGGCCTGTCCTGCCTTTCTGGATTTTACACTTTTATCAGATGGCCCTTTTGACCGGGGTGAAGTGAGACTTCATTGTAGTGCAGATTTCCATTGCAAGCTTGCTTGGTTGGCCCAGAAGAGCGTATGCGTTTTTTCCTGAATATATTCAGGAAAAAACGCATATGCCCTTTTTGGCCAAGTGCATCATTGTGGACATTCTGCCTCTTTTCCTATGCTTTCAATGCAATTCCAGTCTACCTCCTGAAATCGGTTTCCTGCAATTCTGCCCCGTTTTCAAGTCCTCTTGGCAACCTTACTTCAGTATATTTTTGGACGATAGCTGTCATTTATAACTCTTCAGGTTTGTGAATTACAGTGCCCCTGACCTCCTTTCTTCAACTCGCTTTGTTATGAGCTGGCCGCAACACCGCAGGATGGCTTCAGGCCCTAATCTGGTTCCGGCACGGCACGCTGAGCCTTTGGTTAATTCCTCTTCCTGGTGGGAAATGAGAGTTAAATTTGCCCGTCCAGACACCTCCAGCTAGTCTCTCATTGGTTCTCGCTATTCCTGTTCATCTTCTGCAGAAATCGCAAACTGGGCCAAACAGGAGGTTAAAGGGACTGACTCTCCAAGTCGGGAGAGTGTTAGTAAAGCGTCTGGAATGTTGCACCCGAGTACCAGGGTACGAAAAGTGAGACATACTTGAACACGTCTCCCGATCACATGGTTGATCATACTCTAGGTTCCACATGCATGTTTTAGCTGAAGGAAGAATACCTTAAACCTGGGTAGTTGAAACCCGTGGAATGGGTACCATGCAATATGACTTCAAAGGGTCTTCATTTGCTCACCGAACCTCTCCAATCCTATCACTGCTGCGTTTATGCCCCTGTACACATGCTTGATTCTCTTTTGGAGACACAGCAATCCATAGGTTTTAAGATACTTACTAGTCAGGTACATTCTTAAGCGTTTAATATGGGGTGTTGAGTCCATTTCGTTGAGCAAGGGGTAGCTCTTGTCTATTCCATATTTGGCTTGAGGAACTTTATCTGTGCTCATTTCAATCTCTGGTTTTATGCAGCACCCCAACTCACCTTTCCCCTTAAGCAAGCATAAGTTGCTTTTCTAAATTTGAGACCCTGTTCTGTTTTGGAATTCAGTTCCTGTGTAGCCAAGTTTACATTCCGTGTATTAGTGATATCTTATGATGTTTCATTTTCTGTGTGACTTATTTCAGTTAGAATCATCGTACCTGAATCCACTCATTATGCTGCTACGGGCCTGATGACATAGATTTCATTGCTGAGTGATACTGCATTGTACGTAAGTACCACAAGTTCTTTATCCATTTTTCACTTTCTGTGATATTGAACTTGTACGGTAAACGAGGTTCTTGTAAACAGAGCCGTCCCAAACTTTGGGGTGGCTGTGTCTTTTTGATTTTAATTTCCCTAAGCTATAGGACCATAAGTGGAAGTGCCCTAGGCTCTGTTGCTTTGTTTTTTAGATGTTTCAGGAAACACCATACACTTCTCCCGAGTGTCTGTTGGCAATTTACATCCCGCCCATCAGCATAACAAGGCTCCCAGTTCTCCATGGCCTGTCCTGCCTTTCTGGATTTTACACTGTTTTCAGATGGCCCTTTTGACCGGGGGGAAGTGAGACTTCATTGTAGTGCAGATTTCCTTTGCAAGTTTGCTTGGTTGGCCAAAAAGGGCGTATGCGTTTTTTCCTGAATATATTCAGGAAAAAACGCATACGCCCTTTTTGGCCAAGTGCCTCATTGTGGATGTTCTGCCTCTTTTCCTATGCTTTCAATGCAATTCCAGTCTACCTCCTGAAATCGGTTTCCTGCAATTCTGCCCCGCTTTCAAGTCCTCTTGGCAGCCTTACTTCAGTATATTTTTGGACGATAGCTGTCATTTATAACTCTGCAGGTTTGTGAATTACAGTGCCCCTGAGCTCCTTTCTTCAACTCGCTTTCTTGTGACCTGGCCGCAACACCGCAGGATGGCTTCAGGCCCTAATCTGGTTCCGGCACGGCACGCTGAGCCTCTGGTTATTTCCTCTTCCTGGTGGGAAATGAGAGTTAAATTTGCCCGTCCAGACACCTCCAGCTAGTCTCTCATTGGTTCTCCCTATTCCTGTTCATCTTCCGCAGAAATTGCAAACTGGGCCAAACAGGAGGTTAAAGGCGCTGACTCTCCAAGTCGGCAGAGTGTTAGAAAAGCGTGTGGAATGTTGCACCCGACTACCAGGGGAGGAAAACTGAGACATATTTGAGCACATCTCCCGTTCACACGGTTGATCATACTCTGGGTTCCACATGCATGTTTTAGCTGAAGGAAGAATACCTTAAACCTGGAGAGTTGAGACGCGTGGAATGGTTACCATGCAATATGACTTCAAAGGGTCTTCATTTGCTCACCGAACTTCTCCAATCCTATCACTGCTGCGTTTATGCCCCTGTACACACGCTTGATTCTCTTTTGGAGACATAGCAATCCATAGGTTTTAAGATACTTACTAGTCAGGAACATACTTAGGCGTTTAATATGGTGTGTTGAGTCCATTTCGTTGAGCAAGGAGTAGCTCTGGTCTATTACATATTTCATTAAGGAACTTTATCTGTGCTCATTTCAATCTCTGGTTTTATGCAGCACCCCAACTCACCTTTCCCCTTAAGCAAACGTAAGTTGGTTTTCTAAATTTGAGACCCTGTTCTGTTTTGTAATTCTGTTCCTGTGTAGCCAAGTTTACATTCCGTGTATTAGTGATATCTTATGATGTTTCTATTTCTGTGTGACTTATTTCAGTTAGAATCATCATACCTGAATCCACTCATTATGCTGCTACGTGCCTGATGACATAGATTTCATTGCTGAGTGATAGTGCATTGTACGTAAGTACCACAACTTCTTTATCCATTTTTCACTTTCTGCGATATTGAACTTGTACCGTAAACGAGGTTCTTGTAAACAGAGGCGTCCCAAACATTGGGGTGGCTGTGTCTTTTTGATTTTAATTTCCCTAAGCTATAGGACCATAAGTGGAAGTGCCCTAGGCTCTGTTGCTTTGTTTTTTAGATGTTTCAGGAAACACCATACACTTCTCCCGAGTGTCTGTTGGCAATTTACATCCCGCCCATCAGCATAACAAGGCTCCCAGTTCTCCATGGCCTGTCCTGCCTTTCTGGATTTTACACTTTTTTCAGATGGCCCTTTTGACCGGGGGGAAGTGAGACTTCATTGTAGTGCAGATTTCCTTTGCAAGCTTGCTTGGTTGGCCAAAAAGGGCGTATGCGTTATTTCCTGAATATATTCAGGAAAAGCTGCATACGCCCTTTTTGGCCAAGTGCATCATTGTGGACGTTCTGCCTCTTTTCCTATGCTTTCAATGCAATTCCAGTCTACCTCCTGAAATCGGTTTCTTGCAATTCTGCCCCGCTTTCAAGTCCTCTTGGCAGCCTTACTTCAGTATATTTTTGGACGATAGCTGTCATTTATAACTCTGCAGCTTTGTTAATTACAGTGCCCCTGAGCTCCTTTCTTCAACTCGCTTTCTTGTGAGCTGGCCGCAACACCGCAGGATGGCTTCAGGCCCTAATCTGGTTCCGGCACGGCACGCTGAGCCTTTGCTTAATTCCTCTTCCTGGTGGGAAATGAGAGTTAAATTTGCCCGTCCAGACACCTCCAACTAGTCTCTCATTTGTTCTCCCTATTCCTGTTCATCTTCCACAGAAATTGCAAACTGGGCCAAACAGGAGGTTAAAGGCGCTGACTCTACAAGTCGGGAGAGTGTTAGTAAAGTGTCTGGAATGTTGCACCCGAGTACCAGGGGACAAAAACTGAGACATATTTGAACACGTCTCCCGATCACACGGTTGATCATACTCTGGGTTCCACATGAATGTTTTAGCTGAAGGAAGAATACCTTAAACCTGGAGAGTTGAGACCCGTGGAATGGGTACCATGCAATATGACTTCAAAGGGTCTTCATTTGCTCACCGAACCTCTCCAATCCTAACACTGCTGTGTTTATGCCCCGGTACATACGCTTGATTCTCTTTTGGAGACATAGCAATCCATAGGTTTTAAGATACTTACTAGTCAGGTATATTCTTATGCATTTAATATGGGGTGTTGAGTCTATTTCGTTGAGCAAGGAGTAGCTCTTGTCTATTCCATATTTGGCTTAAGGAACTTTATCTGTGCTCATTTCAATCTCTGGTTTTATGCAGCACCCCAACTCACCTTTCCCCTTAAGCAAGCATAAGTTGGTTTTCTAAATTTGAGACCCTGTTCTGTTTTGGAATTCAGTTCCTGTGTAGCCAAGTTTACATTCCGTGTATTAGTGATATCTTATGATGTTTCTTTTTCTGTGTGACTTATTTCAGTTAGAAACATCGTACCTGAATCCACTCATTATGCTGCTACGGGCCTGATGACATAGATTTCATTGCTGAGTGATACTGCATTGTACGTAAGTACCACAAATTCTTTATCCATTTTTCACTTTCTGCGATATTGAACTTGTACAGTAAACGAGGTTCTTGTAAACAGAGCCGTCCCAAACTTTGGGGTGGCTGTGTCTTTTTGATTTTAATTTCCCTAAGCTATAGGACCATAAGTGGAAGTGCCCTAGGCTCTGTTGCTTTGTTTTTTAGATGTTTCAGGAAACACCATACACTTCTGCTGAGTGGCTGCTGGCAATTTACATCCCGCCCATCAGCATAACAAGGCTCCCAGTTCTCCATGGCCTGTCCTGCCCTCTGGATTTTACACTTTTTTCAGATGGCCCTTTTGACCGGGGGGAAGTGAGACTTCATTGTAGTGCAGATTTCCTTTGCAAGCTTGCTTGTTTGGCCAAAAAGGGCGTATGCGTTTTTTCCTGAATATATTCAGGAAAAGCTGCATACGCCCTTTTTGGCCAAGTGCATCATTGTGGACGTTCTGCCTCTTTTCCTATGCTTTCAATGCAATTCCAGTCTACCTCCTGAAATCGGTTTCTTGCAATTCTGCCCCGCTTTCAAGTCCTCTTGGCAGCCTTACTTCAGTATATTTTTGGACGATAGCTGTCATTTATAATTCTGCAGCTTTGTGAATTACAGTGCCCCTGAGCTCCTTTCTTCAACTCGCTTTCTTCTGAGCTGGCCGCTACACCACAAGATGGCTTCAGGCCCTAATCTGGTTCCGGCACGGCACGCTGAGCCTTTGGTTAATTCCTCTTCCTGGTGGGAAATGAGAGTTAAATTTGCCCATGCAGACACCTCCAGCTAGTCTCTCATTGGTTCTCCCTATTCCTGTTCATCTTCCGCAGTAATTGCAAACTGGGCCAAACAGGAGGTTAAAGGCACTGACTCTCCAAGTCTGGAGAGTGTTTGTAAAGTGTCTGGAATGTTGCACCCGAGTACCAGGGGACGAAAACTGAGACATATTTGAACACGTCTCCCGATCACACGGTTGATCATACTCTGGGTTCCACATGCATGATTTAGCTGAAGGAAGACTACCTGAAACCTGGAGAGTTGAGACCCGTGGAATGTGTACCATGCAATATGACTTCACAGGGTCTTCATTTGCTCACCGAACCTCTCCAATCCTATCACTGCTGCGTTTATGCCCCTGTACACACGCTTGTTTCTCTTTCGGAGACATAGCAATCCCTAGGTTTTAAGATACTTACTAGTCAGGTACATTCTTAGGCGTTTAATATGGGGTGTTGAGTCCATTTCATTGAGCAAGGAGTAGCTCTTCTCTATTCCATATTTGGCTTAAGGAACTTTATCTGTGCTCATTTCAATCTCTGGTTTTATGCAGCACCCCAACTCACCTTTCCCCTTAAGCAAGCATAAGTTGGTTTTCTAAATTTGAGACCCTGTTCTGTTTTGTAATTCAGTTCCTGTGTAGCCAAGTTTACATTCTGTGTATTAGTGATATCTTATGTTCTTTCTTTTTTTGTGTGACTTATTTCAGTTAGAATCATCGTACCTGAAGCCACTCATTATGCTGCTACGGGCTTGATGACATAGATTTCATTGCTGAGTGATACTGCATTGTACGTAAGAACCGCAAGTTCTTTATCCATTTTTCACTTTCTGTGATATTGAACTTGTACAGTAAACGAGGTTCTTGTAAACAGAGGCGTCCCAAACTTTGGGGTGGCTGTGTCTTTTTGATTTTAATTTCCCTAAGCTATAAGACCATAAGTGGAAGTGCCCTAGGCTCTGTTGCTTTGTTTTTTAGATGTTTCAGGAAACACCATACACTTCTCCCGAGTGTCTGTTGGCAATTTACATCCCGCCCATCAGCATAACAAGGCTCCCAGTTCTCCATGGCCTGTCCTGCCTTTCTGGATTTTACACTTTTTTCAGATGGCCCTTTTGACCGGGGGGAAGTGAGACTTCATTGTAGTGCAGATTTCCTTTGCAAGTTTGCTTGGTTGGCCAAAAAGGGCGTATGCGTTTTTTCCTGAATATATTCAGGAAAAAACGCATACGCCCTTTTTGGCTAAGAGCATCATTGTGGACGTTCTGCGTCTTTTCCTATGCTTTCAATGCAATTCCAGTCTACCTCCTGAAATCGGTTTCCTGCAATTCTGCCCCGCTTTCAAGTCCTCTTGGCAACCTTACTTCAGTATATTTTTGGACGATAGCTGTCATTTATAACTCTGCAGGTTTGTGAATTACAGTGCCCCTGAGCTCCTTTCTTCAACTCGCTTTCTTGTGACCTGGCCGCAACACCGCAGGATGGCTTCCGGCCCTAATCTGGTTCCAGCACGGCACGCTGAGCCTTTGGTTAATTCCTCTTCCTGGTGGGAAATGAGAGTTAAATTTGCCCGTCCAGACACCTCCAGCTAGTCTCTCATTGGTTCTCGCTATTCCTGTTCATCTTCCGCAGAAATTGCAAACTGGGCCAAACAGGAGGTTAAAGGGACTGACTCTCCAAGTCGGGAGAGTGTTAGTAAAGCGTCTGGAATGTTGCACCCGAGTACCAGGGGAGGAAAACTGAGACATATTTGAACACGTCTCCCGTTCACACGGTTGATCATATTCTGGGTTCCACATGCATGTTTTAGCTGAAGGAAGAATACCTTAAACCTGAAGAGTTGAGACCCGTGTAATTGGTACCATGCAATATGATTTCAAAGGGTCTTCATTTGCTCACTGAACCTCTCCAATCCTATCACTGCTGCGTTTATGCCCCTGTACATATGCTTGATTCTCTTTCGGAGACATAGCAATCCATAGGTTTTAAGATACTTACTAGTCAGGTACATTCTTAGGCGTTTAATATGCGGTGTTGAGTCCATTTCGTTGAGCAAGGAGTAGCTCTTGTCTATTCCATATTTGGCTTAAGGAACTTTATCTGAGCTCATTTCAATCTCTGGTTTTATGCAGCACCCCAACTCACCTTTCCCCTTAAGCAAGCATAAGTTGGTTTTCTAAATTTGAGACCCTGTACTGTTCTGTAATTCAGTTCCTGTGTAGCCAAGTTTACATTCCGTGTATTACTGATATCTTATGATGTTTCTTTTTCTGTGTGACTTATTTCAGTTAGAATCATCATACCTGAATCCACTCATTGTGCTGCTAAGGGCCTGATGACATAAATTTCATTGCTGAGTGATATTGCTTTGTAAGTAAATACCACAACTTCTTTATCCATTTTTCACTTTCTGCGATGTTGAACTTGTACTGTAAACGAGGTTCTTGTAAACAGAGGCGTCCCAAACTTTGGGGTGGCTGTGTCTTTTTGATTTTAATTTCCCTAAGCTATAGGACCATAAGTGGAAGTGCCCTAGGCTCTGTTGCTTTGTGTTTTAGATATTTCAGGAAACACCATACACTTCTCCCGAGTGTCTGTTGGCAGTTTACATCCCACCCATCAGCATAACAAGGCTCCCAGTTCTCCATGGCCTGTCCTGCTTTTCTGGATTTTACACTTTTTTCAGATGGCCCTTTTGACCGGGGGGAAGTGAGACTTCATTGTAGTGCAGATGTCCTTTGCAAGCTTGCTTGGTTGGCCAAAAAGGGCGTATGGGTTTTTTCCTGAATATATTCAGGAAAAAACCCATACGCCCTTTTTGGCCAAGTGCATCATTGTGGACGTTCTGCCTCTTTTCCTATGCTTTCAATGCAATTCCAGTCTACCTCCTGAAATCGGTTTCCTGCAATTCTGCCCCGCTTTCAAGTCCTCTTGGCAGCCTTACTTCAGTATATTTTTGGATGATAGCTGTCATTTATAACTCTGCAGGTTTGTGAATTACAGTGACCCTGAGCTCCTTTCTTCAACTCGCTTTCTTGAGACCTGGCCGCCACACCACAGGATGGCTTCAGGCCCTAATCTGGTTCCGGCATGGCACGCTGAGCCTTTGGTTAATTCCTCTTCCTGGTGGGAAATGAGAGTTAAATTTACCCATCCAGACACCTCCAGCTAGTCTCTCATTGGTTCTCGCTATTCCTGTTCATCTTCCGCAGAAATTGCAAACTGGGCCAAACAGGAGGTTAAAGGGACTGACTCTCCAAGTCGGGAGAGTGTTAGTAAAGCGTCTGGAATGTTGCACCCGAGTACCAGGGTACGAAAACTGAGACATATTTGAACACGTCTCCCGATCACATGGTTGATCATACTCTAGGTTCCACATGCATGTTTTAGCTGAAGGAAGAATACCTTAAACCTGGGTAGTTGAAACCCGTGGAATGGGTACCATGCAATATGATTTCAAAGGGTCTTCATTTGCTCACCGAACCTCTACAATCCTATCACTGCTGCGTTTATGCCCCTGTACACATGCTTGATTCTCTTTCGGAGACATAGCAATCCATAGGTTTTAAGATACTTACTAGTCAGGTACATTCTTAGGCGTTTAATATGCGGTGTTGAGTCCATTTCGTTGAGCAAGGAGTAGCTCTTGTCTATTCCATATTTGGCTTAAGGAACTTTATCTGTGCTCATTTCAATCTCTGGTTTTATGCAGCACCCCAACTCACCTTTCCCCTTAAGCAAGCATAAGTTGGTTTTCTAAATTTGAGACCCTGTTCTGTTTTGGAATTCAGTTCCTGTGTAGCCAAGTTTACATTCCGTGTATTAGTGATATCTTATGATGTTTCTTTTTCTGTGTGACTTATTTCAGTTAGAATCATCATACCTGAATCCACTCTTTATGCTGCTATGGGCCTGATGACATAGATTTCATTGCTGAGTGATATTGCATTGTACGTAAGTATCACAAGTTCTTTATCCATTTTTCACTTTTTGCGATATTGAATTTCTACCGTAAATGAGGTTCTTGTAAACAGAGCCGTCCCAAATTTTGGGGTGGCTGTGTCTTTTTTATTTTAATTTCCCTAAGCTATAGGACCATAAGTGGAAGTGCCCTAGGCTCTGTTGCTTTGTTTTTTAGATGTTTCAGGAAACCCCATACACTTCTCCCGAGTGGCTGTTGGCAATTTACATCCCGTCCATCAGCATAACAAGGCTCCCAGTTCTCCATGGCCTGTCCTGCCTTTCTGGATTTTACACTTTCTTCAGATGGCCCTTTTGACCAGGGGGAAGTGAGACTTCATTGTAGTGCAGATTTCCTTTGCAAGCTTGCTTGGTTGGCCAAAAAGTGCGTATGCCTTTTTTCCTGAATAAATTCAGGAAAAAAGGCATACGCCCTTTTTGGCCAAGTGAATCATTGTGGACGTTCTGCCTCTTTTCCTATGCTTTAAATGCAATTCCAGTCTACCTCCTGAAATCGTTTTCCTGCAATTCTGCCTTGCTTTCAATGCCTCTTCATAGCCTTACCTCAATATATTTTTTGAAAATAGTTAGCCTTTATAAGTCTGCAGGTTTTTGAATTGCAGTGGCCCTTAGCTCCATTTTTCAGCTCTTATTTTTGTGATCTTGCCTCATAACCACAGGATTCCTTCAGGCCCTATTCTTCTTCTGGGGCACCTTGCTGTGCCTTTGGTTTATTCTTCTTACTGATGTGAAATTAGAGTGACATGTGCCCATTGAAACCGCTACAGCTAGTTTCTCACTGGTTCCCCCTATTCCCATTCATCCTCCGCACTAACTGCAGACTGTGCGATACCAGAACTTAAAGGCATTGACTCTCCATGTGGGGATATTTTTGGTAAAGCGGCTGGAATGTCGATCCGGAGCCCCAGGAGAGGAAAAATGAGGTGCGTTTTAGAAACCTTTCCCGATCATATGGTATACCAGTCGCTGGGTTTCCCAAGCATGGTTTAGCTGTAGGAAGATTCCCTTCAACCTGGAGTGTTGGGACCCTTGGAATGAGTAGCATGAAGTATTGCATTAAACTTTTGTCAGTTGCTCACCAAAGCTCATCAATCCTCTCAGCCCCAAGTGTCCAGCCTTATGTCTTATCCAGCTGTGGGTTTATATGTGGTCAATCCAGGTTGCATCACAGCCCCTGAGCGAATTTTGTAAGAATTTTTCTCTCTTTCATTGTTTCTGCGTTTTGTTTTTAAAATTTATTTCTATAATGGGGTTTAGCTCATTTTCACTGCTGTGTTTGTCCCACTCTGCACACACTTGATTCCCTTATGGAGATATATCAATACATGGGTTTTAAGATTCTTATTACTCAGATATATTTCTCTGCGGTGTATAGGGTGTGTTGAGGCCAGTTCATTGAGCAAGGTGTAGATCTTGTCTAATATCTATTTGGTTTATTGAACGGTATGTGTGCTAATTTCAAACTCTGGTTTTATGCATCACCCCACCTCTCCTTTCCCCTTAAGCTGAAATAAGTGTGTTTTCTAAATGTGAGACACTGTTCTGTTCTGTAATTCATTTCTTGTGCAGCCATATTTACCCTCCCTCTATAAGTGATATCTTATGATATGTTTCTTTTCTGTTTGACTTATTTCAAGTAGTATTATCAGACCTAAATCCACTCTTTATCCTTCTACTAGCCTTATTACATTGATTTCATGGTGAAGAAATATTCCATTGTACATAAGTACCACATCTTCTTTATCCATTGTTCTCTTTCCTGGGATATTTAAGGTATACTGAAGTTGAGGTTCTTGTAAACAGAGTAGCCCTAAACTGTGGTGTGCTTGTGTCTTGTTGATTTTTAGACTTCCCTAGATATACTCCCATGATTGGAAGTGTCCTATGCTCTGTAGCTCTGTTTTTTAGATGATTTAGGAACCACCATACACTTCTCCAGAGTGGCTCTCGGCAGTTCACACACTGCCCATCAGCGTATAAAGGCTCCCTGTTCTCCATGGCCTGTCCTGCATTTCTGGTTTTTACAATTTTTTAGGATGGCCCTTTTGACCAGTGGGAAATGAGACTTCTTTGTTGTGCACATTTGCTTTGCTTGCTTGCTTCGTTGCCCATAAAGTGCGTATGCGTTTTTTCCTGGATATAATCAGGAAAAAACACATACGCCCTTTTGGGCCAACTGCATCATTGTCGAAATTCTGCTGCTTTTCATGTGCTTTAAAGACGAGTCCAATCTATCTCTTGAAATCTGTTTCTTGCAATTCTGTCTTGCATTCAGATCCTCTTCTTTGCCTTACCTCAACATATTTTTGGACGTTAGTTTTCATTTATAACTCTGCAGGTTTGTGAATTGCAGTGACCCTGAGCTCCATTTTTTAAGTTGCTCTTTTGTGAGCTGGCCTCAAACCCGCAGGATTGCTTCAGGCCCTATTTTGGCTCGGGTGAGGCAGGCTGAGCCTTTTTTCAATTCTTATTCTTAATGGGAAATTAGAGTGATATGTGCCCGTCCAAACCCCTACAACTATTCTCTCATTGGTTCCCCATTCATCCTCCTCACAATTTGCAAAATGTGTGAAACAGAAGTTGAAATGTGCTGATTCTCCAAGTGGAGAGATTCTAAGTAACGTGGCTGGAATGGTGAACAGGAGCACCAGGAGAGGATAAATGAGCTGCATTTTAGACACATCTCCCGATCACATGGTGTACAGTCCTCTGGGTTTTCCATGCATGTTTTAGCTGTAGGAAGATCCCTTGAACCTGCATATTTGGGACCCATTGAATGGGTACCAGGTAGTATTACTTTAAAGGGTGTGCATTTCCTCACCCAACCTCACATTTCTCTTAGCGCAAACAGTTTCCAGCCTTATGTCTCATCCTGCTGTGGGTCTAGATGTGTTCAATCCATGTTGCATCACCGGCCCTGAGGAAAAGTTGTAAGAGGTTTTCTCTGTCTCTCTGTCGTTTATTTTTTTCAATTTATTACTATATTGGTTACAGCTGATTTTCAAAGCTCTGTTTCTTGCTGCTGTACATCCACTTGATTCACGTACAGAGAGACATCAGTAAATTCTTTTTCAGATTCTTACCAGTCGTATATATTCTTTTCCGGTGACTTGAGTGTGCTGAGTGCAGTTCTTTTAGCTACCGTGTAGGCCTTGTTGATTATCAGTTTGGTATTTGGAATGGTATCTTTGCTAATTTCAACCTCCTGGGTGATGCCTCACCCCTCCCCACCTTTCCCGTTTAGCAGCCTTATGCGTGTTTTCTACATATTTGACTATGTTTTTGTTTTGTAATTTATTTCATGTGTAGCCATTTTGGATTCCACCTTTAAGTGATATCTTATGATATGTGTCTTTTTCTTTTTGAATTATGTCACTTAGAAAGATCATACGTAACTCCTCCAGAGTTGTTACAACTGGCCATATTTCATTGATTTCCAGGCTGAATAATATTCCACTCTACCTAAGTACCACACCTCTACCCATTTTTTCCCTCCAGAGACATTTAAGTTATATCCTAGTTGAGGATCTTTTAAACAGAGAGGGGGTAAACATTGGGGTGCCTGTGTCCTCTCGATTTTTGTTTTTCTCAAGATATACGCCCATGAGTGCAAGTGCCCTATGCTCTGTAGCTCATTTTTTAGATGTTTTAGTAAACACAATACACTTCTCCAGAATGGCCGTTGGCAATATACATTTCCACTATAAGTCTCACAGGGCTCCCTCTTCTCCTTGCCCTGTCCTGCATTTCTGTTGTTTACGCTTTATGAGGATGGCTCTTCTGACTGATGCGAAGTGATATCTTTTGTAGTATTGACTTCCAGTGCCCACCTGTTTGGTTGGCTAAAAAAGTGTATGCCCTTTTCTTGAATATATACAGAAAAAAACGCATACACCCTTTTTGGCCAACTGCAATGTTGGCAATGTTCAGCTCCTTTTCTTGTGCTTAATGGCGAGTCCTTTCTACCTCCTCAAATCCCTTTCCTGCCATTCTCCCTTGCTTACAAGTCCTTTTCTCTGACTTTCCTCAAGACATTTTTCAGTGATGGATATTTTCAACTCTGCAGTTTTGTGAATTTTACTGCCCCTGAGTTCCATTGTTCAACTTGTGTTTATGGGAACTGGCCACAAAGCAGCGGGATTTCCTCAAGCCCTATACTGTTTCCATGGGCAACCCTAGCCTTTGGTCAATTCGTCTTCCTGATTGGAAATTAGAGTGACATGTGCCTGTCTGAACACCTAGGACTTGTCTCTCATTGTTCCTCATCCTTCCGCTTCATCCTCTGGACAAATTCCAAACTGTACGCAACAGGATGTTGACAGTGCTGACATCTCCAAGTGGGGAGACTGTTAATAAAGACGCTGGAGGGGTGAACCCGAGCACCAGGAGATGAGGAGATGAGATGCCTTTTCCAAACTCTTCCCGATCAGACGGTATACCATCCTCTGGGTGTGACAGACATGTTTTAGCAGTAGGAAGAGTCCCATTCATGTAAGGAGAACACCAGGGCTTTTTCAAAATCAGTGTCTCCCCGAAACCCAAACTGGGGAATTTTTTAAGCTACGGCTACACATATGTTCCTTAAGGGCCTTGGGAAGTAGGCAGAGTCCAAACTTTAGATGATTGAAGTCTTCAGGGTCAGAAGCACTCACCACCAGCTTCCCTTAGGTTACACTTTAACTGTCATTGATAGATGATGTCAATAAAAATATCTATTCTTTTTCAGATTATTTCCCCTTATAGGTTATTGCAAAATGTTGAGTGTAGTTCCCTGTGCTATACAGTAGTTCCTTGTTGATGATCTATTTTATACATAGCAGTGTGTATGTGTTAATCCCAAACTGTTAATTTATCCCTCCTCCCACCTTTCCCCTTTGGTAATAATAAATTATAAGATTTTATACTTCTCAGAAATGGGGGAGCTGAAAGAGAGGTATCATTTTCAATGGAAAAGCATTTAAAACAAGATTGAAGCTTTAACCAAGATTATTAGATGTACATCCTTGGAAAGAAATCACTTCGTTTCTCTCATATTGACCTGACAAATAAGACAAACCTTTTCACTGAACTTGCTTATAATAAAGTGATGGAAATATCAAATGGAAGTGTTAGAAACATCTTATTTTACCCGAGCCTTATACACTGTTCTATGTTAACTACAGTTTGGCTCACACATCTGTTCATTGAGGTTACAATAGTCTCAATTTCTGTTACTGATCCTCCAGAGTGGACCCCAACAAGTGTCCCCCTGCCCAGTGTCATTGGGGCCAACAGATCGAGACTGAGTTTGGTTCACAAGCAAAGGAAACTTTATATTTTGATCAGAGAATGGAGAGGTGAGAGCATGCACTACCCCGTGGGCTGTGGGCTGGGCTGCTGTGTAGAGATCCTGTCAGAGTCAGTGGGAGGGAGGGGGCGGAGCTCTCGAGGGCCAGGTTGGCTGCAGCTCAGGCTCTATATCGCGGAGTCTGCACTGGGCCCCAGGAGCTGAGGTGTCGACCCAGCCATTCTGCACTAGGAAATCTGGTCTGAAGTGCCGGGTGTGGAACCTCTGCATGCGGGACCCTAGGAGCACGTGAAATTAGACAAAGCACAAAGGATAAAAAAGGTTAGACTTGACTTTATTGCCCAGATTCTATTTTTATCTCCCAGGGATTTTTAATGGGCTTTGCTGGGGACAAACCCCTCCTCTGCCTTTTGTCCCGTTCCTCATTCTTGGAGTGCTGAGGGTGCAGACACTTCTTCTGTAACTGCTGAGTGCTGAGTTGGGAGCCCTAATACCTGGGGGCGAGGGTCAGAGCTTCTCCCCAGCAGCCTCCAGGTGACGTTGATTGTCCCCAGGTCCCCTGCCTCCCTGCTCGTCCACCTGAGCACCAGCATTGGAAGTGTTATAGATTCTAATGACCTTTAAGGGTCCAGGAAAGAGATGTGCAGAGACGCTGTGGGGGCCGGTTTCACCCCGCCCCACATTTGTTCGGCCACCTTAGGCTGACCGTTTCTGCCAGCCTAGAGGCTCTGACCAGTAGTCTGCGCTTTCTTCAATTAGGCCCCTGAATTAACGTACAAACAGCACCAGGTGTCAGAGCCCTGCCCGCTCAACTCCCAGACAGTCCAGGGTCAGTGGTGATCAAGGACCATGATGACCACTGAGTCAACAGCCTTTTGAAGTAAACAGGAGTCCAGCCGGTCTTATTGGCCACCATCATCACGGTGTCTGTAGGCTTTTCTATGGTGACAGTGTGATATACGGTTCCCCCGCCAAGATTATTAGCTCCCCTCTGGGTGCAGTAAGTCCTGCAAGCAGTAGTCTGCTCTTTTGGGACACACTCTTGTTGTTTTATGAGAGAAACTCCAGGTCAAGTGATGTTCACACGAGTCGTCATGGTGCCCTGTTGCCCCCGGTTATCTCTCTGGATGTTGGAGTTGGAGGGCCTCCTCACTCGAGGTCGGTGTGCCCACGGAGCGAACCCTGCAACTTCAGGGCATGGTTGGTGGTTAGGATCACCACGTGGGGTCCTTTTCCCTTAGGAGGGAGGTGGCCTTTTGGGCTGCTGATTTCCAGGTTTTTAGATACCGCCAGTATCTTGGCCAGATGCGGCAGTGGGCCAAGCCCCTTGGTGACCGTAGTTTATCCTACCTGGATGGCATTCTTGCATTGTTCCATTTCAAGTGGTCCCAGTTTTTGCACTAATTCTCCAATGGCGATTCACCTTTCACCGGGAATGTAAAGGTCAAAGGGTTTAGCTAAATTAGGGAGTTCCAGGGCAAGGGTCTGAATTGACTGCTCTTTCCATTCTTGAAAGGCCACTTCTGGATTCTATTCAAAAGGATCATCATCTTTTCCTTTCAGTGTTTCATATAGAGGCCCAGCTAGTAGACTGTAGTTAGGGATCCAGAAGCAGCAAACCCTGGCCTCCCCAGGAACCCCTAAGCTGTCTTCTAGTTTTAGAAAGGGGTAAGGCTGCAAATGGTTTCTTCCCTTTCCTGGGATGGGCTTCTCCGACCTTCTGTGAGAATGAAGCCCAGGCAGGTCACCGCAGTCTGTGATATTTGAGCTTTTTCTTGGACAACTTCTATCCTTTATTGGCTTGGTAGTTCAGAGGCCGCCTTAGTAGGGCTGGCGATCAGAATGTCGTCTGCGTACTGAAGGAGGGTTTCCTTTTCCAGAGGTAGAACTTTTAGGTCTTTAGCTAAGCTTTCCCCAAAGATGGTGTGGGAATTTTTGCACCCTTGGGGCAAGACGGCCCGGAAGTATTGTTTTAGTTGTATGTTGAGTCCTGCCACTCACAAGCCAAAATTTCTTGTGACTCTGGGACTAATGGAATACAAAAGAAGGCATCATTGAAGACTAATACAGAATACCATGTCCTGGTGGTTGGTAGAATGACCAGCAGGGTGTAGGAATTAGGAGCAACTGGAGGTATATCCTCGGTGGCTTCACTGACTGTCCTGACATCATTTACCAGGTCCCCAGCAGCCCATGGGGCTCTCGTGGTCAGACCAATCCCAGAATATGGAGCTCACCTGGGCAGGTACCCCACCCCCACCCCAGCCCACGGGGCTCTCGTGGTCAGGCCCTTCCCAGGATACAGAGCTACCCTTGCAGGTACCGTGGCAGGGCTGGGCACACAGGAACCGTGCACATAGCCCTCATTGCAGAGCACCCCCAGCTCACCTGTCGCTCAGAGCTGACACAGAGCACCTCAGAGCAGGACTTGAACTAACAAACAGCAGCTGCGACAGGTCTGTGACCCTGGGCATCACTCTGTGCGGCCTCCCTCCACCTGGTCTTCCAGAGACTTCCACTGCACCCGGGGCACCAGGCCTCTGTCTCCAACCACCACCCACCCCTCCTCTCCCTGACTCCTGGGTTCCTCTCATAAGGAGAGGGTTTTCTTGAAGTTGTCTCCCACTCATGGGCCAGATAAAATGATTAGAAAACAAGCCAAAGCTGCAGCCCCTTGTCTCTCCTGACTCTCAGGAGCCCACACCTGTTCCTTGGACCTGGCCGGTTCAGCAAGTTCCATTTTCTGCAACTGTGAGCCCCTGAGGGGTGATGATTGGCTGACCTGGGCAGCCTTACCGTGCGGGCCAGCCCTCCCCAGGTGTGCCTGGGTTGAGATCAATATAAATACCACTCCAGGCAGCAAGAGCCCCTGCAGCCGTGCCTGACGCCATTTTCTCTGCCCTGTCAGCAGTCTCGGGGCTGGGCTGGTGGGAGGGAGTGAGAGGCCACGGCTTTGTGGGTGGCCCAGTGTGAGTGGGGCTCTGCTGGACTTTCTGCAGCAGTTGCCAGGCTGCCACCTGCTAAAGAAGAGGATGTGCCACCCATACCTGCTGCTGGAATTTCTCCCTGGGCAGAGGTGAGGAAGGAAAAAAGCAGTGGGGGCAGGGACAGGACGGGTATCTCAGGCAGGGAAATGGAAATCTTCCAGAAGAGCACCCAGGGCCAGGACCATCCTGGCTGGCCTGCAGGCACCAAGTCGGCCGGCATGCTGTCACTCGTGTGGCTCTATGGCCCTTCCTCTAGGCTTTCAAGTCCTTGTATATATTCAGGTGTTTTACCTGGGACGGGTGGGAATAGTTCAGCAGCAACTGGCCTGGGGCTCAGCTCACGTTTACTCACAGATGCCTCGGCACGGTGCCCCAGCTTTGCAATGAGGACGCTTGTTGCGTGGGGGCTGCTGGCTGAATGGGAGACGATTCCCCACCACTGGCCAACTTCAGAATTGTTTACAACTGGAGCAAGTGCCCTGATACGGTTTTCTTCTGTGGAACTGGTGGGTTCTGTGTTTTTTTTCTCTTTTTCGTTTTTGCTTCAAGGTAGATTTTATTCCTCTTTTTTGTATTTACAGATATAAGCATGGAAATAATTTATTCATATAAATACATGTATGTGAAGGGAATAATTGTTTTTTCTGTTTTATTTTTTAAATTTTATTTCTTTTTAATTTTGAATTTTATTTTATATTTTTATACAGCAGGTTCTTATTGGTTATCTATTTTATACATATAAATGTATACATGCCAATCCCAGTCTCTCAACTCCTCCCACCACCACCCCCCCAACAGCTTTCCCCCCTTGTTGTCCATACATTTGTTGTCTACATCTGTTGCTCTATTTATGCCTTGCAAAATGGTTAATCTGTACAGTTTTTCTAGGTTCCACATATATGCATGAATATACAAGATTTGTTTTTCTCTTTCTGACTTTCTTCACTCTGTATGACAGTCTCTAGATCCATCGACGTCTCTACAAATGACCCAATTTCATTCCTTTTCATGGCTTAGTAATATTCCATTTTATATATGTACCACAGCTTTATGCATTCGTCTGTCTGTGGGCATTTAGGTTGCTTCCATTACCTCGATATTGTAAATAGTGATGCAATGAACATTGCGGTGAATGTCTCGTTTTGATTTATGGTTTTGTCTGGGTATATGTCCAGTACTGGGATTGCTGTATCATATGGTAATTCTACTGTTAGTTTCTTAAGAAACTCCATATTGTTCTCCGTAGTGACTGTATCAATTTATATTCCCAACAATAGTGGAAGAGGGTTCCTTTTCTCCACACCCTTTCCAGCATTTTTGTTTGTAGATTTTCGCATGATGCCCATTCTATCAGGTGTGAGGTGATACCTCATTGTTGAGTCCATTTTGTTGAGCAAGGGGTAGGTCTTGTCTATTACATATTTGGCTTATTGAATGGTATCTGTGCTAATTTCAAACTCTGGTTTTATGCAGCACCCCAACTCACTTTCCCCCTTAAGCAAGCATAAGTTGGTTTTCTAAACTTGAGACCCTGTTCTGTTTTGTAATTCAGTTCATGTGTAGCCAAGTTCACATTCCATGTATTAGTGATATCTTATGATGTTTCTTTTTCTGTGTGACTTATTTCAGTTAGAATCATCATACCTGAATCCACTCATTATGCTGCTACGGGCCTGATGACATAGATTTCATGGCTGAGTGATTTTGCATTGTACATAAGTACCACAACTTCTTTATCCATTTTTCACTTTCTGCGATATTGAACTTGTACCGTAAACGAGGTTCTTGTAAACAGAGCCGTCCCAAACATTGGGGTGGCTGTGTCTTTTTGATTTTAATTTCCCTAAGCTATAGGACCATAAGTGGAAGTGCCCTAGGCTCTGTTGCTTTGTTTTTTAGATGTTTCAGGAAACACCATACACTTCTCCCGAGTGTCTGTTGGCAATTTACATCCCGCCCATCAGCATAACAAGGCTCCCAGTTCTCCATGGCCTGTCCTGCCTTTCTGGATTTTACACTTTTTTCAGATGGCCCTTTTGACCGGGGGGAAGTGAGACTTCACTGTACTGCAGATTTCCTTTGCAAGCTTGCTTGGTTGGCCAAAAAGGGTGTATGCGTTTTTTCCTCAATATATTCAGGAAAAAACACATACGCCCTTTTTGGCCAAGTGCATCATTGTGGACGTTCTGCCTCTTTTCCTATGCTTTCAATGCAATTCCACTCTACCTCCTGAAATCGGTTTCCTGCAATTCTGCCCCGCTTTCAAGTCCTCTTGGCAGCCTTACTTCAGTATATTTTTGGACGATAGCTGTCATTTGTAACTCTGCAGGATTGTGAATTACAGTGCCCCTGAGCTCCTTTCTTCAACTCGCATTCTTTTGAGCTGGCTGCAACACCGCAGGATTGCTTCAGGCCCTAATCTGGTTCCGGCACGGCACGCTGAGCCTTTGGTTATTTCCTCTTCCTGGTGGGAAATGAGAGTTAAATTTGCCCGTCCAGACACCTCCAGCTAGTCTCTCATTGGTTCTCCCTATTCCTGTTCATCTTCCACAGAAATTGCAAACTGGGCCAAACAGGAGGTTAAATGCGCTGACTCTCCAAGTGGGGAGAGTGTTAGTAAAGCGTCTGGAATATTGCACCCGAGTACCAGGGTACGAAAACTGAGACATATTTGAACACGTCTCCCGTTCACACAGTTGATCATACTCTGGGTTCCACATGCATGATTTAGATGAAGGAAGAATACCTTAAACCTGGAGAGTTGAGACCCGTGGAATGGGTACCATGCAATATGACTTCAAAGGGTCTTCATTTGCTCACCGAACCTCTCCAATCCTATCACTGCTGCGTTTATGCCCCTGTACACACGCTTGATTCTCTTTTGGAGACATAGCAATCCATAGGTTTTAAGATACTTACTAGTCAGGTACATTCTTAGGCGTTTAATATGGGGTGTTGAGTCCATTTCGTTGAGCAAGGAGTAGCTCTTGTCTATTCCATATTTGGCTTAAGGAACTTTATCTGTGCTCATTTCAATCTCTGGTTTTATGCAGCACCCCAACTCACCTTTCCCCTTAAGCAAGCATAAGTTGCTTTTCTAAATTTGAGACCCTGTTCTGTTTTGGAATTCAGTTCCTGTGTAGCCAAGTTTACATTCCGTGTATTAGTGATATCTTATGATGTTTCTTTTTCTGTGTGACTTATTTCAGTTAGAATCATCGTACCTGAATCCACTCATTATGCTGCTATGGGCCTGATGACATAGATTTCATTGCTGAGTGATACTGCATTGTACGTAAGTACCACAAGTTCTTTACCCATTTTTCACTTTCTGTGATATTGAAATTGTACTGTAAACGAGGTTCTTGTAAACAGAGGCGTCCCAAACTTTGGGGTGGCTGTGTCTTTTTGATTTTAATTTCCCTAAGCTATAGGACTATAAGTGGAAGTGCCCTAGGCTCTGTTGCTTTGTGTTTTAGATGTTTCAGGAAACACCATACACATCTCCCGAGTGTCTGTTGGCAATTTACATCCCGCCCATCAGCATAACAAGGCTCCCAGTTCTCCATGGCCCGTCCTGCCTTTCTGGATTTTACACTTTTTTCAGATGGCCCTTTTGACCGGGGGGAAGTGAGACTTCATTGTAGTGCAGATTTCCTTTGCAAGTTTGCTTGGTTGGCCAAAAAGGGCGTATGCGTTTTTTCCTGAATATATTCAGGAAAAAACGCATACGCCCTTTTTGGCCAAGTGCATCATTGTGGACGTTCTGCCTCTTTTCCTATGCTTTCAATGCAATTCCAGTCTACCTCCTGAAATCGGTTTCCTGCAATTCTGCCCCGCTTTCAAGTCCTCTTGGCAGCCTTACTTCAGTATATTTTTGGACGATAGCTGTCATTTATAACTCTGCAGGTTTGTGAATTACAGTGCCCCTGAGCTCCTTTCTTCAACTCGCTTTCTTGTGACCTGGCCGCAACACCGCAGGATGGCTTCAGGCCCTAATCTGGTTCCGGCACGGCACGCTGAGCCTTTGGTTAATTCCTCTTCCTGGTGGGAAATGAGAGTTAAATTTCCCGTCCAGACACCTCCAGCTAGTCTCTCATTGGTTCTCCCTATTCCTGTTCATCTTCCGCAGAAATTGCAAACTGGGCCAAACAGGAGGTTAAAGGGACTGACTCTCCAAGTCGGGAGACTGTTAGTAAAGCGTCTGGAATGTTGCACCCGAGTACCAGGGTACGAAAACTGAGACATATTTGAACATGTCTCCCGATCACATGGTTGATCATACTCTAGGTTCCACATGCATGTTTTAGCTGAAGGAAGAATACCTTAAACCTGGGTAGTTGAAACCCGTGGAATGGGTACCATGCAATATGACTTCAAAGGGTCTTCATTTGCTCACCGAACCTCTCCAATCCTATCACTGCTGCGTTTATGCCCCTGTACACACGCTTGATTCTCTTTTGGAGACATAGCAATCCATAGGTTTTAAGATACTTACTAGTCAGGTACATTCTTAGGCATTTAATATGGGGTGTTGAGTCCATTTCGTTGAGCAAGGAGTAGCTCTTGTCTATTCCATATTTGGCTTAAGGAACTTTATCTGTGCTCATTTCAATCTCTGGTTTTATGCAGCACCCCAACTCACCTTTCCCCTTAAGCAAGCATAAGTTGGTTTTCTAAATTTGAGACCCTGTTCTGTTCTGTAATTCAGTTCCTGTGTAGCCAAGTTTACATTCCGTGTATTAGTGATATCTTATGATGTTTCTTTTTCTGTGTGACTTATTTCAGTTAGAATCATCGTACCTGAATCCACTCATTATGCTGCTACGGGCCTGATGACATAGATTTCATTGCTGAGTGATACTGCATTGTACGTAAGTACCACAAGTTCTTTATCCATTTTTCACTTTCTGTGATATTGAACTTGTATGGTAAACGAGGTTCTTGTAAACAGAGGCGTCCCAAATTTGGGGTGGCTGTGTCTTTTTGATTTTAATTTCCCTAAGCTATAGGACCATAAGTGGAAGTGCCCTAGGCTCTGTTGCTTTGTTTTTTAGATGTTTCAGGAAACACCATACACTTCTCCCGAGTGTCTGTTGGCAATTTACATCCCGCCCATCAGCATAACAAGGCTCCCAGTTCTCCATGGCCTGTCCTGCCTTTCTGGATTTTACACTTTTTTCAGATGGCCCTTTTGACCGGGGGAAGTGAGACTTCACTGTATTGCAGATTTCCTTTGCAAGCTTGCTTGGTTGGCCAAAAAGGGCGTATGCGTTTTTTCCTGAATATATTCAGGAGAAAATGCATACGCCCTTTTTGGCCAAGTGCATCATTGTGGACGTTCTGCCTCTTTTCCTATGTTTTCAATGCAATTCCAGTCTACCTCCTGAAATCGGTTTCCTGCAATTCTGCCCCGCTTTCAAGTCCTCTTGGCAGCCTTACTTCAGTATATTTTTGGATGATAGCTGTCATTTATAACTCTGCAGGTTTGTGAATTACAGTGTCCCTGAGGTCCATTCTTCAACTCGCTTTCTTGTGACCTGGCCGCAACACCGCAGGATGGCTTCAGGCCCTAATCTGGTTCCGGCACGGCACGCTGAGCCTTTGGTTAATTCCTCTTCCTGGTGGGAAATGAGAGTTAAATTTGCCCGTCCAGACACCTCCAGCTAGTCTCTCATTGGTTCTCGTTATTCCTGTTCTTCTTCCGCAGAAATTGCAAACTGGGCCAAACAGGAGGTTAAAGGGACTGACTCTCCAAGTCGGGAGACTCTTAGTAAAGCGTCTGGAATGTTGCACCCGAGTACCAGGGTACGAAAACTGAGACATATTTGAACACGTCTCCCGATCACATGGTTGATCATACTCTAGGTTCCACATGCATGTTTTAGCTGAAGGAAGAATACCTTAAACCTGGAGAGTTGAGATCCGTGTAATGGGTACCATGCAATATGACTTCAAAGGGTCTTCATTTGCTCACCGAACCTCTCCAATCCTATCACTGCTGCGTTTATGCCCCTGTACACACGCTTGATTCTCTTTTGGAGACATAGCAATCCATAGGTTTTAAGATACTTACTAGTCAGGTACATTCTTAGGCGTTTAATATGGGGTGTTGAGTCCATTTCATTGAGCAAGGAGTAGCTCTTGTCTATTCCATATTTGGCTTAAGGAACTTTATCTGTGCTCATTTCAATCTCTGGTTTTATGCAGCACCCCAACTCACCTTTCCCCTTAAGCAAGCATAAGTTGGTTTTCTACATTTGAGACCCTGTTCTGTTTTGTAATTCAGTTCCTGTGTAGCCAAGGTTACATTCCGTGTAGTAGTGATATCTTATGATGTTTCTTTTTCTGTGTGACTTATTTCACTTAGAATCATCGTACCTGAATCCACTCATTATGCTGCTACGGGCCTGATGATATACATTTCATTGCTGAGTGATATTGCATTGTACGTAAGTACCTCAAAGTCTTTATCCATTTTTCGCTTTCTGTGATATTGAACTTGTACCGTAAACGAGGTTCTTGTAAACAGAGCCGGCCCAAACTTTGGGGTGGCTGTGTCTTTTTGATTTTAATTTCCCTAAGCTATGCAACCATAAGTGGAAGTGCCCTAGGCTCTGTTGCTTTGTTTTGTAGATGTTTCAGGAAACACCATACACTTCTCCAGAGTGGCTGTTGGCAATTTACATCCCGCCCATCAGCATAACAAGGCTCCCAGTTCTCCATGGCCTGTCCTGCCTTTCTGGATTTTATACATTTTTCAGATGGCCCTTTAGACTGGGGGGGCAGTGAGACTTCATTGTAGTGCAGATTTCCTTTGCAAGCTTGCTTGGTTGGCCCAAAAGGGCGTATGCGTTTTTTCCTGAATATATTCAGGAAAAAACGCATACGCCCTTTTTGGCCAAGTGCATCATTGTGGACGTTCTGCCTCTTTTCCTATGCTTTCAGTGCAATTCCAGTCTACCTCTTGAAATTGGTTTCCTGCAATTCTGCCCCGCTTTCAAGTCCTCTTGCCAGCCTTACTTCAGTATATTTTTGGACGATAGCTGTCATTTATAACTCTGCAGGTTTGTGAATTACAGTGCCCCTGAGCTCCTTTCTTCAACTCGCTTTCTTGTGACCTGGTCGCAACACCGCAGGATGGCTTCAGGCCCTATTCTGGTTCCGGCACGGCACGCTGAGCCTTTGGTTATTTCCTCTTCCTGGTGGGAAATGAGAGTTAAATTTGCCCGTCCAGAACACCTCCAGCTAGTCTCTCATTGGTTCTCCCTATTCCTGTTCATCTTCCGCAGAAATTGCAAACTGGGCCAAACAGGAGGTTAAAGGCGCTGACTCTCCAAGTGGGGAGAGTGATAGTAAAGCGTCTGGAAAGTTGTACCCGAGTACCAGGGTACGAAAACTGAGACATATTTGAACACGTCTCCCGATCACATGGTTGATCATACTCTGGGTTCCACATGCATGTTTTAGCTGAAGGAAGAATACCTTAAACCTGCAGAGTTGGGACCCGTGGAATGGGTAACATGCAATATGACTTCAAAGGGTCTTCATTTGCTCAGCAAACCTCTCCAATCCTATCACTGCTGCGTTTATGCCCCTGTACACACGCTTGATTCTCTTTTGGAGACATAGCAATCCATAGGTTTTAAGATACTTACTAGTCAGGTACATTCTTAGGCGTTTAATATGGGGTGTTGAGTCCATTTCGTTGAGCAAGGAGTAGCTCTTGTCTATTCCATATTTGGCTTAAGGAACTTTATCTGTGCTCATTTCAATCTCTGGTTTTATGCAGCACCCCAACTCACCTTTCCCCTTAAGCAAGCATAAGTTGGTTTTCTAAATTTGAGACCCTGTTCTGTTTTGGAATTCAGTTCCTGTGTAGCCATGTTTACATTCCGTGTATTAGTGATATCTTATGATGTTTCTTTTTCTGTGTGACTTATTTCAGTTAGAATCATCGTACCTGAATCCACTCATTATGCTGCAACGGGACTGATGACATAGATTTCATTGCTGAGTGATACTGCATTGTACGTAAGTACCACAAGTTCTTTATGCATTTTTCACTTTCTGTGATATTGAACTCGTACGGTAAATGAGGTTCTTGTAAACAGAGGCGTCCCAAACTTTGGGGTGGCTGTGTCTTTTTGATTTTAATTTCCCTAAGCTATAGAACCATAAGTGGAAGTGCCCTAGGCTCTGTTGCTTTGTTTTTTAGATGTTTCAGGAAACACCATACACTTCTCCCGAGTGTCTGTTGGCAATTTACATCCCGCCCATCAGCATAACAAGGCTCCCAGTTCTCCATGGCCTGTCCTGCCTTTCTGGATTTTACACTTTTTTCAGATGGCCCTTTTGACCGGGGGGAAGTGAGACTTCATTGTAGTGCAGATTTCCTTTGCAAGCTTGCTTGGTTGGCCAAAAAGGGCGTATGCGATTTTTCCTGAATATATTCAGGAAAAAACGCATACGCCCTTTTTGGCCAAGTGCATCATTGTGGACGTTCTGCCTCTTTTCCTATGCTTTCAATGCAATTCCAGTCTACCTCCTGAAATCGGTTTCCTGCAATTCTGCCCCACTTTCAAGTCCTCTTGGCAGCCTTACTTCAGTATATTTTTGGACGATAGCTGTCATTTATAACTCTGCAGGTTTCTGAATTACAGTGCCCCAGAGCTCCTTTCTTCAACTCGCTTTCTTGTGACCTGGCCGCAACACCGCAGGATGGCTTCAGGCCCTAATCTGGTTCCGGCACGGCACGCTGAGCCTTTGGTTAATTCCTCTTCCTGGTGGGAAATGAGAGTTAAATTTGCCCATCCAGACACCTCCAGCTAGTCTCTCATTGGTTCTCGCTATTCCTTTTCATCTTCCGCAGAAATTGCAAACTGGGCCAAACAGGAGGTTAAAGGTGCTGACTCTCCAAGTGGGGAGAGTGTTAGTAAAGCGTCTGGAATATTGCACCCGAGTACCAGGGGACGAAAACTGAGACACATTTGAACACGTTTCCCGATCACACGGTGGATCATACTCTGGGTTGCACATGCATGTTTTAGGTGAAGGAAGAATCCCTTAAACCTGGAGAGTTGAGACCCGTGGAATGGGTACCATGCAATATGACTTCAAAGGGTCTGCATTTGCTCACCGAACCTCACCAATCCTATCACTGCTGCGTTTATGCCGCTGTACACACGCTTGATTCTCTTTTGGAGACATATAAATCCATAGGATTTAAGATTCTTACTAGTCAGGTGTATTCTTAGGCGTTTAATATGTGATGTAGAGTCCACTTCGTTGAGCAAGGAGTAGCTCTTGTCTATTACATATTTGGCTTATGGAACGGTATCTGTGCTAATTTAAATCTCTGGTTTTATGCAGCACCCCAACTCACCTTTCCCCTTAAGCAAGCATAAGTTGGTTTTCTACATTTGAGACCCTGTTCTGTTTTGTAATTCAGTTTCTGTGTAGGCAAGTTTACATTCCTTGTAGTAGTGATATCTTATGATGTTTCTTTTTCTGTGTGACTTATTTCACTTAGAATCATCGTACCTGAATCCACTCATTATGCTGCTACGGGCCTGATGATATAGATTTCATTGCTGTGTGATATTGCTTTGTAAGTAAATACCACAACTTCTTTATCCATTTTTCACTTTCTGCGATGTTGAACTTGTACTGTAAATGAGGTTCTTGTAAACAGAGGCGTCCCAAACTTTGGGGTGGCTGTGTCTTTTTGATTTTAATTTCCCTAAGCTATAGGACCATAAGTGGAAGTGCCCTAGGCTCTGTTGCTTTGTTTTTTAGATGTTTCAGGAAACACCATACACTTCTCCAGAGTGGCTGTTGGCAATTTACATCCCGCCCATCAGCATAACAAGGCTCCCAGTTCTCCATGGCCTGTCCTGCCTTTCTGGATTTTATACATTTTTCAGATGGCCCTTTTGACTGGGGAGCAGTGAGACTTCATTGTAGTGCAGATTTCCTTTGCAAGCTTGCTTGGTTGGCCCAAAAGGGCGTATGCGTTTTTTCCTGAATATATTCAGGAAAAAACGCATACGCCCTTTTTGGCCAAGTGCATCATTGTGGACGTTCTGCCTCTTTTCCTATGCTTTACATGCAATTCCAGTCTACCTCCTGAAATCGGTTTCCTGCAATTCTGCCCCGCTTTGAAGTCCTCTTGGCAGCCTTACTTCAATATATTTTTGGACGATAGCTGTCATTTATAACTCTGCAGGTTTGTGAATTACAGTGCCCCTGAGCTCCTTTCTTCAACTCGCTTTCTTGTGAGCTGGCTGCAACACCGCATGATTGCTTCAGGCCCTAGTGTGGTTCCGGCATGGCACGCTGAGCCTTTGGTTAATTCCTCTTCCTGGTGGGAAATGAGAGTTAAATTTGCCCGTCCAGACACCTCCAGCTAGTCTCTCATTGGTTCTCCCTATTCCTGTTCATTTTCCGCAGAAATGGCAAACTGGGCCAAACAGGAGGTTAAAGGCACTGACTCTCCAAGTGGGGAGAGTGTTAGTAAAGCGACTGGAATGTTGCACCCGAGTACCAGGGGACGAAAACTGAGACACATTTGAACACGTTTCCCGATCACATGGTGGATCATACTCTGGGTTCCACATGCATGTTTTAGCTGAAGGAAGAATCCCTTAAACCTGGAGAGTTGAGACCCATGGAATGGGTACCATGCAATATGACCTCAAAGGGTCTGCATTTGCTCACCGAACCTCACCAATCCTATCACTGCTGCATTTATGCCGCTGTACACACGCTTGATTCTCTTTCGGAGACATAGAAATCTATAGGTTTTAAGATTCTTACTAGTCAGGTATATTCTTAGGCATTTAATATGGGGTGTAGAGTCCACTTCGTTGAGCGAGGAGTAGCTCTTGTCTATTACATATTTGGCTTATGGAACGGTATATGTGCTAATTTCAATCTCTGGTTTTATGCAGCACCCCAACTCACCTTTCCCCTTAAGCAAGCATAAGTTGGTTTTCTACATTTGAGACCCTGTTCTGTTTTGTAATTCAGTTCCTGTGTAGCCAAGGTTACATTCCGTGTAGTAGTGATATCTTATGATGTTTCTTTTTCTGTGTGACTTATTTCACTTAGAATCATCGTACCTGAATCCACTCATTATGCTGCTACGGGCCTGATGATATACATTTCATTGCTGAGTGATATTGCATTGTACGTAAGTACCTCAAAGTCTTTATCCATTTTTCGCTTTCTGTGATATTGAACTTGTACCGTAAACGAGGTTCTTGTAAACAGAGCCGGCCCAAACTTTGGGGTGGCTGTGTCTTTTTGATTTTAATTTCCCTAAGCTATACGACCATAAGTGGAAGTGCCCTAGGCTCTGTTGCTTTGTTTTGTAGATGTTTCAGGAAACACCATACACTTCTCCAGAGTGGCTGTTGGCAATTTACATCCCGCCCATCAGCATAACAAGGCTCCCAGTTCTCCATGGCCTGTCCTGCCTTTCTGGATTTTATACATTTTTCAGATGGCCCTTTAGACCGGGGGGCAGTGAGACTTCATTGTAGTGCAGATTTCCTTTGCAAGCTTGCTTGGTTGGCCAAAAAGGGCGTATGCGTTTTTTCCTGAATATATTCAGGAAAAAATGCATACGCCCTTTTTGGCCAAGTGCATCATTGTGGACGTTCTGCCTCTTTTCCTATGCTTTACATGCAATTCCAGTCTAACTCCTGAAATCAGTTTCCTGCAATTCTGCCTCACTTTCAAGTCCTCTTGGCAGCCTTACTTCAATATATTTTTGGACGATAGCTGTCATTTATAACTCTGCAGGTTTGTGAATTACAGTGCCCCTGAGCTCCTTTCTTCAACTCGCTTTCTTGTGAGCTGGCCGTTACACCGCAGGATTGCTTCAGGCCCTAGTGTGGTTCCGGCATGGCACGCTGAGCCTTTGGTTAATTCCTCTTCCTGGTGGGAAATGAGAGTTAAATTTGCCCGTCCAGACACCTCCAGCTAGTCTCTCATTGGTTCTCCCTATTCCTGTTCATCTTCCGCAGAAATTGCAAACTGGGCCAAACAGGAGGTTAAAGGCACTGACTCTCCAAGTGGGGAGAGTGTTAGTAAAGCGTCTGGAATGTTGCACCCCAGTACCAGGGGACGAAACCTGAGACACATTTCAACACGTTTCCCGATCACACGGTGGATCATACTCTGGGTTCCACATGCATGTTTTAGCTGAAGGAAGAATCCCTTAAACCTGGAGAGTTGAGACCCATGGAATGGGTACCATGCAATATGACTTCAAAGGGTCTGCATTTGCTCACCGAACCTCACCAATCGTATCACTGCTGGGCTACTGCACTGTACACACGCTTGATTCTCTTTCGGAGACATATAAATCCATAGGTGTTAAGATTCTTACTAGTCAGGTATATTCTTAGGCGATTAATATGGGGTGTAGAGTCCACTTCGTTGAGCAAGGAGTAGCTCTTGTCTATTGCATATTTGGCTTATGGAATGGTATCTGTGCTAATTTCAATCTCTGGTTTTATGCAGCACCCCAACTCACCTTTCCCCTTAAGCAAGCATAAGTTGGTTTTCTACATTTGAGACCTTGTTCTGTTTTTTAATTCAGTTCCTGTGTAGCCAAGTTTACATTCCGTGTATTAGTGATATCTTATGATGTTTCTTTTTCTGTGTGACTTATCTCACTTAGAATCATCGTACCTGAATCCACTCATTATGCTGCTATGGGCCTGATGACATAGATTTCATTGCTGAGTGATATTGCATTGTACGTAAGTACCACAACTTCTTTATCCATTTTTCGCTTTCTGTGATATTGAACTTGTACGGTAAACGAGGTTCTTGTAAACAGAGGCGTCCCAAACTTTGGGGTGGCTGTGTCTTTTTGATTTTAATTTCCCTAAGCTATAGGACCATAAGTGGAAGTGCCCTAGGCTCTGTTGCTTTGTTTTTTAGATGTTTCAGGAAACCCCATACACTTCTCCAGAGTGGCTGTTGGCAATTTACATCCCGCCCATCAGCATAACAAGGCTCCCAGTTCTCCATGGCCTGTCCTGCCTTTCTGGATTTTACACTTTTTTCAGATGGCCCTTTTGACTGGGGGGCAGTGAGACTTCATTGTAGTGCAGATTTCCTTTGCAAGCTTGCTTGGTTGGCCAAAAAGGGCGTATTCATTTTTTCCTGAATATATTCAGGAAAAAACGCATACGCCCTTTTTGGCCAAGTGCATCATTTTGGACGTTCTGCCTCTTTTCCTATGCTTTCAATGCAATTCCAGTCTACCTCCTGAAATCGGTTTCCTGCAATTCTGCCCCGCTTTCAAGTCCTCTTGGCAGCCTTACTTCAATATATTCTTGGACGATAGCTGTCATTTTTAACTCTGCATTTTTCTGAATTACAGTGCCCCTGAGCTCCTTTCTTCAACTCGCTTTCTTGTGAGCTGGCCGCAACACCGCAGGATTGCTTCAGGCCCTAGTGTGGTTCCGGCATGGCACGCTGAGCCTTTGGTTAATTCCTCTTCCTGGTGGGAAATGAGAGTTAAATTTGCCTGTACAGGCATCTCCAGCTAGTCTCTCATTGGTTCTCCCGATTCCTGTTCATTTTCCGCAGAAATGGCAAACTGGGCCAAACAGGAGGTTAAAGGCACTGACTCTCCAAGTGGGGAGAGTGTTAGTAAAGCGACTGGAATGTTGCACCCGAGTACCAGGGGACGAAAACTGAGACACATTTGAACACGTTTCCCGATCACATGGTGGATCATACTCTGGGTTCCACATGTATGTTTTAGCTGAAGGAAGAATCTCCTAAACCTGGAGAATTGAGACCCATGGAATGGGTACCATGCAATATGACCTCAAAGGGTCTGCATTTGCTCACCGAACCTCACCAATCCTATCACTGCTGCATTTATGCCGCTGTACACACGCTAGATTCTCTTTCGGAGACATATAAATCCATAGTTGTTAAGATTCTTACTAGTCAGGTATATTCTTAGGCGTTTAATATGGGGTGTAGAGTCCACTTCGTTGAGCAAGGAGTAGCTCTTGTCTATTACATATTTGGCTTATGGAACGGTATCTGTGCTAATTTCAATCTCTGGTTTTATGCAGCACCCCAACTCACCTTTCCCCTTAAGCAAGCATAAGTTGGTTTTCTACATTTGAGACCCTGTTCTGTTTGTATTTCAGTTCCTGGGTAGCCAAGTTTACATTCCGTGTAGTAGTGATATCTTATGATGTTTCTTTTTCTGTGTGACTTATTTCACTTAGAATCATCGTACCTGAATCCACTCATTATGCTGCTACGGGCCTGATGATATACATTTCATTGCTGAGTGATATTGCATTGTTCGTAAGTACCACAAATTCTTTATCCATTTTTCGCTTTCTGTGATATTGAACTTGTACCGTAAACGAGGTTCTTGTAAACAGAGGCGTCCCAAACTTTGGGGTGGCTGTGTCTTTTTGATTTTAATTTCCCTAATCTATAGGACCATAAGTGGAAGTGCCCTAGGCTCTGTTGCTTTGTTTTGTAGATGTTTCAGGAAACACCATACACTTCTCCAGAGTGGCTGTTGGCAATTTACATCCCGCCCATCAGCATAACAAGGCTCCCAGTTCTCCATGGCCTGTCCTGCCTTTCTGGATTTTATACTTTTTTCAGATGGCCCTTTTGACCGGGGGGCAGTGAGACTTCATTGTAGTGCAGATTTCCTTTGCAAGCTTGCTTGGTTGGCCCAAAAGGGCGTATGCGTTTTTTCCTGAATATATTCAGGAAAAAACGCATACGCCCTTTTTGGCCAAGTGCATCATTGTGGACGTTCTGCCTCTTTTCCTATGCTTTACATGCAATTCCAGTCTACCTCCTGAAATCGGTTTCCTGCAATTCTGCCCCGCTTTCAAGTCCTCTTGGCAGCCTTACTTCAATATATTTTTGGACGATAGCTGTCATTTATAACTCTGCAGGTTTGTGAATTACAGTGCCCCTGAGCTCCTTTCTTCAACTCGCTTTCTTGTGAGCTGGCCGCAACACCGCAGCATTGCTTCAGGCCCTAGTGTGGTTCCGGCATGGCACGCTGAGCCTTTGGTTAATTCCTCTTCCTGGTGGGAAATGAGAGTTAAATTTGCCCGTCCAGGCACCTCCAGCTAGTCTCTCATTGGTTCTCCCGATTCCTGTTCATTTTCCGCAGAAATGGCAAACTGGGCCAAACAGGAGGTTAAAGGCACTGACTCTCCAAGTGGCGAGAGTGTTACTAAAGCGACTGGAATGTTGCACCCGAATACCAGGGGACGAAAACTGAGACACATTTGAACACGTTTCCCGATCACACGGTGGATCACACTCTGGGTTCCACATGCATGTTTTAGCTGAAGGAAGAATGCCGTAAACCTGGAGAGTTGAGACCCATGGAATGGGTACCATGCAATATGACTTCAAAGGGTCTGCGTTTGCTCACCGAACCTCACCAATCCTATCACTGCTGCGTTTATGCCCCTGTACACACGCTTGATTCTCTTTCGGAGACATATGAATCCATAGGTTTTAAGATTCTTACTAGTCAGGTATATTCTTAGGCGTTTAATATGGGGTGTAGAGTCCACTTCGTTGAGCAAGGAGTAGCTCTTGTCTATTACATATTTGGCTTATGGAACGGTATCTGTGCTAATTTCAATCTCTGGTTTTATGCAGCACCCCAACTCACCTTTCCCCTTAAGCAAGCATAAGTTGGTTTTCTACATTTGAGACCCTGTTCTGTTTTGTATTTCAGTTCCTGGGTAGCCAAGTTTACATTCCATGTAGTAGTGATATCTTATGATGTTTCTTTTTCTGTGTGACTTATTTCACTTAGAATCATCGTACCTGAATCCACTCATTATGCTGCTATGGACCTGATGACATAGATTTCATTGCTGAGTGATATTGCATTGTACGTAAGTATCACAACTTCTTTATCCATTTTTCGCTTTCTGTGATATTGAACTTGTACCGTAAACGAGGTTCTTGTAAACAGAGGCGTCCCAAACTTTGGGGTGGCTGTGTCTTTTTGATTTTAATTTCCCTAAGCTATAGGACCATAAGTGGAAGTGCCCTAGGCTCTGTTGCTTTGATTTTTAGATGTTTCAGGAAACACCATACACTTCTCCAGAGTGGCTGTTGGCAATTTACCTCCCGCCCATCAGCATAACAAGGCTCCCAGTTCTCCATGGCCTGTCCTGCCTTTCTGGATTTTACACTTTTTTCAGATGGACCTTTTGACCGGGGGAATGTGAGACTTCATTGTAGTGCAGATTTCCTTTGCAAGCTTGCTTGGTTGGCCAAAAAGGGCGTATGCGTTTTTTCCTGAATATATTCAGGAAAAAACGCATACGCCCTTTTTGGCCAAGTGCATCATTGTGGACGTTCTGCCTCTTTTCCTATGCTTTACATGCAATTCCAGTCTACCTCCTGAAATCGGTTTCCTGCAATTCTGCCCCGCTTTCAAGTCCTCTTGGCAGCCTTACTTCAATATATTTTTGGACGATAGCTGTCATTTATAACTCTGCATGTTTGTGAATTACAGTGCCTCTGAGCTCCTTTCTTCAACTCGCTTTCTTGTGAGCTGGCCGCAACACCGCAGGATTGCTTCAGGCTCTAGTGTGGTTCCGGCATGGCACGCTGAGCCTTTGGTTAATTCCTCTTCCTGGTGGGAAATGAGAGTTAAATTTGCCCGTCCAGACACCTCCAGCTAGTCTCTCACTGGTTCTCCCTATTCCTGTTCATCTTCCGCAAAAATTGCAAACTGGGCCAAACAGGAGGTTAAAGGCACTGACTCTCCAAGTGGGGAGAGTGTTAGTAAAGCGTCTGGAATGTTGCACCCGAGTACCAGGGGACGAAAAGTGAGACACATTTGAACACGTTTCCCGATCACATGGTGGATCATACTCTGGGTTCCACATGCATGTTTTAGCTGAAGGAAGAATCCCTTAAACCTGGAGAGTTGAGACCCATGGAATGGCTACCATGCAATATGACTTCAAAGGGTCTGTATTTGCTCATCGAACCTCACCAATCCTATCACTGCTGCTTTTATGCCGCTGTACACATGCTTGATTCTCTTTTGGAGACATATAAATCCATAGGTTTTAAGATTATTACTAGTCAGGTATATTCTTAGGCGATTAATATGGGGTGTAGAGTCCACTTCGTTGAGCAAGGAGTAGCTCTTGTCTATTACATATTTGGCTTATGGAACGGTATCTGTGCTAATTTCAATCTCTGGTTTTATGCAGCACCCCAACTCACCTTTCCCCTTAAGCAAGCATAATTTGGTTTTCTACATTTGAGACCCTGTTCTGTTTTGTAATTCAGTTCCTGTGTAGCCAAGTTTACATTCCGTGTATTAGTGATATCTTATGATGTTTCTTTTTCTGTGTGACTTATCTCACTTAGAATCATCGTACCTGAATCCACTCATTATGCTGCTACGGGCCTGATGACATAGATTTCATTGCTGAGTGATATTGCATTGTACGTAAGTACCACAAATTCTTTATCCATTTTTCGCTTTCTGTGATATTGAACTTGTACGGTAAACGAGGTTCTTGTAAACAGAGGCGTCCCAAACTTTGGGGTGGCTGTGTCTTTTTGATTTTAATTTCCCTAAGCTATAGGACCATAAGTGGAAGTGCCCTAGGCTCTGTTGCTTTGTTTTTTAGATGTTTCAGGAAACCCCATACACTTCTCCAGAGTGGCTGTTGGCAATTTACATCCCGCCCATCAGCATAACAAGGCTCCCAGTTCTCCATGGCCTGTCCTGCCTTTCTGGATTTTACACTTCTTTCAGATGCTCCTTTTGACAGGGAGGAATTGAGACTTCATTGTAGTGCAGATTTCCTTTGCAAGCTTGCTTGGTTGGCCAAAAAGGGCGTATGCGTTTTTTCCTGAATATATTCAGGAAAAAACGCATACACCCTTTTTGTCCAAGTGCATCATTGTCGACGTTCTGAGTGTTTTCATATGTTTTCAATGCAATTCCAGTCTACCTCCTGAAATCGGTTTCCTGCAATTCTGCCTTGCTGTCAGTGCCTCTCCATAGCCTTACCTCAATATACTTTTTGAAAATTGTTGGCCTTTTTAACTCTGCAGGTTTTTGAATTGCCGTGGCCCTTAGCTGCATTTTTCAGCTCTTATTTTTGTGATCTTGCCTCATATCCACAGGATTTCTTCAGGCCCTATTCTTCTTCTGGGTCGCCTTGCTCTGCCTTTGGTTAATTCTTCTTCCTGATGTGAATTAGAGTGACATGTTCCCATTGAAACCGCTACAGCTATTTTCTCACTGGTTCCCCCTATTCCCATTCATCCTCCACACTAACTGCAGACTGTGCGATACCAGAACTTAAAGGCATTGACTCTCCATGTGGGGATATTTTTGGTAAAGCGGCTGGAATGTCGATCCGGAGCCCCAGGAGAGGAAAAATGAGGTGCGTTTTAGAAACCTTTCCCGATCATATGGTATACCAGTCGCTGGGTTTCCCAAGCATGGTTTAGCTGTAGGAAGATTCCCTTCAACCTGGAGTGTTGGGACCCTTGGAATGAGTAGCATGAAGTATTGCATTAAACTTTTGGCAGTTGCTCACCAAAGCTCACCAATCCTCTCAGCCCCAAGTGTCCAGCCTTATGTCTTATCCAGCTGTGGGTTTATATGTGGTCATTCCAGGTTGCATCACAGCCCCTGAGCGAATTTTGTAAGAATTTTTCTCTCTTTCATTGTTTCTGCGTTTTGGTTTTAAAATTTATTTCTATAATGGGGTTTAGCTCATTTTCACTGCTGTGTTTGGCCGCTCTGCACACACTTGATTCCCTTATGGAGATATATCAATACATGGGTTTTAAGATTCTTATTACTCAGATATATTTCTCTGCGGTGTATAGGGTGTGTTGAGGCCAGTTCATTGAGCAAGGTGTAGATCTTGTCTAATACCTATTTGGTTTATTGAACGGTATCTGTGCTAATTTCAAACTCTGGTTTTATGCATCACCCCACCTCTCTTTTCCCCTTAAGCTGACATAAGTGTGTTTTCTAAATGTGAGACACTGTTCTGTTTTGTAATTCATTTTTTGTGCAGCCATATTTATCCTCCCTCTATAAGTGATATCTTATGATATGTTTCTTTTTCTGTTTGACTTATTTCAAGTAGTATTATCGGACCTAAATCCACTCTTTATCTTTCTACTAGCCTTATTACATTGATTTCATGGTGAAGAGATATTCCATTGTACATAAGTACCACATTTTCTTTATCCATTGTTCTCTTTCCTGGGATATTTAAGGTGTACTGAAGTTGAGGTTCTTGTAAACAGAGTAGCCCTAAACTGTGGTGTGCTTGTGTCTTGTTGATTTTTAGACTTCCCTAGATATACTTCCGTGATTGGAAGTGCCCTATGCTCTGTAGCTCTGTTTTTTAGATGATTTAGGAACCACCATACACTTCTCCAGAGTGGCTCTCGGCAGTTCACACACTGTCCATCAGCGTATAAAGGCTCCCTGTTCTCCATGGCCTGTCCTGCATTTCTGGTTTTTACAATTTTTTCGGATGGCCCTTTTGACCGGTGGGAAATGAGACTTCTTTGTTGTGCACATTTGCATTGCTTGCTTGCTTGGTTGCCCATAAAGTGCGTATGCGTTTTTTCCTGGATATATTCAGGAAAAAACGCATACTCCCTTTTGGGCCAACTGCATCATTGTCGAAATTCTGCCGCTTTTCATGTGCTTTAAAGACGAGTCCAATCTATCTCTTGAAATCTGTTTCTTGCAATTCTGTCTTGCATTCAGATCCTCTTCTTTGCCTTACCTCAACATATTTTGGGACGTTAGTTTTCATTTATAACTCTGCAGGTTTGTGAATTGCAGTGACCCTGAGCTCCATTTTTTAAGTTGCTCTTTTGTGAGCTGGCCTCAAAGCCGCAGGATTGCTTCAGGCCCTATTTTGGCTCCGGCGAGGCAGGCTGAGCCTTTTTTTAATTCTTATTCTTAATGGGAAATTAGAGTGACATGTGCCCGTCCAAACCCCTACAACTATTCTCTCATTGGTTCCCCCTCTTCCCGTTCATCCTCCTCACAATTTGCAAAATGTGTGAAACAGAAGTTTAAATGTGCTGATTCTCTAAGTGGGGAGATTCTAAGTAACGTGGCTGGAATGATGAACAGGAGCACCAGGAGAGGATAAATGAGGTGCATTTTAGACACATCTCCCAATCACATGGTGTACAGTCCTCTGGGTTTTCCATGCATGTTTTCGCTGTAGGAAGATCCCTTGAACCTGCATATTTGGGACCCATTGAATGGGTACCAGGTAGTATTACTTTAAAGGGTGTGCATTTCCTCACCCAACCTCATATTTCTCTTAGCGCAAACAGTTTCCAGCCTTATGTCTCATCCTGCTGTGGGTCTAGATGTGTTCAATCCATGTTGCATCACCGGCCCTGAGGAAAAGTTGTAAGAGGTTTTCTCTGTCTCTCTGTCGTTTATTTTTTTCAATTTATTACTATATTGGTTACAGCTGATTTTCAAAGCTCTGTTTCTTGCTGCTGTACATCCACTTGATTCACATACAGAGAGACATCAATAAATTCTTTTTCAGATTCTTACCAGTCATATATATTCTTTTCCAGTGACTTGAGTGTGCTGAGTGCAGTTCTTTTAGCTACCGTGTAGGCCTTGTTGATTATCAGTTTGGTATTTGGAATGGTATCTTTGCTAATTTCAACCTCCTGGATGATGCCTCACCCCTCCCCACCTTTCCCGTTTAGCAGCCTTACGCGTGTTGTCTACATATTTGACTATGTTTTTGTTTTGTAATTTATTTCATGTGTAGCCATTTTGGATTCCACCTTTAAGTGATATCTTATGATATGTGTCTTTTTCTTTTTGAGTTATGTCACTTAGAATGATCATACGTAACTCCTCCGGAGTTGTTACAACTGGCCATATTTCATTGACTTCCAGGCTGAGTAATATTCCACTCTACATAAGTACCACATCTCTATCCATTTTTTCCCTCCAGAGACATTTAAGTTATATCCTAGTCGAGGATCTTTTAAACAGAGAGGCAGTAAACATTGGGGTGCCTGTGTCCTCTTGATTTTTGTTTTTCCCAAGACATACGCCCATGAGTGCAAGTGCCCTATGCTCTGTAGCTCATTTTTTAGATGCTTTAGTAAACACAATACACTTCTCCAGAATGGCCGTTGGCAATATACATTTCCACTATAAGCCTCACAGGGCTCCCTCTTCTCCTTGCCCTGTCCTGCATTTCTGGTGGTTACACTTTATGAGGATGGCTCTTCTGACTGATGCGAAGTGATATCTTTTGTAGTATTGATTTCCAGTGCCCACCTGTTTGGTTGGCTAAAAAATTGTATGCCCTTTTCTTGAATATATACAGAAAAAAACGCATACAGCCTTTTTGGCCAACTGCAATGTTGGCAATGTTCAGCCCCTTTTCTTGTGCTTAATGGTGAGTCCTTTCTACCTCCTCAAATCCCTTTCCTGCCATTCTCCCTTGCTTACCAATCCTTTTCTCTGACTTTCCTCAAGACATTTTTCAGTGATAGATATTTTCAACTCTGCAGTTTCGTGAATTTTACTGCCCGAGTTCCATTGTTCAACTTGTGTTTATGGGAACTGGCCACAAAGCAGTGGGATTTCCTCAAGCCCTATACTGTTTCCATGGGCAACCCTAGCCTTTGGTCAATTCGTCTTCCTGATTGGAAATTAGAGTGACATGTGCCTGTCTGAACACCTAGGACTTGTCTCTCATTGTTCCTCATCCTTCCGCTTCATCCTCTGGACAAATTCCAAACTGTATGCAACAGGATGTTGACAGTGCTGACATCTCCAAGTGGGGAGACTGTTAGTAAAGACGCTGGAGGGGTGAACCCGAGCACCAGGAGATGAGGAGATGAGATGCCTTTTCCAAACTCTTCCCGATCAGACGGTATACCATCCTCTGTGTGTGACAGACATGTTTTAGCAGTAGGAAGAGTCCCATTCATGTAAGGAGAACACCAGGGCTTTTTCAAAATCAGTGTCTCCCCGAAACCCAAACTGGGGAATTTTTTAAGCTACGGCTACACATATGTTCATTAAGGGCCTTGGGAAGTAGGCAGAGTCCAAACTTTAGATGATTGAAGTCTTCAGGGTCAGAAGCACTCACCACCAGCTTCCCTTAGGTTACACTTTAACTGTCATTGATAGATGATGTCAATAAAAATATCTATTCTTTTTCCGATTATTTCCCCTTATAGGTTATAGCAAAATATTGAGTGTAGTTCCCTGTGCTATACAGTGGTTCCTTGTTGATGATCTATTTTATACATAGCAGTGTGTATGTGTTAATCCCAAACTGTTAATTTATCCCTCCTCCCACCTTTCCCCTTTGGTAATAATAAATTATAAGATTTTATACTTCTCAGAAATGGGGGAGCTGAAAGAGAGGTATCATTTTCAATGGAAAAGCATTTAAAACAAGATTGAAGCTTTAACCAAGATTATTAGATGTACATCCTTGGAAAGAAATCACTTCATTTCTCTAATATTGACCTGACAAATAAGACAAACCTTTTCACTGAACTTGCTTATAATAAAGTGATGGAAATATCAAATGGAAGTGTTAGAAACTTCTTATTTTACCCGAGCCTTATAAACTGTTCTATGTTAACTACAGTTTGGCTCACACATCTGTTCATTGAAGTTACAATAGTCTCAATTTCTGTTACTGATCCTCCAGAGTGGACCCCAACAAGTGTCCCCCTGCCCAGTGTCATTGGGGCCAACAGATCGAGACTGAGTTTGGTTCACAAGCAAAGGAAACTTTATATTTTGATCAGAGAATGGAGAGGTGAGAGCATGCACTACCCCGTGGGCTGTGGGCTGGGCTGCTGTGTAGAGATCCTGTCAGAGTCAGTGGGAGGGAGGGGGCGGAGCACTCGAGGGCCGGGTTGGCTGCAGCTCAGGCTCTATATCTCGGAGTCTGCACTGGGCCCCAGGAGCTGAGGTGTCGACCCAGCCATTCTGCACTAGGAAATCTGGTCTGAAGTGCCGGGTGTGGAACCTCTGCATGCGGGACCCTAGGAGCACGTGAAATTAGACAAAGCACAAAGGATAAAAATGGTCAGACTTGACTTTATTGCCCAGATTCTATTTTTATCTCCCAGGGATTTTTAATGGGCTTTGCTGGGGACAAACCCCTCCTCTGCCTTTTGTCCCGTTCCTCATTCTTGGAGTGCTGAGGGTGCAGACCCTTCTTCTGTAACTGCTGAGTGCTGAGTTGGGAGCCCTCATACCAGGGGATGAGGGTCAGAACTTCTCCCCAGCAGCCTCCAGGTGACGTTGATTGGCCCCAGGACCCCTGCCTCCCTGCTCGTCCGCCTGAGCACCAGCATTGGAAGTGTTATAGATTCTAATGACCTTTAAGGGTTCAGGAAAGAGATGTGCAGAGACGCTGTGGGGGCCGGTTTCACCCCGCCCCACATTTGTTCGGCCACCTTAGGCTGACCGTTTCTGCCAGCCTAGATGCTCTGACCAGTAGTCTGCTCTTTCTTCAATTAGGCCCCTGAATTAACGTAAAAACAGCACCACGTGTCAGAGCCCTGCCCGCTCAACTCCCAGACAGTCCAGGGTCAGTGGTGATCAAGGACCATGATGGCCACTGAGTCAACAGCCTTTTGAAGTAAACAGGAGTCCAGCCGGTCTTATTGGCCACCATCATCACGGTGTCTGTAGGCTTTTCTATGGTGACAGTGTGATATACGTTTCCCCCGCCAAGATTATTAGCTCCCCTCCGGGTGCAGTAAGTCCTGCAAGCAGTAGTCTACTCATTCGGGACACACTATTGTTGTTTTATGAGAGAAACTCCAGGTCAAGTGATTTTCACACGAGTCGTCATGGTGCCCTGTTGCCCCCGGTTATCTCTCTGGATGTTGGAGTTGGAGGGCCTCCTTACTCGAGGTCGGTGTGCCCACGGAGCGAACCCTGCAACTTCAGGGCATGGTTGGTGATTAGGATCACCACGTGGGGTCCTTTTCCCTTAGGAGGGAGGTGGCCTTTTGGGCTGCTGATTTCCAGGTTTTTAGATACCGCCAGTATCTTGGCCAGATGTGGCAGTGGGCCAAGCCCCTTGGTGACTCTATTTTATCCTACCTGGATGGCATTCTTGCGTTGTTCCATTTCAAGTGGTCCCAGTTTTTGCACTAATTCTCCAATGGCGACTCACCTTTCACCGGGAATGGAAAGGTCAAAGGGTTTAGCTCAATTAGGGAGTTCCAGGGCAAGGGTCTGAATTGACTGCTCTTTCCATTCTTGAAAGGCCACTTCTGGATTGTGTTCAAAAGGATCATCATCTTTTCCTTTCAGTGTTTCATATAGAGGCCCAGCTAGTAGACTGTAGTTAGGGATCCAGAAGCAGCAAACCCTGGCCTCCCCAGGAACCCCTAAGCTGTCTTCTAGTTTTAGAAAGGGGTAAGGCTGCAAATGGTTTCTTCCCTTTCCTGGGATGGGCTTCTCCGACCTTGTGTGAGAATGAAGCCCAGGCAGGTCACCGCAGTCTGTGATATTTGAGCTTTTTCTTGGACAACTTCTATCCTTTATTGGCTTGGTAGTTCAGAGGCCTCCTTAGTAGGGCTGGCGATCAGAATGTCGTCTGCATATTGAAGGAGGGTTTCCTTTTCTAGAGGTAGAACTTTTCGGTCTTTAGCTAAGCTTTCCCCAAAGATGGTGTGGGAATTTTTGAACCCTTGGGGCAAGACGGCCCGGAAGTATTGTTTTAGTTGTATGTTGAGTCCTGCCACTCACAAGCCAAAATTTCTTGTGACTCTGGGACTAATGGAATACAAAAGAAGGCATCATTGAAGACTAATACAGAATACCATGTCCTGGTGGTTGGTAGAATGACCAGCAGGGTGTAGGAAATGGAGCAACTGGAGGTATATCCTCGGTGGCTTCACTGACTGTCCTGACATCCTTTACCAGGTCCCCAGCAGCCCATGGGGCTCTCGTGGTCAGGCCAATCCCAGGATATGGAGCTCTCCTGGGCAGGTACCCCACCCCCACCCCAGCCCACGGGGCTCTCGTGGTCAGGCCCTTCCCAGGATACAGAGCTACCCTTGCAGGTACCGTGGCAGGGCTGGGCACACAGGAACCGTGCACATAGCCCTCATTGCAGAGCACCCCCAGCTCACCTGTCGCTCAGAGCTGACACAGAGCACCTCAGAGCAGGACTTGAACTAACAAACAGCAGCTCCAACAGGTCTGTGACCCTGGGCATCACTCTGTGTGGCCTCCCTCCACCTGGTCTTCCAGAGACTTCCACTGCACCCGGGGCACCAAGCCTCCGTCTCCAACCACCACCCACCCCTCCTCTCCCTGACTCCTGGGTTCCTCTCATTAGGAGAGGGTTTTCTTGAAGTTGTCTCCCACTCATGGGCCAGATAAAATGATTAGAAAACAAGCCAAAGCTGCAGCCCCTTGTCTATCCTGACTCTCAGGAGCCCACACCTGTTCCTTGGACCTGGCCGGTTCAGCAAGTTCCATTTTCTGCAACTGTGAGCCCCTGAGCGGTGATGATTGGCTGACCTGGGCAGCCTTACCATGCCGGCCAGCCCTCCCCAGGTGTGCCTGGGTTGAGATCAATATAAATACCACTCCAGGCAGCAAGAGCCCCTGCAGCTGTGCCTGACGCCATTTTCTCTGCCCTGTCAGCAGTCTCGGGGCTGGGCTGGTGGGAGGGAGTGAGAGGCCACGGCTTTGTGGGTGGCCCAGTGTGAGTGGGGCTCTGCTGGACTTTCTGCAGCAGTTGCCAGGCTGCCACCTGCTAAAGAAGAGGATGTGTCACCCATACCTGCTGCTGGAATTTCTCCCTGGGCAGAGGTGAGGAAGGAAAAAAGCAGTGGGGGCAGGGACAGGACGGGTATCTCAGGCAGGGAAATGGAAATCTTCCAGAAGAGCACCCAGGGACAGGACCATCCTGGCTGGCCTGCAGGCACCAAGTCAGCTGGCATGCTGTCACTCGTGTGGCTCCATGGCCCTTCCTCTAGGCTTTCAAGTCCTTGTATATATTCAGGTGTTTTACCTGGGAAGGGTGGGAACAGTTCAACAGCAACTGGCCTGGGGCTCAGCTCACGTTCACTCACAGATGCCTCGGCACAGTGCCCCAGCTTTGCAATGAGTACGCTTGTGTGGGGGCTGCTGGCTGAATGGGAGACGATTCCCCACCACTGACCAACTTCAGAATTGTTTACAACTGGAGCAAGTGCCCTGATACGGTTTTCCTCTGAGTAACTGGTGGGTTCTGTTTTTTTTTTCTCGTTTTCGTTTTTGGTTCAAGGTAGATTTTATTCCTCTTTTTTGTATTTACAGATATAAGCATGGAAATAATTTATTCATATAAATACATGTATGTGAAGGGAATAATTGTTTTTTCTGTTTTATTTTTTAAATTTTATTTCTTTTTAATTTTGAATTTTATTTTATATTTTTATACAGCAGGTTCTTATTGGTTATCTATTTTATACATATAAATGTTTACATGCCAATCCCAATCTCTCAGCTCCTCCCACCACCACCCCCCCAAGAGCTTTCCCCCCTTGTTGTCCATACGATTGTTGTCTACATCTGTTGCTCTATTTATGCCTTGCAAAACGGTTAATCTGTACAGTTTTTCTAGGTTCCACATATATGCATGAATATACAAGATTTGTTTTTCTCTTTCTGACTTACTTCACTCTGTATGACAGTCTCTAGATCCATCGACGTCTCTACAAATGACCCAATTTCATTCCTTTCATGGCTTAGTAATATTCCATTTTATATATGTACCACATCTTTATGCATTCGTCTGTCTGTGGGCATTTAGGTTGCTTCCATTACCTCGATATTGTAAATAGTGATGCAATGAACATTGCGGTGAATGTCTCTTTTTGATTTATGGTTTTGTCTGTGTATATGTCCAGTACTGGGATTGCTGTATCATATGGTAATTCTATTATTAGTTTCTTAAGACTCCATATTGTTCTCCATAGTGACTGTATCAATTTATATTCCCAACAATAGTGGAAGAGGCTTCCTTTTCCCCACACCCTTTCCAGCAATTGTTGTTTGTAGATTTTCAGATGATGCCCATTCTAACAGGTGTGAGGTGATACCTCATTGTTGAGTCCATTTCGTTGAGCAAGGGGTAGGTCTTGTCTATTACATATTTGGCTTATGGAACGGTATCTGTGCTAATTTCAAACTCTGGTTTTATGCAGCACCCCAACTCACCTTTCCCCTTAAGCAAGCATAAGTTGGTTTTCTAAACTTGAGACCCTGTTCTGTTTTGTAATTCAGTTCATGTGTAGCCAAGTTTACATTCCATGTATTAGTGATACCTTATGATGTTTCTTTATCTGTGTGACTTATTTCTCTTAGAATCATCGTGCCTCAATCCACTCATTATGCGGGTACAGGCCTGGTGACACAGATTTCATTGCTGAGTGGTACTCTGTTGTACGTTAAGTACCGCAACTTCTTTATCAATTATTTGCTCTCTGGGATACTTAACTTGTACCATAGAAGAGGTTCCTGTAAACAGAGCCGTCCCAAATTTTGGGGTGGCTGTGTCTTTTTGATTTTAATTTCCCTAAGCTATAGGACCATAAGTGGAAATGCCCTAGACTCTGTTGCTTTGTTTTTCAGATGTATCAGGAAACACCATACACTTCTCCAGAGTGGCTGTTGGCAATTTACATCCCGCCCATCAGCATAACAAGGTTCCTTTATCCCCATGGCCTGTCTTGCCTTTCTGCATTTTCCACTTTTTTCAGATGGCTCTTTAAACCGGGGGGAAGTGACACTTCATAGTAGGTCGGATTTCGATTGCAAGCTTGCTTGGTTTGCCAAAAAGGGCGTATGCGTTTTTTCCTGAATATATTCAGGAAAAAACGCATACGCCATTTTTGGCCAAGTGCATCATTGTGGACGTTCTGCCTCTTTTCCTATGCTTTACATGCAATTCCAGTCTACCTCCTGAAATCGGTTTCCTGCAATTCTGCCCCGCTTTCAAGTCCTCTTGGCAGCCTTACTTCAATATATTTTTGGACGATAGCTGTCATTTATAACTCTGCAGGTTTGTGAATTACAGTGCCCCTGAGCTCCTTTCTTCAACTCGCTTTCTTGTGAGCTGGCCGCAACACCGCAGCATTGCTTCAGGCCCTAGTGTGGTTCCGGCATGGCACGCTGAGCCTTTGGTTAATTCCCCTTCCTGGTGGGAAATGAGAGTTAAATTTGCCCGTCCAGACACCTCCAGCTAGTCTCTCATTGGTTCTCCCTATTCCTGTTCATCTTCCGCAGAAATTGCAAACTGGGCCAAACAGGAGGTTAAAGGCACTGACTCTCCAAGTGGGGAGAGTGTTAGTAAAGCGTCTGGAATGTTGCACCCGAGTACCAGGGGACGAAACTGAGACACATTTGAACACGTTTCCCGATCACACGGTGGATCATACTCTGGGTTCCACATGCATGTTTTAGTTGAAGGAAGAATCCCTTAAACCTGGAGAGTTGAGACCCATGGAATGGGTACCATGCAATATGACTTCAAAAGGTCTGCATTTGCTCACCGAACCTCACCAATCCTATCACTGCTGCGCTTATGCCACTGTACACACGCTTGATTCTCTTTCGGAGACATATAAATCCATAGGTTTTAAGATTCTTACTAGTCACGTATATTCTTAGACGTTTAATATGGGGTGTTGAGTCCTCTTCGTTGAGCAAGGAGTAGCTCTTTTCTATTACATATTTGGCTTATGGAACGGTATCTGTGCTAATTTCAATCTCTGGTTTTATGCAGCACCCCAACTCACCTTTCCCCTTAAGAAAGCATAAGTTGGTTTTCTACATTTGAGACCCTGTTCTGTTTTGTAATTCTGTTCCTGTGTAGCCAAGTTTACATTCCGTGTAGTAGTGATATCTTATGATGTTTCTTTTTCTGTTTGACTTATTTCACTTAGAATCATCGTACCTGAATCTACTCATTATGCTGCTATGGGCCTGATGACATAGATTTCATTGCTGAGTGATATTGCATTGTATGTACCTACCACAACTTCTTTATCCATTTTTCACTTTCTGTGATATTGAACTCGTACTGTAAACGAGGTTCTTGTAAACAGAGCTGTCCCAAACTTTGGGGTGGCTGTGCCTTTTTGATTCTAATTTCCCTAAGCTATAGGACCATAAGTGGAAGTGCCCTAGGCTCTGTTGCTTTGTTTTGTAGATGTTTCAGGAAACAACATACACTTCTCCAGAGTGGCTGTTGGCAATTTACATCTCGCCCATCAGCATAATAAGGCTCCCAGTTCTCCATGGCCTGTCCTGCCTTTCTGGATTTTACACTTTTTTCTGATGGCCCTTTTGACCGGGGGGCAGTGAGACTTCATTGTAGTGCAGATTTCCTTTGCAAGCTTGCTTGGTTGACCAAAAAGGTCGTATGCGTTTTTTCCTGAATATATTCAGGAAAAAACGCATACGCCCTTTTTGGCCAAGTGCATCATTGTGGACGTTCTGCCTCTTTTCCTATGCTTTCAATGCAATTCCAGTCTACCTCCTGAAATCGGTTTCCTACAATTCTGCCCCGCTTTGAAGTCCTCTTGGCAGCCTTACTTCAATATATTTTTGGACGATAGCTGTCATTTATAACTCTGCAGGTTTGTGAATTACAGTGCCCCTGAGCTCCTTTCTTCAATTCGCTTTCTTGTGAGCTGGCCGCAACACCGCAGCCTTGCTTCAGGCCCTAGTGTGGTTCCGGCATGGCACGCTGAGCCTTTGGTTAATTCCTCTTCCTGGTGGGAAATGAGAGTTAAATTTGCCCGTCCAGACACCTCCAGCTAGTCTCTCATTGGTTCTCCCTATTCCTGTTCATTTTCCGCAGAAATTGCAAACTGGGCCAAACAGGAGGTTAACGGCACTGACTCTCCAAGTGGGGAGAGTGTTAGTAAAGCTTCTGGAATGTTGCACCCGAGTACCAGGGGACGAAACCTGAGACACATTTGAACACATTTCCCGATTACACGGTGGATCATACTCTGGGTTCCACATGCATGTTTTAGCTGAAGGAAGAATCCCGTAAACCTGGAGAGTTGAGACCCATGGAATGGGTACCATGCAACATGACTTCAAAGGGTCTGCATTTGCTCACCAAACCTCACCAATCCTATCACTGCTGCGTTTATGCAGCTGTACACACGCTTGATTCTCTTTTGGAGACATATAAATCCATAGGTTTTAAGATTCTTACTAGTCAGGTATATTCTTAGGCGTTTAATATGTGGTGTAGAGTCCACTTCATTGAGCAAGGAGAAGCTCTTGTCTATTTCATCTTTGGCTTATGGAACGGTATCTGTGCTAATTTCAATCTCCGGTTTTATGCAGCACCCCAACTCACCTTTCCCCTTAAGCAAGCATAAGTTGGTTTTCTACATTTGAGACCCTGTTCTGTTTTGTAATTCAGTTCCTGTGTAGCCAAGGTTACATTCCTTGTAGTAGTGATATCTTTTGATGTTTCTTTTTCTGTGTGACTTATCTCATTTAGAATCATCGTACCTGAATCCACTCATTATGCTGCTACGGGCCTGATGATATACATTTCATTGCTGAGTGATATTGCATTGTACGTAAGTACCACAACTTCTTTATCCATTTTTCGCTTTCTGTGATATTGAACTTGTACCGAAAACGAGGTTCTTGTAAACAGAGCCGGCCCAAACTTTGGGGTGGCTGTGTCTTTTTGATTTTAATTTCCCTAAGCTATAGGACCATAAGTGGAAGTGCCCTAGGCTCTGTTGCTTTGTTTTTTAGATGTTTCAGGAAACACCATACACTTCTCCCGAGTGTCTGTTGGCAATTTACATCCCGCCAATCAGCATAACAAGGCTCCCAGTTCTCCATGGCCTGTCCGGCCTTTCTGGATTTTATACTTTTTTCAGATGGTCCTTTTGACTGTGGAGCAGTGAGACTTCATTGTAGTGCAGATTTCCTTGACAAGCTTGCTTGGTTGGCCAAAAAGGACGTATGCGTTTTTTCCTGAATATATTCAGGAAAAAACGCATACGCCCTTTTTGGCCAAGTGCATCATTGTGGACGTTCTGTCTCTTTTCCTATGCTTTCAATGCAATTCCAGTCTACCTCCTGAAATCGGTTTCCTGCAATTCTGCCCCGCTTTCAAGTCCTCTTGGCAGCCTTACTTCAGTATATTTTTGGACGATAGCTGTCATTTATAACTCTGCATGTTTGTGAATTACAGTGCCCCTGAGCTCCTTTCTTCAACTCGCTTTCTTTTGAGCTGGCCGCAACACCGCAGGATGGCTTCAGGCCCTAATCTGGTTCCGGCACAGCACGCTGAGCCTTTGGTTAATTCCTCTTCCTGGTGGGAAATGAGAGTTAAATTTGCCCATCCAGACACCTCCAGCTAGTCTCTCATTGGTTCTCGCTATTCCTGTTCATCTTCCGCAGAAATTGCAAACTGGGCCAAACAGGAGGTTAAAGGTGCTGACTCTCCAAGTGGGGAGAGTGTTAGTAAAGCGTCTGGAATGTTGCACCCGAGTACCAGGGGAGGAAAACTGAGACATATTTGAACATGTCTCCCGTTCACACGGTTGATCATACTCTGGGTTCCACATGCATGTTTTAGCTGAAGGAAGAATACCTTAAACCTGGAGAGTTGAGACCCGTGGAATGGGTACCATGCAATATGACTTCAAAGGGTCTTCATTTGCTCACTGAACCTCTCCAATCCTATCACTGCTGCGTTTTTGCCCCTGTACACATGCTTGATTCTCTTTTGGAGACATAGCAATCCATAGGTTTTAAGATACTTACTAGTCAGGTACATTCTTAGGCGTTTAATATGGGGTGTTGAGTCCATTTCATTGAGCAAGGAGTAGCTCTTGTCTATTCCATATTTGGCTTAAGGAACTTTATCTGTGCTCATTTCAATGTCTGGTTTTATGCAGCACCCCAACTCACCTTTCCCCTTAAGCAAGCATAAGTTGGTTTTCTAAATTTGAGACCCTGTTCTGTTTTGGAATTCAGTTCCTGTGTAGCCAAGTTTACATTCCGTGTATTACTGATATCTTATGATGTTTCTTTTTCTGTGTGACTTATTTCAGTTAGAATCATCATACCTGAATCCACTCATTGTGCTGCTAAGGGCCTGATGACATAGATTTCATTGCTGAGTGATATTGCTTTGTAAGTAAATACCACAACTTCTTTATCCATTTTTCACTTTCTGCGATGTTGAACTTGTACTGTAAATGAGGTTCTTGTAAACAGAGGCGTTCCAAACATTGGGGTGGCTGTGTCTTTTTGATTTTAATTTCCCTAAGCTATAGGACCATAAGTGGAAGTGCCCTAGGCTCTGTTGCTTTGTTTTTTAGATGTTTCAGGAAACACCATACACTTCTCCCGAGTGTGTGTTGGCAATTTACATCCCGCCCATCAGCATAACAAGGCTCCCAGTTCTCCATGGCCTGTCCTGCCTTTCTGGATTTTACACATTTTTCAGATGGCCCTTTTGACCGGGGGGAAGTGAGACTTCATTGTAGTGCAGATTTCCTTTGCAAGCTTGCTTGGTTGGCCAAAAAGGACGTATGCGTTTTTTCCTGAATATATTCAGGAAAAAACGCATACGCCCTTTTTGGCCAAGTGCATCATTGTGGACGTTCTGTCTCTTTTCCTATGCTTTCAATGCAATTCCAGTCTACCTCCTGAAATCGGTTTCCTGCAATTCTGCCCCGCTTTCAAGTCCTCTTGGCAGCCTTACTTCAGTATATTTTTGGACGATAGCTGTCATTTATAACTCTGCAGGTTTGTGAATTACAGTGCCCCTGAGCTCCTTTCTTCAACTCGTTTTCTTTTGAGCTGGCCGCAACACCGCAGGATGGCTTCAGGCCGTAATCTGGTTCCGGCACGGCACGTTGAGCCTTTGGTTATTTCCTCTTCCTGGTGGGAAATGAGAGTTAAATTTGCCCGTCCAGACACCTCCAGCTAGTCTCTCATTGGTTCTCCCTATTTTTGTTCATCTTCCGCAGAATTTGCAAACTAGGCCAAACAGGAGGTTAAAGGCGCTGACTCTCCAAGTGGGGAGAGTGTTAGTAAAGCGTATGGAATGTTACACCCGAGTACCAGGGGAGGAAAACTGAGACATATTTGAACATGTCTCCCGTTCACACGTTTGATCATACTCTGGGTTCCACATGCATGTTTTAGCTGAAGGAAGAATACCTTAAACCTGGAGAGTTGAGACCCGTGGAATGGGTACCATGCAATATGACTTCAAAGGGTCTTCATTTGCTCGCTGAACCTCTCCAATCCTATCACTGCTGCGTTTATGCCCCTGTACACATGCTTGATTCTCTTTCAGAGACATAGCAATCCATAGGTTTTAAGATACTTACTAGTCAGGTACATTCTTAGGCGTTTAATATGCGGTGTTGAGTCCATTTCGTTGAGCAAGGAGTAGCTCTTGTCTATTCCATATTTGGCTTAAGGAACTTTATCTGTGCTCATTTCAATGTCTGGTTTTATGCAGCACCCCAACTCACCTTTCCGCTTAAGCAAGCATAAGTTGGTTTTCTAAATTTGAGACCCTGTTCTGTTCTGTAATTCAGTTCCTGTGTAGCCAAGTTTACATTCCGTGTATTACTGATATCTTATGATGTTTCTTTTTCTGTATGACTTATTTCAGTTAGAATCATCATACCTGAATCCACTCATTGTGCTGCTAAGGGCCTGATGACATAGATTTCATTGCTGAGTGATATTGCTTTGTAAGTAAATACCACAACTTCTTTATCCATTTTTCACTTTCTGCGATGTTGAACTTGTACTGTAAACGAGGTTCTTGTAAACAGAGGCGTCCCAAACTTTGGGGTGGCTGTGTCTTTTTGATTTTAATTTCCCTAAGCTATAGGACCATAAGTGGAAGTGCCCTAGGCTCTGTTGTTTTGTTTTTTAGATGTTTCAGGAAACACCATACACTTCTCCCGAGTGTCTGTTGGCAATTTACATCCCGCCCATCAGCATAACAAGGCTCCCAGTTCTCCATGGCCTGTCCTGCCTTTCTGGATTTTACACTTTTTTCAGATGGCCCTTTTGACCGGGGGGAAGTGAGACTTCATTGTAGTGCAGATTTCCTTTGCAAGCTTGCTTGGTTGGCCAAAAAGGGCGTATGCGTTTTTTCCTGAATATATTCAGGAAAAAACGCATACGCCCTTTTTGGCCAAGTGCATCATTGTGGACGTTCTGTCTCTTTTCCTATGCTTTCAATGCAATTCCAGTCTACCTCCTGAAATCGGTTTCCTGCAATTCTGCCCCGCTTTCAAGTCCTCTTGGCAGCCTTACTTCAGTATATTTTTGGACGATAGCTGTCATTTATAACTCTGCATGTTTGTGAATTACAGTGCCCCTGAGCTCCTTTCTTCAACTCGCTTTCTTTTGAGCTGGCCGCAACACCGCAGGATGGCTTCAGGCCCTAATCTGGTTCCGGCACAGCACGCTGAGCCTTTGGTTAATTCCTCTTCCTGGTGGGAAATGAGAGTTAAATTTGCCCATCCAGACACCTCCAGCTAGTCTCTCATTGGTTCTCGCTATTCCTGTTCATCTTCCGCAGAAATTGCAAACTGGGCCAAACAGGAGGTTAAAGGTGCTGACTCTCCAAGTGGGGAGAGTGTTAGTAAAGCGTCTGGAATGTTGCACCCGAGTACCAGGGGAGGAAAACTGAGACATATTTGAACATGTCTCCCGTTCACACGGTTGATCATACTCTGGGTTCCACATGCATGTTTTAGCTGAAGGAAGAATACCTTAAACCTGGAGAGTTGAGACCCGTGGAATGGGTACCATGCAATATGACTTCAAAGGGTCTTCATTTGCTCACTGAACCTCTCCAATCCTATCACTGCTGCGTTTTTGCCCCTGTACACATGCTTGATTCTCTTTTGGAGACATAGCAATCCATAGGTTTTAAGATACTTACTAGTCAGGTACATTCTTAGGCGTTTAATATGGGGTGTTGAGTCCATTTCATTTAGCAAGGAGTAGCTCTTGTCTATTCCATATTTGGCTTAAGGAAATTTATCTGTGCTCTTTTCATTGTCTGGTTTTATGCAGCACCCCAACTCACCTTTCCCCTTAAGCAAGCATAAGTTGGTTTTCTAAATTTGAGTCCCTGTTCTGTTTTGGAATTCAGTTCCTGTGTAGCCAAGTTTACATTCCGTGTATTAGTGATATCTTATGATGTTTCTTTTTCTGTGTGACTTATTTCTGTTAGAATCATCGTACCTGAATCCACTCATTATGCTGCTACGGGCCTGATGACATAGATTTCATTGTTGAGTGATACTGCATTGTACGTAAGTACCACAAGTTCTTTATCCATTTTTCACTTTCTGTGATATTGAACTTGTACGGGAAACGAGGTTCTTGTAAACAGAGGCGTCCCAAACTTTGGGGTGGCTGTGTCTTTTTGATTTTAATTTCCCTAAGCTATAGGACCATAAGTGGAAGTGCCCTAGGCTCTGTTGCTTTGTTTTTTAGATGTTTCAGGAAACACCATACACTTCTCCCGAGTGTCTGTTGGCAATTTACATCCCGCCCATCAGCATAACAAGGCTTCCAGTTCTCCATCGCCTGTCCTGCCTTTCTGAATTTTACACTTTTTTCAGATGGCCCTTTTGACCGGGGGAAAGTGAGACTTCATTGTAGTGCAGATTTCCTTTGCAAGTTTGCTTGGTTGGCCAAAAAGGGCGTATGCGTTTTTTCCTGAATATATTCAGGAAAAATCGCATACGCCCTTTTTGGCCAAGTGCATCATTGTGGACGTTCTGCCTCTTTTCCTATGTTTTCAATGCAATTCCAGTCTACCTCCTGAAATCGGTTTCCTGCAATTCTGCCCCACTTTCAAGTCCTCTTGGCAGCCTTACTTCAGTATATTTTTGGACGATAGCTGTCATTTATAACTCTGCAGGTTTGTGAATTACAGTGCCCCTGAGCTCCTTTCTTCAACTCGCTTTCTTTTGAGCTGGCCGCAACACCGCAGGATGGCTTCAGGCCCTAATCTGGTTCCAGCACGGCACGCTGAGCCTTTGGTTAATTCCTCTTCCTGGTGGGAAATGAGAGTTAAATTTGCCCATCCAGACACCTCCAGCTAGTCTCTCATTGGTTCTCGCTATTCCTGTTCATCTTCCGCAGAAATTGCAAACTGGGCCAAACAGGAGGTTAAAGGGACTGACTCTCCAAGTCGGGAGGGTGTTAGTAAAGCGTCTGGAATGTTGCACCCGAGTACCAGGGTACGAAAACTGAGACATATTTGAACACGTTTCCCGATCACATGTTTGATCATACTCTAGGTTCCACATGCATGTTTTAGCTGAAGGAAGAATACCTCAAACCTGGGTAGTTGAAACCCGTGGAATGGGTACCATGCAATATGACTTCAAAGGGTCTTCATTTGCTCACCGAACCTCTCCAATCCTATCACTGCTGCGTTTATGCCCCTGTACACATGCTTGATTCTCTTTAGGAGACATAGCAATCCATAGGTTTTAAGATACTTACTAGTCAGGTACATTCTTAGGCGTTTAATATGCGGTGTTGAGTTCATTTCGTTGAGCAAGGAGTAACTCTTGTCTATTCCATATTTGGCTTAAGGAACTTTATCTGTGCTCATTTCAATCTCTGGTTTTATGCAGCACCCCAACTCACCTTTCCCCTTAAGCAAGCATAAGTTGGTTTTCTAAATTTGAGACCCTGTTCTTTTCTGTAATTCAGTTCCTGTGTAGCCAAGTTTACATTCCGTGTATTACTGATATCTTATGATGTTTCTTTTTCTGTGTGACTTATTTCAGTTAGAATCATCATACCTGAATCCACTCATTGTGCTGCTAAGGGCCTGATGACATAGATTTCATTGCTGAGTGATATTGCTTTGTAAGTAAATACCACAACTTCTTTATCCATTTTTCACTTTCTGCGATGTTGAACTTGTACTGTAAATGAGGTTCTTGTAAACAGAGGCGTTCCAAACTTTGGGGTGGCTGTGTCTTTTTGATTTTAATTTCCCTAAGCTATAGGACCATAAGTGGAAGTGCCCTAGGCTCTGTTGCTTTGTTTTTTAGATGTTTCAGGAAACACCATACACTTCTCCCGAGTGTCTGTTGGCAATTTACATCCCGCCCATCAGCATAACAAGGCTCCCAGTTCTCCATGGCCTGTCCTGCCTTTCTGGATTTTACACTTTTTTCAGATGGCCCTTTTGACCGGGGGGAAGTGAGACTTCATTGTAGTGCAGATTTCCTTTGCAAGCTTGCTTGGTTGGCCAAAAAGGACGTATGCGTTTTTTCCTGAATATATTCAGGAAAAAACGCATACGCCCTTTTTGGCCAAGTGCATCATTGTGGACGTTCTGTCTCTTTTCCTATGCTTTCAATGCAATTCCAGTCTACCTCCTGATATCGGTTTCCTGCAATTCTGCCCCGCTTTCAAGTCCTCTTGGCAGCCTTACTTCAGTATATTTTTGGACGATAGCTGTCATTTATAACTCTGCAGGTTTGTGAATTACAGTGCCCCTGAGCTCCTTTCTTCAACTCGTTTTCTTTTGAGCTGGCCGCAACACCGCAGGATGGCTTCAGGCCCTAATCTGGTTCCGGCACGGCACGATGAGCCTTTGGTTATTTCCTCTTCCTGGTGGGAAATGAGAGTTAAATTTGCCCGTCCAGACACCTCCAGCTAGTCTCTCATTGGTTCTCCCTATTTCTGTTCATCTTCCGCAGAAATTGCAAACTGGGCCAAACAGGAGGTTAAAGGCGCTGACTCTCCAAGTGGGGAGAGTGTTAGTAAAGCGTATGGAATGTTACACCCGAGTACCAGGGGAGGAAAACTGAGACATATTTGAACATGTCTCCCGTTCACACGTTTGATCATACTCTGGGTTCCACATGCATGTTTTAGCTGAAGGAAGAATACCTTAAACCTGGAGAGTTGAGACCCATGGAATGGGTACCATGCAATATGACTTCAAAAGGTCTTCATTTGCTCACTGAACCTCTCCAATCCTATCACTGCTGCGTTTATGCCCCTGTACACATGCTTGATTCTCTTTTGGAGACATAGCAATCCATAGGTTTTAAGATACTTACTAGTCAGGTACATTCTTAGGCGTTTAATATGCGGTGTTGAGTTCATTTCGTTGAGCAAGGAGTAGCTCTTGTCTATTCCATATTTGGCTTAAGGAACTTTATCTGTGCTCATTTCAATGTCTGGTTTTATGCAGCACCCCAACTCAACTTTACCCTTAAGCAAGCATAAGTTGGTTTTCTAAATTTGAGACCCTGTTCTGTTCTGTAATTCAGTTCCTGTGTAGCCAAGTTTACATTCCGTGTATCACTGATATCTTATGATGTTTCTTTTTCTGTGTGACTTATTTCAGTTAGAATCATCATACCTGAATCCACTCATTGTGCTGCTAAGGGCCTGATGACATAGATTTCATTGCTGAGTGATATTGCTTTGTAAGTAAATACCACAACTTCTTTATCCATTTTTCACTTTCTGCAATGTTGAACTTGTACTGTAAATGAGGTATTGTAAACAGAGGCGTTCCAAACTTTGGGGTGGCTGTGTCTTTTTGATTTTAATTTCCCTAAGCTATAGGACCATAAGTGGAAGTGCCCTAGGCTCTGTTGCTTTGTTTTTTAGATGTTTCAGGAAACACCATACACTTCTCCCGAGTGTCTGTTGGCAATTTACATCCCGCCCATCAGCATAACAAGGCTCCCAGTTCTCCATGGCCTGTCCTGCCTTTCTGGATTTTACACTTTTTTCAGATGGCCCTTTTGACCGGGGGGAAGTGAGACTTCATTGTAGTGCAGATTTCCTTTGCAAGCTTGCTTGGTTGGCCAAAAAGGGCGTATGCGTTTTTTCCTGAATATATTCAGGAAAAAACGCATACGCCCTTTTTGGCCAAGTGCATCATTGTGGACGTTCTGTCTCTTTTCCTATGCTTTCAATGCAATTCCAGTCTACCTCCTGAAATCGGTTTCCTGCAATTCTGCCCCGCTTTCAAGTCCTCTTGGCAGCCTTACTTCAGTATATTTTTGGACGATAGCTGTCATTTATAACTCTGCAGGTTTGTGAATTACAGTGCCCCTGAGCTCCTTTCTTCAACTCGCTTTCTTTTGAGCTGGCCGCAACACCGCAGGATGGCTTCAGGCCCTAATCTGGTTCCGGCACGGCATGCTGAGCCTTTGGTTATTTCCTCTTCCTGGTGGGAAATGAGAGTTAAATTTGCCCGTCCAGACACCTCCAGCTAGTCTCTCATTGGTTCTCGCTATTCCTGTTCATCTTCCCCAGAAATTGCAAACTGGGCCAAACAGGAGGTTAAAGGTGCTGACTCTCCATGTGGAGAGAGTGTTAGTAAAGCGTCTGGAATGTTGCACCCGAGTACCAGGGGAGGAAAACTGAGACATATTTGAACATGTCTCCCGTTCACACGGTTGATCATACTCTGGGCTCCACATGCATGTTTTAGCTGAAGGAAGAATACCTTAAACCTGGAGAGTTGAGACCCGTGGAATGGGTACCATGCAATATGACTTCAAAGGGTCTTCATTTGCTCATCGAACCTCTCCAATCCTATCACTGCTGCGTTTATGCCCCTGTACACACGCTTGATTCTCTTTTGGAGACATAGCAATCCATAGGTTTTAAGATACTTACTAGTCAGGTACATTCTTAGGCGTTTATTATGGGGTGTTGAGTCCATTTCATTGAGCAAGGAGTAACTCTTGTCTATTCCATATTTGGCTTAAGGAACTTTATATGTGCTCATTTCAGTGTCTGGTTTTATGCAGCACCCCAACTCACCTTTCCCCTTAAGCAAGCATAAGTTGGTTTTCTAAATTTGAGACCCTGTTCTGTTTTGGAATTCAGTTCCTGTGTAGCCAAGTTTACATTCCGTGTATTAGTGATATCTTATGATGTTTCTTTTTCTGTGTGACTTATTTCTGTTAGAATCATCGTACCTGAATCCACTCATTATGCTGCTACGGGCCTGATGACATAGGTTTCATTGTTGAGTGATACTGCATTGTACGTAAGTACCACAAGTTCTTTATCCATTTTTCACTTTCTGTGATATTGAACTTGTACGGTAAACGAGGTTCTTGTAAACAGAGGCGTCCCAAACTTTGGGGTGGCTGTGTCTTTTTGATTTTAATTTCCCTAAGCTATAGGACCATAAGTGGAAGTGCCCTAGGCTCTGTTGCTTTGTTTTTTAGATGTTTCAGGAAACACCATACACTTCTCCCGAGTGTCTGTTGGCAATTTACATCCCGCACATCAGCATAACAAGGCTCCCAGTTCTCCATGGCCTGTCCTGCCTTTCTGGATTTTACACTTTTTTCAGATGGCCCTTTTGACCAGGGGAAAGTGAGACTTCATTGTAGTGCAGATTTCCTTTGCAAGTTTGCTTGGTTTGCCAAAAAGGGCGTATGCGTTTTTTCCTGAATATATTCAGGAAAAAACGCATACGCCCTTTTTGGCCAAGTGCATCATTGTGGACGTTCTGCCTCTTTTCCTATGCTTTCAATGCAATTCCAGTCTACCTCCTGAAATCGGTTTCCTGCAATTCTGCCCCACTTTCAAGTCCTCTTGGCAGCCTTACTTCAGTATATTTTTGGACGATAGCTGTCATTTATAACTCTGCAGGTTTGTGAATTACAGTGCCCCTGAGCTCCTTTCTTCAACTCGCTTTCTTTTGAGCTGGCCGCAACACCGCAGGATGGCTTCAGGCCCTAATCTGGTTCCAGCATGGCACGCTGAGCCTTTGGTTAATTCCTCTTCCTGGTGGGAAATGAGAGTTAAATTTGCCCGTCCAGACACCTCCAGCTAGTCTCTCATTGGTTCTCACTATTCCTGTTCATCTTCCGCAGAAATTGCAAACTGGGCCAAACAGGAGGTTAAAGGGACTGACTCTCCAAGTAGGGAGGGTGTTAGTAAAGCGTCTGGAATGTTGCACCCGAGTACCAGGGTACGAAAACTGAGACATATTTGAACACGTTTCCCGATCACATGGTTGATCATACTCTAGGTTCCACATGCATGTTTTAGCTGAAGGAAGAATACCTTAAACCTGGGTAGTTGAAACCCGTGGAATGGGTACCATGCAATATGACTTCAAAGGGTCTTCATTTGCTCACCGAACCTCTCCAATACTATCACTGCTGCGTTTATGCCCCTGTACACATGCTTGATTCTCTTTCGGAGACATAGCAATCCATAGGTTTTAAGATACTTACTAGTCAGGTACATTATTAGGCGTTTAATATGCGGTGTTGAGTCCATTTCGTTGAGCAAGGAGTAGCTCTTGTCTATTCCATATTTGGCTTAAGGAACTTTATCTGTGCTCATTTCAATGTCTGGTTTTATGCAGCACCCCAACTCAACTTTACCCTTAAGCAAGCATAAGTTGGTTTTCTAAATTTGAGACCCTGTTCTGTTCTGTAATTCAGTTCCTGTGTAGCCAAGTTTACATTCCGTGTATCACTGATATCTTATGATGTTTCTTTTTCTGTGTGACTTATTTCAGTTAGAATCATCATACCTGAATCCACTCATTGTGCTGCTAAGGGCCTGATGACATAGATTTCATTGCTGAGTGATATTGCTTTGTAAGTAAATACCACAACTTCTTTATCCATTTTTCACTTTCTGCAATGTTGAACTTGTACTGTAAATGAGGTATTGTAAACAGAGGCGTTCCAAACTTTGGGGTGGCTGTGTCTTTTTGATTTTAATTTCCCTAAGCTATAGGACCATAAGTGGAAGTGCCCTAGGCTCTGTTGCTTTGTTTTTTAGATGTTTCAGGAAACACCATACACTTCTCCCGAGTGTCTGTTGGCAATTTACATCCCGCCCATCAGCATAACAAGGCTCCCAGTTCTCCATGGCCTGTCCTGCCTTTCTGGATTTTACACTTTTTTCAGATGGCCCTTTTGACCGGGGGGAAGTGAGACTTCATTGTAGTGCAGATTTCCTTTGCAAGCTTGCTTGGTTGGCCAAAAAGGGCGTATGCGTTTTTTCCTGAATATATTCAGGAAAAAACGCATACGCCCTTTTTGGCCAAGTGCATCATTGTGGACGTTCTGTCTCTTTTCCTATGCTTTCAATGCAATTCCAGTCTACCTCCTGAAATCGGTTTCCTGCAATTCTGCCCCGCTTTCAAGTCCTCTTGGCAGCCTTACTTCAGTATATTTTTGGACGATAGCTGTCATTTATAACTCTGCAGGTTTGTGAATTACAGTGCCCCTGAGCTCCTTTCTTCAACTCGCTTTCTTTTGAGCTGGCCGCAACACCGCAGGATGGCTTCAGGCCCTAATCTGGTTCCGGCACGGCATGCTGAGCCTTTGGTTATTTCCTCTTCCTGGTGGGAAATGAGAGTTAAATTTGCCCGTCCAGACACCTCCAGCTAGTCTCTCATTGGTTCTCGCTATTCCTGTTCATCTTCCCCAGAAATTGCAAACTGGGCCAAACAGGAGGTTAAAGGTGCTGACTCTCCATGTGGAGAGAGTGTTAGTAAAGCGTCTGGAATGTTGCACCCGAGTACCAGGGGAGGAAAACTGAGACATATTTGAACATGTCTCCCGTTCACACGGTTGATCATACTCTGGGTTCCACATGCATGTTTTAGCTGAAGGAAGAATACCTTAAACCTGGAGAGTTGAGACCCGTGGAATGGGTACCATGCAATATGACTTCAAAGGGTCTTCATTTGCTCATCGAACCTCTCCAATCCTATCACTGCTGCGTTTATGCCCCTGTACACACGCTTGATTCTCTTTTGGAGACATAGCAATCCATAGGTTTTAAGATACTTACTAGTCAGGTACATTCTTAGGCGTTTATTATGGGGTGTTGAGTCCATTTCATTGAGCAAGGAGTAGCTCTTGTCTATTCCATATTTGGCTTAAGGAACTTTATATGTGCTCATTTCAGTGTCTGGTTTTATGCAGCACCCCAACTCACCTTTCCCCTTAAGCAAGCATAAGTTGGTTTTCTAAATTTGAGACCCTGTTCTGTTTTGGAATTCAGTTCCTGTGTAGCCAAGTTTACATTCCGTGTATTAGTGATATCTTATGATGTTTCTTTTTCTGTGTGACTTATTTCTGTTAGAATCATCGTACCTGAATCCACTCATTATGCTGCTACGGGCCTGATGACATAGATTTCATTGTTGAGTGATACTGCATTGTACGTAAGTACCACAAGTTCTTTATCCATTTTTCACTTTCTGTGATATTGAACTTGTACGGTAAACGAGGTTCTTGTAAACAGAGGCGTCCCAAACTTTGGGGTGGCTGTGTCTTTTTGATTTTAATTTCCCTAAGGTATAGGACCTTAAGTGGAAGTGCCCTAGGCTCTGTTGCTTTGTTTTTTAGATGTTTCAGGAAACACCATACACTTCTCCCGAGTGTCTGTTGGCAATTTACATCCCGCCCATCAGCATAACAAGGCTTCCAGTTCTCCATCGCCTGTCCTGCCTTTCTGAATTTTACACTTATTTCAGATGGCCCTTTTGACCGGGGGAAAGTGAGACTTCATTGTAGTGCAGATTTCCTTTGCAAGTTTGCTTGGTTGGCCAAAAAGGGCGTATGCGTTTTTTCCTGAATATATTCAGGAAAAATCGCATACGCCCTTTTTGGCCAAGTGCATCATTGTGGACGTTCTGCCTCTTTTCCTATGTTTTCAATGCAATTCCAGTCTACCTCCTGAAATCGGTTTCCTGCAATTCTGCCCCACTTTCAAGTCCTCTTGGCAGCCTTACTTCAGTATATTTTTGGACGATAGCTGTCATTTATAACTCTGCAGGTTTGTGAATTACAGTGCCCCTGAGCTCCTTTCTTCAACTCGCTTTCTTTTGAGCTGGCCGCAACACCGCAGGATGGCTTCAGGCCCTAATCTGGTTCCAGCACGGCACGCTGAGCCTTTGGTTAATTCCTCTTCCTGGTGGGAAATGAGAGTTAAATTTGCCCATCCAGACACCTCCAGCTAGTCTCTCATTGGTTCTCGCTATTCCTGTTCATCTTCCGCAGAAATTGCAAACTGGGCCAAACAGGAGGTTAAAGGGACTGACTCTCCAAGTCGGGAGGGTGTTAGTAAAGCGTCTGGAATGTTGCACCCGAGTACCAGGGTACGAAAACTGAGACATATTTGAACACGTTTCCCGATCACATGTTTGATCATACTCTAGGTTCCACATGCATGTTTTAGCTGAAGGAAGAATACCTCAAACCTGGGTAGTTGAAACCCGTGGAATGGGTACCATGCAATATGACTTCAAAGGGTCTTCATTTGCTCACCGAACCTCTCCAATCCTATCACTGCTGCGTTTATGCCCCTGTACACATGCTTGATTCTCTTTCGGAGACATAGCAATCCATAGGTTTTAAGATACTTACTAGTCAGGTACATTCTTAGGCGTTTATTATGGGGTGTTGAGTCCATTTCATTGAGCAAGGAGTAGCTCTTGTCTATTCCATATTTGGCTTAAGGAACTTTATATGTGCTCATTTCAGTGTCTGGTTTTATGCAGCACCCCAACTCACCTTTCCCCTTAAGCAAGCATAAGTTGGTTTTCTAAATTTGAGACCCTGTTCTGTTTTGGAATTCAGTTCCTGTGTAGCCAAGTTTACATTCCGTGTATTAGTGATATCTTATGATGTTTCTTTTTCTGTGTGACTTATTTCTGTTAGAATCATCGTACCTGAATCCACTCATTATGCTGCTACGGGCCTGATGACATAGATTTCATTGTTGAGTGATACTGCATTGTACGTAAGTACCACAAGTTCTTTATCCATTTTTCACTTTCTGTGATATTGAACATGTACGGTAAACGAGGTTCTTGTAAACAGAGGCGTCCCAAACTTTGGGGTGGCTGTGTCTTTTTGATTTTAATTTCCCTAAGCTATAGGACCATAAGTGGAAGTGCCCTAGGCTCTGTTGCTTTGTTTTTTAGATGTTTCAGGAAACACCATACACTTCTCCCGAGTGTCTGTTGGCAATTTACATCCCGCCCATCAGCACAACAAGGCTCCCAGTTCTCCATGGCCTGTCCTGCCTTTCTGGATTTTACACTTTTTTCAGATGGCCCTTTTGACCAGGGGAAAGTGAGACTTCATTGTAGTGCAGATTTCCTTTGCAAGTTTGCTTGGTTTGCCAAAAAGGGCGTATGCGTTTTTTCCTGAATATATTCAGGAAAAAACGCATACGCCCTTTTTGGCCAAGTGCATCATTGTGGACGTTCTGCCTCTTTTCCTATGCTTTCAATGCAATTCCAGTCTACCTCCTGAAATCGGTTTCCTGCAATTCTGCCCCACTTTCAAGTCCTCTTGGCAGCCTTACTTCAGTATATTTTTGGACGATAGCTGTCATTTATAACTCTGCAGGTTTGTGAATTACAGTGCCCCTGAGCTCCTTTCTTCAACTCGCTTTCTTTTGAGCTGGCCGCAACACCGCAGGATGGCTTCAGGCCCTAATCTGGTTCCAGCATGGCACGCTGAGCCTTTAGTTAATTCCTCTTCCTGGTGGGAAATGAGAGTTAAATTTGCCCGTCCAGACACCTCCAGCTAGTCTCTCATTGGTTCTCACTATTCCTGTTCATCTTCCGCAGAAATTGCAAACTGGGCCAAACAGGAGGTTAAAGGGACTGACTCTCCAAGTCGGGAGGGTGTTAGTAAAGCGTCTGGAATGTTGCACCCGAGTACCAGGGTACGAAAACTGAGACATATTTGAACACGTTTCCCGATCACATGGTTGATCATACTCTAGGTTCCACATGCATGTTTTAGCTGAAGGAAGAATACCTTAAACCTGGGTAGTTGAAACCCGTGGAATGGGTACCATGCAATATGACTTCAAAGGGTCTTCATTTGCTCACCGAACCTCTCCAATCCTATCACTGCTGCGTTTATGCCCCTGTACACATGCTTGATTCTCTTTCGGAGACATAGCAATCCATAGGTTTTAAGATACTTACTAGTCAGGTACATTCTTAGGCGCTTAATATGGGGTGTTGAGTCCATTTCATTGAGCAAGGAGTAGCTCTTGTCTATTCCATATTTGGCTTAAGGAACTTTATCTGTGCTCATTTCAATGTCTGGTTTTATGCAGCACCCCAACTCACCTTTCCCCTTAAGCAAGCATAAGTTGGTTTTCTAAATTTGAGACCCTGTTCTGTTTTGGAATTCAGTTCCTGTGTAGCCAAGTTTACATTCCGTGTATTAGTGATATCTTATGATGTTTCTTTTTCTGTGTGACTTATTTCAGTTAGAATCATCGTACCTGAATCCACTCATTATGCTGCTACGGGCCTGATGACATAGATTTCATTGCTGAGTGATACTGCATTGTACGTAAGTACCACAAGTTCTTTATCCATTTTTCACTTTCTGTGATATAGAACTTGTACGGTAAACGAGGTTCTTGTAAACAGAGGCGTCCCAAACTTTGGGGTGGCTGTGTCTTTTTGATTTTAATTTCCCTAAGCTATAGGACCATAAGTGGAAGTGCCCTAGGCTCTGTTGCTTTGTTTTTTAGATGTTTCAGGAAACACCATACACTTCTCCCGAGTGTCTGTTGGCAATTTACATCCCGCCCATCAGCATAACAAGGCTCCCAGTTCTCCATGGCCTGTCCTGCCTTTCTGGATTTTACACTTTTTTCAGATGGCCCTTTTGACCGGGGGGAAGTGAGACTTCATTGTAGTGCAGATTTCCTTTGCAAGCTTGCTTGGTTGGCCAAAAAGGGCGTATGCGTTTTTTCCTGAATATATTCAGGAAAAAACGCATACGCCCTTTTTGGCCAAGTGCATCATTGTGGACGTTCTGCCTCTTTTCCTATGCTTTCAATGGAATTCCAGTCTACCTCCGGAAATCGGTTTCCTGCAATTCTGCCCCGCTTTCAAGTCCTCTTGGCAGCCTTACTTCAGTATATTTTTGGACGATAGCTGTCATTTATAACTCTGCAGGTTTGTGAATTACAGTGCCCCTGAGCTCCTTTCTTCAACTCGCTTTCTTGTGACCTGGCCGCAACACCGCAGGATGGCTTCAGGCCCTAATCTGGTTCTGGCACGGCATGCTGAACCTTTGGTTATTTCCTCTTCCTGGTGGGAAATGAGAGTTAAATTTGCCCGTCCAGACACCTCCAGCTAGTCTCTCATTGGTTCTCGCTATTCCTGTTCATCTTCCGCAGAAATTGCAAACTGGGCCAAACAGGAGGTTAAAGGCGCTGACTCTCCAAGTGGGGAGAGTGATAGTAAAGCGTCTGGAATGTTGCACCCGAGTACCAGGGGAGGAAAACTGAGACATATTTGAACACATCTGCCGTTCACATGGTTGATCATACTCTGGGTTCCACATGCATGTTTTAGCTGAAGGAAGAATACCTTAAACCTGGGTAGTTGAAACCCGTGGAATGGGTACCATGCAATATGACTTCAAAGGGTCTTCATTTGCTCACCGAACCTCTCCAATCCTATCACTGCTGCGTTTATGCCCCTGTACACATGCTTGATTCGCTTTCGGAGACATAGCAATCCATAGGTTTTAAGATACTTACTAGTCAGGTACATTCTGAGGCGTTTAATATGCGGTGTTGAGTCCATTTCGTTGAGCAAGGAGTAGCTCTTGTCTATTCCATATTTGGCTTAAGGAACCTTATCTGTGTTCATTTCAATCTCTGGTTTTATGCAGCACCCCAACTCACCTTTCCCCTTAAGCAAGCATAAGTTGGTTTTCTAAATTTGAGACCCTGTTCTGTTCTGTAATTCAGTTCCTGTGTAGCCAAGTTTACATTCCGTGTATTACTGATATCTTATGATGTTTCTTTTTCTGTGTGACTTATTTCAGTTAGAATCATCATACCTGAATCCACTCATTGTGCTGCTAAGGGCCTGATGACATAGATTTCATTGCTGAGTGATATTGCTTTGTAAGTAAATACCACAACTTCTTTATCCATTTTTCACTTTCTGCGATGTTGAACTTGTACTGTAAACGAGGTTCTTGTAAACAGAGGCGTCCCAAACTTTGGGGTGGCTGTGTCTTTTTGATTTTAATTTCCCTAAGCTATAGGACCATAAGTGGAAGTGCCCTAGGCTCTGTTGCTTTGTTTTTTAGATGTTTCAGGAAACACCATACACTTCTCCCGAGTGTCTGTTGGCAATTTATATCCCGCCCATCAGCATAACAAGGCTCCCAGTTCTCCATGGCCTGTCCTGCCTTTCTGGATTTTACACTTTTTTCAGATGGCCCTTTTGACTGGGGGGAAGTGAGACTTCATTGTAGTGCAGATTTCCTTTGCAAGCTTGCTTGGTTGGCCAAAAAGGGCGTATGCGTTTTTTCCTGAATATATTCAGGAAAAAACGCATACGCCCTTTTTGGCCAAGTGCATCATTGTGGACGTTCTGCCTCTTTTCCTATGCTTTCAGTGCAATTCCAGTCTACCTCTTGAAATCGGTTTCCTGCAATTCTGCCCCGCTTTCAAGTCCTCTTGCCAGCCTTACTTCAGTATATTTTTGGACGATAGCTGTCATTTATAACTCTGCAGGTTTGTGAATTACAGTGCCCCTGAGCTCCTTTCTTCAACTCGCTTTCTTGTGAGCTGGCCGCAACACCGCAGGATGGCTTCCGGCCCTAATCTGGTTCCGGCACGGCACGCTGAGCCTTTGGTTAATTCCTCTTCCTGGTGGGACATGAGAGTTAAATTTGCCCGTCCAGACACCTCCAGCTAGTCTCTCATTGGTTCTCGCTATTCCTGTTCATCTTCCGCAGAAATTGCAAACTGGGCCAAACAGGAGGTTAAAGGGACTGACTCTCCAAGTCGGGAGAGTGTTAGTAAAGCGTCTGGAATGTTGCACCCGAGTACCAGGGTACGAAAACTGAGAAATATTTGAACACGTCTCCCGATCACATGGTTGATCATACTCTGGGTTCCACATGCATGTTTTAGCTGAAAGAAGAATACCTTAAACCTGGAGAGTTGAGACCCGTGGAATGGGTACCATGCAATATGACTTCAAAGGGTCTTCATTTGCTCACCGAACCTCTCCAATCCTATCACTGCTGCGTTTATGCCCCTGTACACACGCTTGATTCTCGTTTGGAGACATAACAATCCACAGGTTTTAAGATACTTACTAGTCAGGTACATTCTTAGGCGTTTAATATGGGGTGTTGAGTCCATTTCGTTGAGCAAGGAGTAGCTCTTGTCTATTCCATATTTGGCTTAAGGAACTTTATCTGTGCTCATTTCGATCTCTGGTTTTATGCAGCACCCCAACTCACCTTTACCCTTAAGCAAGCATAAGTTGGTTTTCTAAATTTGAGACCCTCTTCTGTTCTGTAATTCAGTTCCTGTGTAGCCAAGTTTACATTCCGTGTATTAGTGATATCTTATGATGTTTCTTTTTCTGTGTGACTTATTTCAGTTAGAATCATCGTACCTGAATCCACTCATTATGTTGCTACGGGCCTGATGACATAGATTTCATTGCTGAGTGATACTGCATTGTACGTAAGTACCACAAGTTCTTTATCCATTTTTCACTTTCTGTGATATTGAACTTGTACGGTAAATGAGGTTCTTGTAAACAGAGGCGTCCCAAACTTTGGGGTGGCTGTGTCTTTTTGATTTTAATTTCCCTAAGCTATAGGACCATAAGTGGAAGTGCCCTAGGCTCTGTTGCTTTGTTTTTTAGATGTTTCAGGAAACACCATACACTTCTCCCGAGTGTCTGTTGGCAATTTACATCCCGCCCATCAGCATAACAAGGCTCCCAGTTCTCCATGGCCTGTCCTGCCTTTCTGGATTTTACACTTTTTTCAGATGGCCCTTTTGACCAGGGGAAAGTGAGACTTCATTGTAGTGCAGATTTCCTTTGCAAGTTTGCTTGGTTTGCCAAAAAGGGCGTATGCGTTTTTTCCTGAATATATTCAGGAAAAAACGCATACGCCCTTTTTGGCCAAGTGCATCATTGTGGACGTTCTGCCTCTTTTCCTATGCTTTCAATGCAATTCCAGTCTACCTCCTGAAATCGGTTTCCTGCAATTCTGCCCCACTTTCAAGTCCTCTTGGCAGCCTTACTTCAGTATATTTTTGGACGATAGCTGTCATTTATAACTCTGCAGGTTTGTGAATTACAGTGCCCCTGAGCTCCTTTCTTCAACTCGCTTTCTTTTGAGCTGGCCGCAACACCGCAGGATGGCTTCAGGCCCTAATCTGGTTCCAGCATGGCACGCTGAGCCTTTGGTTAATTCCTCTTCCTGGTGGGAAATGAGAGTTAAATTTGCCCGTCCAGACACCTCCAGCTAGTCTCTCATTGGTTCTCGCTATTCCTGTTCATCTTCCGCAGAAATTGCAAACTGGGCCAAACAGGAGGTTAAAGGGACTGACTCTCCAAGTCGGGAGGGTGTTAGTAAAGCGTCTGGAATGTTGCACCCGAGTACCAGGGTACGAAAACTGAGACATATTTGAACACGTTTCCCGATCACATGGTTGATCATACTCTAGGTTCCACATGCATGTTTTAGCTGAAGGAAGAATACCTTAAACCTGGGTAGTTGAAACCCGTGGAATGGGTACCATGCAATATGACTTCAAAGGGTCTTCTTTTGCTCACCGAACCTCTCCAATCCTATCACTGCTGCGTTTATGGCCCTGTACACATGCTTGATTCTCTTTCGGAGACATAGCAATCCATAGGTTTTAAGATACTTACTAGTCAGGTACATTCTTAGGCGTTTAATATGCGGTGTTGAGTCCATTTCGTTGAGCAAGGAGTAGCTCTTGTCTATTCCATATTTGGCTTAAGGAACTTTATCTGTGCTCATTTCAATCTCTGGTTTTATGCAGCTCCCCAACTCACCTTTCCCCTTAAGCAAGCGTAAGTTGGTTTTCTAAATTTCAGACCCTGTTCTTTTCTGTAATTCAGTTCCTGTGTAGCCAAGTTTACATTCCGTGTATTACTGATATCTTATGATGTTTCTTTTTCTGTGTTACTTATTTCAGTTAGAATCATCATACCTGAATCCACTCATTGTGCTGCTAAGGGCCTGATGACATAGATTTCATTGCTGAGTGATATTGCTTTGTAAGTAAATACCACAACTTCTTTATCCATTTTTCACTTTCTGCGATGTTGAACTTGTACTGTAAACGAGGTTCTTGTAAACAGAGGCGTCCCAAACTTTGGGGTGGCTGTGTCTTTTTGATTTTAATTTCCCTAAGCTATAGGACCATAAGTGGAAGTGCCCTAGGCTCTGTTGCTTTGTTTTTTAGATGTTTCAGGAAACACCATACACTTCTCCCGAGTGTCTGTTGGCAATTTACATCCCGCCCATCAGCATAACAAGGCTCCCAGTTCTCCATGGCCTGTCCTGCCTTTCTGGATTTTACACTTTTTTCAGATGGCCCTTTTGACCGGGGGGAAGTGAGACTTCATTGTAGTGCAGATTTCCTTTGCAAGCTTGCTTGGTTGGCCAAAAAGGGCGTATGCGTTTTTTCCTGAATATATTCAGGAAAAAACGCATACGCCCTTTTTGGCCAAGTGCATCATTGTGGACGTTCTGTCTCTTTTCCTATGCTTTCAATGCAATTCCAGTCTACCTCCTGAAATCGGTTTCCTGCAATTCTGCCCCGCTTTCAAGTCCTCTTGGCAGCCTTACTTCAGTATATTTTTGGACGATAGCTGTCATTTATAACTCTGCAGGTTTGTGAATTACAGTGCCCCTGAGCTCCTTTCTTCAACTCGCTTTCTTTTGAGCTGGCCGCAACACCGCAGGATGGCTTCAGGCCCTAATCTGGTTCCGGCACGGCATGCTGAGCCTTTGGTTATTTCCTCTTCCTGGTGGGAAATGAGAGTTAAATTTGCCCGTCCAGACACCTCCAGCTAGTCTCTCATTGGTTCTCCCTATTCCTGTTCATCTTCCGCAGAAATTGCAAACTGGGCCAAACAGGAGGTTAAAGGTGCTGACTCTCCATGTGGAGAGAGTGTTAGTAAAGCGTCTGGAATGTTGCACCCGAGTACCAGAGGAGGAAAACTGAGACATATTTGAACATGTCTCCCGTTCACACGGTTGATCATACTCTGGGTTCCACATGCATGTTTTAGCTGAAGGAAGAATACCTTAAACCTGGAGAGTTGAGACCCGTGGAATGGGTACCATGCAATATGACTTCAAAGGGTCTTCATTTGCTCACTGAACCTCTCCAATCCTATCACTGCTGCGTTTATGCCCCTGTACACATGCTTGATTCTCTTTTGGAGACATAGCAATCCATAGGTTTTAAGATACTTACTAGTCAGGTACATTCTTAGGCGTTTAATATGGGGTTTTGAGTCCATTTCATTGAGCAAGGAGTAGCTCTTGTCTATTCCATATTTGGCTTAAGGAACTTTATATGTGCTCATTTTAGTGTCTGGTTTTATGCAGCACCCCAACTCACCTTTCCCCTTAAGCAAGCATAAGTTGGTTTTCTAAATTTGAGACCCTGTTCTGTTTTGGAATTCAGTTCCTGTGTAGCCAAGTTTACATTCCGTGTATTAGTGATATCTTATGATGTTTCTTTTTCTGTGTGACTTATTTCAGTTAGAATCATCGTACCTGAATCCACTCATTATGCTGCTACGGGCCTGATGACATAGATTTCATTGTTGAGTGATACTGCATTGTACGTAAGTACCACAAGTTCTTTATCCATTTTTCACTTTCTGTGATATTGAACTTGTACGGTAAACGAGGTTCTTGTAAACAGAGGCGTCCCAAACTTTGGGGTGGCTGTGTCTTTTTGATTTTAATTTCCCTAAGCTATAGGACCATAAGTGGAAGTGCCCTAGGCTCTGTTGCTTTGTTTTTTAGATGTTTCAGGAAACACCATACACTTCTCCCGAGTGTCTGTTGGCAATTTACATCCCGCCCATCAGCATAACAAGGCTCCCAGTTCTCCATGGCCTGTCCTGCCTTTCTGGATTTTACACTTTTTTCAGATGGCCCTTTTGACCGGGGGAAAGTGAGACTTCATTGTAGTGCAGATTTCCTTTGCAAGTTTGCTTGGTTTGCCAAAAAGTGCGTATGCGTTTTTTCCTGAATATATTCAGGAAAAAACGCATACGCCCTTTTTGGCCAAGTGCATCATTGTGGACGTTCTGCCTCTTTTCCTATGCTTTCAATGCAATTCCAGTCTACCTCCTGAAATCGGTTTCCTGCAATTCTGCCCCGCTTTCAAGTCCTCTTGGCAGCCTTACTTCAGTATATTTTTGGACGATAGCTGTCATTTATAACTCTTCAGGTTTGTGAATTACAGTGCCCCTGAGCTCCTTTCTTCAACTCGCTTTCTTTTGACCTGGCCGCAACACCACAGGATGGCTTCAGGCCCTAATCTGGTTCCAGCACGGCACGCTGAGCCTTTGGTTAATTCCTCTTCCTGGTGGGAAATGAGAGTTAAATTTGCCCGTCCAGACACCTCCAGCTAGTCTCTCATTGGTTCTCGCTATTCCTGTTCATCTTCCGCAGAAATTGCAAACTGGGCCAAACAGGAGGTTAAAGGCGCTGACTCTCCAAGTCGGGAGGGTGTTAGTAAAGCGTCTGGAATGTTGCACCCGAGTACCAGGGTACGAAAACTGAGACATATTTGAACACGTTTCCCGATCACATGGTTGATCATACTCTAGGTTCCACATGCATGTTTTAGCTGAAGGAAGAATACCTTAAACCTGGGTAGTTGAAACCCGTGGAATGGGTACCATGCAATATGACTTCAAAGGGTCTTCATTTGCTCACCGAACCTCTCCAATACTATCACTGCTGCGTTTATGCCCCTGTACACATGCTTGATTCTCTTTCGGAGACATAGCAATCCATAGGTTTTAAGATACTTACTAGTCAGGTACATTATTAGGCGTTTAATATGCGGTGTTGAGTCCATTTCGTTGAGCAAGGAGTAGCTCTTGTCTATTCCATATTTGGCTTAAGGAACTTTATCTGTGCTCATTTCAATCTCTGGTTTTATGCAGCACCCCAACTCACCTTTCCCCTTAAGCAAGCGTAAGTTGGTTTTCTAAATTTGAGACCCTGTTCTGTTCTGTAATTCAGTTCCTGTGTAGCCAAGTTTACATTCCGTGTATTACTGATATCTTATGATGTTTCTTTTTCTGTGTGACTTATTTCAGTTAGAATCATCATACCTGAATCCACTCATTGTGCTGCTAAGGGCCTGATGACATAGATTTCATTGCTGAGTGATATTGCTTTGTAAGTAAATACCACAACTTCTTTATCCATTTTTCACTTTCTGCGATGTTGAACTTGTACTGTAAACGAGGTTCTTGTAAACAGAGGCGTCCCAAACTTTGGGGTGGCTGTGTCTTTTTGATTTTAATTTCCCTAAGCTATAGGACCATAAGTGGAAGTGCCCTAGGCTCTGTTGCTTTGTTTCTTAGATGTTTCAGGAAACACCATACACTTCTCCCGAGTGTCTGTTGGCAATTTACATCCCACCCATCAGCATAACAAGGCTCCCAGTTCTCCATGGCCTGTCCTGCCTTTCTGGATTTTACACTTTTTTCAGATGGCCCTTTTGACCGGGGGGAAGTGAGACTTCATTGTAGTGCAGATTTCCTTTGCAAGCTTGCTTGGTTGGCCAAAAAGGGCGTATGCGTTTTTTCCTGAATATATTCAGGAAAAAACGCATACGCCCTTTTTGGCCAAGTGCATCATTGTGGACGTTCTGTCTCTTTTCCTATGCTTTCAATGCAATTCCAGTCTACCTCCTGAAATCGGTTTCCTGCAATTCTGCCCCGCTTTCAAGTCCTCTTGGCAGCCTTACTTCAGTATATTTTTGGACGATAGCTGTCATTTATAACTCTGCAGGTTTGTGAATTACAGTGCCCCTGAGCTCCTTTCTAAAACTCGCTTTCTTTTGAGCTGGCCGCAACACCGCAGGATGGCTTCAGGCCCTAATCTGGTTCCGGCACGGCATGCTGAGCCTTTGGATATTTCCTCTTCCTGGTGGGAAATGAGAGTTAAATTTGCCCGTCCAGACACCTCCAGCTAGTCTCTCATTGGTTCTCCCTATTCCTGTTCATCTTCCGCAGAAATTGCAAACTGGGCCAAACAGGATGTTAAAGGTGCTGACTCTCCATGTGGAGAGAGTGTTAGTAAAGCGTCTGGAATGTTGCACCCGAGTACCAGGGGAGGAAAACTGAGACATATTTGAACATGTCTCCCGTTCACACGGTTGATCATACTCTGGGTTCCACATGCATGTTTTAGCTGAAGGAAGAATACCTTAAACCTGGAGAGTTGAGACCCGTGGAATGGGTACCATGCAATATTACTTCAAAGGGTCTTCATTTGCTCACTGAACCTCTCCAATCCTATCACTGCTGCGTTTATGCCCCTGTACACATGCTTGATTCTCTTTTGGAGACATAGCAATCCATAGGTTTTAAGATACTTACTAGTCAGATACATTCTTAGGCGTTTAATATGGGGTGTTGAGTCCATTTCATTGAGCAAGGAGTAGCTCTTGTCTATTCCATATTTGGCTTAAGGAACTTTATATGTGCTCATTTCAGTGTCTGGTTTTATGCAGCACCCCAACTCACCTTTCCCCTTAAGCAAGCATAAGTTGGTTTTCTAAATTTGAGACCCTGTTCTGTTTTGGAATTCAGTTCCTGTGTAGCCAAGTTTACATTCCGTGTATTAGTGATATCTTATGATGTTTCTTTTTCTGTGTGACTTATTTCTGTTAGAATCATCGTACCTGAATCCACTCATTATGCTGCTACGGGCCTGATGACATAGATTTCATTGTTGAGTGATACTGCATTGTACGTAAGTACCACAAGTTCTTTATCCATTTTTCACTTTCTGTGATATTGAACTTGTACGGTAAACGAGGTTCTTGTAAACAGAGGCGTCCCAAACTTTGGGGTGGCTGTGTCTTTTTGATTTTAATTTCCCTAAGCTATAGGACCATAAGTGGAAGTGCCCTAGGCTCTGTTGCTTTGTTTTTTAGATGTTTCAGGAAACACCATACACTTCTCCCGAGTGTCTGTTGGCAATTTACATCCCGCCCATCAGCATAACAAGGCTCCCAGTTCTCCATGGCCTGTCCTGCCTTTCTGGATTTTACACGTTTTTCAGATGGCCCTTTTGACCGGGGGAAAGTGAGACTTCATTGTAGTGCAGATTTCCTTTGCAATTTTGCTTGGTTTGCCAAAAAGGGCGTATGCGTTTTTTCCTGAATATATTCAGGAAAAAACGCATACGCCCTTTTTGGCCAAGTGCATCATTGTGGACGTTCTGCCTCTTTTCCTATGCTTTCAATGCAATTCCAGTCTACCTCCTGAAATCGGTTTCCTGCAATTCTGCCCCACTTTCAAGTCCTCTTGGCAGCCTTACTTCAGTATATTTTTGGACGATAGCTGTCATTTATAACTCTGCAGGTTTGTGAATTACAGTGCCCCTGAGCTCCTTTCTTCAACTCGCTTTCTTTTGAGCTGGCCGCAACACCGCAGGATGGCTTCAGGCCCTAATCTGGTTCCAGCACGGCACGCTGAGCCTTTGGTTAATTCCTCTTCCTGGTGGGAAATGAGAGTTAAATTTGCCCATCCAGACACCTCCAGCTAGTCTCTCATTGGTTCTCGCTATTCCTGTTCATCTTCCGCAGAAATTGCAAACTGGGCCAAACAGGAGGTTAAAGGGACTGACTCTCCAAGTCGGGAGGGTGTTAGTAAAGCGTCTGGAATGTTGCACCCGAGTACCAGGGTACGAAAACTGAGACATATTTGAACACGTTTCCCGATCACATGGTTGATCATACTCTAGGTTCCACATGCATGTTTTAGCTGAAGGAAGAATACCTTAAACCTGGGTAGTTGAAACCCGTGGAATGGGTACCATGCAATATGACTTCAAAGGGTCTTCATTTGCTCACCGAACCTCTCCAATACTATCACTGCTGCGTTTATGCCCCTGTACACATGCTTGATTCTCTTTCGGAGACATAGCAATCCATAGGTTTTAAGATACTTACTAGTCAGGTACATTCTTAGGCGTTTAATATGCGGTGTTGAGTTCATTTCGTTGAGCAAGGAGTAGCTCTTGTCTATTCCATATTTGGCTTAAGGAACTTTATCTGTGCTCATTTCAATCTCTGGTTTTATGCAGCACCCCAACTCACCTTTCCCCTTAAGCAAGCGTAAGTTGGTTTTCTAAATTTGAGACCCTGTTCTGTTCTGTAATTCAGTTCCTGTGTAGCCAAGTTTACATTCCGTGTATTACTGATATCTTATGATGTTTCTTTTTCTGTGTGACTTATTTCATTAGAATCATCATACCTGAATCCACTCATTGTGCTGCTAAGGGCCTGATGACATAGATTTCATTGCTGAGTGATATTGCTTTGTAAGTAAATACCACAACTTCTTTATCCATTTTTCACTTTCTGCGATGTTGAACTTGTACTGTAAACGAGGTTCTTGTAAACAGAGGCGTCCCAAACTTTGGGGTGGCTGTGTCTTTTTGATTTTAATTTCCCTAAGCTATAGGACCATAAGTGGAAGTGCCCTAGGCTCTGTTGCTTTGTTTTCTAGATGTTTCAGGAAACACCATACACTTCTCCCGAGTGTCTGTTGGCAATTTACATCCCGCCCATCAGCATAACAAGGCTCCCAGTTCTCCATGGCCTGTCCTGCCTTTCTGGATTTTACACTTTTTTCAGATGGCCCTTTTGACCGGGGGGAAGTGAGACTTCATTGTAGTGCAGATTTCCTTTGCAAGCTTGCTTGGTTGGCCAAAAAGGGCGTATGCTTTTTTTCCTGAATATATTCAGGAAAAAACGCATACGCCCTTTTTGGCCAAGTGCATCATTGTGGACGTTCTGTCTCTTTTCCTATGCTTTCAATGCAATTCCAGTCTACCTCCTGAAATCGGTTTCCTGCAATTCTGCCCCGCTTTCAAGTCCTCTTGGCAGCCTTACTTCAGTATATTTTTGGACGATAGCTGTCATTTATAACTCTGCAGGTTTGTGAATTACAATGCCCCTGAGCTCCTTTCTTCAACTCGCTTTCTTTTGAGCTGGCCGCAACACCGCAGGATGGCTTCAGGCCCTAATCTGGTTCCGGCACGGCACGCTGAGCCTTTGGTTATTTCCTCTTCCTGGTGGGAAATGAGAGTTAAATTTGCCCGTCCAGACACCTCCAGCTAGTCTCTCATTGGTTCTCCCTATTCCTGTTCATCTTCCGCAGAAATTGCAAACTGGGCCAAACAGGAGGTTAAAGGCGCTGACACTCCAAGTGGGGAGAGTGTTAGTAAAGTGTATGGAATGTTACACCCGAGTACCAGGGGAGGAAAACTGAGACATATTTGAACACATCTGCCGTTCACATGGTTGATCATACTCTGGGTTCCACATGCATGTTTTAGCTGAAGGAAGAATACCTTAAACCTGGAGAGTTGGGACCCGTGGAATGGGTACCATGCAATATGACTTCAAACGGTCTTCATTTGCTCACCGAACCTCTCCAATCCTATCACTGCTGCGTTTATGCCCCTGTACACACGCTTGATTCTCTTTTGGAGACATAGCAATCCATAGGTTTTAAGATACTTACTAGTCAGGTACATTCTTAGGCGTTTAATATGGGGTGTTGAGTCCATTTTGTTGAGCAAGGAGTAGCTCTTGTCTATTCCATATTTGGCTTAAGGAACTTTATCTGTGCTCATTTCAATCTCTGGTTTTATGCAGCACCCCAACTCACCTTTACCCTTAAGCAAGCATAAGTTGGTTTTCTAAATTTGAGACCCTGTTCTGTTCTGTAATTCAGTTCCTGTTAGCCAAGTTTACATTCCGTGTATTAGTGATATCTTATGATGTTTCTTTTTCTGTGTGACTTATTTCAGTTAGAATCATCATACCTGAATCCACTCATTGTGCTGCTAAGGGCCTGATGACATAGATTTCATTGCTGAGTGATATTGCTTTGTAAGTAAATACCACAACTTCTTTATCCATTTTTCACTTTCTGCGATGTTGAACTTGTACTGTAAACGAGGTTCTTGTAAACAGAGGCGTCCCAAACTTTGGGGTGGCTGTGTCTTTTTGATTTTAATTTCCCTAAGCTATAGGACCATAAGTGGAAGTGCCCTAGGCTCTGTTGCTTTGTTTTTTAGATGTTTCAGGAAACACCATACACTTCTCCCGAGTGTCTGTTGGCAATTTACATCCCGCCCATCAGCATAACAAGGCTCCCAGTTCTCCATGGCCTGTCCTGCCTTTCTGGATTTTACACTTTTTTCAGATGGCCCTTTTGACCGGGGGGAAGTGAGACTTCATTGTAGTGCAGATTTCCTTTGCAAGCTTGCTTGGTTGGCCAAAAAGGGCGTATGCGTTTTTTCCTGAATATATTCAGGAAAAAACGCATACGCCCTTTTTGGCCAAGTGCATCATTGTGGACGTTCTGCCTCTTTTCCTATGCTTTCAGTGCAATTCCAGTCTACCTCTTGAAATCGGTTTCCTGCAATTCTGCCCCGCTTTCAAGTCCTCTTGCCAGCCTTACTTCAGTATATTTTTGGACGATAGCTGTCATTTATAACTCTGCAGGTTTGTGAATTACAGTGCCCCTGAGCTCCTTTCTTCAACTCGCTTTCTTGTGACCTGGCCGCAACACCGCAGGATGGCTTCAGGCCCTAATCTGGTTCCGGCACGGCACGCTGAGCCTTTGGTTATTTCCTCTTCCTGGTGGGAAATGAGAGTTAAATTTGCCCGTCCAGAACACCTCCAGCTAGTCTCACATTGGTTCTCCCTATTCCTGTTCATCTTCCGCAGAAATTGCAAACTGGGCCAAACAGGAGGTTAAAGGCGCTGACTCTCCAAGTGGGGAGAGTGATAGTAAAGCGTCTGGAAAGTTGCACCCGAATACCAGGGTACGAAAACTGAGACATATTTGAACACGTCTCCCGATCACATGGTTGATCATACTCTGGGTTCCACATGCATGTTTTAGCTGAAGGAAGAATACCTTAAACCTGGAGAGTTGGGACCCGTGGAATGGGTACCATGCAATATGACTTCAAAGGGTCTTCATTTGCTCACCGAACCTCTCCAATCCTATCACTGCTGCGTTTATTCCCCTGTCCACACGCTTGATTCTCTTTTGGAGACATAGCAATCCATAGGTTTTAAGATACTTACTAGTCAGGTACATTCTTAGGCGTTTAATATGCGGTGTTGAGTCCATTTCGTTGAGCAAGGAGTAGTTCTTGTCTATTCCATATTTGGCTTAAGGAACTTTATCTGTACTCATTTCAATGTCTGGTTTTATGCAGCACCCCAACTCACCTTTCCCCTTAAGCAAGCATAAGTTGGTTTTCTAAATTTGAGACCCTGTTCTGTTTTGGAATTCAGTTCCTGTGTAGCCATGTTTACATTCCGTGTATTAGTGATATCTTATGTTGTTTCTTTTTCTGTGTGACTTATTTCAGTTAGAATCATCGTACCTGAATCCACTCATTATGCTGCTACGGGCCTGATGACATAGATTTCATTGCTGAGTGATACTGCATTGTACGTAAGTACACAAGTTCTTTATGCATTTTTCACTTTCTGTGATATTGAACTCGTACGGTAAATGAGGTTCTTGTAAACAGAGGCGTCCCAAACTTTGGGGTGGCTGTGTCTTTTTGATTTTAATTTCCCTAAGCTATAAGACCATAAGTGGAAGTGCCCTAGGCTCTGTTGCTTTGTTTTTTAGATGTTTCAGGAAACACCATACACTTCTCCCGAGTGTCTGTTGGCAATTTACATCCCGCCCATCAGCATAACAAGGCTCCCAGTTCTCCATGGCCTGTCCTGCCTTTCTGGATTTTACACTTTTTTCAGATGGCCCTTTTGACCGGGGGGAAGTGAGACTTCATTGTAGTGCAGATTTCCTTTGCAAGCTTGCTTGGTTGGCCAAAAAGGGCGTATGCGTTTTTTCCTGAATATATTCAGGAAAAAACGCATACGCACTTTTTGGCCAAGTGCATCATTGTGGACGTTCTGCCTCTTTTCCTATGCTTTCAATGCAATTCCAGTCTACCTCCTGAAATCGGTTTCCTGCAATTCTGCCCCGCTTTCAAGTCCTCTTGGCAGCCTTACTTCAGTATATTTTTGGACGATAGCTGTCATTTATAACTCTGCAGGTTTGTGAATTACAGTGCCCCTGAGCTCCTTTCTTCAACTCGCTTTCTTTTGACCTGGCCGCAACACCGCAGGATGGCTTCAGGCTCTAATCTGGTTCCGGCATGGCACGCTGAGCCTTTAGTTATTTCCCGTTCCTGGTTGGAAATGAGAGTTAAATTTGCCCGTCTAGACACCTCCAGCTAGTCTGTCATTGGTTCTCCCTATTCCTGTTCATCTTCCGCAGAAATTGCAAACTGGGCCAAACAGGAGGTTAAAGGCGCTGACTCTCCAAGTGGGGAGAGTGTTAGTAAAGCATCTGGAATGTTGTACCCGAGTACCAGGGTACGAAAACTGAGACATATTTGAACACGTTTCCCGATCACATGGTTGATCATACTCTAGGTTCCACATGCATGTTTTAGCTGAAGGAAGAATACCTTAAACCTGGGTAGTTGAAACCCGTTGAATGGGTACCATGCAATATGACTTCAAAGGGTCTTCATTTGCTCACCGAACCTCTCCAATCCTATCACTGCTGCGTTTATGGCCCTGTACACATGCTTGATTCTCTTTCGGAGACATAGCAATCCATAGGTTTTAAGATACTTACTAGTCAGGTACATTCTTAGGCGTTTAATATGCGGTGTTGAGTCCATTTCGTTGAGCAAGGAGTAGCTCTTGTCTATTCCATATTTGGCTTAAGGAACTTTATCTGTGCTCATTTCAATGTCTGGTTTTATGCAGCACCCCAACTCACCTTTCCCCTTAAGCAAGCATAAGTTGGTTTTCTAAATTTGAGACCCTGTTCTGTTCTGTAATTCAGTTCCTGTGTAGCCAAGTTTACATTCCGTGTATTACTGATATCTTATGATGTTTCTTTTTCTGTGTGACTTATTTCAGTTAGAATCATCGTACCTGAATCCACTCATTGTGCTGCTAAGGGCCTGATGACATAGAGTTCATTGCTGAGTGATATTGTTTGTAAGTAAATACCACAACTTCTTTATCCATTTTTCACTTTCTGCGATGTTGAACTTGTACTGTAAACGAGGTTCTTGTAAACAGAGGCGTCCCAAACTTTGGGGTGGCTGTGTCTTTTTGATTTTAATTTCCCTAAGCTATAGGACCATAAGTGGAAGTGCCCTAGGCTCTGTTGTTTTGTTTTTTAGATGTTTCAGGAAACACCATACACTTCTCCCGAGTGTCTGTTGGCAATTTACATCCCGCCCATCAGCATAACAAGGCTCCCAGTTCTCCATGGCCTGTCCTGCCTTTCTGGATTTTACACTTTTTTCAGATGGCCCTTTTGACCGGGGGGAAGTGAGACTTCATTGTAGTGCAGATTTCCTTTGCAAGTTTGCTTGGTTGGCCAAAAAGTGCGTATGCGTTTTTTCCTGAATATATTCAGGAAAAAACGCATACGCCCTTTTTGGCCAAGTGCATCATTGTGGACGTTCTGCCTCTTTTCCTATGCTTTCAATGCAATTCCAGTCTACCTCCTGAAATCGGTTTCCTGCAATTCTGCCCCGCTTTCAAGTCCTCTTGGCAGCCTTACTTCAGTATATTTTTGGACGATAGCTGTCATTTATAACTCTGCAGGTTTCTGAATTACAGTGCCCCTGAGCTCCTTTCTTCAACTCGCTTTCTTGTGACCTGGCCGCAATACCGCAGGATGGCTTCAGGCCCTAATCTGATTCCGGCACGGCACGCTGAGCCTTTGCTTAATTCCTCTTCCTGGTGGGAAATGAGAGTTAAATTTGCCCGTCCAGACACCTCCAGCTAGTCTCTCATTGGTTCTCGCTATTCCTGTTCATCTTCCGCAGAAATTGCAAACTGGGCCAAACAGGAGGTTAAAGGCGCTGACTCTCCAAGTGGGGAGAGTGTTAGTAAAGCGTCTAGAATGTTGCACCCGAGTAACAAGGGAAGAAAACTGAGACATATTTGAACACGTCTCCCGTTCACATGGTTGATCATACTCTGGGTTCCACATGCATGTTTTAGCTGAAGGAAGAATACCTTAAACCTGGAGAGCTGAGACCCTTGGAATGGGTACCATGCAATATGACTTCAAAGGGTCTTCATTTGCTCACCGAACCTCTCCAATCCTATCACTGCTGCGTTTATGCCCCTGTACTCACGCTTGATTCTCTTTTGGAGACATAGCAATCCATAGGTTTTAAGATACTTACTAGTCAGTTACATTCTTAGGCGTTTAATATGGGGTGTTGAGTCCATTTCGTTAAGCAAGGAGTAGCTCTTGTCTATTCCATATTTGGCTTAAGGAACTTTATCTGTGCTCATTTCAATCTCTGGTTTTATGCAGCACCCCAACTCACCTTTCCCCTTAAGCAAGCATAAGTTGGTTTTCTAAATTTGAGACCCTGTTCTGTTTTGGAATTCAGTTCCTGTGTAGCCAAGTTTATATTCCGTGTATTACTGATATCTTATGATGTTTCTTTTTCTGTGTGAGTTATTTCAGTTAGAATCATCGTACCTGAATCCACTCATTATGCTGCTACGGGCCTGATGACATAGATTTCATTGCTGAGTGATACTGCATTGTACGTAAGTACCACAAGTTCTTTATCCATTTTTCACTTTCTGTGATATTGAGCTTGTACGGTAAACGAGGTTCTTGTAAACAGAGGCGTCCCAAACTTTGGAGTGGCTGTATCTTTTTGATTTTAATTTCCCTAAGCTATAGGACCATAAGTGGAAGTGCCCTAGGCTCTGTTGCTTTGTTTTTTAGATGTTTCAGGAAACACCATACACTTCTCCCGAGTGTCTGTTGGCAATTTACATACCGCCCATCAGCATAACAAGGCTCCCAGTTCTCCATGGCCTGTCCTGCCTTTCTGGATTTTACACTTTTTTCAGATGTCCCTTTTGACCAGGGGAAGTGAGACTTCATTGTAGTGCAGATTTCCTTTGCAAGTTTGCTTGGTTGGCCAAAAAGGGCGTATGCGTTTTTTCCTGAATATATTCAGGAAAAAACGCATACGCCCTTTTTGGCCAAGTGCATCATTGTGGACGTTCTACCTCTTTTCCTATGCTTTCAGTGCAATTCCAGTCTACCTCTTGAAATCGGTTTCCTGCAATTCTGCCCCGCTTTCAAGTCCTCTTGCCAGCCTTACTTCAGTATATTTTTGGACGATAGCTGTCATTTATAACTCTGCAGGTTTGTGAATTACAGTGCCCCTGAGCTCCTTTCTTCAACTCGCTTTCTTGTGAGCTGGCCGCAACACCGCAGGATGGCTTCCGGCCCTAATCTGGTTCCGGCACGGCACGCTGAGCCTTTGGTTAATTCCTCTTCCTGGTGGGACATGAGAGTTAAATTTGCCAGTCCAGACACCTCCAGCTAGTCTCTCATTGGTTCTCGCTATTCCTGTTCATCTTCCGCAGAAATTGCAAACTGGGCCAAACAGGAGGTTAAAGGGACTGACTCTCCAAGTCGGGAGAGTGTTAGTAAAGCGTCTGGAATGTTGCACCCGAGTACCAGGGTACGAAAACTGAGAAATATTTGAACACGTCTCCCGATCACATGGTTGATCATACTCTGGGTTCCACATGCATGTTTTAGCTGAAAGAAGAATACCTTAAACCTGGAGAGTTGAGACCCGTGGAATGGGTACCATGCAATATGACTTCAAAGGGTCTTCATTTGCTCACCGAACCTCTCCAATCCTATCACTGCTGCGTTTATGCCCCTGTACACACGCTTGATTCTCGTTTGGAGGCATAACAATCCACAGGTTTTAAGATACTTACTAGTCAGGTACATTCTTAGGCGTTTAATATGGGGTGTTGAGTCCATTTCGTTGAGCAAGGAGTAGCTCTTGTCTATTCCATATTTGGCTTAAGGAACTTTATCTGTGCTCATTTCGATCTCTGGTTTTATGCAGCACCCCAACTCACCTTTACCCTTAAGCAAGCATAAGTTGGTTTTCTAAATTTGAGACCCTCTTCTGTTCTGTAATTCAGTTCCTGTGTAGCCAAGTTTACATTCCGTGTATTAGTGATATCTTATGATGTTTCTTTTTCTGTGTGACTTATTTCAGTTAGAATCATCGTACCTGAATCCACTCATTATGCTGCTACGGGCCTGATGACATAGATTTCATTGCTGAGTGATACTGCATTGTACGTAAGTACCACAAGTTCTTTATCCATTTTTCACTTTCTGTGATATTGAACTTGTACGGTAAACGAGGTTCTTGTAAACAGAGGCGTCCCAAACTTTGGGGTGGCTGTGTCTTTTTGATTTTAATTTCCCTAAGCTATAGGACCATAAGTGGAAGTGCCCTAGGCTCTGTTGCTTTGTTTTTTAGATGTTTCAGGAAACACCATACACTTCTCCCGAGTGTCTGTTGGCAATTTACATCCCGCCCATCAGCATAACAAGGCTCCCAGTTCTCCATGGCCTGTCCTGCCTTTCTGGATTTTACACTTTTTTCAGATGGCCCTTTTGACCGGGTGGAAGTGAGACTTCATTGTAGTGCAGATTTCCTTTGCAAGTTTGCTTGGTTGGCCAAAAAGGGCGTATGCGTTTTTTCCTGAATATATTCAGGAAAAAATGCATACGCCCTTTTTGGCCAAGTGCATCATTGTGGACGTTCTGCCTCTTTTCCTATGCTTTCAATGGAATTCCAGTCTACCTCCTGAAATCGGTTTCCTGCAATTCTGCCCCGCTTTCAAGTCCTCTTGGCAGCCTTACTTCAGTATATTTTTGGACGATAGCTGTCATTTATAACTCTGCAGGTTTGTGAATTACAGTGCCCCTGAGCTCCTTTCTTCAACTCGCTTTCTTGTGACCTGGCCGCAACACCGCAGGATGGCTTCAGGCCCTAATCTGGTTCCGGCACGGCACGCTGAGCCTTTGGTTATTTCCTCTTCCTGGTGGGAAATGAGAGTTAAATTTGCCCGTCCAGACACCTCCAGCTAGTCTCTCATTGGTTCTCCCTATTCCTGTTCATCTTCCGCAGAAATTGCAAACTGGGCCAAACAGGAGGTTAAAGGGACTGACTCTCCAAGTCGGGAGAGTGTTAGTAAAGCGTCTGGAAAGTTGCACCCGAGTACCAGGGTACGAAAACTGAGACATATTTGAACACGTCTCCCGATCACATGGTTGATCATACTCTACGTTCCACATGCATGTTTTAGCTGATGGAAGAATACCTTAAACCTGGGTATTTGAAACCCGTGGAATGGGTACCATGCAATATGACTTCAAAGGGTCTTCATTTGCTCACCGAACCTCTCCAATCCTATCACTGCTGCATTTATGCCCCTGTACACATGCTTGATTCTTTTTCGGAGACATAGCAATCCATAGGTTTTAAGATACTTACTAGTCAGGTACATTCTTAGGCGTTTAATATGCGGTGTTGTGTCCATTTCATTGAGCAAGGTGTAGCTCTTGTCTATTCCATATTTGACTTAAGGAACATTATCTGTACTCATTTCAATCTCTGGTTTTATGCAGCACCCCAACTCACCTTTCCCCTTAAGCAAGCATAAGTTGGTTTTCTAAATTTGAGACCCTGTTCTCTTTTGGAATTCAGTTCCTGTGTAGCCAAGTTTACATTCCGTGTATTAGTGATATCTTATGATGTTTCTTTTTCTGTGTGACTTATTTCAGTTAGAATCATCGTACCTGAATCCACTCATTATGCTGCAACGGGACTGATGACATAGATTTCATTGCTGAGTGATACTGCATTGTACGTAAGTACCACAAGTTCTTTATGCATTTTTCACTTTCTGTGATTTTGAACTCGTACGGTAAATGAGGTTCTTGTAAACAGAGGCGACCCAAACTTTGGGGTGGCTGTGTCTTTTTGATTTTAATTTCCCTAAGCTATAGGACCATAAGTGGATGTGCCCTAGGCTCTGTTGCTTTGTTTTTTAGATGTTTCAGGAAACACCATACACTTCTCCCGAGTGTCTGTTGGCAATTTACATCCCGCCCATCAGCATAACAAGGCTCCCAGTTCTCCATGGCCTGTCCTGCCTTTCTGGATTTTACACTTTTTTCAGATGGCCCTTTTGACCGGGGGGAAGTGAGACTTCTTTGTAGTGCAGATTTCCTTTGCAAGCTTGCTTGGTTGGCCAAAAAGGGCGTATGCGTTTTTTCCTGAATATATTCAGGAAAAAACGCATACGCCCTTTTTGGCCAAGTGCATCATTGTGGACGTTCTGCCTCTTTTCCTATGCTTTCAATGCAATTCCAGTCTACCTCCTGAAATCGGTTTCCTGCAATTCTGTCCCGCTTTCAAGTCCTCTTGGCAGCCTTACTTCAGTATATTTTTGGACGATAGCTGTCATTTATAACTCTGCAGGTTTGTGAATTACAGTGCCCCTGAGCTCCTTTCTTCAACTCGCTTTCTTGTGACCTGGCCGCAACACCGCAGGATGGCTTCAGGCCCTAATCTTGTTCCGGCACGGCACGTTGAGCCTTTGGTTATTTCCTCTTCCTGGTGGGAAATGAGAGTTAAATTTGCCCGTCCAGACACCTCCAGCTAGTGTCTCATTGGTTCTCGCTATTCCTGTTCATCTTCCGCAGAAATTGCAAACTGGGCCAAACAGGAGGTTAAAGGGACTGACTCTCCAAGTCGGGAGAGTGTTAGTAAAGCGTCTGGAATGTTGCACCCGAGTACCAGGGTACGAAAACTGAGACATATTTGAACACGTCTCCCGATCACATGGTTGATCATACTCTACGTTCCACATGCATGTTTTAGCTGAAGGAAGAATACCTTAAACCTGGGTAGTTGAAACCTGTTGAATGGGTACCATGCAATATGACTTCAAAGGGTCTTCATTTGCTCACCGAACCTCTCCAATCCTATCACTGCTGCGTTTATGCCCCTGTACACATGCTTGATTCTCTTTTGGAGACATAGCAATCCATAGGTTTTAAGATACTTACTAGTCAGGTACATTCTTAGGCGTTTAATATGGGGTGTTGAGTCCATTTCGTTGAGCAAGGAGTAGCTCTTGTCTATTCCATATTTGGCTTAAGGAACTTTATCTGTGCTCATTTCAATCTCTGGTTTTATGCAGCACCCCAACTCACGTTTCCCCTTAAGCAAGCATAAGTTGGTTTTCTACATTTGAGACCCTCTTCTGTTCTGTAATTCAGTTCCTGTGTAGCCAAGTTTACATTCCGTGTATTAGTGATATCTTATGATGTTTCTTTTTCTGTGTGACTTATTTCAGTTAGAATCATCGTACCTGAATCCACTCATTATGCTGCTACGGGCCTGATGACATAGATTTCATTGCTGAGTGATACTGCATTGTACGTAAGTACCACAAGTTCTTTATGCATTTTTCACTTTCTGTGATATTGAACTCGTACGGTAAATGAGGTTCTTGTAAACAGAGGCGTCCCAAACTTTGGGGTGGCTGTGTCTTTTTGATTTTAATTTCCCTAAGCTATAGGACCATAAGTGGATGTGCCCTAGGCTCTGTTGCTTTGTTTTTTAGATGTTTCAGGAAACACCATACACTTCTCCCGAGTGTCTGTTGGCAATTTACATCCCGCCCATCAGCATAACAAGGCTCCCAGTTCTCCATGGCCTGTCCTGCCTTTCTGGATTTTACACTTTTTTCAGATGGCCCTTTTGACCGGGGGGAAGTGAGACTTCATTGTAGTGCAGATTTCCTTTGCAAGCTTGCTTGGTTGGCCAAAAAGTGCGTATGCGTTTTTTCCTGAATATATTCAGGAAAAAACGCATACGCCCTTTTTGGCCAAGTGCATCATTGTGGACGTTCTGCCTCTTTTCCTATGCTTTCAATGCAATTCCAGTCTACCTCCTGAAATCGGTTTCCTGCAATTCTGTCCAGCTTTCAAGTCCTCTTGGCAGCCTTACTTCAGTATATTTTTGGACGATAGCTGTCATTTATAACTCTGCAGGTTTGTGAATTACAGTGCCCCTGAGCTCCTTTCTTCAACTCGCTTTCTTTTGAGCTGGCCGCAACACCGCAGGATGGCTTCAGGCCCTAATCTGGTTCCGGCACGGCACGCTGAGCCTTTGGTTATTTCCTCTTCCTGGTGGGAAATGAGAGTTAAATTTGCCCGTCCAGACACCTCCAGCTAGTCTCTCATTGGTTCTCCCTATTCCTGTTCATCTTCCGCAGAAATTGCAAACTGGGCCAAACAGGAGGTTAAAGGGACTGACTCTCCAAGTCGGGAGAGTGTTAGTAAAGCGTCTGGAATGTTGCACCCGAGTACCAGGGTACGAAAACTGAGACATATTTGAACACGTCTCCCGATCACATGGTTGATCATACTCTACGTTCCACATGCATGTTTTAGCTGAAGGAAGAATACCTTAAACCTGGGTAGTTGAAACCCGTTGAATGGGTACCATGCAATATGACTTCAAAGGGTCTTCATTTGCTCACCGAACCTCTCCAATCCTATCACTGCTGCGTTTATGCCCCTGTACACATGCTTGATTCTCTTTTGGAGACATAGCAATCCATAGGTTTTAAGATACTTACTAGTCAGGTACATTCTTAGGCGTTTAATATGGGGTGTTGAGTCCATTTCGTTGAGCAAGGAGTAGCTCTTGTCTATTCCATATTTGGCTTAAGGAACTTTATCTGTGCTCATTTCAATCTCTGGTTTTATGCAGCACCCCAACTCACCTTTCCCCTTAAGCAAGCATAAGTTGGTTTTCTAAATTTGAGACCCTGTTCTGTTCTGTAATTCAGTTCCTGTGTAGCCAAGTTTACATTCCGTGTATTACTGATATCTTATGATGTTTCTTTTTCTGTGTGACTTATTTCAGTTAGAATCATCATACCTGAATCCACTCATTGTGCTGCTAAGGGCCTGATGACATAGATTTCATTGCTGAGTGATATTGCTTTGTAAGTAAATACCACAAGTTCTTTATCCATTTTTCACTTTCTGCGATGTTGAACTTGTACTGTAAACGAGGTTCTTTTAAACAGAGGCGTCCCAAACTTTGGGGTGGCTGTGTCTTTTTGATTTTAATTTCCCTAAGCTATAGGACCATAAGTGGAAGTGCCCTAGGCTCTGTTGCTTAGTTTTTTAGATGTTTCAGGAAACACCATACACTTCTCCCGAGTGTCTGTTGGCAATTTACATCCCGCCCATCAGCATAACAAGGCTCCCAGTTCTCCATGGCCTGTCCTGCCTTTCTGGATTTTACACTTTTTTCAGATGGCCCTTTTGACCGGGGGGAAGTGAGACTTCATTGTAGTGCAGATTTCCTTTGCAAGCTTGCTTGGTTGGCCAAAAAGGGCGTATGCGTTTTTTCCTGAATATATTCAGGAAAAAACGCATACGCCCTTTTTGGCCAAGTGCATCATTGTGGACGTTCTGCCTCTTTTCCTATGCTTTCAATGCAATTCCAATCTACCTCCTGAAATCGGTTTCCTGCAATTCTGCCCCGCTTTCAAGTCCTCTTGGCAGCCTTACTTCAGTATATTTTTGGACGATAGCTGTCATTTATAACTCTGCAGGTTTGTGAATTACAGTGCCCCTTAGCTCCTTTCTTCAACTCGCTTTCTTGTGACCTGGCCGCAACACCGCAGGATGGCTTCAGGCCCTAATCTGTTTCCGGCACGGCATGCTGAGCCTTTGGTTAATTCCTCTTCCTGGTGGGAAATGAGAGTTAAATTTGCCCGTCCAGACACCTCCAGCTAGTCTCTCATTGGTTCTCCCTATTCCTGTTCATCTTCCGCAGAAATTGCAAACTGGGCCAAACAGGAGGTTAAAGGGACTGACTCTCCAAGTCGGGAGAGTGTTAGTAAAGCGTCTGGAATGTTGCACCCGAGTACCAGGGTACGAAAACTGAGACATATTTGAACACGTCTCCCGATCACATGGTTGTTCATACTCTGGGTTCCACATGCATGTTTTTGCTGAAGGAAGAATACCTTAAAACTGGAGAGTTGAGACCCGTGGAATGGGTACCATGAAATATGACTTCAAAGGGTCTTCATTTGCTCACCGAACCTCTCCAATCCTATCACTGCTGCGTTTATGCCCCTGTACACACGCTTGATTCTCGTTTGGAGACATAAAAATCCACAGGTTTTAAGATACTTACTAGTCAGGTACATTCTTAGGCGTTTAATATGCAGTGTTGAGTCCATTTCGTTGAGCAAGGAGTAGCTCTTGTCTATTCCATATTTGACTTAAGGAACATTATCTGCGCTCATTTCAATCTCTGGTTTTATGCAGCACCCCAACACACCTTTCCCCTTAAGCAAGCATAAGTTGGTTTTCTAAATTTGAGACCCTCTTCTGTTCTGTAATTCAGTTCCTGTGTAGCCAAGTTTACATTCCGTGTATTAGTGATATCTTATGATGTTTCTTTTTCTGTGTGACTTATTTCAGTTAGAATCATCATACCTGAATCCACTCATTATGCTGCTACGGGCCTGATGACATAGATTTCATTGCTGAGTGATACTGCATTGTACGTAAGTACCACATGTTCTTTATGCATTTTTCACTTTCTGTGATATTGAACTCGTATGGTAAACGAGGTTCTTGTAAACAGAGGCGTCCCAAACTTTGGGGTGGCTGTGTCTTTTTGATTTTAATTTCCCTAAGCTATAGGACCATAAGTGGAAGTGCCCTAGGCTCTGTTGCTTTGTTTTATAGATGTTTCAGGAAACAGCATACACTTCTCCCGAGTGTCTGTTGGCAATTTACATCCCGCCCATCAGCATAACAAGGCTCCCAGTTCTCCATGGCCTGTCCTGCCTTTCTGGATTTTACACTTTTTTCAAATGGCCCTTTTGACCGGGGGGAAGTGAGACTTCATTGTAGTGCAGATTTCCTTTGCAAGTTTGCTTGGTTGGCCAAAAAGGGCGTATGCGTTTTTTCCTGAATATATTCAGGAAAAAACGCATACGCCCTTTTTGGCCAAGTGCATCATGGTGGACGTTCTGCCTCTTTTCCTATGCTTTCAATGCAATTCCAGTCTACCTCCTGAAATCGGTTTCCTGCAATTCTGCCCCGCTTTCAAGTCCTCTTGGCAGCCTTACTTCAGTATATTTTTGGACGATAGCTGTCATTTATAACTCTGCAGGTTTGTGAATTACTGTGCCCCTGAGCTCCTTTCTTCAACTCGCTTTCTTGTGACCTGGCCGCAACACCACAGGATGGCTTCAGGCTCTAATCTGGTTCCGGCATGGCACGCTGAGCCTTTGGTTAATTCATCTTCCTGGGGGGAAATGAGAGTTAAATTTGCCCGTCCAGACACCTCCAGCTAGTCTCTCATTGGTTCTCGCTATTCCTGTTCATCTTCCACAGAAATTGCAAACTGGGCCAAACAGGAGGTTAAAGGGACTGACTCTCCAAGTCGGGAGGGTGTTAGTAAAGCGTCTGGAATGTTGCACCCGAGTACCAGGGGACGAAAACTGAGACATATTTGAACACGTCTCCCGATCACATGGTTGATCATTCTCTAGGTTCCACATGCATGTTTTAGCTGAAGGAAGAATACTTTAAACCTGGGTAGTTGAAACCCGTGGAATGGGTACCATGCAATATGACTTCAAAGGGTCTTCATTTGCTCACCGAACCTCTCCAATCCTATCACTGCTGCGTTTATGCCCCTGTACACACGCTTGATTCTCTTTTGGAGACATAGCAATCCATAGGGTTTAAGATACTTACTAGTCAGGTACATTCTTAGGCGTTTAATATGCGGTGTTGAGTCCATTTCGTTGAGCAAGGAGTAGCTCTTGTCTATTCCATATTTGGCTTAAGGAACTTTATCTGTGCTCATTGCAATCTCTGGTTATATGCAGCACCCCAACTCACCTTTCCCTTTAAGCAAGCATAAGTTGGTTTTCTAAATTTGAGACCCTGTTCTGTTTTGGAATTCAGTTCCTGTGTAGCCAAGTTTATATTCCGTGTATTACTGATATCTTATGATGTTTCTTTTTCTGTGTGACTTATTTCAGTTAGAATCATCGTACCTGAATCCACTCATTGTGCTGCTAAGGGCCTGATGACATAGATTTCATTGCTGAGTGATATTGCTTTGTAAGTAAATACCACAACTTCTTTATCCATTTCTCACTTTCTGCGATGTTGAACTTGTACGGTAAACGAGGTTCTTGTAAACAGAGGCGTCCCAAACTTTGGGGTGGCTGTGTCTTTTTGATTTTAATTTCCCTAAGCTATAGGACCATAAGTGGAAGTGCCCTAGGCTCTGTTGCTTTGGTTTTTAGATGTTTCAGGAAACACCATACACTTCTCCCGAGTGTCTGTTGGCAATTTTCATCCCGCCCATCAGCATAACAAGGCTCCCAGTTCTCCATGGCCTGTCCTGCCTTTCTGGATTTTACACTTTTTTCAGATGGCCGTTTTGACCGGGGGGAAGTGAGACTTCATTGTAGTGCAGATTTCCTTTGCAAGCTTGCTTGGTTGGCCAAAAAGGGCGTATGCGTTTTTTCCTGAATATATTCAGGAAAAAACGCATACGCCCTTTTTGTCCAAGTGCATCATTGTGGACGTTCGGGGTCTTTTCCTATGCTTTCAATGCAATTCCAGTCTACCTCCTGAAATCGGTTTCCTGCAATTCTGCCCCGCTTTCAAGTCCTCTTGGCAGCCTTACTTCAGTATATTTTTGGACGATAGCTGTCATTTATAACTCTGCAGGTTTGTGAATTACAGTGCCCCTGAGCTCCTTTCTTCAACTCGCTTTCTTGTGACCTGGCCGCAACACCGCAGGATGGCTTCAGGCCCTAATCTGGTTCCGGCACGGCACGCTGAGCCATTGGTTATTTCCTCTTCCTGCTGGGAAATGAGAGTTAAATTTGCCCGTCCAGACACCTCCAGCTAGTCTCTCATTGGTTCTCCCTATTCCTGTTCATCTTCCGCAGAAATTGCAAACTGGGCCAAACAGGAGGTTAAAGTTGCTGACTCTCCAAGTGGGGAGAGTGTTAGTAAAGCGTCTAGAATATTGCACCCGAGTACCAGGGGAGGAAAACTGAGACATATTTGAACACGTCTCCCGTTCACATGGATGATCATACTCTGGGTTCCACATGCATATTTTAGCTGAAGGAAGAATACCTTAAACCTGGAGAGTTGAGACCCGTGTAATGGGTACCATGCAATATGACTTCAAAGGGTCTTCATTTGCTCACCGAACCTCTCCAATCCTATCACTGCTGCGTTTATGGCCCTGTACACATGCTTGAATCTCTTTTGGAGACATAGCAATCCATAGGTTTTAAGATACTTACTAGTCAGGTACATTCTTAGGCGTTTAATATGCGGTGTTGAGTCCATTTCGTTGAGCAAGGAGTAGCTCTTGTCTATTCCATATTTGGCTTAAGGAACTTTATCTGTGCTCATTTCAATCTCTGGTTTTATGCAGCACCCCAACTCACCTTTCCCCTTAAGCAAGCATAAGTTGGTTTTCTAAATTTGAGACCCTGTTCTGTTCTGTAATTCAGTTCCTGTGTAGCCAAGTTTACATTCCGTGTATTACTGATATCTTATGATGTTTCTTTTTCTGTGTGACTTATTTCAGTTAGAATCATCATACCTGAATCCACTCATTGTGCTGCTAAGGGCCTGATGACATAGATTTCATTGCTGAGTGATATTGCTTTGTAAGTAAATACCACAACTTCTTTATCCATTTTTCACTTTCTGCGATGTTGAACTTGTACTGTAAACGAGGTTCTTGTAAACAGAGGCGTCCCAAACTTTGGGGTGGCTGTGTCTTTTTGATTTTAATTTCCCTAAGCTATAGGACCATAAGTGGAAGTGCCCTAGGCTCTGTTGCTTTGTTTTTTAGATGTTTCAGGAAACACCATACACTTCTCCCTAGTGTCTGTTGGCAATTTACATCCCGCCCATCAGCATAACAAGGCTCCCAGTTCTCCATGGCCTGTCCTGCCTTTCTGGATTTTACACTTTTTTCAGATGGCCCTTTTGACCGGGGGGAAGTGAGACTTCATTGTAGTGCAGATTTCCTTTGCAAGCTTGCTTGGTTGGCCAAAAAGGGCGTATGCGTTTCTTCCTGAATATATTCAGGAAAAAACGCATACGCCCTTTTTGGCCAAGTGCATCATTGTGGACGTTCTGCCTCTTTTCCTATGCTTTCAATGCAATTCCAGTCTACCTCCTGAAATCGGTTTCCTGCAATCCTGCCCCGCTTTCAAGTCCTCTTGGCAGCCTTACTTCAGTATATTTTTGGACGATAGCTGTCATTTATAACTCTGCAGGTTTGTGAATTACAGTGCCCCTGAGCTCCTTTCTTCAACTCGCTTTCTTTTGAGCTGGCCGCAACACCGCAGGATGGCTTCAGGCCCTAATCTGGTTCCGGCACGGCATGCTGAGCCTTTGGTTATTTCCTCTTCCTGGTGGTAAATGAGAGTTAAATTTGCCCGTCCAGACACCTCCAGCTAGTCTCTCATTGGTTCTCCCTATTCCTGTTCATCTTCCGCAGAAATTGCAAACTGGGCCAAACAGGAGGTTAAAGGCGCTGACTCTCCAAGTGGGGAGAGTGTTAGTAAAGCGTCTGGAATGTTGCACCCGAGTACCAGTGGAGCAAAACTGAGACATATTTGAACACGTCTCCCGTTCACACGGTTGATCATACTCTGGGTTCCACATGCATGTTTTAGCTGAAGGAAGAATACCTTAAACCTGGAGAGTTGAGACCCGTGTAATGGGTACCATGCAATATGACTTCAAAGGGTCTTCATTTGCTCACCGAACCTCTCCAATCCTATCACTGCTGCGTTTATGCCCCTGTACACACGCTTGATTCTCTTTTGGAGACATAGCAATCCATAGGTTTTAAGATACTTACTAGTCAGGTACATTCTTAGGCGTTTAATATGGGGTGTTGAGTCCATTTCGTTGAGCAAGGAGTAGCTCTTGTCTATTCCATATTTGGCTTAAGGAACTTTATCTGTGCTCATTGCAATCTCTGGTTTTATGCAGCACCCCAACTCACCTTTACCCTTAAGCAAGCATAAGTTGGTTTTCTAAATTTGAGACCCTGTTCTGTTTTGGAATTCAGTTCCTGTGTAGCCAAGTTTACATTCCGTGTATTAGTGATATCTTATGATGTTTCTTTTTCTGTGTGACTTATTTTAGTTAGAATCATCGTACCTGAATCCACTCATTATGCTGCTACGGGCCTGATGACATAGATTTCATTGCTGAGTGATATTGCTTTGTAAGTAAATACCACAACTTCTTTATCCATTTTTCACTTTCTGCGATGTTGAACTTGTACGGTAAATGAGGTTCTTGTAAACAGAGGCGTCCCAAACTTTGGGGTGGCTGTGTCTTTTTGATTTTAATTTCCCTAAGCTATAGGACCATAAGTGGAAGTGCCCTAGGCTCTGTTGCTTTGTGTTTTAGATGTTTCAGGAAACACCATACACTTCTCCCGAGTGTCTGTTGGCAATTTACATCCCGCCCATCAGCATAACAAGGCTCCCAGTTCTCCATGGCCTGTCCTGCCTTTCTGGATTTTACACTTTCTTCAGATGGCCCTTTTGACCGGGGGGAAGTGAGACTTCATTGTAGTGCAGATTTCCTTTGCAAGCTTCCTTGGTTGGCCAAAAAGGGCGTATGCGTTTTCTCCTGAATATATTCAGGAAAAAACGCATACGCCCTTTTTGGCCAAGTGCATCATGGTGGACGTTCTGCCTCTTTTCCTATGCTTTCAATGCAATTCCAGTCTACCTCCTGAAATCGGTTTCCTGCAATTCTGCCCCGCTTTCAAGTCCTCTTGGCAGCCTTACTTCAGTATATTTTTGGACGATAGCTGTCATTTATAACTCTGCAGGTTTGTGAATTACAGTGCCCCTGAGCTCCTTTCTTCAACTCGCTTTCTTGTGACCTGGCCGCAACACCGCAGGATGGCTTCAGGCCCTAATCTGGGTCCGGCACGGCACGCTGAGCCATTGGTTATTTCCTCTTCCTGCTGGGAAATGAGAGTTAAATTTGCCCGTCCAGACACCTCCAGCTAGTCTCTCATTGGTTCTCGCTATTCCTGTTCATCTTCCGCAGAAATTGCAAACTGGGCCAAACAGGAGGTTAAAGTTGCTGACTCTCCAAGTGGGGAGAGTGTTAGTAAAGCGTCTAGAATATTGCACCCGAGTACCAGGGGAGGAAAACTGAGACATATTTGAACACGTCTCCCGTTCACATGGATGATCATACTCTGGGTTCCACATGCATATTTTAGCTGAAGGAAGAATACCTTAAACCTGGAGAGTTGAGACCCGTGTAATGGGTACCATGCAATATGACTTCAAAGGGTCTTCATTTGCTCACCGAACCTCTCCAATCCTATCACTGCTGCGTTTATGGCCCTGTACACATGCTTGAATCTCTTTTGGAGACATAGCAATCCATAGGTTTTAAGATACTTACTAGTCAGGTACATTCTTAAGCGTTTAATATGCGGTGTTGAGTCCATTTCGTTGAGCAAGGAGTAGCTCTTGTCTATTCCATATTTGGCTTAAGGAACTTTATCTGTGCTCATTTCAATCTCTGGTTTTATGCAGCACCCCAACTCACCTTTCCCCTTAAGCAAGCATAAGTTGGTTTTCTAAATTTGAGACCCTGTTCTGTTCTGTAATTCAGTTCCTGTGTAGCCAAGTTTACATTCCGTGTATTACTGATATCTTATGATGTTTCTTTTTCTGTGTGACTTATTTCAGTTAGAATCATCATACCTGAATCCACTCATTGTGCTGCTAAGGGCCTGATGACATAGATTTCATTGCTGAGTGATATTGCTTTGTAAGTAAATACCACAACTTCTTTATCCATTTTTCACTTTCTGCGATGTTGAACTTGTACTGTAAACGAGGTTCTTGTAAACAGAGGCGTCCCAAACTTTGGGGTGGCTGTGTCTTTTTGATTTTAATTTCCCTAAGCTATAGGACCATAAGTGGAAGTGCCCTAGGCTCTGTTGCTTTGTTTTTTAGATGTTTCAGGAAACACCATACACTTCTCCCGAGTGTCTGTTGGCAATTTACATCCCGCCCATCAGCATAACAAGGCTCCCAGTTCTCCATGGCCTGTCCTGCCTTTCTGGATTTTACACTTTTTTCAGATGGCCCTTTTGACCGGGGGGAAGTGAGACTTCATTGTAGTGCAGATTTCCTTTGCAAGCTTGCTTGGTTGGCCAAAAAGGGCGTATGCGTTTTTTCCTGAATATATTCAGGAAAAAACGCATACGCCCTTTTTGGCCAAGTGCATCATTGTGGACGTTCTGCCTCTTTTCCTATGCTTTCAATGCAATTCCAGTCTACCTCCTGAAATCGGTTTCCTGCAATTCTGCCCCGCTTTCAAGTCCTCTTGGCAGCCTTACTTCAGTATATTTTTGGACGATAGCTGTCATTTATAACTCTGCACGTTTGTGAATTACAGTGCACCTGAGCTCCTTTCTTCAACTCGCTTTCTTTTGAGCTGGCCGCAACACCGCAGGATGGCTTCAGGCCCTAATCTGGTTCCGGCACGGCATGCTGAGCCTTTGGTTATTTCCTCTTCCTGGTGGTAAATGAGAGTTAAATTTGCCCGTCCAGACACCTCCAACTAGTCTCTCATTGGTTCTCCCTATTCCTGTTCATCTTCCGCAGAAATTGCAAACTGGGCCAAACAGGAGGTTAAAGGCGCTGACTCTCCAAGTGGGGAGAGTGTTAGTAAAGCGTCTGGAATGTTGCACCCGAGTACCAGTGGAGCAAAACTGAGACATATTTGAACACGTCTCCCGTTCACACGGTTGATCATACTCTGGGTTCCACATGCATGTTTTAGCTGAAGGAAGAATACCTTAAACCTGGAGAGTTGAGACCCGTGTAATGGGTACCATGCAATATGACTTCAAAGGGTCTTCATTTGCTCACCGAACCTCTCCAATCCTATCACTGCTGCGTTTATGCCCCTGTACACACGCTTGATTCTCTTTTGGAGACATAGCAATCCATAGGTTTTAAGATACTTACTAGTCAGGTACATTCTTAGGCGTTTAATATGGGGTGTTGAGTCCATTTCGTTGAGCAAGGAGTAGCTCTTGTCTATTCCATATTTGGCTTAGGAACTTTATCTGTGCTCATTGCAATCTCTGGTTTTATGCAGCACCCCAACTCACCTTTACCCTTAAGCAAGCATAAGTTGGTTTTCTAAATTTGAGACCCTGTTCTGTTTTGGAATTCAGTTCCTGTGTAGCCAAGTTTACATTCCGTGTATTAGTGATATCTTATGATGTTTCTTTTTCTGTGTGACTTATTTTAGTTAGAATCATCGTACCTGAATCCACTCATTATGCTGCTACGGGCCTGATGACATAGATTTCATTGCTGAGTGATATTGCTTTGTAAGTAAATACCACAACTTCTTTATCCATTTTTCACTTTCTGCGATGTTGAACTTGTACGGTAAACGAGGTTCTTGTAAACAGAGGCGTCCCAAACTTTGGGGTGGCTGTGTCTTTTTGATTTTAATTTCCCTAAGCTATAGGACCATAAGTGGAAGTGCCCTAGGCTCTGTTGCTTTGTTTTTTAGATGTTTCAGGAAACACCATACACTTCTCCCGAGTGTCTGTTGGCAATTTACATCCCGCCCATCAGCATAACAAGGCTCCCAGTTCTCCATGGCCTGTCCTGCCTTTCTGGATTTTACACTTTTTTCAGATGGCCCTTTTGACCGGGGGGAAGTGAGACTTCATTGTAGTGCAGATTTCCTTTGCAAGCTTGCTTGGTTGGCCAAAAAGGGCGTATGCGTTTTTTCCTGAATATATTCAGGAAAAAACGCATACGCCCTTTTTGGCCAAATGCATCATGGTGGACGTTCTGCCTCTTTTCCTATGCTTTCAATGCAATTCCAGTCTACCTCCTGAAATCGGTTTCCTGCAATCCTGCCCCGCTTTCAAGTCCTCTTGGCAGCCTTACTTCAGTATATTTTTGGACGATAGCTGTCATTTATAACTCTGCAGGTTTGTGAATTACAGTGCACCTGAGCTCCTTTCTTGAACTCGCTTTCTTTTGAGCTGGCCGCAACACCGCAGGATGGCTTCAGGCCCTAATCTGATTCCGGCACGGCATGCTGAGCCTTTGGTTATTTCCTCTTCCTGGTGGTAAATGAGAGTTAAATTTGCCCGTCCAGACACCTCCAGCTAGTCTCTCATTGGTTCTCCCTATTCCTGTTCATCTTCCGCAGAAATTGCAAACTGGGCCAAACAGGAGGTTAAAGTTGCTGACTCTCCAAGTGGGGAGAGTGTTAGTAAAGCGTCTAGAATATTGCACCCGAGTACCAGGGGAGGAAAACTGAGACATATTTGAACACGTCTCCCGTTCACATGGATGATCATACTCTGGGTTCCACATGCATATTTTAGCTGAAGGAAGAATACCTTAAACCTGGAGAGTTGAGACCCGTGTAATGGGTACCATGCAATATGACTTCAAAGGGTCTTCATTTGCTCACCGAACCTCTCCAATCCTATCACTGCTGCGTTTATGGCCCTGTACACATGCTTGAATCTCTTTTGGAGACATAGCAATCCATAGGTTTTAAGATACTTACTAGTCAGGTACATTCTTAGGCGTTTAATATGCGGTGTTGAGTCCATTTCATTGAGCAAGGAGTAGCTCTTGTCTATTCCATATTTGGCTTAAGGAACTTTATCTGTGCTCATTTCAATCTCTGGTTTTATGCAGCACCCCAACTCACCTTTCCCCTTAAGCAAGCATAAGTTGGTTTTCTAAATTTGAGACCCTGTTCTGTTCTGTAATTCAGTTCCTGTGTAGCCAAGTTTACATTCCGTGTATTACTGATATCTTATGATGTTTCTTTTTCTGTGTGACTTATTTCAGTTAGAATCATCATACCTGAATCCACTCATTGTGCTGCTAAGGGCCTGATGACATAGATTTCATTGCTGAGTGATATTGATTTGTAAGTAAATACCACAACTTCTTTATCCATTTTTCACTTTCTGCGATGTTGAACTTGTACTGTAAACGAGGTCCTTGTAAACAGAGGCGTCCCAAACTTTGGGGTGGCTGTGTCTTTTTGATTTTAATTTCCCTAAGCTATAGGACCATAAGTGGAAGTGCCCTAGGCTCTGTTGCTTTGTTTTTTAGATGTTTCAGGAAACACCATACACTTCTCCCGAGTGTCTGTTGGCAATTTACATCCCGCCCATCAGCATAACAAGGCTCCCAGTTCTCCATGGCCTGTCCTGCCTTTCTGGATTTTACACTTTTTTCAGATGGCCCTTTTGACCGGGGGGAAGTGAGACTTCATTGTAGTGCAGATTTCCTTTGCAAGCTTGCTTGGTTGGCCAAAAAGGGCGTATGCGTTTTTTCCTGAATATATTCAGGAAAAAACGCATACGCCCTTTTTGGCCAAGTGCATCATTGTGGACGTTCTGCCTCTTTTCCTATGCTTTCAATGCAATTCCAGTCTACCTCCTGAAATCGGTTTCCTGCAATTCTGCCCCGCTTTCAAGTCCTCTTGGCAGCCTTACTTCAGTATATTTTTGGACGATAGCTGTCATTTATAACTCTGCACGTTTGTGAATTACAGTGCACCTGAGCTCCTTTCTTCAACTCGCTTTCTTTTGAGCTGGCCGCAACACCGCAGGATGGCTTCAGGCCCTAATCTGGTTCCGGCACGGCATGCTGAGCCTTTGGTTATTTCCTCTTCCTGGTGGTAAATGAGAGTTAAATTTGCCCGTCCAGACACCTCCAACTAGTCTCTCATTGGTTCTCCCTATTCCTGTTCATCTTCCGCAGAAATTGCAAACTGGGCCAAACAGGAGGTTAAAGGCGCTGACTCTCCAAGTGGGGAGAGTGTTAGTAAAGCGTCTGGAATGTTGCACCCGAGTACCAGTGGAGCAAAACTGAGACATATTTGAACACGTCTCCCGTTCACACGGTTGATCATACTCTGGGTTCCACATGCATGTTTTAGCTGAAGGAAGAATACCTTAAACCTGGAGAGTTGAGACCCGTGTAATGGGTACCATGCAATATGACTTCAAAGGGTCTTCATTTGCTCACCGAACCTCTCCAATCCTATCACTGCTGCGTTTATGCCCCTGTACACACGCTTGATTCTCTTTTGGAGACATAGCAATCCATAGGTTTTAAGATACTTACTAGTCAGGTACATTCTTAGGCGTTTAATATGGGGTGTTGAGTCCATTTCGTTGAGCAAGGAGTAGCTCTTGTCTATTCCATATTTGGCTTAGGAACTTTATCTGTGCTCATTGCAATCTCTGGTTTTATGCAGCACCCCAACTCACCTTTACCCTTAAGCAAGCATAAGTTGGTTTTCTAAATTTGAGACCCTGTTCTGTTTTGGAATTCAGTTCCTGTGTAGCCAAGTTTACATTCCGTGTATTAGTGATATCTTATGATGTTTCTTTTTCTGTGTGACTTATTTTAGTTAGAATCATCGTACCTGAATCCACTCATTATGCTGCTACGGGCCTGATGACATAGATTTCATTGCTGAGTGATATTGCTTTGTAAGTAAATACCACAACTTCTTTATCCATTTTTCACTTTCTGCGATGTTGAACTTGTACGGTAAACGAGGTTCTTGTAAACAGAGGCGTCCCAAACTTTGGGGTGGCTGTGTCTTTTTGATTTTAATTTCCCTAAGCTATAGGACCATAAGTGGAAGTGCCCTAGGCTCTGTTGCTTTGTTTTTTAGATGTTTCAGGAAACACCATACACTTCTCCCGAGTGTCTGTTGGCAATTTACATCCCGCCCATCAGCATAACAAGGCTCCCAGTTCTCCATGGCCTGTCCTGCCTTTCTGGATTTTACACTTTCTTCAGATGGCCCTTTTGACCAGGGGGAAGTGAGACTTCATTGTAGTGCAGATTTCCTTTGCAAGCTTGCTTGGTTGGCCAAAAAGGGCGTATGCGTTTTTTCCTGAATATATTCAGGAAAAAACGCATACGCCCTTTTTGGCCAAATGCATCATGGTGGACGTTCTGCCTCTTTTCCTATGCTTTCAATGCAATTCCAGTCTACCTCCTGAAATCGGTTTCCTGCAATCCTGCCCCGCTTTCAAGTCCTCTTGGCAGCCTTACTTCAGTATATTTTTGGACGATAGCTGTCATTTATAACTCTGCAGGTTTGTGAATTACAGTGCCCCTGAGCTCCTTTCTTCAACTCACTTTCTTTTGAGCTGGCCGCAACACCGCAGGATGGCTTCAGGCCCTAATCTGGTTCCGGCACGGCATGCTGAGCCTTTGGTTATTTCCTCTTCCTGGTGGTAAATGAGAGTTAAATTTGCCCGTCCAGACACCTCCAGCTAGTCTCTCATTGGTTCTCCCTATTCCTGTTCATCTTCCGCAGAAATTGCAAACTGGGCCAAACAGGAGGTTAAAGGCGCTGACTCTCCAAGTGGGGAGAGTGTTAGTAAAGCGTCTGGAATGTTGCACCCGAGTACCAGTGGAGCAAAACTGAGACATATTTGAACACGTCTCCCGTTCACACGGTTGATCATACTCTGGGTTCCACATGCATGTTTTAGCTGAAGGAAGAATACCTTAAACCTGGAGAGTTGAGACCCGTGTAATGGGTACCATGCAATATGACTTCAAAGGGTCTTCATTTGCTCACCGAACCTCTCCAATCCTATCACTGCTGCGTTTATGCCCCTGTACACACGCTTGATTCTCTTTTGGAGACATAGCAATCCATAGGTTTTAAGATACTTACTAGTCAGGTACATTCTTAGGCGTTTAATATGGGGTGTTGAGTCCATTTCGTTGAGCAAGGAGTAGCTCTTGTCTATTCCATATTTGGCTTAAGGAACTTTATCTGTGCTCATTGCAATCTCTGGTTTTATGCAGCACCCCAACTCACCTTTACCCTTAAGCAAGCATAAGTTGGTTTTCTAAATTTGAGACCCTGTTCTGTTTTGGAATTCAGTTCCTGTGTAGCCAAGTTTACATTCCGTGTATTAGTGATATCTTATGATGTTTCTTTTTCTGTGTGACTTATTTTAGTTAGAATCATCGTACCTGAATCCACTCATTATGCTGCTACGGGCCTGATGACATAGATTTCATTGCTGAGTGATATTGCTTTGTAAGTAAATACCACAACTTCTTTATCCATTTTTCACTTTCTGCGATGTTGAACTTGTACGGTAAACGAGGTTCTTGTAAACAGAGGCGTCCCAAACTTTGGGGTGGCTGTGTCTTTTTGATTTTAATTTCCCTAAGCTATAGGACCATAAGTGGAAGTGCCCTAGGCTCTGTTGCTTTGTTTTTTAGATGTTTCAGGAAACACCATACACTTCTCCCGAGTGTCTGTTGGCAATTTACATCCCGCCCATCAGCATAACAAGGCTCCCAGTTCTCCATGGCCTGTCCTGCCTTTCTGGATTTTACACTTTTTTCAGATGGCCCTTTTGACCGGGGGGAAGTGAGACTTCATTGTAGTGCAGATTTCCTTTGCAAGCTTGCTTGGTTGGCCAAAAAGGGCGTATGCGTTTTTTCCTGAATATATTCAGGAAAAACCGCATACGCCCTTTTTGGCCAAGTGCATCATTGTGGACGTTCTGCCTCTTTTCCTATGCTTTCAATGCAATTCCAGTCTACCTCCTGAAATCGGTTTCCTGCAATCCTGCCCCGCTTTCAAGTCCTCTTGGCAGCCTTACTTCAGTATATTTTTGGACGATAGCTGTCATTTATAACTCTGCAGGTTTGTGAATTACAGTGCACCTGAGCTCCTTTCTTCAACTCGCTTTCTTTTGAGCTGGCCGCAACACCGCAGGATGGCTTCAGGCCCTAATCTTGTTCCGGCACGGCACGCTGAGCCTTTGGTTATTTCCTCTTCCTGGTGGGAAATGAGAGTTAAATTTGCCCGTCCAGACACCTCCAGCTAGTCTCTCATTGGTTCTCGCTATTCCTGTTCATCTTCCGCAGAAATTGCAAACTGGGCCAAACAGGAGGTTAAAGGGACTGACTCTCCAAGTCAGGAGAGTGTTAGTAAAGCGTCTGGAATGTTGCACCCGAGTACCAGGGTACGAAAACTGAGACATATTTGAACACGTCTCCCGATCACATGGTTGATCATACTCTACGTTCCACATGCATGTTTTAGCTGAAGGAAGAATATCTTAAACCTGGGTAGTTGAAACCTGTTGAATGGGTACCATGCAATATGACTTCAAAGGGTCTTCATTTGCTCACCGAACCTCTCCAATCCTATCACTGCTGCGTTTATGCCCCTGTACACATGCTTGATTCTCTTTTGGAGACATAGCAATCCATAGGTTTTAAGATACTTACTAGTCAGGTACATTCTTAGGCGTTTAATATGGGGTGTTGAGTCCATTTCGTTGAGCAAGGAGTAGCTCTTGTCTATTCCATATTTGGCTTAAGGAACTTTATCTGTGCTCATTTCAATCTCTGGTTTTATGCAGCACCTCAACTCACCTTTCCCCTTAAGCAAGCATAAGTTGGTTTTCTACATTTGAGACCCTCTTCTGTTCTGTAATTCAGTTCCTGTGTAGCCAAGTTTACATTCCGTGTATTAGTGATATCTTATGATGTTTCTTTTTCTGTGTGACTTATTTCAGTTAGAATCATCGTACCTGAATCCACTCATTATGCTGCTACGGGCCTGATGACATAGATTTCATTGCTGAGTGATACTGCATTGTACGTAAGTACCACAAGTTCTTTATGCATTTTTCACTTTCTGTGATATTGAACTCGTACGGTAAATGAGGTTCTTGTAAACAGAGGCGTCCCAAACTTTGGGGTGGCTGTGTCTTTTTGATTTTAATTTCCCTAAGCTATAGGACCATAAGTGGAAGTGCCCTAGGCTCTGTTGCTTAGTTTTTTAGATGTTTCAGGAAACACCATACACTTCTCCCGAGTGTCTGTTGGCAATTTACATCCCGCCCATCAGCATAACAAGGCTCCCAGTTCTCCATGGCCTGTCCTGCCTTTCTGGATTTTACACTTTTTTCAGATGGCCCTTTTGACCGGGGGGAAGTGAGACTTCATTGTAGTGCAGATTTCCTTTGCAAGCTTGCTTGGTTGGCCAAAAAGGGCGTATGCGTTTTTTCCTGAATATATTCAGGAAAAAACGCATACGCCCTTTTTGGCCAAGTGCATCATTGTGGACGTTCTGCCTCTTTTCCTATGCTTTCAATGCAATTCCAATCTACCTCCTGAAATCGGTTTCCTGCAATTCTGCCCCGCTTTCAAGTCCTCTTGGCAGCCTTACTTCAGTATATTTTTGGACGATAGCTGTCATTTATAACTCTGCAGGTTTGTGAATTACAGTGCCCCTGAGCTCCTTTCTTCAACTCGCTTTCTTGTGACCTGGCCGCAACACCGCAGGATGGCTTCAGGCCCTAATCTGTTTCCGGCACGGCATGCTGAGCCTTTGGTTAATTCCTCTTCCTGGTGGGAAATGAGAGTTAAATTTGCCCGTCCAGACACCTCCAGCTAGTCTCTCATTGGTTCTCCCTATTCCTGTTCATCTTCCGCAGAAATTGCAAACTGGGCCAAACAGGAGGTTAAAGGGACTGACTCTCCAAGTCGGGAGAGTGTTAGTAAAGCGTCTGGAATGTTGCACCCGAGTACCAGGGTACGAAAACTGAGACATATTTGAACACGTCTCCCGATCACATGGTTGTTCATACTCTGGGTTCCACATGCATGTTTTTGCTGAAGGAAGAATACCTTAAAACTGGAGAGTTGAGACCCGTGGAATGGGTACCATGAAATATGACTTCAAAGGGTCTTCATTTGCTCACCGAACCTCTCCAATCCTATCACTGCTGCGTTTATGCCCCTGTACACACGCTTGATTCTCTTTTGGAGACATAGCAATCCATAGGGTTTAAGATACTTACTAGTCAGGTACATTCTTAGGCGTTTAATATGCGGTGTTGAGTCCATTTCGTTGAGCAAGGAGTAGCTCTTGTCTATTCCATATTTGGCTTAAGGAACTTTATCTGTGCTCATTGCAATCTCTGGTTTTATGCAGCACCCCAACTCACCTTTCCCTTTAAGCAAGCATAAGTTGGTTTTCTAAATTTGAGACCCTGTTCTGTTTTGGAATTCAGTTCCTGTGTAGCCAAGTTTATATTCCGTGTATTACTGATATCTTATGATGTTTCTTTTTCTGTGTGACTTATTTCAGTTAGAATCATCGTACCTGAATCCACTCATTGTGCTGCTAAGGGCCTGATGACATAGATTTCATTGCTGAGTGATATTGCTTTGTAAGTAAATACCACAACTTCTTTATCCATTTCTCACTTTCTGCGATGTTGAACTTGTACGGTAAACGAGGTTCTTGTAAACAGAGGCGTCCCAAACTTTGGGGTGGCTGTGTCTTTTTGATTTTAATTTCCCTAAGCTATAGGACCATAAGTGGAAGTGCCCTAGGCTCTGTTGCTTTGGTTTTTAGATGTTTCAGGAAACACCATACACTTCTCCCGAGTGTCTGTTGGCAATTTTCATCCCGCCCATCAGCATAACAAGGCTCCCAGTTCTCCATGGCCTGTCCTGCCTTTCTGGATTTTACACTTTTTTCAGATGGCCGTTTTGACCGGGGGGAAGTGAGACTTCATTGTAGTGCAGATTTCCTTTGCAAGCTTGCTTGGTTGGCCAAAAAGGGCGTATGCGTTTTTTCCTGAATATATTCAGGAAAAATCGCATACGCCCTTTTTGTCCAAGTGCATCATTGTGGACGTTCGGGGTCTTTTCCTATGCTTTCAATGCAATTCCAGTCTACCTCCTGAAATCGGTTTCCTGCAATTCTGCCCCGCTTTCAAGTCCTCTTGGCAGCCTTACTTCAGTATATTTTTGGACGATAGCTGTCATTTATAACTCTGCAGGTTTGTGAATTACAGTGCCCCTGAGCTCCTTTCTTCAACTCGCTTTCTTGTGACCTGGCCGCAACACCGCAGGATGGCTTCAGGCCCTAATCTGGTTCCGGCACGGCACGCTGAGCCATTGGTTATTTCCTCTTCCTGCTGGGAAATGAGAGTTAAATTTGCCCGTCCAGACACCTCCAGCTAGTCTCTCATTGGTTCTCCCTATTCCTGTTCATCTTCCGCAGAAATTGCAAACTGGGCCAAACAGGAGGTTAAAGTTGCTGACTCTCCAAGTGGGGAGAGTGTTAGTAAAGCGTCTAGAATATTGCACCCGAGTACCAGGGGAGGAAAACTGAGACATATTTGAACACGTCTCCCGTTCACATGGATGATCATACTCTGGGTTCCACATGCATATTTTAGCTGAAGGAAGAATACCTTAAACCTGGAGAGTTGAGACCCGTGTAATGGGTACCATGCAATATGACTTCAAAGGGTCTTCATTTGCTCACCGAACCTCTCCAATCCTATCACTGCTGCGTTTATGGCCCTGTACACATGCTTGAATCTCTTTTGGAGACATAGCAATCCATAGGTTTTAAGATACTTACTAGTCAGGTACATTCTTAGGCGTTTAATATGCGGTGTTGAGTCCATTTCGTTGAGCAAGGAGTAGCTCTTGTCTATTCCATATTTGGCTTAAGGAACTTTATCTGTGCTCATTTCAATCTCTGGTTTTATGCAGCACCCCAACTCACCTTTCCCCTTAAGCAAGCATAAGTTGGTTTTCTAAATTTGAGACCCTGTTCTGTTCTGTAATTCAGTTCCTGTGTAGCCAAGTTTACATTCCGTGTATTACTGATATCTTATGATGTTTCTTTTTCTGTGTGACTTATTTCAGTTAGAATCATCATACCTGAATCCACTCATTGTGCTGCTAAGGGCCTGATGACATAGATTTCATTGCTGAGTGATATTGCTTTGTAAGTAAATACCACAACTTCTTTATCCATTTTTCACTTTCTGCGATGTTGAACTTGTACTGTAAACGAGGTTCTTGTAAACAGAGGCGTCCCAAACTTTGGGGTGGCTGTGTCTTTTTGATTTTAATTTCCCTAAGCTATAGGACCATAAGTGGAAGTGCCCTAGGCTCTGTTGCTTTGTTTTTTAGATGTTTCAGGAAACACCATACACTTCTCCCGAGTGTCTGTTGGCAATTTACATCCCGCCCATCAGCATAACAAGGCTCCCAGTTCTCCATGGCCTGTCCTGCCTTTCTGGATTTTACACTTTTTTCAGATGGCCCTTTTGACCGGGGGGAAGTGAGACTTCATTGTAGTGCAGATTTCCTTTGCAAGCTTGCTTGGTTGGCCAAAAAGGGCGTATGCGTTTCTTCCTGAATATATTCAGGAAAAAACGCATACGCCCTTTTTGGCCAAGTGCATCATTGTGGACGTTCTGCCTCTTTTCCTATGCTTTCAATGCAATTCCAGTCTACCTCCTGAAATCGGTTTCCTGCAATCCTGCCCCGCTTTCAAGTCCTCTTGGCAGCCTTACTTCAGTATATTTTTGGACGATAGCTGTCATTTATAACTCTGCAGGTTTGTGAATTACAGTGCCCCTGAGCTCCTTTCTTCAACTCGCTTTCTTTTGAGCTGGCCGCAACACCGCAGGATGGCTTCAGGCCCTAATCTGGTTCCGGCACGGCATGCTGAGCCTTTGGTTATTTCCTCTTCCTGGTGGTAAATGAGAGTTAAATTTGCCCGTCCAGACACCTCCAGCTAGTCTCTCATTGGTTCTCCCTATTCCTGTTCATCTTCCGCAGAAATTGCAAACTGGGCCAAACAGGAGGTTAAAGGCGCTGACTCTCCAAGTGGGGAGAGTGTTAGTAAAGCGTCTGGAATGTTGCACCCGAGTACCAGTGGAGCAAAACTGAGACATATTTGAACACGTCTCCCGTTCACACGGTTGATCATACTCTGGGTTCCACATGCATGTTTTAGCTGAAGGAAGAATACCTTAAACCTGGAGAGTTGAGACCCGTGTAATGGGTACCATGCAATATGACTTCAAAGGGTCTTCATTTGCTCACCGAACCTCTCCAATCCTATCACTGCTGCGTTTATGCCCCTGTACACACGCTTGATTCTCTTTTGGAGACATAGCAATCCATAGGTTTTAAGATACTTACTAGTCAGGTACATTCTTAGGCGTTTAATATGGGGTGTTGAGTCCATTTCGTTGAGCAAGGAGTAGCTCTTGTCTATTCCATATTTGGCTTAAGGAACTTTATCTGTGCTCATTTCAATCTCTGGTTTTATGCAGCACCCCAACTCACCTTTACCCTTAAGCAAGCATAAGTTGGTTTTCTAAATTTGAGACCCTGTTCTGTTTTGGAATTCAGTTCCTGTGTAGCCAAGTTTACATTCCGTGTATTAGTGATATCTTATGATGTTTCTTTTTCTGTGTGACTTATTTTAGTTAGAATCATCGTACCTGAATCCACTCATTATGCTGCTACGGGCCTGATGACATAGATTTCATTGCTGAGTGATATTGCTTTGTAAGTAAATACCACAACTTCTTTATCCATTTTTCACTTTCTGCGATGTTGAACTTGTACGGTAAACGAGGTTCTTGTAAACAGAGGCGTCCCAAACTTTGGGGTGGCTGTGTCTTTTTGATTTTAATTTCCCTAAGCTATAGGACCATAAGTGGAAGTGCCCTAGGCTCTGTTGCTTTGTTTTTTAGATGTTTCAGGAAACACCATACACTTCTCCCGAGTGTCTGTTGGCAATTTACATCCCGCCCATCAGCATAACAAGGCTCCCAGTTCTCCATGGCCTGTCCTGCCTTTCTGGATTTTACACTTTTTTCAGATGGCCCTTTTGACCGGGGGGAAGTGAGACTTCATTGTAGTGCAGATTTCCTTTGCAAGCTTGCTTGGTTGGCCAAAAAGGGCGTATGCGTTTTTTCCTGAATATATTCAGGAAAAAACGCATACGCCCTTTTTGGCCAAGTGCATCATTGTGGACGTTCTGCCTCTTTTCCTATGCTTTCAATGCAATTCCAGTCTACCTCCTGAAATCGGTTTCCTGCAATCCTGCCCCGCTTTCAAGTCCTCTTGGCAGCCTTACTTCAGTATATTTTTGGACGATAGCTGTCATTTATAACTCTGCAGGTTTGTGAATTACAGTGCACCTGAGCTCCTTTCTTCAACTCGCTTTCTTTTGAGCTGGCCACAACACCGCAGGATGGCTTCAGGCCCTAATCTTGTTCCGGCACGGCACGCTGAGCCTTTGGTTATTTCCTCTTCCTGGTGGGAAATGAGAGTTAAATTTGCCCGTCCAGACACCTCCAGCTAGTCTCTCATTGGTTCTCGCTATTCCTGTTCATCTTCCGCAGAAATTGCAAACTGGGCCAAACAGGAGGTTAAAGGGACTGACTCTCCAAGTCGGGAGAGTGTTAGTAAAGCGTCTGGAATGTTGCACCCGAGTACCAGGGTACGAAAACTGAGACATATTTGAACACGTCTCCCGATCACATGGTTGATCATACTCTACGTTCCACATGCATGTTTTAGCTGAAGGAAGAATACCTTAAACCTGGGTAGTTGAAACCTGTTGAATGGGTACCATGCAATATGACTTCAAAGGGTCTTCATTTGCTCACCGAACCTCTCCAATCCTATCACTGCTGCGTTTATGCCCCTGTACACATGCTTGATTCTCTTTTGGAGACATAGCAATCCATAGGTTTTAAGATACTTACTAGTCAGGTACATTCTTAGGCGTTTAATATGGGGTGTTGAGTCCATTTCGTTGAGCAAGGAGTAGCTCTTGTCTATTCCATATTTGGCTTAAGGAACTTTATCTGTGCTCATTTCAATCTCTGGTTTTATGCAGCACCCCAACTCACCTTTCCCCTTAAGCAAGCATAAGTTGGTTTTCTACATTTGAGACCCTCTTCTGTTCTGTAATTCAGTTCCTGTGTAGCCAAGTTTACATTCCGTGTATTAGTGATATCTTATGATGTTTCTTTTTCTGTGTGACTTATTTCAGTTAGAATCATCGTACCTGAATCCACTCATTATGCTGCTACGGGCCTGATGACATAGATTTCATTGCTGAGTGATACTGCATTGTACGTAAGTACCACAAGTTCTTTATGCATTTTTCACTTTCTGTGATATTGAACTCGTACGGTAAATGAGGTTCTTGTAAACAGAGGCGTCCCAAACTTTGGGGTGGCTGTGTCTTTTTGATTTTAATTTCCCTAAGCTATAGGACCATAAGTGGATGTGCCCTAGGCTCTGTTGCTTTGTTTTTTAGATGTTTCAGGAAACACCATACACTTCTCCCGAGTGTCTGTTGGCAATTTACATCCCGCCCATCAGCATAACAAGGCTCCCAGTTCTCCATGGCCTGTCCTGCCTTTCTGGATTTTACACTTTTTTCAGATGGCCCTTTTGACCGGGGGGAAGTGAGACTTCATTGTAGTGCAGATTTCCTTTGCAAGCTTGCTTGGTTGGCCAAAAAGTGCGTATGCGTTTTTTCCTGAATATATTCAGGAAAAAACGCATACGCCCTTTTTGGCCAAGTGCATCATTGTGGACGTTCTGCCTCTTTTCCTATGCTTTCAATGCAATTCCAGTCTACCTCCTGAAATCGGTTTCCTGCAATTCTGTCCAGCTTTCAAGTCCTCTTGGCAGCCTTACTTCAGTATATTTTTGGACGATAGCTGTCATTTATAACTCTGCAGGTTTGTGAATTACAGTGCCCCTGAGCTCCTTTCTTCAACTCGCTTTCTTTTGAGCTGGCCGCAACACCGCAGGATGGCTTCAGGCCCTAATCTGGTTCCGGCACGGCACGCTGAGCCTTTGGTTATTTCCTCTTCCTGGTGGGAAATGAGAGTTAAATTTGCCCGTCCAGACACCTCCAGCTAGTCTCTCATTGGTTCTCGCTATTCCTGTTCATCTTCCGCAGAAATTGCAAACTGGGCCAAACAGGAGGTTAAAGGGACTGACTCTCCAAGTCGGGAGAGTGTTAGTAAAGCGTCTGGAATGTTGCACCCGAGTACCAGGGTACGAAAACTGAGACATATTTGAACACGTCTCCCGATCACATGGTTGATCATACTCTACGTTCCACATGCATGTTTTAGCTGAAGGAAGAATACCTTAAACCTGGGTAGTTGAAACCCGTTGAATGGGTACCATGCAATATGACTTCAAAGGGTCTTCATTTGCTCACCGAACCTCTCCAATCCTATCACTGCTGCGTTTATGCCCCTGTACACATGCTTGATTCTCTTTTGGAGACATAGCAATCCATAGGTTTTAAGATACTTACTAGTCAGGTACATTCTTAGGCGTTTAATATGGGGTGTTGAGTCCATTTCGTTGAGCAAGGAGTAGCTCTTGTCTATTCCATATTTGGCTTAAGGAACTTTATCTGTGCTCATTTCAATCTCTGGTTTTATGCAGCACCCCAACTCACCTTTCCCCTTAAGCAAGCATAAGTTGGTTTTCTAAATTTGAGACCCTGTTCTGTTCTGTAATTCAGTTCCTGTGTAGCCAAGTTTACATTCCGTGTATTACTGATATCTTATGATGTTTCTTTTTCTGTGTGACTTATTTCAGTTAGAATCATCATACCTGAATCCACTCATTGTGCTGCTAAGGGCCTGATGACATAGATTTCATTGCTGAGTGATATTGCTTTGTAAGTAAATACCACAAGTTCTTTATCCATTTTTCACTTTCTGCGATGTTGAACTTGTACTGTAAACGAGGTTCTTGTAAACAGAGGCGTCCCAAACTTTGGGGTGGCTGTGTCTTTTTGATTTTAATTTCCCTAAGCTATAGGACCATAAGTGGAAGTGCCCTAGGCTCTGTTGCTTAGTTTTTTAGATGTTTCAGGAAACACCATACACTTCTCCCGAGTGTCTGTTGGCAATTTACATCCCGCCCATCAGCATAACAAGGCTCCCAGTTCTCCATGGCCTGTCCTGCCTTTCTGGATTTTACACTTTTTTCAGATGGCCCTTTTGACCGGGGGGAAGTGAGACTTCATTGTAGTGCAGATTTCCTTTGCAAGCTTGCTTGGTTGGCCAAAAAGGGCGTATGCGTTTTTTCCTGAATATATTCAGGAAAAAACGCATACGCCCTTTTTGGCCAAGTGCATCATTGTGGACGTTCTGCCTCTTTTCCTATGCTTTCAATGCAATTCCAATCTACCTCCTGAAATCGGTTTCCTGCAATTCTGCCCCGCTTTCAAGTCCTCTTGGCAGCCTTACTTCAGTATATTTTTGGACGATAGCTGTCATTTATAACTCTGCAGGTTTGTGAATTACAGTGCCCCTGAGCTCCTTTCTTCAACTCGCTTTCTTGTGACCTGGCCGCAACACCGCAGGATGGCTTCAGGCCCTAATCTGTTTCCGGCACGGCATGCTGAGCCTTTGGTTAATTCCTCTTCCTGGTGGGAAATGAGAGTTAAATTTGCCCGTCCAGACACCTCCAGCTAGTCTCTCATTGGTTCTCCCTATTCCTGTTCATCTTCCGCAGAAATTGCAAACTGGGCCAAACAGGAGGTTAAAGGGACTGACTCTCCAAGTCGGGAGAGTGTTAGTAAAGCGTCTGGAATGTTGCACCCGAGTACCAGGGTACGAAAACTGAGACATATTTGAACACGTCTCCCGATCACATGGTTGTTCATACTCTGGGTTCCACATGCATGTTTTTGCTGAAGGAAGAATACCTTAAAACTGGAGAGTTGAGACCCGTGGAATGGGTACCATGAAATATGACTTCAAAGGGTCTTCATTTGCTCACCGAACCTCTCCAATCCTATCACTGCTGCGTTTATGCCCCTGTACACACGCTTGATTCTCGTTTGGAGACATAAAAATCCACAGGTTTTAAGATACTTACTAGTCAGGTACATTCTTAGGCGTTTAATATGCAGTGTTGAGTCCATTTCGTTGAGCAAGGAGTAGCTCTTGTCTATTCCATATTTGACTTAAGGAACATTATCTGTACTCATTTCAATCTCTGGTTTTATGCAGCACCCCAACACACCTTTCCCCTTAAGCAAGCATAAGTTGGTTTTCTAAATTTGAGACCCTCTTCTGTTCTGTAATTCAGTTCCTGTGTAGCCAAGTTTACATTCCGTGTATTAGTGATATCTTATGATGTTTCTTTTTCTGTGTGACTTATTTCAGTTAGAATCATCATACCTGAATCCACTCATTATGCTGCTACGGGCCTGATGACATAGATTTCATTGCTGAGTGATACTGCATTGTACGTAAGTACCACATGTTCTTTATGCATTTTTCACTTTCTGTGATATTGAACTCGTATGGTAAAGGAGGTTCTTGTAAACAGAGGCGTCCCAAACTTTGGGGTGGCTGTGTCTTTTTGATTTTAATTTCCCTAAGCTATAGGACCATAAGTGGAAGTGCCCTAGGCTCTGTTGCTTTGTTTTATAGATGTTTCAGGAAACACCATACACTTCTCCCGAGTGTCTGTTGGCAATTTACATCCCGCCCATCAGCATAACAAGGCTCCCAGTTCTCCATGGCCTGTCCTGCCTTTCTGGATTTTACACTTTTTTCAGATGGCCCTTTTGACCGGGGGGAAGTGAGACTTCATTGTAGTGCAGATTTCCTTTGCAAGCTTGCTTGGTTGGCCAAAAAGGGCGTATGCGTTTTTTCCTGAATATATTCAGGAAAAAACGCATACGCCCTTTTTGGCCAAGTGCATCATTGTGGACGTTCTGCCTCTTTTCCTATGCTTTCAATGCAATTCCAATCTACCTCCTGAAATCGGTTTCCTGCAATTCTGCCCCGCTTTCAAGTCCTCTTGGCAGCCTTACTTCAGTATATTTTTGGACGATAGCTGTCATTTATAACTCTGCAGGTTTGTGAATTACAGTGCCCCTGAGCTCCTTTCTTCAACTCGCTTTCTTGTGACGTGGCCGCAACACCGCAGGATGGCTTCAGGCCCTAATCTGTTTCCGGCACGGCATGCTGAGCCTTTGGTTAATTCCTCTTCCTGGTGGGAAATGAGAGTTAAATTTGCCCGTCCAGACACCTCCAGCTAGTCTCTCATTGGTTCTCCCTATTCCTGTTCATCTTCCGCAGAAATTGCAAACTGGGCCAAACAGGAGGTTAAAGGGACTGACTCTCCAAGTCGGGAGAGTGTTAGTAAAGCGTCTGGAATGTTGCACCCGAGTACCAGGGTACGAAAACTGAGACATATTTGAACACGTCTCCCGATCACATGGTTGTTCATACTCTGGGTTCCACATGCATGTTTTTGCTGAAGGAAGAATACCTTAAAACTGGAGAGTTGAGACCCGTGGAATGGGTACCATGAAATATGACTTCAAAGGGTCTTCATTTGCTCACCGAACCTCTCCAATCCTATCACTGCTGCGTTTATGCCCCTGTACACACGCTTGATTCTCGTTTGGAGACATAAAAATCCACAGGTTTTAAGATACTTACTAGTCAGGTACATTCTTAGGCGTTTAATATGCAGTGTTGAGTCCATTTCGTTGAGCAAGGAGTAGCTCTTGTCTATTCCATATTTGACTTAAGGAACATTATCTGTGCTCATTTCAATCTCTGGTTTTATGCAGCACCCCAACACACCTTTCCCCTTAAGCAAGCATAAGTTGGTTTTCTAAATTTGAGACCCTCTTCTGTTCTGTAATTCAGTTCCTGTGTAGCCAAGTTTACATTCCGTGTATTAGTGATATCTTATGATGTTTCTTTTTCTGTGTGACTTATTTCAGTTAGAATCATCATACCTGAATCCACTCATTATGCTGCTACGGGCCTGATGACATAGATTTCATTGCTGAGTGATACTGCATTGTACGTAAGTACCACATGTTCTTTATGCATTTTTCACTTTCTGTGATATTGAACTCGTATGGTAAACGAGGTTCTTGTAAACAGAGGCGTCCCAAACTTTGGGGTGGCTGTGTCTTTTTGATTTTAATTTCCCTAAGCTATAGGACCATAAGTGGAAGTGCCCTAGGCTCTGTTGCTTTGTTTTTTAGATGTTTCAGGAAACACCATACACTTCTCCCGAGTGTCTGTTGGCAATTTACATCCCGCCCATCAGCATAACAAGGCTCCCAGTTCTCCATGGCCTGTCCTGCCTTTCTGGATTTTACACTTTTTTCAGATGGCCCTTTTGACCGGGGGGAAGTGAGACTTCATTGTAGTGCAGATTTCCTTTGCAAGCTTGCTTGGTTGGCCAAAAAGGGCGTATGCGTTTTTTCCTGAATATATTCAGGAAAAAACGCATACGCCCTTTTTGGCCAAGTGCATCATTGTGGACGTTCTGCCTCTTTTCCTATGCTTTCAATGCAATTCCAGTCTACCTCCTGAAATCGGTTTCCTGCAATTCTGCCCCGCTTTCAAGTCCTCTTGGCAGCCTTACTTCAGTATATTTTTGGACGATAGCTGTCATTTATAACTCTGCACGTTTGTGAATTACAGTGCACCTGAGCTCCTTTCTTCAACTCGCTTTCTTTTGAGCTGGCCGCAACACCGCAGGATGGCTTCAGGCCCTAATCTGGTTCCGGCACGGCATGCTGAGCCTTTGGTTATTTCCTCTTCCTGGTGGTAAATGAGAGTTAAATTTGCCCGTCCAGACACCTCCAACTAGTCTCTCATTGGTTCTCCCTATTCCTGTTCATCTTCCGCAGAAATTGCAAACTGGGCCAAACAGGAGGTTAAAGGCGCTGACTCTCCAAGTGGGGAGAGTGTTAGTAAAGCGTCTGGAATGTTGCACCCGAGTACCAGTGGAGCAAAACTGAGACATATTTGAACACGTCTCCCGTTCACACGGTTGATCATACTCTGGGTTCCACATGCATGTTTTAGCTGAAGGAAGAATACCTTAAACCTGGAGAGTTGAGACCCGTGTAATGGGTACCATGCAATATGACTTCAAAGGGTCTTCATTTGCTCACCGAACCTCTCCAATCCTATCACTGCTGCGTTTATGCCCCTGTACACACGCTTGATTCTCTTTTGGAGACATAGCAATCCATAGGTTTTAAGATACTTACTAGTCAGGTACATTCTTAGGCGTTTAATATGGGGTGTTGAGTCCATTTCGTTGAGCAAGGAGTAGCTCTTGTCTATTCCATATTTGGCTTAGGAACTTTATCTGTGCTCATTGCAATCTCTGGTTTTATGCAGCACCCCAACTCACCTTTACCCTTAAGCAAGCATAAGTTGGTTTTCTAAATTTGAGACCCTGTTCTGTTTTGGAATTCAGTTCCTGTGTAGCCAAGTTTACATTCCGTGTATTAGTGATATCTTATGATGTTTCTTTTTCTGTGTGACTTATTTTAGTTAGAATCATCGTACCTGAATCCACTCATTATGCTGCTACGGGCCTGATGACATAGATTTCATTGCTGAGTGATATTGCTTTGTAAGTAAATACCACAACTTCTTTATCCATTTTTCACTTTCTGCGATGTTGAACTTGTACGGTAAACGAGGTTCTTGTAAACAGAGGCGTCCCAAACTTTGGGGTGGCTGTGTCTTTTTGATTTTAATTTCCCTAAGCTATAGGACCATAAGTGGAAGTGCCCTAGGCTCTGTTGCTTTGTTTTTTAGATGTTTCAGGAAACACCATACACTTCTCCCGAGTGTCTGTTGGCAATTTACATCCCGCCCATCAGCATAACAAGGCTCCCAGTTCTCCATGGCCTGTCCTGCCTTTCTGGATTTTACACTTTTTTCAGATGGCCCTTTTGACCGGGGGGAAGTGAGACTTCATTGTAGTGCAGATTTCCTTTGCAAGCTTGCTTGGTTGGCCAAAAAGGGCGTATGCGTTTTTTCCTGAATATATTCAGGAAAAAACGCATACGCCCTTTTTGGCCAAGTGCATCATTGTGGACGTTCTGCCTCTTTTCCTATGCTTTCAATGCAATTCCAGTCTACCTCCTGAAATCGGTTTCCTGCAATCCTGCCCCGCTTTCAAGTCCTCTTGGCAGCCTTACTTCAGTATATTTTTGGACGATAGCTGTCATTTATAACTCTGCAGGTTTGTGAATTACAGTGCACCTGAGCTCCTTTCTTCAACTCGCTTTCTTTTGAGCTGGCCGCAACACCGCAGGATGGCTTCAGGCCCTAATCTGGTTCCGGCACGGCATGCTGAGCCTTTGGTTATTTCCTCTTCCTGGTGGTAAATGAGAGTTAAATTTGCCCGTCCAGACACCTCCAGCTAGTCTCTCATTGGTTCTCGCTATTCCTGTTCATCTTCCGCAGAAATTGCAAACTGGGCCAAACAGGAGGTTAAAGTTGCTGACTCTCCAAGTGGGGAGAGTGTTAGTAAAGCGTCTAGAATATTGCACCCGAGTACCAGGGGAGGAAAACTGAGACATATTTGAACACGTCTCCCGTTCACATGGATGATCATACTCTGGGTTCCACATGCATATTTTAGCTGAAGGAAGAATACCTTAAACCTGGAGAGTTGAGACCCGTGTAATGGGTACCATGCAATATGACTTCAAAGGGTCTTCATTTGCTCACCGAACCTCTCCAATCCTATCACTGCTGCGTTTATGGCCCTGTACACATGCTTGAATCTCTTTTGGAGACATAGCAATCCATAGGTTTTAAGATACTTACTAGTCAGGTACATTCTTAGGCGTTTAATATGCGGTGTTGAGTCCATTTCATTGAGCAAGGAGTAGCTCTTGTCTATTCCATATTTGGCTTAAGGAACTTTATCTGTGCTCATTTCAATCTCTGGTTTTATGCAGCACCCCAACTCACCTTTCCCCTTAAGCAAGCATAAGTTGGTTTTCTAAATTTGAGACCCTGTTCTGTTCTGTAATTCAGTTCCTGTGTAGCCAAGTTTACATTCCGTGTATTACTGATATCTTATGATGTTTCTTTTTCTGTGTGACTTATTTCAGTTAGAATCATCATACCTGAATCCACTCATTGTGCTGCTAAGGGCCTGATGACATAGATTTCATTGCTGAGTGATATTGATTTGTAAGTAAATACCACAACTTCTTTATCCATTTTTCACTTTCTGCGATGTTGAACTTGTACTGTAAACGAGGTTCTTGTAAACAGAGGCGTCCCAAACTTTGGGGTGGCTGTGTCTTTTTGATTTTAATTTCCCTAAGCTATAGGACCATAAGTGGAAGTGCCCTAGGCTCTGTTGCTTTGTTTTTTAGATGTTTCAGGAAACACCATACACTTCTCCGGAGTGTCTGTTGGCAATTTACATCCCGCCCATCAGCATAACAAGGCTCCCAGTTCTCCATGGCCTGTCCTGCCTTTCTGGATTTTACACTTTTTTCAGATGGCCCTTTTGACCGGGGGGAAGTGAGACTTCATTGTAGTGCAGATTTCCTTTGCAAGCTTGCTTGGTTGGCCAAAAAGGGCGTATGCGTTTTTTCCTGAATATATTCAGGAAAAAACGCATACGCCCTTTTTGGCCAAGTGCATCATTGTGGACGTTCTGCCTCTTTTCCTATGCTTTCAATGCAATTCCAGTCTACCTCCTGAAATCGGTTTCCTGCAATTCTGCCCCGCTTTCAAGTCCTCTTGGCAGCCTTACTTCAGTATATTTTTGGACGATAGCTGTCATTTATAACTCTGCATGTTTGTGAATTACAGTGCACCTGAGCTCCTTTCTTCAACTCGCTTTCTTTTGAGCTGGCCGCAACACCGCAGGATGGCTTCAGGCCCTAATCTGGTTCCGGCACGGCATGCTGAGCCTTTGGTTATTTCCTCTTCCTGGTGGTAAATGAGAGTTAAATTTGCCCGTCCAGACACCTCCAACTAGTCTCTCATTGGTTCTCCCTATTCCTGTTCATCTTCCGCAGAAATTGCAAACTGGGCCAAACAGGAGGTTAAAGGCGCTGACTCTCCAAGTGGGGAGAGTGTTAGTAAAGCGTCTGGAATGTTGCACCCGAGTACCAGTGGAGCAAAACTGAGACATATTTGAACACGTCTCCCGTTCACACGGTTGATCATACTCTGGGTTCCACATGCATGTTTTAGCTGAAGGAAGAATACCTTAAACCTGGAGAGTTGAGACCCGTGTAATGGGTACCATGCAATATGACTTCAAAGGGTCTTCATTTGCTCACCGAACCTCTCCAATCCTATCACTGCTGCGTTTATGCCCCTGTACACACGCTTGATTCTCTTTTGGAGACATAGCAATCCATAGGTTTTAAGATACTTACTAGTCAGGTACATTCTTAGGCGTTTAATATGGGGTGTTGAGTCCATTTCGTTGAGCAAGGAGTAGCTCTTGTCTATTCCATATTTGGCTTAGGAACTTTATCTGTGCTCATTGCAATCTCTGGTTTTATGCAGCACCCCAACTCACCTTTACCCTTAAGCAAGCATAAGTTGGTTTTCTAAATTTGAGACCCTGTTCTGTTTTGGAATTCAGTTCCTGTGTAGCCAAGTTTACATTCCGTGTATTAGTGATATCTTATGATGTTTCTTTTTCTGTGTGACTTATTTTAGTTAGAATCATCGTACCTGAATCCACTCATTATGCTGCTACGGGCCTGATGACATAGATTTCATTGCTGAGTGATATTGCTTTGTAAGTAAATACCACAACTTCTTTATCCATTTTTCACTTTCTGCGATGTTGAACTTGTACGGTAAACGAGGTTCTTGTAAACAGAGGCATCCCAAACTTTGGGGTGGCTGTGTCTTTTTGATTTTAATTTCCCTAAGCTATAGGACCATAAGTGGAAGTGCCCTAGGCTCTGTTGCTTTGTTTTTTAGATGTTTCAGGAAACACCATACACTTCTCCCGAGTGTCTGTTGGCAATTTACATCCCGCCCATCAGCATAACAAGGCTCCCAGTTCTCCATGGCCTGTCCTGCCTTTCTGGATTTTACACTTTCTTCAGATGGCCCTTTTGACCGGGGGGAAGTGAGACTTCATTGTAGTGCAGATTTCCTTTGCAAGCTTGCTTGGTTGGCCAAAAAGGGCGTATGCGTTTTTTCCTGAATATATTCAGGAAAAAACGCATACGCCCTTTTTGGCCAAATGCATCATGGTGGACGTTCTGCCTCTTTTCCTATGCTTTCAATGCAATTCCAGTCTACCTCCTGAAATCGGTTTCCTGCAATCCTGCCCCGCTTTCAAGTCCTCTTGGCAGCCTTACTTCAGTATATTTTTGGACGATAGCTGTCATTTATAACTCTGCAGGTTTGTGAATTACAGTGCCCCTGAGCTCCTTTCTTCAACTCGCTTTCTTTTGAGCTGGCCGCAACACCGCAGGATGGCTTCAGGCCCTAATCTGGTTCCGGCACGGCATGCTGAGCCTTTGGTTATTTCCTCTTCCTGGTGGTAAATGAGAGTTAAATTTGCCCGTCCAGACACCTCCAGCTAGTCTCTCATTGGTTCTCCCTATTCCTGTTCATCTTCCGCAGAAATTGCAAACTGGGCCAAACAGGAGGTTAAAGGCGCTGACTCTCCAAGTGGGGAGAGTGTTAGTAAAGTGTCTGGAATGTTGCACCCGAGTACCAGTGGAGCAAAACTGAGACATATTTGAACACGTCTCCCGTTCACACGGTTGATCATACTCTGGGTTCCACATGCATGTTTTAGCTGAAGGAAGAATACCTTAAACCTGGAGAGTTGAGACCCGTGTAATGGGTACCATGCAATATGACTTCAAAGGGTCTTCATTTGCTCACCGAACCTCTCCAATCCTATCACTGCTGCGTTTATGCCCCTGTACACACGCTTGATTCTCTTTTGGAGACATAGCAATCCATAGGTTTTAAGATACTTACTAGTCAGGTACATTCTTAGGCGTTTAATATGGGGTGTTGAGTCCATTTCGTTGAGCAAGGAGTAGCTCTTGTCTATTCCATATTTGGCTTAAGGAACTTTATCTGTGCTCATTGCAATCTCTGGTTTTATGCAGCACCCCAACTCACCTTTACCCTTAAGCAAGCATAAGTTGGTTTTCTAAATTTGAGACCCTGTTCTGTTTTGGAATTCAGTTCCTGTGTAGCCAAGTTTACATTCCGTGTATTAGTGATATCTTATGATGTTTCTTTTTCTGTGTGACTTATTTTAGTTAGAATCATCGTACCTGAATCCACTCATTATGCTGCTACGGGCCTGATGACATAGATTTCATTGCTGAGTGATATTGCTTTGTAAGTAAATACCACAACTTCTTTATCCATTTTTCACTTTCTGCGATGTTGAACTTGTACGGTAAACGAGGTTCTTGTAAACAGAGGCGTCCCAAACTTTGGGGTGGCTGTGTCTTTTTGATTTTAATTTCCCTAAGCTATAGGACCATAAGTGGAAGTGCCCTAGGCTCTGTTGCTTTGTTTTTTAGATGTTTCAGGAAACACCATACACTTCTCCCGAGTGTCTGTTGGCAATTTACATCCCGCCCATCAGCATAACAAGGCTCCCAGTTCTCCATGGCCTGTCCTGCCTTTCTGGATTTTACACTTTTTTCAGATGGCCCTTTTGACCGGGGGGAAGTGAGACTTCATTGTAGTGCAGATTTCCTTTGCAAGCTTGCTTGGTTGGCCAAAAAGGGCGTATGCGTTTTTTCCTGAATATATTCAGGAAAAAACGCATACGCCCTTTTTGGCCAAGTGCATCATTGTGGACGTTCTGCCTCTTTTCCTATGCTTTCAATGCAATTCCAGTCTACCTCCTGAAATCGGTTTCCTGCAATTCTGCCCCGCTTTCAAGTCCTCTTGGCAGCCTTACTTCAGTATATTTTTGGACGATAGCTGTCATTTATAACTCTGCACGTTTGTGAATTACAGTGCACCTGAGCTCCTTTCTTCAACTCGCTTTCTTTTGAGCTGGCCGCAACACCGCAGGATGGCTTCAGGCCCTAATCTGGTTCCGGCACGGCATGCTGAGCCTTTGGTTATTTCCTCTTCCTGGTGGTAAATGAGAGTTAAATTTGCCCGTCCAGACACCTCCAACTAGTCTCTCATTGGTTCTCCCTATTCCTGTTCATCTTCCGCAGAAATTGCAAACTGGGCCAAACAGGAGGTTAAAGGCGCTGACTCTCCAAGTGGGGAGAGTGTTAGTAAAGCGTCTGGAATGTTGCACCCGAGTACCAGTGGAGCAAAACTGAGACATATTTGAACACGTCTCCCGTTCACACGGTTGATCATACTCTGGGTTCCACATGCATGTTTTAGCTGAAGGAAGAATACCTTAAACCTGGAGAGTTGAGACCCGTGTAATGGGTACCATGCAATATGACTTCAAAGGGTCTTCATTTGCTCACCGAACCTCTCCAATCCTATCACTGCTGCGTTTATGCCCCTGTACACACGCTTGATTCTCTTTTGGAGACATAGCAATCCATAGGTTTTAAGATACTTACTAGTCAGGTACATTCTTAGGCGTTTAATATGGGGTGTTGAGTCCATTTCGTTGAGCAAGGAGTAGCTCTTGTCTATTCCATATTTGGCTTAGGAACTTTATCTGTGCTCATTGCAATCTCTGGTTTTATGCAGCACCCCAACTCACCTTTACCCTTAAGCAAGCATAAGTTGGTTTTCTAAATTTGAGACCCTGTTCTGTTTTGGAATTCAGTTCCTGTGTAGCCAAGTTTACATTCCGTGTATTAGTGATATCTTATGATGTTTCTTTTTCTGTGTGACTTATTTTAGTTAGAATCATCGTACCTGAATCCACTCATTATGCTGCTACGGGCCTGATGACATAGATTTCATTGCTGAGTGATATTGCTTTGTAAGTAAATACCACAACTTCTTTATCCATTTTTCACTTTCTGCGATGTTGAACTTGTATGGTAAACGAGGTTCTTGTAAACAGAGGCGTCCCAAACTTTGGGGTGGCTGTGTCTTTTTGATTTTAATTTCCCTAAGCTATAGGACCATAAGTGGAAGTGCCCTAGGCTCTGTTGCTTTGTTTTTTAGATGTTTCAGGAAACACCATACACTTCTCCCGAGTGTCTGTTGGCAATTTACATCCCGCCCATCAGCATAACAAGGCTCCCAGTTCTCCATGGCCTGTCCTGCCTTTCTGGATTTTACACTTTCTTCAGATGGCCCTTTTGACCGGGGGGAAGTGAGACTTCATTGTAGTGCAGATTTCCTTTGCAAGCTTGCTTGGTTGGCCAAAAAGGGCGTATGCGTTTTTTCCTGAATATATTCAGGAAAAAACGCATACGCCCTTTTTGGCCAAATGCATCATGGTGGACGTTCTGCCTCTTTTCCTATGCTTTCAATGCAATTCCAGTCTACCTCCTGAAATCGGTTTCCTGCAATCCTGCCCCGCTTTCAAGTCCTCTTGGCAGCCTTACTTCAGTATATTTTTGGACGATAGCTGTCATTTATAACTCTGCAGGTTTGTGAATTACAGTGCCCCTGAGCTCCTTTCTTCAACTCGCTTTCTTTTGAGCTGGCCGCAACACCGCAGGATGGCTTCAGGCCCTAATCTGGTTCCGGCACGGCATGCTGAGCCTTTGGTTATTTCCTCTTCCTGGTGGTAAATGAGAGTTAAATTTGCCCGTCCAGACACCTCCAGCTAGTCTCTCATTGGTTCTCCCTATTCCTGTTCATCTTCCGCAGAAATTGCAAACTGGGCCAAACAGGAGGTTAAAGGCGCTGACTCTCCAAGTGGGGAGAGTGTTAGTAAAGCGTCTGGAATGTTGCACCCGAGTACCAGTGGAGCAAAACTGAGACATATTTGAACACGTCTCCCGTTCACACGGTTGATCATACTCTGGGTTCCACATGCATGTTTTAGCTGAAGGAAGAATACCTTAAACCTGGAGAGTTGAGACCCGTGTAATGGGTACCATGCAATATGACTTCAAAGGGTCTTCATTTGCTCACCGAACCTCTCCAATCCTATCACTGCTGCGTTTATGCCCCTGTACACACGCTTGATTCTCTTTTGGAGACATAGCAATCCATAGGTTTTAAGATACTTACTAGTCAGGTACATTCTTAGGCGTTTAATATGGGGTGTTGAGTCCATTTCGTTGAGCAAGGAGTAGCTCTTGTCTATTCCATATTTGGCTTAGGAACTTTATCTGTGCTCATTGCAATCTCTGGTTTTATGCAGCACCCCAACTCACCTTTACCCTTAAGCAAGCATAAGTTGGTTTTCTAAATTTGAGACCCTGTTCTGTTTTGGAATTCAGTTCCTGTGTAGCCAAGTTTACATTCCGTGTATTAGTGATATCTTATGATGTTTCTTTTTCTGTGTGACTTATTTTAGTTAGAATCATCGTACCTGAATCCACTCATTATGCTGCTACGGGCCTGATGACATAGATTTCATTGCTGAGTGATATTGCTTTGTAAGTAAATACCACAACTTCTTTATCCATTTTTCACTTTCTGCGATGTTGAACTTGTACGGTAAACGAGGTTCTTGTAAACAGAGGCGTCCCAAACTTTGGGGTGGCTGTGTCTTTTTGATTTTAATTTCCCTAAGCTATAGGACCATAAGTGGAAGTGCCCTAGGCTCTGTTGCTTTGTTTTTTAGATGTTTCAGGAAACACCATACACTTCTCCCGAGTGTCTGTTGGCAATTTACATCCCGCCCATCAGCATAACAAGGCTCCCAGTTCTCCATGGCCTGTCCTGCCTTTCTGGATTTTACACTTTTTTCAGATGGCCCTTTTGACCGGGGGGAAGTGAGACTTCATTGTAGTGCAGATTTCCTTTGCAAGTTTGCTTGGTTGGCCAAAGAGGGCGTATGCGTTTCTTCCTGAATATATTCAGGAAAAAACGCATACGCCCTTTTTGTCCAAGTGCATCATTGTGGACGTTCGGGCTCTTTTCCTATGCTTTCAATGCAATTCCAGTCTACCTCCTGAAATCGGTTTCCTGCAATTCTGCCCCGCTTTCAAGTCCTCTTGGCAGCCTTACTTCAGTATATTTTTGGACGATAGCTGTCATTTATAACTCTGCAGGTTGGTGAATTACAGTGCCCCTGAGCTCTTTTCTTAAACTCACTTTCTTGTGACCTGGCCGCAACACCGCAGGATGGCTTCAGGCCCTAATCTGGTTCCGACATGGCACGCTGAGCCTTTGGTTAATTCCTCTTCCTGGTGGGAAATGAGAGTTAAATTTGCCCGTCCAGACACCTCCAGGTAGTCTCTCATTGGTTCTCGTTATTCCTGTTCATCTTCCGCAGAAATTGCAAACTGGGCCAAACAGGAGGTTAAAGGTGCTGACTCTCCAAGTTGGGAGAGTGATAGTAAAGCGTCTGGAATGTTGCACCCGAGTACCAGGGTACGAAAACTGAGACATATTTGAACACGTCTCCCCTTCACACGGTTGATCATACTCTGGGCTTCACATGCATGTTTTAGCTGAAGGAAGAATCCCTTAAACCTGGAGAGTTGAGACCCGTGGAATGGGTACCATGCAATATGACTTCAAAGGGTCTTCATTTGCTCACCGAACCTCTCCAATCCTATCACTGCTGCGTTTATGCCCCTGTACACATGCTTGATTCTCTTTCGGAGAAATAGCAATCCATAGGTTTTAAGATACTTACTAGTCAGGTACATTCTTTGGCGTTTAATATGCGGTGTTGAGTCCATTTCGTTGAGCAAGGAGTAGCTCTTGTCTATTCCATATTTGGCTTAAGGAACTTTATCTGTGCTCATTGCAATCTCTGGTTTTATGCAGCACCCCAACTCACCTTTCCCCTTAAGCAAGCATAAGTTGGTTTTCTAAATTTGAGACCCTGTTCTGTTCTGTAATTCAGTTCCTGTGTAACCAAGTTTACATTCCGTGTATTACTGATATCTTATGAAGTTTCTATTTCTGTGTGACTTATTTCAGTTAGAATCATCATACCTGTATCCACTTATTGTGCTGCTAAGGGCCTGATGACATAGATTTCATTGCTGAGTGATATTGCTTTGTAAGTACATAGCACAACTTCTTTATCCATTTTTCACTTTCTGCGATGTTGAACTTGTACTGTAAACGTGGTTCTTGTAAACAGAGGCGTCCCAAACTTTGGGGTGGCTGTGTCTTTTTGATTTTAATTTCCCTAAGCTATAGGACCATAAGTGGAAGTGCCCTAGGCTCTGTTGCTTTGTTTTTTAGATGTTTCAGGAAACAGCATACACTTCTCCCAAGTGTCTGTTGGCAATTTACATCCCGCCCATCAGCATAACAAGGTTCCCAGTTCTCCATGGCCTGTCCTGCCTTTCTGGATTTTACACTTTTTTCACATGGCCCTTTTTACCGGGGGGAAGTGAGACTTCATTGTAGTGCAGATTTCCTTTGCAAGTTTGCTTGGTTGGCCAAAAAGGGCGTATGCGTTTTTTCCTGAATATATTCAGGAAAAAACGCATATGCCATTTTTGGCCAAGTGCATCATGGTGAACGTTCTGCCTCTTTTCCTATGTTTTTAATGCAATTCCGGTGTACCTCCTGAAATCGGTTTCCGGCAATTCTGCCCCGCTTTCAAGTCCTCTTGGCAGCCTTACTTCAGTATATTTTTGGACGATAGCTGTCATTTATAACTCTGCAGGTTTGTGAATTACAGTGCCCCTGAGCTCCTTTCTTCAACTCGCTTTCTTGTGACCTGGCCGCAACACCGCAGGATGGCTTCAGGCCCTAATCTGGTTCCGGCACGGCATGCTGAGCCTTTGGTTATTTCCTCTTCCTGGTGGGAAATGAGAGTTAAATTTGCCCGTCCAGACACCTCCAGCTAGTCTCTCATTGGTTCTCGCTATTCCTGTTCATCTTCCGCAGAAATTGCAAACTGGGCCAAACAGGAGGTTAAAGGCGCTGAGTCTCCAAGTGGGGAGAGTGTTAGTAAAGCGTCTGGAATGTTGCACCTGAGTACCAGGGGAGGAAAACTGAGACATATTTGTACACGTCTCCCGTTCACACGGTTGATCATACTCTGGGTTCCACATACATGTTTTAGCTGAAGGAAGAATACCTTAAACCTGGAGAGTTGAGATCCGTGGAATGGGTACCATGCAATAGGACTTCAAAGGGTCTTCATTTGCTCACTGAACCTCTCCAATCCTATCACTGCTGCATTTATGCCCCTGTATACACGCTTGATTCTCTTTTGGAGACATAGCAATCCATAGGTTTTAAGATCCTTACTAGTCAGCTACATTCTTAGGCGTTTAATATGGGGTGTTGAGTCCATTTCGTTGAGCAAGGAGTAGCTCTTGTCTATTCCATATTTGGCTTAAGGAACTTTATCTGTGCTCATTTCAATCTCTGGTTTTATGCAGCACCCCAACTCACCTTTCCCCTTAAGCAAGCATAAGTTGGTTTTCTAAATTTGAGACCCTGTTCTGTTTTGGAATTCAGTTCCTGTGTAGCCAAGTTTACATTCCGTGTATTAGTGATATCTTATGATGTTTCTTTTTCTGTGTGACTTATTTCAGTTAGAATCATCGTACCTGAATCCACTCATTATGCTGCTACGGGCCTGATGACATAGATTTCATTGCTGAGTGATACTGCATTGTACGTAAGTACCACAAGTTCTTTATCCATTTTTCACTTTCTGTGATATTGAACTTGTAAGGTAAACGAGGTTCTTGTAAACAGAGGCGTCCCAAACTTTGGGGTGGCTGTGTCTCTTTGATTTTAATTTCCCTAAGCTATAGGACCATAAGTGGAAGTGCCCTAGGCTCTGTTGCTTTGTGTTTTAGATGTTTCAGGAAACACCATACACTTCTCCCGAGTGTCTGTTGGCAATTTACATCCCGCCCATCAGCATAACAAGGCTCCCAGTTCTCCATGGCCTGTCCTGCCTTTCTGGATTTTACACTTTCTTCAGATGGCCCTTTTGACCGGGGGGAAGTGAGACTTCATTGTAGTGCAGATTTCCTTTGCAAGCTTGCTTGGTTGGCCAAAAAGGGCGTATGCGTTTTCTCCTGAATATATTCAGGAAAAAACGCATACGCCCTTTTTGGCCAAGTGCATCATGGTGGACGTTCTGCCTCTTTTCCTATGCTTTCAATGCAATTCCAGTCTACCTCCTGAAATCGGTTTCCTGCAATTCTGCCCCGCTTTCAAGTCCTCTTGGCAGCCTTACTTCAGTATATTTTTGGACGATAGCTGTCATTTATAACTCTGCAGGTTTGTGAATTACAGTGCCCCTGAGCTCCTTTCTTCAACTCGCTTTCTTGTGACCTGGCCGCAACACCGCAGGATGGCTTCAGGCCCTAATCTGGTTCCGGCACGGCACGCTGAGCCATTGGTTATTTCCTCTTCCTGCTGGGAAATGAGAGTTAAATTTGCCCGTCCAGACACCTCCAGCTAGTCTCTCATTGGTTCTCCCTATTCCTGTTCATCTTCCGCAGAAATTGCAAACTGGGCCAAACAGGAGGTTAAAGTTGCTGACTCTCCAAGTGGGGAGAGTGTTAGTAAAGCGTCTAGAATATTGCACCCGAGTACCAGGGTACGAAAACTGAGACATATTTGAACACGTCTCCCGTTCACATGGATGATCATACTCTGGGTTCCACATGCATATTTTAGCTGAAGGAAGAATACCTTAAACCTGGAGAGTTGAGACCCGTGTAATGGGTACCATGCAATATGACTTCAAAGGGTCTTCATTTGCTCACCGAACCTCTCCAATCCTATCACTGCTGCGTTTATGCCCCTGTACACACGCTTGATTCTCTTTCGGAGACATAGCAATCCATAGGTTTTAAGATACTTACTAGTCAGGTACATTCTTAGGCGTTTAATATGCGGTGTTGAGTCCATTTCGTTGAGCAAGGAGTAGCTCTTTTCTAATCCATATTTGGCTTAAGGAACTTTATCTGTGCTCATTTCAATCTCTGGTTTTATGCAGCACCCCAACTCACCTTTACCCTTAAGCAAGCATAAGTTGGCTTTCTAAATTTGAGACCCTGTTCTGTTCTGTAATTCAGTTCCTGTGTAGCCAAGTTTACATTCCGTGTATTACTGATATCTTATGATGTTTCTTTTTCTGTGTAACTTATTTCAGTTAGAATCATCATACCTGAATCCACTCATTGTGCTGCTAAGGGCCTGATGACATAGATTTCATTGCTGAGTGATATTGCTTTGTAAGTAAATACCACAACTTCTTTATCCATTTTTCACTTTCTGCGATGTTGAACTTGTACTGTAAACGAGGTTCTTGTAAACAGAGGCGTCCCAAACTTTGGGGTGGCTGTGTCTTTTTGATTTTAATTTCCCTAAGCTATAGGACCATAAGTGGAAGTGCCCTAGGCTCTGTTGCTTTGTTTTTTAGATGTTTCAGGAAACACCATACACTTCTCCCGAGTGTCTGTTGGCAATTTACATCCCGCCCATCAGCATAACAAGGCTCCCAGTTCTCCATGGCCTGTCCTGCCTTTCTGGATTTTACACTTTTTTCAGATGGCCCTTTTGACGGGGGGGAAGTGAGACTTCATTGTAGTGCAGATCTCCTTTGCAAGTTTGCTTGGTTGGCCAAAAAGGGCGTATGCGTTTTTTCCTGAATATATTCAGGAAAAAACGCATACGCCCTTTTGGGCCAAGTGCATCATTGTGGACGTTCTGCCTCTTTTCCTATGCTTTCAATGCAATTCCAGTCTACCTCCTGAAATCGGTTTCCTGCAATTCTGCCCCGCTTTCAAGTCCTCTTGGCAGACTTACTTCAGTATATTTTTGGACGATAGCTGTCATTTATAACTCTGCAGGTTTGTGAATTACAGTGCCCCTGAGCTCCTTTCTTCAACTCACTTTCTTGTGACCTGGCCGCAACACCTCAGGATGGCTTCAGGCCCTAATCTGGTTCCGGCACGGCACGCTGAGCCTTTGGTTAATTCCTCTTCCTGATGGGAAATGAGAGTTAAATTTGCCCGTCCAGACACCTCCAGCTAGTCTCTCATTGGTTCTCCCTATTCCTGTTCATCTTCCGCAGAAATTGCAAACTGGACCAAACAGGAGGTTAAAGGTGCTGACTCTCCAAGTGGGGAGAGTGTTAGTAAAGCGTCTGGAATGTTGCACCCGAGTACCAGGGGAGGAAAACTGAGACATATTTGTACACGTCTCCCGTTCACACGGTTGATCATACTCTGGGCTCCACATACATGTTTTAGCTGAAGGAAGAATACCTTAAACCTGGAGAGTTGAGATCCGTGGAATGGGTACCATGCAATAGGACTTCAAAGGGTCTTCATTTGCTCACTGAACCTCTCCAATCCTATCACTGCTGCATTTATGCCCCTGTATACACGCTTGATTCTCTTTTGGAGACATAGCAATCCATAGGTTTTAAGATCCTTACTAGTCATCTACATTCTTAGGCGTTTAATATGGGGTGTTGAGTCCATTTCGTTGAGCAAGGAGTAGCTCTTGTCTATTCCATATTTGGCTTAAGGAACTTTATCTGTGCTCATTTCAATCTCTGGTTTTATGCAGCACCCCAACTCACCTTTCCCCTTAAGCAAGCATAAGTTGGTTTTCTAAATTTGAGACCCTGTTCTGTTTTGGAATTCAGTTCCTGTGTAGCCAAGTTTACATTCCGTGTATTAGTGATATCTTATGATGTTTCTTTTTCTGTGTGACTTATTTCAGTTAGAATCATCGTACCTGAATCCACTCATTATGCTGCTACGGGCCTGATGACATAGATTTCATTGCTGAGTGATACTGCATTGTACGTAAGTACCACAAGTTCTTTATCCATTTTTCACTTTCTGTGATATTGAACTTGTAAGGTAAACGAGGTTCTTGTAAACAGAGGCGTCCCAAACTTTGGGGTGGCTGTGTCTCTTTGATTTTAATTTCCCTAAGCTATAGGACCATAAGTGGAAGTGCCCTAGGCTCTGTTGCTTTGTGTTTTAGATGTTTCAGGAAACACCATACACTTCTCCCGAGTGTCTGTTGGCAATTTACATCCCGCCCATCAGCATAACAAGGCTCCCAGTTCTCCATGGCCTGTCCTGCCTTTCTGGATTTTACACTTTCTTCAGATGGCCCTTTTGACCGGGGGGAAGTGAGACTTCATTGTAGTGCAGATTTCCTTTGCAAGCTTGCTTGGTTGGCCAAAAAGGGCGTATGCGTTTTCTCCTGAATATATTCAGGAAAAAACGCATACGCCCTTTTTGGCCAAGTGCATCATGGTGGACGTTCTGCCTCTTTTCCTATGCTTTCAATGCAATTCCAGTCTACCTCCTGAAATCGGTTTCCTGCAATTCTGCCCCGCTTTCAAGTCCTCTTGGCAGCCTTACTTCAGTATATTTTTGGACGATAGCTGTCATTTATAACTCTGCAGGTTTGTGAATTACAGTGCCCCTGAGCTCCTTTCTTCAACTCGCTTTCTTGTGACCTGGCCGCAACACTGCAGGATGGCTTCAGGCCCTAATCTGGTTCCGGCACGGCACGCTGAGCCATTGGTTATTTCCTCTTCCTGCTGGGAAATGAGAGTTAAATTTGCCCGTCCAGACACCTCCAGCTAGTCTCTCATTGGTTCTCCCTATTCCTGTTCATCTTCCGCAGAAATTGCAAACTGGGCCAAACAGGAGGTTAAAGTTGCTGACTCTCCAAGTGGGGAGAGTGTTAGTAAAGCGTCTAGAATATTGCACCCGAGTACCAGGGTACGAAAACTGAGACATATTTGAACACGTCTCCCGTTCACATGGATGATCATACTCTGGGTTCCACATGCATATTTTAGCTGAAGGAAGAATACCTTAAACCTGGAGAGTTGAGACCCGTGTAATGGGTACCATGCAATATGACTTCAAAGGGTCTTCATTTGCTCACCGAACCTCTCCAATCCTATCACTGCTGCGTTTATGCCCCTGTACACACGCTTGATTCTCTTTCGGAGACATAGCAATCCATAGGTTTTAAGATACTTACTAGTCAGGTACATTCTTAGGCGTTTAATATGCGGTGTTGAGTCCATTTCGTTGAGCAAGGAGTAGCTCTTGTCTAATCCATATTTGGCTTAAGGAACTTTATCTGTGCTCATTTCAATCTCTGGTTTTATGCAGCACCCCAACTCACCTTTACCCTTAAGCAAGCATATGTTGGCTTTCTAAATTTGAGACCCTGTTCTGTTCTGTAATTCAGTTCCTGTGTAGCCAAGTTTACATTCCGTGTATTACTGATATCTTATGATGTTTCTTTTTCTGTGTAACTTATTTCAGTTAGAATCATCATACCTGAATCCACTCATTGTGCTGCTAAGGGCCTGATGACATAGATTTCATTGCTGAGTGATATTGCTTTGTAAGTAAATACCACAACTTCTTTATCCATTTTTCACTTTCTGCGATGTTGAACTTGTACTGTAAACGAGGTTCTTGTAAACAGAGGCGTCCCAAACTTTGGGGTGGCTGTGTCTTTTTGATTTTAATTTCCCTAAGCTATAGGACCATAAGTGGAAGTGCCCTAGGCTCTGTTGCTTTGTTTTTTAGATGTTTCAGGAAACACCATACACTTCTCCCGAGTGTCTGTTGGCAATTTACATCCCGCCCATCAGCATAACAAGGCTCCCAGTTCTCCATGGCCTGTCCTGCCTTTCTGGATTTTACACTTTTTTCAGATGGCCCTTTTGACGGGGGGGAAGTGAGACTTCATTGTAGTGCAGATCTCCTTTGCAAGTTTGCTTGGTTGGCCAAAAAGTGCGTATGCGTTTTTTCCTGAATATATTCAGGAAAAAACGCATACGCCCTTTTGGGCCAAGTGCATCATTGTGGACGTTCTGCCTCTTTTCCTATGCTTTCAATGCAATTCCAGTCTACCTCCTGAAATCGGTTTCCTGCAATTCTGCCCCGCATTCAAGTCCTCTTGGCAGACTTACTTCAGTATATTTTTGGACGATAGCTGTCATTTATAACTCTGCAGGTTTGTGAATTACAGTGCCCCTGAGCTCCTTTCTTCAACTCACTTTCTTGTGACCTGGCCGCAACACCTCAGGATGGCTTCAGGCCCTAATCTGGTTCCGGCACGGCACGCTGAGCCTTTGGTTAATTCCTCTTCCTGATGGGAAATGAGAGTTAAATTTGCCCGTCCAGACACCTCCAGCTAGTCTCTCATTGGTTCTCCCTATTCCTGTTCATCTTCCGCAGAAATTGCAAACTGGACCAAACAGGAGGTTAAAGGTGCTGACTCTCCAAGTGGGGAGAGTGTTAGTAAAGCGTCTGGAATGTTGCACCCGAGTACCAGGGGAGGAAAACTGAGACATATTTGAACACGTCTCCCGTTCACACGGTTGATCATACTCTGGGTTCCACATGCATGTTTTAGCTGAAGGAAGAATCCCTTAAACCTGGGTAGTTGAAACCCGTGGAATGGGTACCATGCAATAGGACTTCAAAGGGTCTTCATTTTCTCACCGAACCTCTCCAATCCTATCACTGTTGCGTTTATGCCCCTGTACACACGCTTGATTCTCTTTCGGAGACATAGCAATCCATAGGTTTTAAGATACTTACTAGTCAGGTACATTCTTAGGCGTTTAATATGGGGTGTTGGGTCCATTTCGTTGAGCAAGGAGTAGCTCTTGTCTATTCCATATTTGGCTTAAGGAACTTTATCTGTGCTCATTTCAATCTCTGTTTTTATGCAGCACCCCAACTCACCTTTCCCCTTAAGCAAGCATAAGTTGTTTTTCTAAATTTGAGACCCTGTTCTGTTTTGGAATTCAGTTCCTGTGTAGCCAAGTTTACATTCCGTGTATTAGTGATATCTTATGATGTTTCTTTTTCTGTGTGACTTATTTCAGTTAGAATCATCGTACCTGAATCCACTCATTATGCTGCTACGGGCCTGATGACATAGATTTCATTGCTGAGTGATACTGCATTGTACGTAAGTACCACAAGTTCTTTATCCATTTTTCACTTTCTGTGATATTGAACTTGTACGGTAAACGAGGTTCTTGTAAACAGAGGCGTCCCAAACTTTGGGGTGGCTGTGTCTTTTAGATTTTAATTTCCCTAAGCTATAGGACCATATGTGGAAATGCCCTAGGCTCTGTTGCTTTGTGTTTTAGATGTTTCAGGAAACACCATACACTTCTCCTGAGTGTCTGTTGACAATTTACATCACGCCCATCAGCATAACAAGGCTCCCAGTTCTCCATGGCCTGTCCTGCCTTTCTGGATTTTACACTTTTTTCAGATGGCCCTTTTGACCGGGGGGAAGTGAGACTTCATTGTAGTGAAGATTTCCATTGCAAGTTTGCTTGGTTGGCCAAAAAGGGCGTATGCGTTTTTTCCTGAATATATTCAGGAAAAAACGTATACGCCCTTTTGGACCAAGTGCATCATTGTGGACGTTCTGCCTCTTTTCCTATGCTTTCAATGCAATTCCAGTCTACCTCCTGAAATCGGTTTCCTGCAATTCTGCCCCGCTTTCAATTCCTCTTGGCAGCCTTACTTCAGTATATTTTTGGACGATAGCTGTCATTTATAACTCTGCAGGTTTGTGAATTACAGTGCCCCTGAGCTCCTTTCTTCAACTCGCTTTCTTGTGACCTGGTCGCAACACCGCAGGATGGCTTCAGGCCCTAATCTGGTTCCAGCACGGCACGCTGAGCCTTTGGTTAATTCCTCTTCCTGGTGGGAAATGAGAGTTAAATTTGCCCGTCCAGACACCCCCAGCTAGTCTCTCATTGGTTCTCCCTATTCCTGTTCATCTTCCGCAGAAATTGCAAACTGGGCCAAACAGGAGGTTAAAGGGACGGACTCTCCAAGGCGGGAGAGTGTTATTAAAGCGTCTGGAATGTTGCACCCGAGTACCAGGGGAGGAAAACTGAGACATATTTGAACACGTCTCCCGTTCACATGGTTGATCATACTCTAGGTTCCACATGCATGTTTTAGCTGAAGGAAGAATACCTTAAACCTGGAGAGTTGAGACCCGTGGAATGGGTAACATGCAATATGACTTCAAAGGGTATTCATTTGCTCACCAAACCTCTCCAATCCTATCACTGCTGCGTTTATGCCCCTGTACACACGCTTGATTCTCTTTTGGAGACATAGCAATCCATAGGTTTTAAGATACTTTCTAGTCAGGTACATTCTTAGGCATTTAATATGGGGTGTTGAGTCCATTTCGTTGAACAAGGAGCAGCTCTTGTCTATTCCATATTTGGCTTAAGGAACTTTATCTGTGCTCATTTCAATCTCTGGTTTTATGCAGCACCCCAACTCACCTTTCCCCTTAAGCAAGCATAAGTTGGTTTTCTAAATTTGAGACCCTGTTCTGTTTTGGAATTCAGTTCCTGTGTAGCCAAGTTTACATTCCGTGTATTAGTGATATCTTATGATGTTTCTTTTTCTGTGTGACTTATTTCAGTTAGAATCATCGTACCTGAATCCACTCATTATGCTGCTACGGGCCTGATGACATAGATTTCATTGCTGAGTGATACTGCATTGTACGTAAGTACCACAAGTTCTTATCCATTTTTCACTTTCTGTGATATTGAACTTGTACTGTAAACGAGGTTCTTGTAAACAGAGGCGTCCCAAACTTTGGGGTGGCTGTGTCTTTTTGATTTTAATTTCCCTAAGCTATAGGACCATAAGTGGAAGTGCCCTAGGCTCTGTTGTTTTGTTTTTTAGATGTTTCAGGAAACACCATACACTTCTCCCGAGTGTCTGTTGGCAATTTACATCCCGCCCATCAGCATAACAAGGCTCCCAGTTCTCCATGGCCTGTCCTGCCTTTCTGGATTTTACACTTTTTTCAGATGGCCCTTTTGACCGGGGGGAAGTGAGACTTCATTGTAGTGCAGATTTCCTTTGCAAGTTTGCTTGGTTGGCCAAAAAGTGCGTATGCGTTTTTTCCTGAATATATTCAGGAAAAAACGCATACGCCCTTTTTGGCCAAGTGCATCATTGTGGACGTTCTGCCTCTTTTCCTATGCTTTCAATGCAATTCCAGTCTACCTCCTGAAATCGGTTTCCTGCAATTCTGCCCCGCTTTCAAGTCCTCTTGGCAGCCTTACTTCAGTATATTTTTGGACGATAGCTGTCATTTATAACTCTGCAGGTTTCTGAATTACAGTGCCCCAGAGCTCCTTTCTTCAACTCGCTTTCTTGTGACCTGGCCGCAATACCGCAGGATGGCTTCAGGCCCTAATCTGATTCCGGCACGGCACGCTGAGCCTTTGCTTAATTCCTCTTCCTGGTGGGAAATGAGAGTTAAATTTGCCCGTCCAGACACCTCCAGCTAGTCTCTCATTGGTTCTCGCTATTCCTGTTCATCTTCCGCAGAAATTGCAAACTGGGCCAAACAGGAGGTTAAAGGCGCTGACTCTCCAAGTGGGGAGAGTGTTAGTAAAGCGTCTAGAATGTTGCACCCGAGTAACAAGGGAAGAAAACTGAGACATATTTGAACACGTCTCCCGTTCACATGGTTGATCATACTCTGGGTTCCACATGCATGTTTTAGCTGAAGGAAGAATACCTTAAACCTGGAGAGCTGAGACCCTTGGAATGGGTACCATGCAATATGACTTCAAAGGGTCTTCATTTGCTCACCGAACCTCTCCAATCCTATCACTGCTGCGTTTATGCCCCTGTACACACGCTTGATTCTCGTTTGGAGACATAACAATCCACAGGTTTTAAGATACTTACTAGTCAGGTACATTCTTAGGCGTTTAATATGGGGTGTTGAGTCCATTTCGTTGAGCAAGGAGTAGCTCTTGTCTATTCCATATTTGGCTTAAGGAACTTTATCTGTGCTCATTTCGATCTCTGGTTTTATGCAGCACCCCAACTCACCTTTACCCTTAAGCAAGCATAAGTTGGTTTTCTAAATTTGAGACCCTCTTCTGTTCTGTAATTCAGTTCCTGTGTAGCCAAGTTTACATTCCGTGTATTAGTGATATCTTATGATGTTTCTTTTTCTGTGTGACTTATTTCAGTTAGAATCATCGTACCTGAATCCACTCATTATGCTGCTACGGGCCTGATGACATAGATTTCATTGCTGAGTGATACTGCATTGTACGTAAGTACCACAAGTTCTTTATCCATTTTTCACTTTCTGTGATATTGAACTTGTACGGTAAACGAGGTTCTTGTAAACAGAGGCGTCCCAAACTTTGGGGTGGCTGTGTCTTTTTGATTTTAATTTCCCTAAGCTATAGGACCATAAGTGGAAGTGCCCTAGGCTCTGTTGCTTTGTTTTTTAGATGTTTCAGGAAACACCATACACTTCTCCCGAGTGTCTGTTGGCAATTTACATCCCGCCCATCAGCATAACAAGGCTCCCAGTTCTCCATGGCCTGTCCTGCCTTTCTGGATTTTACACTTTTTTCAGATGGCCCTTTTGACCGGGTGGAAGTGAGACTTCATTGTAGTGCAGATTTCCTTTGCAAGTTTGCTTGGTTGGCCAAAAAGGGCGTATGCGTTTTTTCCTGAATATATTCAGGAAAAAATGCATACGCCCTTTTTGGCCAAGTGCATCATTGTGGACGTTCTGCCTCTTTTCCTATGCTTTCAATGGAATTCCAGTCTACCTCCTGAAATCGGTTTCCTGCAATTCTGCCCCGCTTTCAAGTCCTCTTGGCAGCCTTACTTCAGTATATTTTTGGACGATAGCTGTCATTTATAACTCTGCAGGTTTGTGAATTACAGTGCCCCTGAGCTCCTTTCTTCAACTCGCTTTCTTGTGACCTGGCCGCAACACCGCAGGATGGCTTCAGGCCCTAATCTGGTTCCGGCACGGCACGCTGAGCCTTTGGTTATTTCCTCTTCCTGGTGGGAAATGAGAGTTAAATTTGCCCGTCCAGACACCTCCAGCTAGTCTCTCATTGGTTCTCCCTATTCCTGTTCATCTTCCGCAGAAATTGCAAACTGGGCCAAACAGGAGGTTAAAGGGACTGACTCTCCAAGTCGGGAGAGTGTTAGTAAAGCGTCTGGAAAGTTGCACCCGAGTACCAGGGTACGAAAACTGAGACATATTTGAACACGTCTCCCGATCACATGGTTGATCATACTCTACGTTCCACATGCATGTTTTAGCTGAAGGAAGAATACCTTAAACCTGGGTAGTTGAAACCCGTGGAATGGGTACCATGCAATATGACTTCAAAGGGTCTTCATTTGCTCACCGAACCTCTCCAATCCTATCACTGCTGCATTTATGCCCCTGTACACGTGCTTGATTCTTTTTCGGAGACATAGCAATCCATAGGTTTTAAGATACTTACTAGTCAGGTACATTCTTAGGCGTTTAATATGCGGTGTTGTGTCCATTTCATTGAGCAAGGTGTAGCTCTTGTCTATTCCATATTTGACTTAAGGAACATTATCTGTACTCATTTCAATCTCTGGTTTTATGCAGCACCCCAACTCACCTTTCCCCTTAAGCAAGCATAAGTTGGTTTTCTAAATTTGAGACCCTGTTCTCTTTTGGAATTCAGTTCCTGTGTAGCCAAGTTTACATTCCGTGTATTAGTGATATCTTATGATGTTTCTTTTTCTGTGTGACTTATTTCAGTTAGAATCATCGTACCTGAATCCACTCATTATGCTGCAACGGGACTGATGACATAGATTTCATTGCTGAGTGATACTGCATTGTACGTAAGTACCACAAGTTCTTTATGCATTTTTCACTTTCTGTGATTTTGAACTCGTACGGTAAATGAGGTTCTTGTAAACAGAGGCGACCCAAACTTTGGGGTGGCTGTGTCTTTTTGATTTTAATTTCCCTAAGCTATAGGACCATAAGTGGATGTGCCCTAGGCTCTGTTGCTTTGTTTTTTAGATGTTTCAGGAAACACCATACACTTCTCCCGAGTGTCTGTTGGCAATTTACATCCCGCCCATCAGCATAACAAGGCTCCCAGTTCTCCATGGCCTGTCCTGCCTTTCTGGATTTTACACTTTTTTCAGATGGCCCTTTTGACCGGGGGGAAGTGAGACTTCATTGTAGTGCAGATTTCCTTTGCAAGCTTGCTTGGTTGGCCAAAAAGGGCGTATGCGTTTTTTCCTGAATATATTCAGGAAAAAACGCATACGCCCTTTTTGGCCAAGTGCATCATTGTGGACGTTCTGCCTCTTTTCCTATGCTTTCAATGCAATTCCAGTCTACCTCCTGAAATCGGTTTCCTGCAATTCTGTCCCGCTTTCAAGTCCTCTTGGCAGCCTTACTTCAGTATATTTTTGGACGATAGCTGTCATTTATAACTCTGCAGGTTTGTGAATTACAGTGCCCCTGAGCTCCTTTCTTCAACTCGCTTTCTTGTGACCTGGCCGCAACACCGCAGGATGGCTTCAGGCCCTAATCTTGTTCCGGCACGGCACGTTGAGCCTTTGGTTATTTCCTCTTCCTGGTGGGAAATGAGAGTTAAATTTGCCCGTCCAGACACCTCCAGCTAGTGTCTCATTGGTTCTCGCTATTCCTGTTCATCTTCCGCAGAAATTGCAAACTGGGCCAAACAGGAGGTTAAAGGGACTGACTCTCCAAGTCGGGAGAGTGTTAGTAAAGCGTCTGGAATGTTGCACCCGAGTACCAGGGTACGAAAACTGAGACATATTTGAACACGTCTCCCGATCACATGGTTGATCATACTCTACGTTCCACATGCATGTTTTAGCTGAAGGAAGAATACCTTAAACCTGGGTAGTTGAAACCTGTTGAATGGGTACCATGCAATATGACTTCAAAGGGTCTTCATTTGCTCACCGAACCTCTCCAATCCTATCACTGCTGCGTTTATGCCCCTGTACACATGCTTGATTCTCTTTTGGAGACATAGCAATCCATAGGTTTTAAGATACTTACTAGTCAGGTACATTCTTAGGCGTTTAATATGGGGTGTTGAGTCCATTTCGTTGAGCAAGGAGTAGCTCTTGTCTATTCCATATTTGGCTTAAGGAACTTTATCTGTGCTCATTTCAATCTCTGGTTTTATGCAGCACCCCAACTCACGTTTCCCCTTAAGCAAGCATAAGTTGGTTTTCTACATTTGAGACCCTCTTCTGTTCTGTAATTCAGTTCCTGTGTAGCCAAGTTTACATTCCGTGTATTAGTGATATCTTATGATGTTTCTTTTTCTGTGTGACTTATTTCAGTTAGAATCATCGTACCTGAATCCACTCATTATGCTGCTACGGGCCTGATGACATAGATTTCATTGCTGAGTGATACTGCATTGTACGTAAGTACCACAAGTTCTTTATGCATTTTTCACTTTCTGTGATATTGAACTCGTACGGTAAATGAGGTTCTTGTAAACAGAGGCGTCCCAAACTTTGGGGTGGCTGTGTCTTTTTGATTTTAATTTCCCTAAGCTATAGGACCATAAGTGGATGTGCCCTAGGCTCTGTTGCTTTGTTTTTTAGATGTTTCAGGAAACACCATACACTTCTCCCGAGTGTCTGTTGGCAATTTACATCCCGCCCATCAGCATAACAAGGCTCCCAGTTCTCCATGGCCTGTCCTGCCTTTCTGGATTTTACACTTTTTTCAGATGGCCCTTTTGACCGGGGGGAAGTGAGACTTCATTGTAGTGCAGATTTCCTTTGCAAGCTTGCTTGGTTGGCCAAAAAGTGCGTATGCGTTTTTTCCTGAATATATTCAGGAAAAAACGCATACGCCCTTTTTGGCCAAGTGCATCATTGTGGACGTTCTGCCTCTTTTCCTATGCTTTCAATGCAATTCCAGTCTACCTCCTGAAATCGGTTTCCTGCAATTCTGTCCAGCTTTCAAGTCCTCTTGGCAGCCTTACTTCAGTATATTTTTGGACGATAGCTGTCATTTATAACTCTGCAGGTTTGTGAATTACAGTGCCCCTGAGCTCCTTTCTTCAACTCGCTTTCTTTTGAGCTGGCCGCAACACCGCAGGATGGCTTCAGGCCCTAATCTGGTTCCGGCATGGCACGCTGAGCCTTTGGTTATTTCCTCTTCCTGGTGGGAAATGAGAGTTAAATTTGCCCGTCCAGACACCTCCAGCTAGTCTCTCATTGGTTCTCGCTATTCCTGTTCATCTTCCGCAGAAATTGCAAACTGGGCCAAACAGGAGGTTAAAGGGACTGACTCTCCAAGTCGGGAGAGTGTTAGTAAAGCGTCTGGAATGTTGCACCCGAGTACCAGGGTACGAAAACTGAGACATATTTGAACACGTCTCCCGATCACATGGTTGATCATACTCTACGTTCCACATGCATGTTTTAGCTGAAGGAAGAATACCTTAAACCTGGGTAGTTGAAACCCGTTGAATGGGTACCATGCAATATGACTTCAAAGGGTCTTCATTTGCTCACCGAACCTCTCCAATCCTATCACTGCTGCGTTTATGCCCCTGTACACATGCTTGATTCTCTTTTGGAGACATAGCAATCCATAGGTTTTAAGATACTTACTAGTCAGGTACATTCTTAGGCGTTTAATATGGGGTGTTGAGTCCATTTCGTTGAGCAAGGAGTAGCTCTTGTCTATTCCATATTTGGCTTAAGGAACTTTATCTGTGCTCATTTCAATCTCTGGTTTTATGCAGCACCCCAACTCACCTTTCCCCTTAAGCAAGCATAAGTTGGTTTTCTAAATTTGAGACCCTGTTCTGTTCTGTAATTCAGTTCCTGTGTAGCCAAGTTTACATTCCGTGTATTACTGATATCTTATGATGTTTCTTTTTCTGTGTGACTTATTTCAGTTAGAATCATCATACCTGAATCCACTCATTGTGCTGCTAAGGGCCTGATGACATAGATTTCATTGCTGAGTGATATTGCTTTGTAAGTAAATACCACAAGTTCTTTATCCATTTTTCACTTTCTGCGATGTTGAACTTGTACTGTAAACGAGGTTCTTGTAAACAGAGGCGTCCCAAACTTTGGGGTGGCTGTGTCTTTTTGATTTTAATTTCCCTAAGCTATAGGACCATAAGTGGAAGTGCCCTAGGCTCTGTTGCTTAGTTTTTTAGATGTTTCAGGAAACACCATACACTTCTCCCGAGTGTCTGTTGGCAATTTACATCCCGCCCATCAGCATAACAAGGCTCCCAGTTCTCCATGGCCTGTCCTGCCTTTCTGGATTTTACACTTTTTTCAGATGGCCCTTTTGACCGGGGGGAAGTGAGACTTCATTGTAGTGCAGATTTCCTTTGCAAGCTTGCTTGGTTGGCCAAAAAGGGCGTATGCGTTTTTTCCTGAATATATTCAGGAAAAAACGCATACGCCCTTTTTGGCCAAGTGCATCATTGTGGACGTTCTGCCTCTTTTCCTATGCTTTCAATGCAATTCCAATCTACCTCCTGAAATCGGTTTCCTGCAATTCTGCCCCGCTTTCAAGTCCTCTTGGCAGCCTTACTTCAGTATATTTTTGGACGATAGCTGTCATTTATAACTCTGCAGGTTTGTGAATTACAGTGCCCCTTAGCTCCTTTCTTCAACTCGCTTTCTTGTGACCTGGCCGCAACACCGCAGGATGGCTTCAGGCCCTAATCTGTTTCCGGCACGGCATGCTGAGCCTTTGGTTAATTCCTCTTCCTGGTGGGAAATGAGAGTTAAATTTGCCCGTCCAGACACCTCCAGCTAGTCTCTCATTGGTTCTCCCTATTCCTGTTCATCTTCCGCAGAAATTGCAAACTGGGCCAAACAGGAGGTTAAAGGGACTGACTCTCCAAGTCGGGAGAGTGTTAGTAAAGCGTCTGGAATGTTGCACCCGAGTACCAGGGTACGAAAACTGAGACATATTTGAACACGTCTCCCGATCACATGGTTGTTCATACTCTGGGTTCCACATGCATGTTTTTGCTGAAGGAAGAATACCTTAAAACTGGAGAGTTGAGACCCGTGGAATGGGTACCATGAAATATGACTTCAAAGGGTCTTCATTTGCTCACCGAACCTCTCCAATCCTATCACTGCTGCGTTTATGCCCCTGTACACACGCTTGATTCTCGTTTGGAGACATAAAAATCCACAGGTTTTAAGATACTTACTAGTCAGGTACATTCTTAGGCGTTTAATATGCAGTGTTGAGTCCATTTCGTTGAGCAAGGAGTAGCTCTTGTCTATTCCATATTTGACTTAAGGAACATTATCTGTGCTCATTTCAATCTCTGGTTTTATGCAGCACCCCAACACACCTTTCCCCTTAAGCAAGCATAAGTTGGTTTTCTAAATTTGAGACCCTCTTCTGTTCTGTAATTCAGTTCCTGTGTAGCCAAGTTTACATTCCGTGTATTAGTGATATCTTATGATGTTTCTTTTTCTGTGTGACTTATTTCAGTTAGAATCATCATACCTGAATCCACTCATTATGCTGCTACGGGCCTGATGACATAGATTTCATTGCTGAGTGATACTGCATTGTACGTAAGTACCACATGTTCTTTATGCATTTTTCACTTTCTGTGATATTGAACTCGTATGGTAAACGAGGTTCTTGTAAACAGAGGCGTCCCAAACTTTGGGGTGGCTGTGTCTTTTTGATTTTAATTTCCCTAAGCTATAGGACCATAAGTGGAAGTGCCCTAGGCTCTGTTGCTTTGTTTTATAGATGTTTCAGGAAACACCATACACTTCTCCCGAGTGTCTGTTGGCAATTTACATCCCGCCCATCAGCATAACAAGGCTCCCAGTTCTCCATGGCCTGTCCTGCCTTTCTGGATTTTACACTTTTTTCAGATGGCCCTTTTGACCGGGGGGAAGTGAGACTTCATTGTAGTGCAGATTTCCTTTGCAAGCTTGCTTGGTTGGCCAAAAAGGGCGTATGCGTTTTTTCCTGAATATATTCAGGAAAAAACGCATACGCCCTTTTTGGCCAAGTGCATCATTGTGGACGTTCTGCCTCTTTTCCTATGCTTTCAATGCAATTCCAATCTACCTCCTGAAATCGGTTTCCTGCAATTCTGCCCCGCTTTCAAGTCCTCTTGGCAGCCTTACTTCAGTATATTTTTGGACGATAGCTGTCATTTATAACTCTGCAGGTTTGTGAATTACAGTGCCCCTGAGCTCCTTTCTTCAACTCGCTTTCTTGTGACCTGGCCGCAACACCGCAGGATGGCTTCAGGCCCTAATCTGTTTCCGGCACGGCATGCTGAGCCTTTGGTTAATTCCTCTTCCTGGTGGGAAATGAGAGTTAAATTTGCCCGTCCAGACACCTCCAGCTAGTCTCTCATTGGTTCTCCCTATTCCTGTTCATCTTCCGCAGAAATTGCAAACTGGGCCAAACAGGAGGTTAAAGGGACTGACTCTCCAAGTCGGGAGAGTGTTAGTAAAGCGTCTGGAATGTTGCACCCGAGTACCAGGGTACGAAAACTGAGACATATTTGAACACGTCTCCCGATCACATGGTTGTTCATACTCTGGGTTCCACATGCATGTTTTTGCTGAAGGAAGAATACCTTAAAACTGGAGAGTTGAGACCCGTGGAATGGGTACCATGAAATATGACTTCAAAGGGTCTTCATTTGCTCACCGAACCTCTCCAATCCTATCACTGCTGCGTTTATGCCCCTGTACACACGCTTGATTCTCGTTTGGAGACATAAAAATCCACAGGTTTTAAGATACTTACTAGTCAGGTACATTCTTAGGCGTTTAATATGCAGTGTTGAGTCCATTTCGTTGAGCAAGGAGTAGCTCTTGTCTATTCCATATTTGACTTAAGGAACATTATCTGCGCTCATTTCAATCTCTGGTTTTATGCAGCACCCCAACACACCTTTCCCCTTAAGCAAGCATAAGTTGGTTTTCTAAATTTGAGACCCTCTTCTGTTCTGTAATTCAGTTCCTGTGTAGCCAAGTTTACATTCCGTGTATTAGTGATATCTTATGATGTTTCTTTTTCTGTGTGACTTATTTCAGTTAGAATCATCATACCTGAATCCACTCATTATGCTGCTACGGGCCTGATGACATAGATTTCATTGCTGAGTGATACTGCATTGTACGTAAGTACCACATGTTCTTTATGCATTTTTCACTTTCTGTGATATTGAACTCGTATGGTAAACGAGGTTCTTGTAAACAGAGGCGTCCCAAACTTTGGGGTGGCTGTGTCTTTTTGATTTTAATTTCCCTAAGCTATAGGACCATAAGTGGAAGTGCCCTAGGCTCTGTTGCTTTGTTTTATAGATGTTTCAGGAAACACCATACACTTCTCCCGAGTGTCTGTTGGCAATTTACATCCCGCCCATCAGCATAACAAGGCTCCCAGTTCTCCATGGCCTGTCCTGCCTTTCTGGATTTTACACTTTTTTCAAATGGCCCTTTTGACCGGGGGGAAGTGAGACTTCATTGTAGTGCAGATTTCCTTTGCAAGTTTGCTTGGTTGGCCAAAAAGGGCGTATGCGTTTTTTCCTGAATATATTCAGGAAAAAACGCATACGCCCTTTTTGGCCAAGTGCATCATGGTGGACGTTCTGCCTCTTTTCCTATGCTTTCAATGCAATTCCAGTCTACCTCCTGAAATCGGTTTCCTGCAATTCTGCCCCGCTTTCAAGTCCTCTTGGCAGCCTTACTTCAGTATATTTTTGGACGATAGCTGTCATTTATAACTCTGCAGGTTTGTGAATTACTGTGCCCCTGAGCTCCTTTCTTCAACTCGCTTTCTTGTGACCTGGCCGCAACACCACAGGATGGCTTCAGGCTCTAATCTGGTTCCGGCATGGCACGCTGAGCCTTTGGTTAATTCATCTTCCTGGGGGGAAATGAGAGTTAAATTTGCCCGTCCAGACACCTCCAGCTAGTCTCTCATTGGTTCTCGCTATTCCTGTTCATCTTCCACAGAAATTGCAAACTGGGCCAAACAGGAGGTTAAAGGGACTGACTCTCCAAGTCGGGAGGGTGTTAGTAAAGCGTCTGGAATGTTGCACCCGAGTACCAGGGGACGAAAACTGAGACATATTTGAACACGTCTCCCGATCACATGGTTGATCATTCTCTAGGTTCCACATGCATGTTTTAGCTGAAGGAAGAATACTTTAAACCTGGGTAGTTGAAACCCGTGGAATGGGTACCATGCAATATGACTTCAAAGGGTCTTCATTTGCTCACCGAACCTCTCCAATCCTATCACTGCTGCGTTTATGCCCCTGTACACACGCTTGATTCTCTTTTGGAGACATAGCAATCCATAGGGTTTAAGATACTTACTAGTCAGGTACATTCTTAGGCGTTTAATATGCGGTGTTGAGTCCATTTCGTTGAGCAAGGAGTAGCTCTTGTCTATTCCATATTTGGCTTAAGGAACTTTATCTGTGCTCATTGCAATCTCTGGTTATATGCAGCACCCCAACTCACCTTTCCTTTTAAGCAAGCATAAGTTGGTTTTCTAAATTTGAGACCCTGTTCTGTTTTGGAATTCAGTTCCTGTGTAGCCAAGTTTATATTCCGTGTATTACTGATATCTTATGATGTTTCTTTTTCTGTGTGACTTATTTCAGTTAGAATCATCGTACCTGAATCCACTCATTGTGCTGCTAAGGGCCTGATGACATAGATTTCATTGCTGAGTGATATTGCTTTGTAAGTAAATACCACAACTTCTTTATCCATTTCTCACTTTCTGCGATGTTGAACTTGTACGGTAAACGAGGTTCTTGTAAACAGAGGCGTCCCAAACTTTGGGGTGGCTGTGTCTTTTTGATTTTAATTTCCCTAAGCTATAGGACCATAAGTGGAAGTGCCCTAGGCTCTGTTGCTTTGGTTTTTAGATGTTTCAGGAAACACCATACACTTCTCCCGAGTGTCTGTTGGCAATTTTCATCCCGCCCATCAGCATAACAAGGCTCCCAGTTCTCCATGGCCTGTCCTGCCTTTCTGGATTTTACACTTTTTTCAGATGGCCGTTTTGACCGGGGGGAAGTGAGACTTCATTGTAGTGCAGATTTCCTTTGCAAGCTTGCTTGGTTGGCCAAAAAGGGCGTATGCGTTTTTTCCTGAATATATTCAGGAAAAAACGCATACGCCCTTTTTGTCCAAGTGCATCATTGTGGACGTTCGGGGTCTTTTCCTATGCTTTCAATGCAATTCCAGTCTACCTCCTGAAATCGGTTTCCTGCAATTCTGCCCCGCTTTCAAGTCCTCTTGGCAGCCTTACTTCAGTATATTTTTGGACGATAGCTGTCATTTATAACTCTGCAGGTTTGTGAATTACAGTGCCCCTGAGCTCCTTTCTTCAACTCGCTTTCTTGTGACCTGGCCGCAACACCGCAGGATGGCTTCAGGCCCTAATCTGGTTCCGGCACGGCACGCTGAGCCATTGGTTATTTCCTCTTCCTGCTGGGAAATGAGAGTTAAATTTGCCCGTCCAGACACCTCCAGCTAGTCTCTCATTGGTTCTCCCTATTCCTGTTCATCTTCCGCAGAAATTGCAAACTGGGCCAAACAGGAGGTTAAAGTTGCTGACTCTCCAAGTGGGGAGAGTGTTAGTAAAGCGTCTAGAATATTGCACCCGAGTACCAGGGGAGGAAAACTGAGACATATTTGAACACGTCTCCCGTTCACATGGATGATCATACTCTGGGTTCCACATGCATATTTTAGCTGAAGGAAGAATACCTTAAACCTGGAGAGTTGAGACCCGTGTAATGGGTACCATGCAATATGACTTCAAAGGGTCTTCATTTGCTCACCGAACCTCTCCAATCCTATCACTGCTGCGTTTATGGCCCTGTACACATGCTTGAATCTCTTTTGGAGACATAGCAATCCATAGGTTTTAAGATACTTACTAGTCAGGTACATTCTTAGGCGTTTAATATGCGGTGTTGAGTCCATTTCGTTGAGCAAGGAGTAGCTCTTGTCTATTCCATATTTGGCTTAAGGAACTTTATCTGTGCTCATTTCAATCTCTGGTTTTATGCAGCACCCCAACTCACCTTTCCCCTTAAGCAAGCATAAGTTGGTTTTCTAAATTTGAGACCCTGTTCTGTTCTGTAATTCAGTTCCTGTGTAGCCAAGTTTACATTCCGTGTATTACTGATATCTTATGATGTTTCTTTTTCTGTGTGACTTATTTCAGTTAGAATCATCATACCTGAATCCACTCATTGTGCTGCTAAGGGCCTGATGACATAGATTTCATTGCTGAGTGATATTGCTTTGTAAGTAAATACCACAACTTCTTTATCCATTTTTCACTTTCTGCGATGTTGAACTTGTACTGTAAACGAGGTTCTTGTAAACAGAGGCGTCCCAAACTTTGGGGTGGCTGTGTCTTTTTGATTTTAATTTCCCTAAGCTATAGGACCATAAGTGGAAGTGCCCTAGGCTCTGTTGCTTTGTTTTTTAGATGTTTCAGGAAACACCATACACTTCTCCCTAGTGTCTGTTGGCAATTTACATCCCGCCCATCAGCATAACAAGGCTCCCAGTTCTCCATGGCCTGTCCTGCCTTTCTGGATTTTACACTTTTTTCAGATGGCCCTTTTGACCGGGGGGAAGTGAGACTTCATTGTAGTGCAGATTTCCTTTGCAAGCTTGCTTGGTTGGCCAAAAAGGGCGTATGCGTTTCTTCCTGAATATATTCAGGAAAAAACGCATACGCCCTTTTTGGCCAAGTGCATCATTGTGGACGTTCTGCCTCTTTTCCTATGCTTTCAATGCAATTCCAGTCTACCTCCTGAAATCGGTTTCCTGCAATCCTGCCCCGCTTTCAAGTCCTCTTGGCAGCCTTACTTCAGTATATTTTTGGACGATAGCTGTCATTTATAACTCTGCAGGTTTGTGAATTACAGTGCCCCTGAGCTCCTTTCTTCAACTCGCTTTCTTTTGAGCTGGCCGCAACACCGCAGGATGGCTTCAGGCCCTAATCTGGTTCCGGCACGGCATGCTGAGCCTTTGGTTATTTCCTCTTCCTGGTGGTAAATGAGAGTTAAATTTGCCCGTCCAGACACCTCCAGCTAGTCTCTCATTGGTTCTCCCTATTCCTGTTCATCTTCCGCAGAAATTGCAAACTGGGCCAAACAGGAGGTTAAAGGCGCTGACTCTCCAAGTGGGGAGAGTGTTAGTAAAGCGTCTGGAATGTTGCACCCGAGTACCAGTGGAGCAAAACTGAGACATATTTGAACACGTCTCCCGTTCACACGGTTGATCATACTCTGGGTTCCACATGCATGTTTTAGCTGAAGGAAGAATACCTTAAACCTGGAGAGTTGAGACCCGTGTAATGGGTACCATGCAATATGACTTCAAAGGGTCTTCATTTGCTCACCGAACCTCTCCAATCCTATCACTGCTGCGTTTATGCCCCTGTACACACGCTTGATTCTCTTTTGGAGACATAGCAATCCATAGGTTTTAAGATACTTACTAGTCAGGTACATTCTTAGGCGTTTAATATGGGGTGTTGAGTCCATTTCGTTGAGCAAGGAGTAGCTCTTGTCTATTCCATATTTGGCTTAAGGAACTTTATCTGTGCTCATTGCAATCTCTGGTTTTATGCAGCACCCCAACTCACCTTTACCCTTAAGCAAGCATAAGTTGGTTTTCTAAATTTGAGACCCTGTTCTGTTTTGGAATTCAGTTCCTGTGTAGCCAAGTTTACATTCCGTGTATTAGTGATATCTTATGATGTTTCTTTTTCTGTGTGACTTATTTTAGTTAGAATCATCGTACCTGAATCCACTCATTATGCTGCTACGGGCCTGATGACATAGATTTCATTGCTGAGTGATATTGCTTTGTAAGTAAATACCACAACTTCTTTATCCATTTTTCACTTTCTGCGATGTTGAACTTGTACGGTAAATGAGGTTCTTGTAAACAGAGGCGTCCCAAACTTTGGGGTGGCTGTGTCTTTTTGATTTTAATTTCCCTAAGCTATAGGACCATAAGTGGAAGTGCCCTAGGCTCTGTTGCTTTGTGTTTTAGATGTTTCAGGAAACACCATACACTTCTCCCGAGTGTCTGTTGGCAATTTACATCCCGCCCATCAGCATAACAAGGCTCCCAGTTCTCCATGGCCTGTCCTGCCTTTCTGGATTTTACACTTTCTTCAGATGGCCCTTTTGACCGGGGGGAAGTGAGACTTCATTGTAGTGCAGATTTCCTTTGCAAGCTTCCTTGGTTGGCCAAAAAGGGCGTATGCGTTTTCTCCTGAATATATTCAGGAAAAAACGCATACGCCCTTTTTGGCCAAGTGCATCATGGTGGACGTTCTGCCTCTTTTCCTATGCTTTCAATGCAATTCCAGTCTACCTCCTGAAATCGGTTTCCTGCAATTCTGCCCCGCTTTCAAGTCCTCTTGGCAGCCTTACTTCAGTATATTTTTGGACGATAGCTGTCATTTATAACTCTGCAGGTTTGTGAATTACAGTGCCCCTGAGCTCCTTTCTTCAACTCGCTTTCTTGTGACCTGGCCGCAACACCGCAGGATGGCTTCAGGCCCTAATCTGGGTCCGGCACGGCACGCTGAGCCATTGGTTATTTCCTCTTCCTGCTGGGAAATGAGAGTTAAATTTGCCCGTCCAGACACCTCCAGCTAGTCTCTCATTGGTTCTCGCTATTCCTGTTCATCTTCCGCAGAAATTGCAAACTGGGCCAAACAGGAGGTTAAAGTTGCTGACTCTCCAAGTGGGGAGAGTGTTAGTAAAGCGTCTAGAATATTGCACCCGAGTACCAGGGGAGGAAAACTGAGACATATTTGAACACGTCTCCCGTTCACATGGATGATCATACTCTGGGTTCCACATGCATATTTTAGCTGAAGGAAGAATACCTTAAACCTGGAGAGTTGAGACCCGTGTAATGGGTACCATGCAATATGACTTCAAAGGGTCTTCATTTGCTCACCGAACCTCTCCAATCCTATCACTGCTGCGTTTATGGCCCTGTACACATGCTTGAATCTCTTTTGGAGACATAGCAATCCATAGGTTTTAAGATACTTACTAGTCAGGTACATTCTTAAGCGTTTAATATGCGGTGTTGAGTCCATTTCGTTGAGCAAGGAGTAGCTCTTGTCTATTCCATATTTGGCTTAAGGAACTTTATCTGTGCTCATTTCAATCTCTGGTTTTATGCAGCACCCCAACTCACCTTTCCCCTTAAGCAAGCATAAGTTGGTTTTCTAAATTTGAGACCCTGTTCTGTTCTGTAATTCAGTTCCTGTGTAGCCAAGTTTACATTCCGTGTATTACTGATATCTTATGATGTTTCTTTTTCTGTGTGACTTATTTCAGTTAGAATCATCATACCTGAATCCACTCATTGTGCTGCTAAGGGCCTGATGACATAGATTTCATTGCTGAGTGATATTGCTTTGTAAGTAAATACCACAACTTCTTTATCCATTTTTCACTTTCTGCGATGTTGAACTTGTACTGTAAACGAGGTTCTTGTAAACAGAGGCGTCCCAAACTTTGGGGTGGCTGTGTCTTTTTGATTTTAATTTCCCTAAGCTATAGGACCATAAGTGGAAGTGCCCTAGGCTCTGTTGCTTTGTTTTTTAGATGTTTCAGGAAACACCATACACTTCTCCCGAGTGTCTGTTGGCAATTTACATCCCGCCCATCAGCATAACAAGGCTCCCAGTTCTCCATGGCCTGTCCTGCCTTTCTGGATTTTACACTTTTTTCAGATGGCCCTTTTGACCGGGGGGAAGTGAGACTTCATTGTAGTGCAGATTTCCTTTGCAAGCTTGCTTGGTTGGCCAAAAAGGGCGTATGCGTTTTTTCCTGAATATATTCAGGAAAAAACGCATACGCCCTTTTTGGCCAAGTGCATCATTGTGGACGTTCTGCCTCTTTTCCTATGCTTTCAATGCAATTCCAGTCTACCTCCTGAAATCGGTTTCCTGCAATTCTGCCCCGCTTTCAAGTCCTCTTGGCAGCCTTACTTCAGTATATTTTTGGACGATAGCTGTCATTTATAACTCTGCACGTTTGTGAATTACAGTGCACCTGAGCTCCTTTCTTCAACTCGCTTTCTTTTGAGCTGGCCGCAACACCGCAGGATGGCTTCAGGCCCTAATCTGGTTCCGGCACGGCATGCTGAGCCTTTGGTTATTTCCTCTTCCTGGTGGTAAATGAGAGTTAAATTTGCCCGTCCAGACACCTCCAACTAGTCTCTCATTGGTTCTCCCTATTCCTGTTCATCTTCCGCAGAAATTGCAAACTGGGCCAAACAGGAGGTTAAAGGCGCTGACTCTCCAAGTGGGGAGAGTGTTAGTAAAGCGTCTGGAATGTTGCACCCGAGTACCAGTGGAGCAAAACTGAGACATATTTGAACACGTCTCCCGTTCACACGGTTGATCATACTCTGGGTTCCACATGCATGTTTTAGCTGAAGGAAGAATACCTTAAACCTGGAGAGTTGAGACCCGTGTAATGGGTACCATGCAATATGACTTCAAAGGGTCTTCATTTGCTCACCGAACCTCTCCAATCCTATCACTGCTGCGTTTATGCCCCTGTACACACGCTTGATTCTCTTTTGGAGACATAGCAATCCATAGGTTTTAAGATACTTACTAGTCAGGTACATTCTTAGGCGTTTAATATGGGGTGTTGAGTCCATTTCGTTGAGCAAGGAGTAGCTCTTGTCTATTCCATATTTGGCTTAGGAACTTTATCTGTGCTCATTGCAATCTCTGGTTTTATGCAGCACCCCAACTCACCTTTACCCTTAAGCAAGCATAAGTTGGTTTTCTAAATTTGAGACCCTGTTCTGTTTTGGAATTCAGTTCCTGTGTAGCCAAGTTTACATTCCGTGTATTAGTGATATCTTATGATGTTTCTTTTTCTGTGTGACTTATTTTAGTTAGAATCATCGTACCTGAATCCACTCATTATGCTGCTACGGGCCTGATGACATAGATTTCATTGCTGAGTGATATTGCTTTGTAAGTAAATACCACAACTTCTTTATCCATTTTTCACTTTCTGCGATGTTGAACTTGTACGGTAAACGAGGTTCTTGTAAACAGAGGCGTCCCAAACTTTGGGGTGGCTGTGTCTTTTTGATTTTAATTTCCCTAAGCTATAGGACCATAAGTGGAAGTGCCCTAGGCTCTGTTGCTTTGTTTTTTAGATGTTTCAGGAAACACCATACACTTCTCCCGAGTGTCTGTTGGCAATTTACATCCCGCCCATCAGCATAACAAGGCTCCCAGTTCTCCATGGCCTGTCCTGCCTTTCTGGATTTTACACTTTTTTCAGATGGCCCTTTTGACCGGGGGGAAGTGAGACTTCATTGTAGTGCAGATTTCCTTTGCAAGCTTGCTTGGTTGGCCAAAAAGGGCGTATGCGTTTTTTCCTGAATATATTCAGGAAAAAACGCATACGCCCTTTTTGGCCAAGTGCATCATTGTGGACGTTCTGCCTCTTTTCCTATGCTTTCAATGCAATTCCAGTCTACCTCCTGAAATCGGTTTCCTGCAATCCTGCCCCGCTTTCAAGTCCTCTTGGCAGCCTTACTTCAGTATATTTTTGGACGATAGCTGTCATTTATAACTCTGCAGGTTTGTGAATTACAGTGCACCTGAGCTCCTTTCTTCAACTCGCTTTCTTTTGAGCTGGCCGCAACACCGCAGGATGGCTTCAGGCCCTAATCTGATTCCGGCACGGCATGCTGAGCCTTTGGTTATTTCCTCTTCCTGGTGGTAAATGAGAGTTAAATTTGCCCGTCCAGACACCTCCAGCTAGTCTCTCATTGGTTCTCCCTATTCCTGTTCATCTTCCGCAGAAATTGCAAACTGGGCCAAACAGGAGGTTAAAGTTGCTGACTCTCCAAGTGGGGAGAGTGTTAGTAAAGCGTCTAGAATATTGCACCCGAGTACCAGGGGAGGAAAACTGAGACATATTTGAACACGTCTCCCGTTCACATGGATGATCATACTCTGGGTTCCACATGCATATTTTAGCTGAAGGAAGAATACCTTAAACCTGGAGAGTTGAGACCCGTGTAATGGGTACCATGCAATATGACTTCAAAGGGTCTTCATTTGCTCACTGAACCTCTCCAATCCTATCACTGCTGCGTTTATGGCCCTGTACACATGCTTGAATCTCTTTTGGAGACATAGCAATCCATAGGTTTTAAGATACTTACTAGTCAGGTACATTCTTAGGCGTTTAATATGCGGTGTTGAGTCCATTTCATTGAGCAAGGAGTAGCTCTTGTCTATTCCATATTTGGCTTAAGGAACTTTATCTGTGCTCATTTCAATCTCTGGTTTTATGCAGCACCCCAACTCACCTTTCCCCTTAAGCAAGCATAAGTTGGTTTTCTAAATTTGAGACCCTGTTCTGTTCTGTAATTCAGTTCCTGTGTAGCCAAGTTTACATTCCGTGTATTACTGATATCTTATGATGTTTCTTTTTCTGTGTGACTTATTTCAGTTAGAATCATCATACCTGAATCCACTCATTGTGCTGCTAAGGGCCTGATGACATAGATTTCATTGCTGAGTGATATTGATTTGTAAGTAAATACCACAACTTCTTTATCCATTTTTCACTTTCTGCGATGTTGAACTTGTACTGTAAACGAGGTCCTTGTAAACAGAGGCGTCCCAAACTTTGGGGTGGCTGTGTCTTTTTGATTTTAATTTCCCTAAGCTATAGGACCATAAGTGGAAGTGCCCTAGGCTCTGTTGCTTTGTTTTTTAGATGTTTCAGGAAACACCATACACTTCTCCCGAGTGTCTGTTGGCAATTTACATCCCGCCCATCAGCATAACAAGGCTCCCAGTTCTCCATGGCCTGTCCTGCCTTTCTGGATTTTACACTTTTTTCAGATGGCCCTTTTGACCGGGGGGAAGTGAGACTTCATTGTAGTGCAGATTTCCTTTGCAAGCTTGCTTGGTTGGCCAAAAAGGGCGTATGCGTTTTTTCCTGAATATATTCAGGAAAAAACGCATACGCCCTTTTTGGCCAAGTGCATCATTGTGGACGTTCTGCCTCTTTTCCTATGCTTTCAATGCAATTCCAGTCTACCTCCTGAAATCGGTTTCCTGCAATTCTGCCCCGCTTTCAAGTCCTCTTGGCAGCCTTACTTCAGTATATTTTTGGACGATAGCTGTCATTTATAACTCTGCACGTTTGTGAATTACAGTGCACCTGAGCTCCTTTCTTCAACTCGCTTTCTTTTGAGCTGGCCGCAACACCGCAGGATGGCTTCAGGCCCTAATCTGGTTCCGGCACGGCATGCTGAGCCTTTGGTTATTTCCTCTTCCTGGTGGTAAATGAGAGTTAAATTTGCCCGTCCAGACACCTCCAACTAGTCTCTCATTGGTTCTCCCTATTCCTGTTCATCTTCCGCAGAAATTGCAAACTGGGCCAAACAGGAGGTTAAAGGCGCTGACTCTCCAAGTGGGGAGAGTGTTAGTAAAGCGTCTGGAATGTTGCACCCGAGTACCAGTGGAGCAAAACTGAGACATATTTGAACACGTCTCCCGTTCACACGGTTGATCATACTCTGGGTTCCACATGCATGTTTTAGCTGAAGGAAGAATACCTTAAACCTGGAGAGTTGAGACCCGTGTAATGGGTACCATGCAATATGACTTCAAAGGGTCTTCATTTGCTCACCGAACCTCTCCAATCCTATCACTGCTGCGTTTATGCCCCTGTACACACGCTTGATTCTCTTTTGGAGACATAGCAATCCATAGGTTTTAAGATACTTACTAGTCAGGTACATTCTTAGGCGTTTAATATGGGGTGTTGAGTCCATTTCGTTGAGCAAGGAGTAGCTCTTGTCTATTCCATATTTGGCTTAGGAACTTTATCTGTGCTCATTGCAATCTCTGGTTTTATGCAGCACCCCAACTCACCTTTACCCTTAAGCAAGCATAAGTTGGTTTTCTAAATTTGAGACCCTGTTCTGTTTTGGAATTCAGTTCCTGTGTAGCCAAGTTTACATTCCGTGTATTAGTGATATCTTATGATGTTTCTTTTTCTGTGTGACTTATTTTAGTTAGAATCATCGTACCTGAATCCACTCATTATGCTGCTACGGGCCTGATGACATAGATTTCATTGCTGAGTGATATTGCTTTGTAAGTAAATACCACAACTTCTTTATCCATTTTTCACTTTCTGCGATGTTGAACTTGTACGGTAAACGAGGTTCTTGTAAACAGAGGCGTCCCAAACTTTGGGGTGGCTGTGTCTTTTTGATTTTAATTTCCCTAAGCTATAGGACCATAAGTGGAAGTGCCCTAGGCTCTGTTGCTTTGTTTTTTAGATGTTTCAGGAAACACCATACACTTCTCCCGAGTGTCTGTTGGCAATTTACATCCCGCCCATCAGCATAACAAGGCTCCCAGTTCTCCATGGCCTGTCCTGCCTTTCTGGATTTTACACTTTCTTCAGATGGCCCTTTTGACCAGGGGGAAGTGAGACTTCATTGTAGTGCAGATTTCCTTTGCAAGCTTGCTTGGTTGGCCAAAAAGGGCGTATGCGTTTTTTCCTGAATATATTCAGGAAAAAACGCATACGCCCTTTTTGGCCAAATGCATCATGGTGGACGTTCTGCCTCTTTTCCTATGCTTTCAATGCAATTCCAGTCTACCTCCTGAAATCGGTTTCCTGCAATCCTGCCCCGCTTTCAAGTCCTCTTGGCAGCCTTACTTCAGTATATTTTTGGACGATAGCTGTCATTTATAACTCTGCAGGTTTGTGAATTACAGTGCCCCTGAGCTCCTTTCTTCAACTCACTTTCTTTTGAGCTGGCCGCAACACCGCAGGATGGCTTCAGGCCCTAATCTGGTTCCGGCACGGCATGCTGAGCCTTTGGTTATTTCCTCTTCCTGGTGGTAAATGAGAGTTAAATTTGCCCGTCCAGACACCTCCAGCTAGTCTCTCATTGGTTCTCCCTATTCCTGTTCATCTTCCGCAGAAATTGCAAACTGGGCCAAACAGGAGGTTAAAGGCGCTGACTCTCCAAGTGGGGAGAGTGTTAGTAAAGCGTCTGGAATGTTGCACCCGAGTACCAGTGGAGCAAAACTGAGACATATTTGAACACGTCTCCCGTTCACACGGTTGATCATACTCTGGGTTCCACATGCATGTTTTAGCTGAAGGAAGAATACCTTAAACCTGGAGAGTTGAGACCCGTGTAATGGGTACCATGCAATATGACTTCAAAGGGTCTTCATTTGCTCACCGAACCTCTCCAATCCTATCACTGCTGCGTTTATGCCCCTGTACACACGCTTGATTCTCTTTTGGAGACATAGCAATCCATAGGTTTTAAGATACTTACTAGTCAGGTACATTCTTAGGCGTTTAATATGGGGTGTTGAGTCCATTTCGTTGAGCAAGGAGTAGCTCTTGTCTATTCCATATTTGGCTTAAGGAACTTTATCTGTGCTCATTGCAATCTCTGGTTTTATGCAGCACCCCAACTCACCTTTACCCTTAAGCAAGCATAAGTTGGTTTTCTAAATTTGAGACCCTGTTCTGTTTTGGAATTCAGTTCCTGTGTAGCCAAGTTTACATTCCGTGTATTAGTGATATCTTATGATGTTTCTTTTTCTGTGTGACTTATTTTAGTTAGAATCATCGTACCTGAATCCACTCATTATGCTGCTACGGGCCTGATGACATAGATTTCATTGCTGAGTGATATTGCTTTGTAAGTAAATACCACAACTTCTTTATCCATTTTTCACTTTCTGCGATGTTGAACTTGTATGGTAAACGAGGTTCTTGTAAACAGAGGCGTCCCAAACTTTGGGGTGGCTGTGTCTTTTTGATTTTAATTTCCCTAAGCTATAGGACCATAAGTGGAAGTGCCCTAGGCTCTGTTGCTTTGTTTTTTAGATGTTTCAGGAAACACCATACACTTCTCCCGAGTGTCTGTTGGCAATTTACATCCCGCCCATCAGCATAACAAGGCTCCCAGTTCTCCATGGCCTGTCCTGCCTTTCTGGATTTTACACTTTTTTCAGATGGCCCTTTTGACCGGGGGGAAGTGAGACTTCATTGTAGTGCAGATTTCCATTGCAAGCTTGCTTGGTTGGCCAAAAAGGGCGTATGCGTTTTTTCCTGAATATATTCAGGAAAAACCGCATACGCCCTTTTTGGCCAAGTGCATCATTGTGGACGTTCTGCCTCTTTTCCTATGCTTTCAATGCAATTCCAGTCTACCTCCTGAAATCGGTTTCCTGCAATCCTGCCCCGCTTTCAAGTCCTCTTGGCAGCCTTACTTCAGTATATTTTTGGACGATAGCTGTCATTTATAACTCTGCAGGTTTGTGAATTACAGTGCACCTGAGCTCCTTTCTTCAACTCGCTTTCTTTTGAGCTGGCCGCAACACCGCAGGATGGCTTCAGGCCCTAATCTTGTTCCGGCACGGCACGCTGAGCCTTTGGTTATTTCCTCTTCCTGGTGGGAAATGAGAGTTAAATTTGCCCGTCCAGACACCTCCAGCTAGTCTCTCATTGGTTCTCGCTATTCCTGTTCATCTTCCGCAGAAATTGCAAACTGGGCCAAACAGGAGGTTAAAGGGACTGACTCTCCAAGTCGGGAGAGTGTTAGTAAAGCGTCTGGAATGTTGCACCCGAGTACCAGGGTACGAAAACTGAGACATATTTGAACACGTCTCCCGATCACATGGTTGATCATACTCTACGTTCCACAAGCATGTTTTAGCTGAAGGAAGAATACCTTAAACCTGGGTAGTTGAAACCTGTTGAATGGGTACCATGCAATATGACTTCAAAGGGTCTTCATTTGCTCACCGAACCTCTCCAATCCTATCACTGCTGCGTTTATGCCCCTGTACACATGCTTGATTCTCTTTTGGAGACATAGCAATCCATAGGTTTTAAGATACTTACTAGTCAGGTACATTCTTAGGCGTTTAATATGGGGTGTTGAGTCCATTTCGTTGAGCAAGGAGTAGCTCTTGTCTATTCCATATTTGGCTTAAGGAACTTTATCTGTGCTCATTTCAATCTCTGGTTTTATGCAGCACCCCAACTCACCTTTCCCCTTAAGCAAGCATAAGTTGGTTTTCTACATTTGAGACCCTCTTCTGTTCTGTAATTCAGTTCCTGTGTAGCCAAGTTTACATTCCGTGTATTAGTGATATCTTATGATGTTTCTTTTTCTGTGTGACTTATTTCAGTTAGAATCATCGTACCTGAATCCACTCATTATGCTGCTACGGGCCTGATGACATAGATTTCATTGCTGAGTGATACTGCATTGTACGTAAGTACCACAAGTTCTTTATGCATTTTTCACTTTCTGTGATATTGAACTCGTACGGTAAATGAGGTTCTTGTAAACAGAGGCGTCCCAAACTTTGGGGTGGCTGTGTCTTTTTGATTTTAATTTCCCTAAGCTATAGGACCATAAGTGGATGTGCCCTAGGCTCTGTTGCTTTGTTTTTTAGATGTTTCAGGAAACACCATACACTTCTCCCGAGTGTCTGTTGGCAATTTACATCCCGCCCATCAGCATAACAAGGCTCCCAGTTCTCCATGGCCTGTCCTGCCTTTCTGGATTTTACACTTTTTTCAGATGGCCCTTTTGACCGGGGGGAAGTGAGACTTCATTGTAGTGCAGATTTCCTTTGCAAGCTTGCTTGGTTGGCCAAAAAGGGCGTATGCGTTTTTTCCTGAATATATTCAGGAAAAAACGCATACGCCCTTTTTGGCCAAGTGCATCATTGTGGACGTTCTGCCTCTTTTCCTATGCTTTCAATGCAATTCCAATCTACCTCCTGAAATCGGTTTCCTGCAATTCTGCCCCGCTTTCAAGTCCTCTTGGCAGCCTTACTTCAGTATATTTTTGGACGATAGCTGTCATTTATAACTCTGCAGGTTTGTGAATTACAGTGCCCCTGAGCTCCTTTCTTCAACTCGCTTTCTTGTGACCTGGCCGCAACACCGCAGGATGGCTTCAGGCCCTAATCTGTTTCCGGCACGGCATGCTGAGCCTTTGGTTAATTCCTCTTCCTGGTGGGAAATGAGAGTTAAATTTGCCCGTCCAGACACCTCCAGCTAGTCTCTCATTGGTTCTCCCTATTCCTGTTCATGTTCCGCAAAAATTGCAAACTGGGCCAAACAGGAGGTTAAAGGGACTGACTCTCCAAGTCGGGAGAGTGTTAGTAAAGCGTCTGGAATGTTGCACCCGAGTACCAGGGTACGAAAACTGAGACATATTTGAACACGTCTCCCGATCACATGGTTGTTCATACTCTGGGTTCCACATGCATGTTTTTGCTGAAGGAAGAATACCTTAAAACTGGAGAGTTGAGACCCGTGGAATGGGTACCATGAAATATGACTTCAAAGGGTCTTCATTTGCTCACCGAACCTCTCCAATCCTATCACTGCTGCGTTTATGCCCCTGTACACACGCTTGATTCTCGTTTGGAGACATAAAAATCCACAGGTTTTAAGATACTTACTAGTCAGGTACATTCTTAGGCGTTTAATATGCAGTGTTGAGTCCATTTCGTTGAGCAAGGAGTAGCTCTTGTCTATTCCATATTTGACTTAAGGAACATTATCTGTGCTCATTTCAATCTCTGGTTTTATGCAGCACCCCAACACACCTTTCCCCTTAAGCAAGCATAAGTTGGTTTTCTAAATTTGAGACCCTCTTCTGTTCTGTAATTCAGTTCCTGTGTAGCCAAGTTTACATTCCGTGTATTAGTGATATCTTATGATGTTTCTTTTTCTGTGTGACTTATTTCAGTTAGAATCATCATACCTGAATCCACTCATTATGCTGCTACGGGCCTGATGACATAGATTTCATTGCTGAGTGATACTGCATTGTACGTAAGTACCACATGTTCTTTATGCATTTTTCACTTTCTGTGATATTGAACTCGTATGGTAAACGAGGTTCTTGTAAACAGAGGCGTCCCAAACTTTGGGGTGGCTGTGTCTTTTTGATTTTAATTTCCCTAAGCTATAGGACCATAAGTGGAAGTGCCCTAGGCTCTGTTGCTTTGTTTTTTAGATGTTTCAGGAAACACCATACACTTCTCCCGAGTGTCTGTTGGCAATTTACATCCCGCCCATCAGCATAACAAGGCTCCCAGTTCTCCATGGCCTGTCCTGCCTTTCTGGATTTTACACTTTTTTCAGATGGCCCTTTTGACCGGGGGGAAGTGAGACTTCATTGTAGTGCAGATTTCCTTTGCAAGCTTGCTTGGTTGGCCAAAAAGGGCGTATGCGTTTTTTCCTGAATATATTCAGGAAAAAACGCATACGCCCTTTTTGGCCAAGTGCATCATTGTGGACGTTCTGCCTCTTTTCCTATGCTTTCAATGCAATTCCAGTCTACCTCCTGAAATCGGTTTCCTGCAATTCTGCCCCGCTTTCAAGTCCTCTTGGCAGCCTTACTTCAGTATATTTTTGGACGATAGCTGTCATTTATAACTCTGCACGTTTGTGAATTACAGTGCACCTGAGCTCCTTTCTTCAACTCGCTTTCTTTTGAGCTGGCCGCAACACCGCAGGATGGCTTCAGGCCCTAATCTGGTTCCGGCACGGCATGCTGAGCCTTTGGTTATTTCCTCTTCCTGGTGGGAAATGAGAGTTAAATTTGCCCGTCCAGACACCTCCAGCTAGTCTCTCATTGGTTCTCCCTATTCCTGTTCATCTTCCGCAGAAATTGCAAACTGGGCCAAACAGGAGGTTAAAGGGACTGACTCTCCAAGTCGGGAGAGTGTTAGTAAAGCGTCTGGAATGTTGCACCCGAGTACCAGGGTACGAAAACTGAGACATATTTGAACACGTCTCCCGATCACATGGTTGTTCATACTCTGGGTTCCACATGCATGTTTTTGCTGAAGGAAGAATACCTTAAAACTGGAGAGTTGAGACCCGTGGAATGGGTACCATGAAATATGACTTCAAAGGGTCTTCATTTGCTCACCGAACCTCTCCAATCCTATCACTGCTGCGTTTATGCCCCTGTACACACGCTTGATTCTCGTTTGGAGACATAAAAATCCACAGGTTTTAAGATACTTACTAGTCAGGTACATTCTTAGGCGTTTAATATGCAGTGTTGAGTCCATTTCGTTGAGCAAGGAGTAGCTCTTGTCTATTCCATATTTGACTTAAGGAACATTATCTGTGCTCATTTCAATCTCTGGTTTTATGCAGCACCCCAACACACCTTTCCCCTTAAGCAAGCATAAGTTGGTTTTCTAAATTTGAGACCCTCTTCTGTTCTGTAATTCAGTTCCTGTGTAGCCAAGTTTACATTCCGTGTATTAGTGATATCTTATGATGTTTCTTTTTCTGTGTGACTTATTTCAGTTAGAATCATCATACCTGAATCCACTCATTATGCTGCTACGGGCCTGATGACATAGATTTCATTGCTGAGTGATACTGCATTGTACGTAAGTACCACATGTTCTTTATGCATTTTTCACTTTCTGTGATATTGAACTCGTATGGTAAACGAGGTTCTTGTAAACAGAGGCGTCCCAAACTTTGGGGTGGCTGTGTCTTTTTGATTTTAATTTCCCTAAGCTATAGGACCATAAGTGGAAGTGCCCTAGGCTCTGTTGCTTTGTTTTATACATGTTTCAGGAAACACCATACACTTCTCCCGAGTGTCTGTTGGCAATTTACATCCCGCCCATCAGCATAACAAGGCTCCCAGTTCTCCATGGCCTGTCCTGCCTTTCTGGATTTTACACTTTTTTCAAATGGCCCTTTTGACCGGGGGGAAGTGAGACTTCATTGTAGTGCAGATTTCCTTTGCAAGTTTGCTTGGTTGGCCAAAAAGGGCGTATGCGTTTTTTCCTGAATATATTCAGGAAAAAACGCATACGCCCTTTTTGGCCAAGTGCATCATGGTGGACGTTCTGCCTCTTTTCCTATGCTTTCAATGCAATTCCAGTCTACCTCCTGAAATCGGTTTCCTGCAATTCTGCCCCGCTTTCAAGTCCTCTTGGCAGCCTTACTTCAGTATATTTTTGGACGATAGCTGTCATTTATAACTCTGCAGGTTTGTGAATTACTGTGCCCCTGAGCTCCTTTCTTCAACTCGCTTTCTTGTGACCTGGCCGCAACACCACAGGATGGCTTCAGGCTCTAATCTGGTTCCGGCATGGCACGCTGAGCCTTTGGTTAATTCATCTTCCTGGTGGGAAATGAGAGTTAAATTTGCCCGTCCAGACACCTCCAGCTAGTCTCTCATTGGTTCTCGCTATTCCTGTTCATCTTCCACAGAAATTGCAAACTGGGCCAAACAGGAGGTTAAAGGGACTGACTCTCCAAGTCGGGAGGGTGTTAGTAAAGCGTCTGGAATGTTGCACCCGAGTACCAGGGGACGAAAACTGAGACATATTTGAACACGTCTCCCGATCACATGGTTGATCATACTCTAGGTTCCACATGCATGTTTTAGCTGAAGGAAGAATACTTTAAACCTGGGTAGTTGAAACCCGTGGAATGGGTACCATGCAATATGACTTCAAAGGGTCTTCATTTGCTCACCGAACCTCTCCAATCCTATCACTGCTGCGTTTATGCCCCTGTACACACGCTTGATTCTCTTTTGGAGACATAGCAATCCATAGGGTTTAAGATACTTACTAGTCAGGTACATTCTTAGGCGTTTAATATGCGGTGTTGAGTCCATTTCGTTGAGCAAGGAGTAGCTCTTGTCTATTCCATATTTGGCTTAAGGAACTTTATCTGTGCTCATTGCAATCTCTGGTTTTATGCAGCACCCCAACTCACCTTTCCCTTTAAGCAAGCATAAGTTGGTTTTCTAAATTTGAGACCCTGTTCTGTTTTGGAATTCAGTTCCTGTGTAGCCAAGTTTATATTCCGTGTATTACTGATATCTTATGATGTTTCTTTTTCTGTGTGACTTATTTCAGTTAGAATCATCGTACCTGAATCCACTCATTGTGCTGCTAAGGGCCTGATGACATAGATTTCATTGCTGAGTGATATTGCTTTGTAAGTAAATACCACAACTTCTTTATCCATTTCTCACTTTCTGCGATGTTGAACTTGTACGGTAAACGAGGTTCTTGTAAACAGAGGCGTCCCAAACTTTGGGGTGGCTGTGTCTTTTTGATTTTAATTTCCCTAAGCTATAGGACCATAAGTGGAAGTGCCCTAGGCTCTGTTGCTTTGGTTTTTAGATGTTTCAGGAAACACCATACACTTCTCCCGAGTGTCTGTTGGCAATTTTCATCCCGCCCATCAGCATAACAAGGCTCCCAGTTCTCCATGGCCTGTCCTGCCTTTCTGGATTTTACACTTTTTTCAGATGGCCGTTTTGACCGGGGGGAAGTGAGACTTCATTGTAGTGCAGATTTCCTTTGCAAGCTTGCTTGGTTGGCCAAAAAGGGCGTATGCGTTTTTTCCTGAATATATTCAGGAAAAATCGCATACGCCCTTTTTGTCCAAGTGCATCATTGTGGACGTTCGGGGTCTTTTCCTATGCTTTCAATGCAATTCCAGTCTACCTCCTGAAATCGGTTTCCTGCAATTCTGCCCCGCTTTCAAGTCCTCTTGGCAGCCTTACTTCAGTATATTTTTGGACGATAGCTGTCATTTATAACTCTGCAGGTTTGTGAATTACAGTGCCCCTGAGCTCCTTTCTTCAACTCGCTTTCTTGTGACCTGGCCGCAACACCGCAGGATGGCTTCAGGCCCTAATCTGGTTCCGGCACGGCACGCTGAGCCATTGGTTATTTCCTCTTCCTGCTGGGAAATGAGAGTTAAATTTGCCCGTCCAGACACCTCCAGCTAGTCTCTCATTGGTTCTCCCTATTCCTGTTCATCTTCCGCAGATATTGCAAACTGGGCCAAACAGGAGGTTAAAGTTGCTGACTCTCCAAGTGGGGAGAGTGTTAGTAAAGCGTCTAGAATATTGCACCCGAGTACCAGGGGAGGAAAACTGAGACATATTTGAACACGTCTCCCGTTCACATGGATGATCATACTCTGGGATCCACATGCATATTTTAGCTGAAGGAAGAATACCTTAAACCTGGAGAGTTGAGACCCGTGTAATGGGTACCATGCAATATGACTTCAAAGGGTCTTCATTTGCTCACCGAACCTCTCCAATCCTATCACTGCTGCGTTTATGGCCCTGTACACATGCTTGAATCTCTTTTGGAGACATAGCAATCCATAGGTTTTAAGATACTTACTAGTCAGGTACATTCTTAGGCGTTTAATATGCGGTGTTGAGTCCATTTCGTTGAGCAAGGAGTAGCTCTTGTCTATTCCATATTTGGCTTAAGGAACTTTATCTGTGCTCATTTCAATCTCTGGTTTTATGCAGCACCCCAACTCACCTTTCCCCTTAAGCAAGCATAAGTTGGTTTTCTAAATTTGAGACCCTGTTCTGTTCTGTAATTCAGTTCCTGTGTAGCCAAGTTTACATTCCGTGTATTACTGATATCTTATGATGTTTCTTTTTCTGTGTGACTTATTTCAGTTAGAATCATCATACCTGAATCCACTCATTGTGCTGCTAAGGGCCTGATGACATAGATTTCATTGCTGAGTGATATTGCTTTGTAAGTAAATACCACAACTTCTTTATCCATTTTTCACTTTCTGCGATGTTGAACTTGTACTGTAAACGAGGTTCTTGTAAACAGAGGCGTCCCAAACTTTGGGGTGGCTGTGTCTTTTTGATTTTAATTTCCCTAAGCTATAGGACCATAAGTGGAAGTGCCCTAGGCTCTGTTGCTTTGTTTTTTAGATGTTTCAGGAAACACCATACACTTCTCCCTAGTGTCTGTTGGCAATTTACATCCCGCCCATCAGCATAACAAGGCTCCCAGTTCTCCATGGCCTGTCCTGCCTTTCTGGATTTTACACTTTTTTCAGATGGCCCTTTTGACCGGGGGGAAGTGAGACTTCATTGTAGTGCAGATTTCCTTTGCAAGCTTGCTTGGTTGGCCAAAAAGGGCGTATGCGTTTCTTCCTGAATATATTCAGGAAAAAACGCATACGCCCTTTTTGGCCAAGTGCATCATTGTGGACGTTCTGCCTCTTTTCCTATGCTTTCAATGCAATTCCAGTCTACCTCCTGAAATCGGTTTCCTGCAATCCTGCCCCGCTTTCAAGTCCTCTTGGCAGCCTTACTTCAGTATATTTTTGGACGATAGCTGTCATTTATAACTCTGCAGGTTTGTGAATTACAGTGCCCCTGAGCTCCTTTCTTCAACTCGCTTTCTTTTGAGCTGGCCGCAACACCGCAGGATGGCTTCAGGCCCTAATCTGGTTCCGGCACGGCATGCTGAGCCTTTGGTTATTTCCTCTTCCTGGTGGTAAATGAGAGTTAAATTTGCCCGTCCAGACACCTCCAGCTAGTCTCTCATTGGTTCTCCCTATTCCTGTTCATCTTCCGCAGAAATTGCAAACTGGGCCAAACAGGAGGTTAAAGGCGCTGACTCTCCAAGTGGGGAGAGTGTTAGTAAAGCGTCTGGAATGTTGCACCCGAGTACCAGTGGAGCAAAACTGAGACATATTTGAACACGTCTCCCGTTCACACGGTTGATCATACTCTGGGTTCCACATGCATGTTTTAGCTGAAGGAAGAATACCTTAAACCTGGAGAGTTGAGACCCGTGTAATGGGTACCATGCAATATGACTTCAAAGGGTCTTCATTTGCTCACCGAACCTCTCCAATCCTATCACTGCTGCGTTTATGCCCCTGTACACACGCTTGATTCTCTTTTGGAGACATAGCAATCCATAGGTTTTAAGATACTTACTAGTCAGGTACATTCTTAGGCGTTTAATATGGGGTGTTGAGTCCATTTCGTTGAGCAAGGAGTAGCTCTTGTCTATTCCATATTTGGCTTAAGGAACTTTATCTGTGCTCATTGCAATCTCTGGTTTTATGCAGCACCCCAACTCACCTTTACCCTTAAGCAAGCATAAGTTGGTTTTCTAAATTTGAGACCCTGTTCTGTTTTGGAATTCAGTTCCTGTGTAGCCAAGTTTACATTCCGTGTATTACTGATATCTTATGATGTTTCTTTTTCTGTGTGACTTATTTTAGTTAGAATCATCGTACCTGAATCCACTCATTATGCTGCTACGGGCCTGATGACATAGATTTCATTGCTGAGTGATATTGCTTTGTAAGTAAATACCACAACTTCTTTATCCATTTTTCACTTTCTGCGATGTTGAACTTGTACGGTAAACGAGGTTCTTGTAAACAGAGGCGTCCCAAACTTTGGGGTGGCTGTGTCTTTTTGATTTTAATTTCCCTAAGCTATAGGACCATAAGTGGAAGTGCCCTAGGCTCTGTTGCTTTGTTTTTTAGATGTTTCAGGAAACACCATACACTTCTCCCGAGTGTCTGTTGGCAATTTACATCCCGCCCATCAGCATAACAAGGCTCCCAGTTCTCCATGGCCTGTCCTGCCTTTCTGGATTTTACACTTTTTTCAGATGGCCCTTTTGACCAGAGGGAAGGGAGACTTCATTGTAGTGCAGATTTCCTTTGCAAGCTTGCTTGGTTGGCCAAAAAGGGCGTATGCGTTTTTTCCTGAATATATTCAGGAAAAAACGCATACGCCCTTTTTGGCCAAGTGCATCATTGTGGACGTTCTGCCTCTTTTCCTATGCTTTCAATGCAATTCCAGTCTACCTCCTGAAATCGGTTTCCTGCAATCCTGCCCCGCTTTCAAGTCCTCTTGGCAGCCTTACTTCAGTATATTTTTGGACGATAGCTGTCATTTATAACTCTGCAGGTTTGTGAATTACAGTGCACCTGAGCTCCTTTCTTCAACTCGCTTTCTTTTGAGCTGGCCACAACACCGCAGGATGGCTTCAGGCCCTAATCTTGTTCCGGCACGGCACGCTGAGCCTTTGGTTATTTCCTCTTCCTGGTGGGAAATGAGAGTTAAATTTGCCCGTCCAGACACCTCCAGCTAGTCTCTCATTGGTTCTCGCTATTCCTGTTCATCTTCCGCAGAAATTGCAAACTGGGCCAAACAGGAGGTTAAAGGGACTGACTCTCCAAGTCGGGAGAGTGTTAGTAAAGCGTCTGGAATGTTGCACCCGAGTACCAGGGTACGAAAACTGAGACATATTTGAACACGTCTCCCGATCACATGGTTGATCATACTCTACGTTCCACAAGCATGTTTTAGCTGAAGGAAGAATACCTTAAACCTGGGTAGTTGAAACCTGTTGAATGGGTACCATGCAATATGACTTCAAAGGGTCTTCATTTGCTCACCGAACCTCTCCAATCCTATCACTGCTGCGTTTATGCCCCTGTACACATGCTTGATTCTCTTTTGGAGACATAGCAATCCATAGGTTTTAAGATACTTACTAGTCAGGTACATTCTTAGGCGTTTAATATGGGGTGTTGAGTCCATTTCATTGAGCAAGGAGTAGCTCTTGTCTATTCCATATTTGGCTTAAGGAACTTTATCTGTGCTCATTTCAATCTCTGGTTTTATGCAGCACCCCAACTCACCTTTCCCCTTAAGCAAGCATAAGTTGGTTTTCTACATTTGAGACCCTCTTCTGTTCTGTAATTCAGTTCCTGTGTAGCCAAGTTTACATTCCGTGTATTAGTGATATCTTATGATGTTTCTTTTTCTGTGTGACTTATTTCAGTTAGAATCATCGTACCTGAATCCACTCATTATGCTGCTACGGGCCTGATGACATAGATTTCATTGCTGAGTGATACTGCATTGTACGTAAGTACCACAAGTTCTTTATGCATTTTTCACTTTCTGTGATATTGAACTCGTACGGTAAATGAGGTTCTTGTAAACAGAGGCGTCCCAAACTTTGGGGTGGCTGTGTCTTTTTGATTTTAATTTCCCTAAGCTATAGGACCATAAGTGGATGTGCCCTAGGCTCTGTTGCTTTGTTTTTTAGATGTTTCAGGAAACACCATACACTTCTCCCGAGTGTCTGTTGGCAATTTACATCCCGCCCATCAGCATAACAAGGCTCCCAGTTCTCCATGGCCTGTCCTGCCTTTCTGGATTTTACACTTTTTTCAGATGGCCCTTTTGACCGGGGGGAAGTGAGACTTCATTGTAGTGCAGATTTCCTTTGCAAGCTTGCTTGGTTGGCCAAAAAGTGCGTATGCGTTTTTTCCTGAATATATTCAGGAAAAAACGCATACGCCCTTTTTGGCCAAGTGCATCATTGTGGACGTTCTGCCTCTTTTCCTATGCTTTCAATGCAATTCCAGTCTACCTCCTGAAATCGGTTTCCTGCAATTCTGTCCAGCTTTCAAGTCCTCTTGGCAGCCTTACTTCAGTATATTTTTGGACGATAGCTGTCATTTATAACTCTGCAGGTTTGTGAATTACAGTGCCCCTGAGCTCCTTTCTTCAACTCGCTTTCTTTTGAGCTGGCCGCAACACCGCAGGATGGCTTCAGGCCCTAATCTGGTTCCGGCACGGCACGCTGAGCCTTTGGTTATTTCCTCTTCCTGGTGGGAAATGAGAGTTAAATTTGCCCGTCCAGACACCTCCAGCTAGTCTCTCATTGGTTCTCGCTATTCCTGTTCATCTTCCGCAGAAATTGCAAACTGGGCCAAACAGGAGGTTAAAGGGACTGACTCTCCAAGTCGGGAGAGTGTTAGTAAAGCGTCTGGAATGTTGCACCCGAGTACCAGGGTACGAAAACTGAGACATATTTGAACACGTCTCCCGATCACATGGTTGATCATACTCTACGTTCCACATGCATGTTTTAGCTGAAGGAAGAATACCTTAAACCTGGGTAGTTGAAACCCGTTGAATGGGTACCATGCAATATGACTTCAAAGGGTCTTCATTTGCTCACCGAACCTCTCCAATCCTATCACTGCTGCGTTTATGCCCCTGTACACATGCTTGATTCTCTTTTGGAGACATAGCAATCCATAGGTTTTAAGATACTTACTAGTCAGGTACATTCTTAGGCGTTTAATATGGGGTGTTGAGTCCATTTCGTTGAGCAAGGAGTAGCTCTTGTCTATTCCATATTTGGCTTAAGGAACTTTATCTGTGCTCATTTCAATCTCTGGTTTTATGCAGCACCCCAACTCACCTTTCCCCTTAAGCAAGCATAAGTTGGTTTTCTAAATTTGAGACCCTGTTCTGTTCTGTAATTCAGTTCCTGTGTAGCCAAGTTTACATTCCGTGTATTACTGATATCTTATGATGTTTCTTTTTCTGTGTGACTTATTTCAGTTAGAATCATCATACCTGAATCCACTCATTGTGCTGCTAAGGGCCTGATGACATAGATTTCATTGCTGAGTGATATTGCTTTGTAAGTAAATACCACAAGTTCTTTATCCATTTTTCACTTTCTGCGATGTTGAACTTGTACTGTAAACGAGGTTCTTGTAAACAGAGGCGTCCCAAACTTTGGGGTGGCTGTGTCTTTTTGATTTTAATTTCCCTAAGCTATAGGACCATAAGTGGAAGTGCCCTAGGCTCTGTTGCTTAGTTTTTTAGATGTTTCAGGAAACACCATACACTTCTCCCGAGTGTCTGTTGGCAATTTACATCCCGCCCATCAGCATAACAAGGCTCCCAGTTCTCCATGGCCTGTCCTGCCTTTCTGGATTTTACACTTTTTTCAGATGGCCCTTTTGACCGGGGGGAAGTGAGACTTCATTGTAGTGCAGATTTCCTTTGCAAGCTTGCTTGGTTGGCCAAAAAGGGCGTATGCGTTTTTTCCTGAATATATTCAGGAAAAAACGCATACGCCCTTTTTGGCCAAGTGCATCATTGTGGACGTTCTGCCTCTTTTCCTATGCTTTCAATGCAATTCCAATCTACCTCCTGAAATCGGTTTCCTGCAATTCTGCCCCGCTTTCAAGTCCTCTTGGCAGCCTTACTTCAGTATATTTTTGGACGATAGCTGTCATTTATAACTCTGCAGGTTTGTGAATTACAGTGCCCCTGAGCTCCTTTCTTCAACTCGCTTTCTTGTGACCTGGCCGCAACACCGCAGGATGGCTTCAGGCCCTAATCTGTTTCCGGCACGGCATGCTGAGCCTTTGGTTAATTCCTCTTCCTGGTGGGAAATGAGAGTTAAATTTGCCCGTCCAGACACCTCCAGCTAGTCTCTCATTGGTTCTCCCTATTCCTGTTCATCTTCCGCAGAAATTGCAAACTGGGCCAAACAGGAGGTTAAAGGGACTGACTCTCCAAGTCGGGAGAGTGTTAGTAAAGCGTCTGGAATGTTGCACCCGAGTACCAGGGTACGAAAACTGAGACATATTTGAACACGTCTCCCGATCACATGGTTGTTCATACTCTGGGTTCCACATGCATGTTTTTGCTGAAGGAAGAATACCTTAAAACTGGAGAGTTGAGACCCGTGGAATGGGTACCATGAAATATGACTTCAAAGGGTCTTCATTTGCTCACCGAACCTCTCCAATCCTATCACTGCTGCGTTTATGCCCCTGTACACACGCTTGATTCTCGTTTGGAGACATAAAAATCCACAGGTTTTAAGATACTTACTAGTCAGGTACATTCTTAGGCGTTTAATATGCAGTGTTGAGTCCATTTCGTTGAGCAAGGAGTAGCTCTTGTCTATTCCATATTTGACTTAAGGAACATTATCTGTGCTCATTTCAATCTCTGGTTTTATGCAGCACCCCAACACACCTTTCCCCTTAAGCAAGCATAAGTTGGTTTTCTAAATTTGAGACCCTCTTCTGTTCTGTAATTCAGTTCCTGTGTAGCCAAGTTTACATTCCGTGTATTAGTGATATCTTATGATGTTTCTTTTTCTGTGTGACTTATTTCAGTTAGAATCATCATACCTGAATCCACTCATTATGCTGCTACGGGCCTGATGACATAGATTTCATTGCTGAGTGATACTGCATTGTACGTAAGTACCACATGTTCTTTATGCATTTTTCACTTTCTGTGATATTGAACTCGTATGGTAAAGGAGGTTCTTGTAAACAGAGGCGTCCCAAACTTTGGGGTGGCTGTGTCTTTTTGATTTTAATTTCCCTAAGCTATAGGACCATAAGTGGAAGTGCCCTAGGCTCTGTTGCTTTGTTTTATAGATGTTTCAGGAAACACCATACACTTCTCCCGAGTGTCTGTTGGCAATTTACATCCCGCCCATCAGCATAACAAGGCTCCCAGTTCTCCATGGCCTGTCCTGCCTTTCTGGATTTTACACTTTTTTCAGATGGCCCTTTTGACCGGGGGGAAGTGAGACTTCATTGTAGTGCAGATTTCCTTTGCAAGCTTGCTTGGTTGGCCAAAAAGGGCGTATGCGTTTTTTCCTGAATATATTCAGGAAAAAACGCATACGCCCTTTTTGGCCAAGTGCATCATTGTGGACGTTCTGCCTCTTTTCCTATGCTTTCAATGCAATTCCAATCTACCTCCTGAAATCGGTTTCCTGCAATTCTGCCCCGCTTTCAAGTCCTCTTGGCAGCCTTACTTCAGTATATTTTTGGACGATAGCTGTCATTTATAACTCTGCAGGTTTGTGAATTACAGTGCCCCTGAGCTCCTTTCTTCAACTCGCTTTCTTGTGACCTGGCCGCAACACCGCAGGATGGCTTCAGGCCCTAATCTGTTTCCGGCACGGCATGCTGAGCCTTTGGTTAATTCCTCTTCCTGGTGGGAAATGAGAGTTAAATTTGCCCGTCCAGACACCTCCAGCTAGTCTCTCATTGGTTCTCCCTATTCCTGTTCATCTTCCGCAGAAATTGCAAACTGGGCCAAACAGGAGGTTAAAGGGACTGACTCTCCAAGTCGGGAGAGTGTTAGTAAAGCGTCTGGAATGTTGCACCCGAGTACCAGGGTACGAAAACTGAGACATATTTGAACACGTCTCCCGATCACATGGTTGTTCATACTCTGGGTTCCACATGCATGTTTTTGCTGAAGGAAGAATACCTTAAAACTGGAGAGTTGAGACCCGTGGAATGGGTACCATGAAATATGACTTCAAAGGGTCTTCATTTGCTCACCGAACCTCTCCAATCCTATCACTGCTGCGTTTATGCCCCTGTACACACGCTTGATTCTCGTTTGGAGACATAAAAATCCACAGGTTTTAAGATACTTACTAGTCAGGTACATTCTTAGGCGTTTAATATGCAGTGTTGAGTCCATTTCGTTGAGCAAGGAGTAGCTCTTGTCTATTCCATATTTGACTTAAGGAACATTATCTGTGCTCATTTCAATCTCTGGTTTTATGCAGCACCCCAACACACCTTTCCCCTTAAGCAAGCATAAGTTGGTTTTCTAAATTTGAGACCCTCTTCTGTTCTGTAATTCAGTTCCTGTGTAGCCAAGTTTACATTCCGTGTATTAGTGATATCTTATGATGTTTCTTTTTCTGTGTGACTTATTTCAGTTAGAATCATCATACCTGAATCCACTCATTATGCTGCTACGGGCCTGATGACATAGATTTCATTGCTGAGTGATACTGCATTGTACGTAAGTACCACATGTTCTTTATGCATTTTTCACTTTCTGTGATATTGAACTCGTATGGTAAACGAGGTTCTTGTAAACAGAGGCGTCCCAAACTTTGGGGTGGCTGTGTCTTTTTGATTTTAATTTCCCTAAGCTATAGGACCATAAGTGGAAGTGCCCTAGGCTCTGTTGCTTTGTTTTTTAGATGTTTCAGGAAACACCATACACTTCTCCCGAGTGTCTGTTGGCAATTTACATCCCGCCCATCAGCATAACAAGGCTCCCAGTTCTCCATGGCCTGTCCTGCCTTTCTGGATTTTACACTTTTTTCAGATGGCCCTTTTGACCGGGGGGAAGTGAGACTTCATTGTAGTGCAGATTTCCTTTGCAAGCTTGCTTGGTTGGCCAAAAAGGGCGTATGCGTTTTTTCCTGAATATATTCAGGAAAAAACGCATACGCCCTTTTTGGCCAAGTGCATCATTGTGGACGTTCTGCCTCTTTTCCTATGCTTTCAATGCAATTCCAGTCTACCTCCTGAAATCGGTTTCCTGCAATTCTGCCCCGCTTTCAAGTCCTCTTGGCAGCCTTACTTCAGTATATTTTTGGACGATAGCTGTCATTTATAACTCTGCACGTTTGTGAATTACAGTGCACCTGAGCTCCTTTCTTCAACTCGCTTTCTTTTGAGCTGGCCGCAACACCGCAGGATGGCTTCAGGCCCTAATCTGGTTCCGGCACGGCATGCTGAGCCTTTGGTTATTTCCTCTTCCTGGTGGTAAATGAGAGTTAAATTTGCCCGTCCAGACACCTCCAGCTAGTCTCTCATTGGTTCTCCCTATTCCTGTTCATCTTCCGCAGAAATTGCAAACTGGGCCAAACAGGAGGTTAAAGGCGCTGACTCTCCAAGTGGGGAGAGTGTTAGTAAAGCGTCTGGAATGTTGCACCCGAGTACCAGTGGAGCAAAACTGAGACATATTTGAACACGTCTCCCGTTCACACGGTTGATCATACTCTGGGTTCCACATGCATGTTTTAGCTGAAGGAAGAATACCTTAAACCTGGAGAGTTGAGACCCGTGTAATGGGTACCATGCAATATGACTTCAAAGGGTCTTCATTTGCTCACCGAACCTCTCCAATCCTATCACTGCTGCGTTTATGCCCCTGTACACACGCTTGATTCTCTTTTGGAGACATAGCAATCCATAGGTTTTAAGATACTTACTAGTCAGGTACATTCTTAGGCGTTTAATATGGGGTGTTGAGTCCATTTCGTTGAGCAAGGAGTAGCTCTTGTCTATTCCATATTTGGCTTAGGAACTTTATCTGTGCTCATTGCAATCTCTGGTTTTATGCAGCACCCCAACTCACCTTTACCCTTAAGCAAGCATAAGTTGGTTTTCTAAATTTGAGACCCTGTTCTGTTTTGGAATTCAGTTCCTGTGTAGCCAAGTTTACATTCCGTGTATTAGTGATATCTTATGATGTTTCTTTTTCTGTGTGACTTATTTTAGTTAGAATCATCGTACCTGAATCCACTCATTATGCTGCTACGGGCCTGATGACATAGATTTCATTGCTGAGTGATATTGCTTTGTAAGTAAATACCACAACTTCTTTATCCATTTTTCACTTTCTGCGATGTTGAACTTGTACGGTAAACGAGGTTCTTGTAAACAGAGGCGTCCCAAACTTTGGGGTGGCTGTGTCTTTTTGATTTTAATTTCCCTAAGCTATAGGACCATAAGTGGAAGTGCCCTAGGCTCTGTTGCTTTGTTTTTTAGATGTTTCAGGAAACACCATACACTTCTCCCGAGTGTCTGTTGGCAATTTACATCCCGCCCATCAGCATAACAAGGCTCCCAGTTCTCCATGGCCTGTCCTGCCTTTCTGGATTTTACACTTTCTTCAGATGGCCCTTTTGACCGGGGGGAAGTGAGACTTAATTGTAGTGCAGATTTCCTTTGCAAGCTTGCTTGGTTGGCCAAAAAGGGCGTATGCGTTTTTTCCTGAATATATTCAGGAAAAAACGCATACGCCCTTTTTGGCCAAATGCATCATGGTGGACGTTCTGCCTCTTTTCCTATGCTTTCAATGCAATTCCAGTCTACCTCCTGAAATCGGTTTCCTGCAATCCTGCCCCGCTTTCAAGTCCTCTTGGCAGCCTTACTTCAGTATATTTTTGGACGATAGCTGTCATTTATAACTCTGCAGGTTTGTGAATTACAGTGCCCCTGAGCTCCTTTCTTCAACTCGCTTTCTTTTGAGCTGGCCGCAACACCGCAGGATGGCTTCAGGCCCTAATCTGGTTCCGGCACGGCATGCTGAGCCTTTGGTTATTTCCTCTTCCTGGTGGTAAATGAGAGTTAAATTTGCCCGTCCAGACACCTCCAGCTAGTCTCTCATTGGTTCTCCCTATTCCTGTTCATCTTCCGCAGAAATTGCAAACTGGGCCAAACAGGAGGTTAAAGGCGCTGACTCTCCAAGTGGGGAGAGTGTTAGTAAAGCGTCTGGAATGTTGCACCCGAGTACCAGTGGAGCAAAACTGAGACATATTTGAACACGTCTCCCGTTCACACGGTTGATCATACTCTGGGTTCCACATGCATGTTTTAGCTGAAGGAAGAATACCTTAAACCTGGAGAGTTGAGACCCGTGTAATGGGTACCATGCAATATGACTTCAAAGGGTCTTCATTTGCTCACCGAACCTCTCCAATCCTATCACTGCTGCGTTTATGCCCCTGTACACACGCTTGATTCTCTTTTGGAGACATAGCAATCCATAGGTTTTAAGATACTTACTAGTCAGGTACATTCTTAGGCGTTTAATATGGGGTGTTGAGTCCATTTCGTTGAGCAAGGAGTAGCTCTTGTCTATTCCATATTTGGCTTAGGAACTTTATCTGTGCTCATTGCAATCTCTGGTTTTATGCAGCACCCCAACTCACCTTTACCCTTAAGCAAGCATAAGTTGGTTTTCTAAATTTGAGACCCTGTTCTGTTTTGGAATTCAGTTCCTGTGTAGCCAAGTTTACATTCCGTGTATTAGTGATATCTTATGATGTTTCTTTTTCTGTGTGACTTATTTTAGTTAGAATCATCGTACCTGAATCCACTCATTATGCTGCTACGGGCCTGATGACATAGATTTCATTGCTGAGTGATATTGCTTTGTAAGTAAATACCACAACTTCTTTATCCATTTTTCACTTTCTGCGATGTTGAACTTGTACGGTAAACGAGGTTCTTGTAAACAGAGGCGTCCCAAACTTTGGGGTGGCTGTGTCTTTTTGATTTTAATTTCCCTAAGCTATAGGACCATAAGTGGAAGTGCCCTAGGCTCTGTTGCTTTGTTTTTTAGATGTTTCAGGAAACACCATACACTTCTCCCGAGTGTCTGTTGGCAATTTACATCCCGCCCATCAGCATAACAAGGCTCCCAGTTCTCCATGGCCTGTCCTGCCTTTCTGGATTTTACACTTTCTTCAGATGGCCCTTTTGACCGGGGGGAAGTGAGACTTAATTGTAGTGCAGATTTCCTTTGCAAGCTTGCTTGGTTGGCCAAAAAGGGCGTATGCGTTTTTTCCTGAATATATTCAGGAAAAAACGCATACGCCCTTTTTGGCCAAATGCATCATGGTGGACGTTCTGCCTCTTTTCCTATGCTTTCAATGCAATTCCAGTCTACCTCCTGAAATCGGTTTCCTGCAATCCTGCCCCGCTTTCAAGTCCTCTTGGCAGCCTTACTTCAGTATATTTTTGGACGATAGCTGTCATTTATAACTCTGCAGGTTTGTGAATTACAGTGCCCCTGAGCTCCTTTCTTCAACTCGCTTTCTTTTGAGCTGGCCGCAACACCGCAGGATGGCTTCAGGCCCTAATCTGGTTCCGGCACGGCATGCTGAGCCTTTGGTTATTTCCTCTTCCTGGTGGTAAATGAGAGTTAAATTTGCCCGTCCAGACACCTCCAGCTAGTCTCTCATTGGTTCTCCCTATTCCTGTTCATCTTCCGCAGAAATTGCAAACTGGGCCAAACAGGAGGTTAAAGGCGCTGACTCTCCAAGTGGGGAGAGTGTTAGTAAAGCGTCTGGAATGTTGCACCCGAGTACCAGTGGAGCAAAACTGAGACATATTTGAACACGTCTCCCGTTCACACGGTTGATCATACTCTGGGTTCCACATGCATGTTTTAGCTGAAGGAAGAATACCTTAAACCTGGAGAGTTGAGACCCGTGTAATGGGTACCATGCAATATGACTTCAAAGGGTCTTCATTTGCTCACCGAACCTCTCCAATCCTATCACTGCTGCGTTTATGCCCCTGTACACACGCTTGATTCTCTTTTGGAGACATAGCAATCCATAGGTTTTAAGATACTTACTAGTCAGGTACATTCTTAGGCGTTTAATATGGGGTGTTGAGTCCATTTCGTTGAGCAAGGAGTAGCTCTTGTCTATTCCATATTTGGCTTAAGGAACTTTATCTGTGCTCATTGCAATCTCTGGTTTTATGCAGCACCCCAACTCACCTTTACCCTTAAGCAAGCATAAGTTGGTTTTCTAAATTTGAGACCCTGTTCTGTTTTGGAATTCAGTTCCTGTGTAGCCAAGTTTACATTCCGTGTATTAGTGATATCTTATGATGTTTCTTTTTCTGTGTGACTTATTTTAGTTAGAATCATCGTACCTGAATCCACTCATTATGCTGCTACGGGCCTGATGACATAGATTTCATTGCTGAGTGATATTGCTTTGTAAGTAAATACCACAACTTCTTTATCCATTTTTCACTTTCTGCGATGTTGAACTTGTACGGTAAACGAGGTTCTTGTAAACAGAGGCGTCCCAAACTTTGGGGTGGCTGTGTCTTTTTGATTTTAATTTCCCTAAGCTATAGGACCATAAGTGGAAGTGCCCTAGGCTCTGTTGCTTTGTTTTTTAGATGTTTCAGGAAACACCATACACTTCTCCCGAGTGTCTGTTGGCAATTTACATCCCGCCCATCAGCATAACAAGGCTCCCAGTTCTCCATGGCCTGTCCTGCCTTTCTGGATTTTACACTTTTTTCAGATGGCCCTTTTGACCGGGGGGAAGTGAGACTTCATTGTAGTGCAGATTTCCTTTGCAAGCTTGCTTGGTTGGCCAAAAAGGGCGTATGCGTTTTTTCCTGAATATATTCAGGAAAAAACGCATACGCCCTTTTTGGCCAAGTGCATCATTGTGGACGTTCTGCCTCTTTTCCTATGCTTTCAATGCAATTCCAGTCTACCTCCTGAAATCGGTTTCCTGCAATTCTGCCCCGCTTTCAAGTCCTCTTGGCAGCCTTACTTCAGTATATTTTTGGACGATAGCTGTCATTTATAACTCTGCACGTTTGTGAATTACAGTGCACCTGAGCTCCTTTCTTCAACTCGCTTTCTTTTGAGCTGGCCGCAACACCGCAGGATGGCTTCAGGCCCTAATCTGGTTCCGGCACGGCATGCTGAGCCTTTGGTTATTTCCTCTTCCTGGTGGTAAATGAGAGTTAAATTTGCCCGTCCAGACACCTCCAACTAGTCTCTCATTGGTTCTCCCTATTCCTGTTCATCTTCCGCAGAAATTGCAAACTGGGCCAAACAGGAGGTTAAAGGCGCTGACTCTCCAAGTGGGGAGAGTGTTAGTAAAGCGTCTGGAATGTTGCACCCGAGTACCAGTGGAGCAAAACTGAGACATATTTGAACACGTCTCCCGTTCACACGGTTGATCATACTCTGGGTTCCACATGCATGTTTTAGCTGAAGGAAGAATACCTTAAACCTGGAGAGTTGAGACCCGTGTAATGGGTACCATGCAATATGACTTCAAAGGGTCTTCATTTGCTCACCGAACCTCTCCAATCCTATCACTGCTGCGTTTATGCCCCTGTACACACGCTTGATTCTCTTTTGGAGACATAGCAATCCATAGGTTTTAAGATACTTACTAGTCAGGTACATTCTTAGGCGTTTAATATGGGGTGTTGAGTCCATTTCGTTGAGCAAGGAGTAGCTCTTGTCTATTCCATATTTGGCTTAGGAACTTTATCTGTGCTCATTGCAATCTCTGGTTTTATGCAGCACCCCAACTCACCTTTACCCTTAAGCAAGCATAAGTTGGTTTTCTAAATTTGAGACCCTGTTCTGTTTTGGAATTCAGTTCCTGTGTAGCCAAGTTTACATTCCGTGTATTAGTGATATCTTATGATGTTTCTTTTTCTGTGTGACTTATTTTAGTTAGAATCATCGTACCTGAATCCACTCATTATGCTGCTACGGGCCTGATGACATAGATTTCATTGCTGAGTGATATTGCTTTGTAAGTAAATACCACAACTTCTTTATCCATTTTTCACTTTCTGCGATGTTGAACTTGTACGGTAAACGAGGTTCTTGTAAACAGAGGCGTCCCAAACTTTGGGGTGGCTGTGTCTTTTTGATTTTAATTTCCCTAAGCTATAGGACCATAAGTGGAAGTGCCCTAGGCTCTGTTGCTTTGTTTTTTAGATGTTTCAGGAAACACCATACACTTCTCCCGAGTGTCTGTTGGCAATTTACATCCCACCCATCAGCATAACAAGGCTCCCAGTTCTCCATGGCCTGTCCTGCCTTTCTGGATTTTACACTTTCTTCAGATGGCCCTTTTGACCGGGGGGAAGTGAGACTTCATTGTAGTGCAGATTTCCTTTGCAAGCTTGCTTGGTTGGCCAAAAAGGGCGTATGCGTTTTTTCCTGAATATATTCAGGAAAAAACGCATACGCCCTTTTTGGCCAAATGCATCATGGTGGACGTTCTGCCTCTTTTCCTATGCTTTCAATGCAATTCCAGTCTACCTCCTGAAATCGGTTTCCTGCAATCCTGCCCCGCTTTCAAGTCCTCTTGGCAGCCTTACTTCAGTATATTTTTGGACGATAGCTGTCATTTATAACTCTGCAGGTTTGTGAATTACAGTGCCCCTGAGCTCCTTTCTTCAACTCGCTTTCTTTTGAGCTGGCCGCAACACCGCAGGATGGCTTCAGGCCCTAATCTGGTTCCGGCACGGCATGCTGAGCCTTTGGTTATTTCCTCTTCCTGGTGGTAAATGAGAGTTAAATTTGCCCGTCCAGACACCTCCAGCTAGTCTCTCATTGGTTCTCCCTATTCCTGTTCATCTTCCGCAGAAATTGCAAACTGGGCCAAACAGGAGGTTAAAGGCGCTGACTCTCCAAGTGGGGAGAGTGTTAGTAAAGCGTCTGGAATGTTGCACCCGAGTACCAGTGGAGCAAAACTGAGACATATTTGAACACGTCTCCCGTTCACACGGTTGATCATACTCTGGGTTCCACATGCATGTTTTAGCTGAAGGAAGAATACCTTAAACCTGGAGAGTTGAGACCCGTGGAATGGGTACCATGCAATATGACTTCAAAGGGTCTTCATTTGCTCACCGAACCTCTCCAATCCTATCACTGCTGCGTTTATGCCCCTGTACACACGCTTGATTCTCTTTTGGAGACATAGCAATCCATAGGTTTTAAGATACTTACTAGTCAGGTACATTCTTAGGCGTTTAATATGGGGTGTTGAGTCCATTTCGTTGAGCAAGGAGTAGCTCTTGTCTATTCCATATTTGGCTTAAGGAACTTTATCTGTGCTCATTGCAATCTCTGGTTTTATGCAGCACCCCAACTCACCTTTACCCTTAAGCAAGCATAAGTTGGTTTTCTAAATTTGAGACCCTGTTCTGTTTTGGAATTCAGTTCCTGTGTAGCCAAGTTTACATTCCGTGTATTAGTGATATCTTATGATGTTTCTTTTTCTGTGTGACTTATTTTAGTTAGAATCATCGTACCTGAATCCACTCATTATGCTGCTACGGGCCTGATGACATAGATTTCATTGCTGAGTGATATTGCTTTGTAAGTAAATACCACAACTTCTTTATCCATTTTTCACTTTCTGCGATGTTGAACTTGTACGGTAAACGAGGTTCTTGTAAACAGAGGCGTCCCAAACTTTGGGGTGGCTGTGTCTTTTTGATTTTAATTTCCCTAAGCTATAGGACCATAAGTGGAAGTGCCCTAGGCTCTGTTGCTTTGTTTTTTAGATGTTTCAGGAAACACCATACACTTCTCCCGAGTGTCTGTTGGCAATTTACATCCCGCCCATCAGCATAACAAGGCTCCCAGTTCTCCATGGCCTGTCCTGCCTTTCTGGATTTTACACTTTTTTCAGATGGCCCTTTTGACCGGGGGGAAGTGAGACTTCATTGTAGTGCAGATTTCCTTTGCAAGCTTGCTTGGTTGGCCAAAAAGGGCGTATGCGTTTTTTCCTGAATATATTCAGGAAAAAACGCATACGCCCTTTTTGGCCAAGTGCATCATTGTGGACGTTCTGCCTCTTTTCCTATGCTTTCAATGCAATTCCAGTCTACCTCCTGAAATCGGTTTCCTGCAATCCTGCCCCGCTTTCAAGTCCTCTTGGCAGCCTTACTTCAGTATATTTTTGGACGATAGCTGTCATTTATAACTCTGCAGGTTTGTGAATTACAGTGCACCTGAGCTCCTTTCTTCAACTCGCTTTCTTTTGAGCTGGCCGCAACACCGCAGGATGGCTTCAGGCCCTAATCTGGTTCCGGCACGGCATGCTGAGCCTTTGGTTATTTCCTCTTCCTGGTGGTAAATGAGAGTTAAATTTGCCCGTCCAGACACCTCCAGCTAGTCTCTCATTGGTTCTCCCTATTCCTGTTCATCTTCCGCAGAAATTGCAAACTGGGCCAAACAGGAGGTTAAAGTTGCTGACTCTCCAAGTGGGGAGAGTGTTAGTAAAGCGTCTAGAATATTGCACCCGAGTACCAGGGGAGGAAAACTGAGACATATTTGAACACGTCTCCCGTTCACATGGATGATCATACTCTGGGTTCCACATGCATATTTTAGCTGAAGGAAGAATACCTTAAACCTGGAGAGTTGAGACCCGTGTAATGGGTACCATGCAATATGACTTCAAAGGGTCTTCATTTGCTCACCGAACCTCTCCAATCCTATCACTGCTGCGTTTATGGCCCTGTACACATGCTTGAATCTCTTTTGGAGACATAGCAATCCATAGGTTTTAAGATACTTACTAGTCAGGTACATTCTTAGGCGTTTAATATGCGGTGTTGAGTCCATTTTGTTGAGCAAGGAGTAGCTCTTGTCTATTCCATATTTGGCTTAAGGAACTTTATCTGTGCTCATTTCAATCTCTGGTTTTATGCAGCACCCCAACTCACCTTTACCCTTAAGCAAGCATAAGTTGGTTTTCTAAATTTGAGACCCTGTTCTGTTCTGTAATTCAGTTCCTGTGTAGCCAAGTTTACATTCCGTGTATTACTGATATCTTATGATGTTTCTTTTTCTGTGTGACTTATTTCAGTTAGAATCATCATACCTGAATCCACTCATTGTGCTGCTAAGGGCCTGATGACATAGATTTCATTGCTGAGTGATATTGCTTTGTAAGTAAATACCACAACTTCTTTATCCATTTTTCACTTTCTGCGATGTTGAACTTGTACTGTAAATGAGGTTCTTGTAAACAGAGGCGTCCCAAACTTTGGGGTGGCTGTGTCTTTTTGATTTTAATTTCCCTAAGCTATAGGACCATAAGTGGAAGTGCCCTAGGCTCTGTTGCTTTGTTTTTTAGATGTTTCAGGAAACACCATACACTTCTCCGGAGTGTCTGTTGGCAATTTACATCCCGCCCATCAGCATAACAAGGCTCCCAGTTCTCCATGGCCTGTCCTGCCTTTCTGGATTTTACACTTTTTTCAGATGGCCCTTTTGACCGGGGGGAAGTGAGACTTCATTGTAGTGCAGATTTCCTTTGCAAGCTTGCTTGGTTGGCCAAAAAGGGCGTATGCGTTTTTTCCTGAATATATTCAGGAAAAAACGCATACGCCCTTTTTGGCCAAGTGCATCATTGTGGACGTTCTGCCTCTTTTCCTATGCTTTCAATGCAATTCCAGTCTACCTCCTGAAATCGGTTTCCTGCAATTCTGCCCCGCTTTCAAGTCCTCTTGGCAGCCTTACTTCAGTATATTTTTGGACGATAGCTGTCATTTATAACTCTGCAGGTTTGTGAATTACAGTGCACCTGAGCTCCTTTCTTCAACTCGCTTTCTTTTGAGCTGGCCGCAACACCGCAGGATGGCTTCAGGCCCTAATCTGGTTCCGGCACGGCATGCTGAGCCTTTGGTTATTTCCTCTTCCTGGTGGTAAATGAGAGTTAAATTTGCCCGTCCAGACACCTCCAACTAGTCTCTCATTGGTTCTCCCTATTCCTGTTCATCTTCCGCAGAAATTGCAAACTGGGCCAAACAGGAGGTTAAAGGCGCTGACTCTCCAAGTGGGGAGAGTGTTAGTAAAGCGTCTGGAATGTTGCACCCGAGTACCAGTGGAGCAAAACTGAGACATATTTGAACACGTCTCCCGTTCACACGGTTGATCATACTCTGGGTTCCACATGCATGTTTTAGCTGAAGGAAGAATACCTTAAACCTGGAGAGTTGAGACCCGTGTAATGGGTACCATGCAATATGACTTCAAAGGGTCTTCATTTGCTCACCGAACCTCTCCAATCCTATCACTGCTGCGTTTATGCCCCTGTACACACGCTTGATTCTCTTTTGGAGACATAGCAATCCATAGGTTTTAAGATACTTACTAGTCAGGTACATTCTTAGGCGTTTAATATGGGGTGTTGAGTCCATTTCGTTGAGCAAGGAGTAGCTCTTGTCTATTCCATATTTGGCTTAGGAACTTTATCTGTGCTCATTGCAATCTCTGGTTTTATGCAGCACCCCAACTCACCTTTACCCTTAAGCAAGCATAAGTTGGTTTTCTAAATTTGAGACCCTGTTCTGTTTTGGAATTCAGTTCCTGTGTAGCCAAGTTTACATTCCGTGTATTAGTGATATCTTATGATGTTTCTTTTTCTGTGTGACTTATTTTAGTTAGAATCATCGTACCTGAATCCACTCATTATGCTGCTACGGGCCTGATGACATAGATTTCATTGCTGAGTGATATTGCTTTGTAAGTAAATACCACAACTTCTTTATCCATTTTTCACTTTCTGCGATGTTGAACTTGTATGGTAAACGAGGTTCTTGTAAACAGAGGCGTCCCAAACTTTGGGGTGGCTGTGTCTTTTTGATTTTAATTTCCCTAAGCTATAGGACCATAAGTGGAAGTGCCCTAGGCTCTGTTGCTTTGTTTTTTAGATGTTTCAGGAAACACCATACACTTCTCCCGAGTGTCTGTTGGCAATTTACATCCCGCCCATCAGCATAACAAGGCTCCCAGTTCTCCATGGCCTGTCCTGCCTTTCTGGATTTTACACTTTCTTCAGATGGCCCTTTTGACCGGGGGGAAGTGAGACTTCATTGTAGTGCAGATTTCCTTTGCAAGCTTGCTTGGTTGGCCAAAAAGGGCGTATGCGTTTTTTCCTGAATATATTCAGGAAAAAACGCATACGCCCTTTTTGGCCAAATGCATCATGGTGGACGTTCTGCCTCTTTTCCTATGCTTTCAATGCAATTCCAGTCTACCTCCTGAAATCGGTTTCCTGCAATCCTGCCCCGCTTTCAAGTCCTCTTGGCAGCCTTACTTCAGTATATTTTTGGACGATAGCTGTCATTTATAACTCTGCAGGTTTGTGAATTACAGTGCCCCTGAGCTCCTTTCTTCAACTCGCTTTCTTTTGAGCTGGCCGCAACACCGCAGGATGGCTTCAGGCCCTAATCTGGTTCCGGCACGGCATGCTGAGCCTTTGGTTATTTCCTCTTCCTGGTGGTAAATGAGAGTTAAATTTGCCCGTCCAGACACCTCCAGCTAGTCTCTCATTGGTTCTCCCTATTCCTGTTCATCTTCCGCAGAAATTGCAAACTGGGCCAAACAGGAGGTTAAAGGCGCTGACTCTCCAAGTGGGGAGAGTGTTAGTAAAGCGTCTGGAATGTTGCACCCGAGTACCAGTGGAGCAAAACTGAGACATATTTGAACACGTCTCCCGTTCACACGGTTGATCATACTCTGGGTTCCACATGCATGTTTTAGCTGAAGGAAGAATACCTTAAACCTGGAGAGTTGAGACCCGTGTAATGGGTACCATGCAATATGACTTCAAAGGGTCTTCATTTGCTCACCGAACCTCTCCAATCCTATCACTGCTGCGTTTATGCCCCTGTACACACGCTTGATTCTCTTTTGGAGACATAGCAATCCATAGGTTTTAAGATACTTACTAGTCAGGTACATTCTTAGGCGTTTAATATGGGGTGTTGAGTCCATTTCGTTGAGCAAGGAGTAGCTCTTGTCTATTCCATATTTGGCTTAGGAACTTTATCTGTGCTCATTGCAATCTCTGGTTTTATGCAGCACCCCAACTCACCTTTACCCTTAAGCAAGCATAAGTTGGTTTTCTAAATTTGAGACCCTGTTCTGTTTTGGAATTCAGTTCCTGTGTAGCCAAGTTTACATTCCGTGTATTAGTGATATCTTATGATGTTTCTTTTTCTGTGTGACTTATTTTAGTTAGAATCATCGTACCTGAATCCACTCATTATGCTGCTACGGGCCTGATGACATAGATTTCATTGCTGAGTGATATTGCTTTGTAAGTAAATACCACAACTTCTTTATCCATTTTTCACTTTCTGCGATGTTGAACTTGTACGGTAAACGAGGTTCTTGTAAACAGAGGCGTCCCAAACTTTGGGGTGGCTGTGTCTTTTTGATTTTAATTTCCCTAAGCTATAGGACCATAAGTGGAAGTGCCCTAGGCTCTGTTGCTTTGTTTTTTAGATGTTTCAGGAAACACCATACACTTCTCCCGAGTGTCTGTTGGCAATTTACATCCCGCCCATCAGCATAACAAGGCTCCCAGTTCTCCATGGCCTGTCCTGCCTTTCTGGATTTTACACTTTCTTCAGATGGCCCTTTTGACCGGGGGGAAGTGAGACTTCATTGTAGTGCAGATTTCCTTTGCAAGTTTGCTTGGTTGGCCAAAGAGGGCGTATGCGTTTCTTCCTGAATATATTCAGGAAAAAACGCATACGCCCTTTTTGGCCAAGTGCATCATTGTGGACGTTCGGGCTCTTTTCCTATGCTTTCAATGCAATTCCAGTCTACCTCCTGAAATCGGTTTCCTGCAATTCTGCCCCGCTTTCAAGTCCTCTTGGCAGCCTTACTTCAGTATATTTTTGGACGATAGCTGTCATTTATAACTCTGCAGGTTGGTGAATTACAGTGCCCCTGAGCTCTTTTCTTAAACTCACTTTCTTGTGACCTGGCCGCAACACCGCAGGATGGCTTCAGGCCCTAATCTGGTTCCGACATGGCACGCTGAGCCTTTGGTTAATTCCTCTTCCTGGTGGGAAATGAGAGTTAAATTTGCCCGTCCAGACACCTCCAGGTAGTCTCTCATTGGTTCTCGTTATTCCTGTTCATCTTCCGCAGAAATTGCAAACTGGGCCAAACAGGAGGTTAAAGGTGCTGACTCTCCAAGTTGGGAGAGTGATAGTAAAGCGTCTGGAATGTTGCACCCGAGTACCAGGGTACGAAAACTGAGACATATTTGAACACGTCTCCCCTTCACACGGTTGATCATACTCTGGGCTTCACATGCATGTTTTAGCTGAAGGAAGAATCCCTTAAACCTGGAGAGTTGAGACCCGTGGAATGGGTACCATGCAATATGACTTCAAAGGGTCTTCATTTGCTCACCGAACCTCTCCAATCCTATCACTGCTGCGTTTATGCCCCTGTACACATGCTTGATTCTCTTTCGGAGAAATAGCAATCCATAGGTTTTAAGATACTTACTAGTCAGGTACATTCTTTGGCGTTTAATATGCGGTGTTGAGTCCATTTCGTTGAGCAAGGAGTAGCTCTTGTCTATTCCATATTTGGCTTAAGGAACTTTATCTGTGCTCATTGCAATCTCTGGTTTTATGCAGCACCCCAACTCACCTTTCCCCTTAAGCAAGCATAAGTTGGTTTTCTAAATTTGAGACCCTGTTCTGTTCTGTAATTCAGTTCCTGTGTAACCAAGTTTACATTCCGTGTATTACTGATATCTTATGAAGTTTCTATTTCTGTGTGACTTATTTCAGTTAGAATCATCATACCTGTATCCACTCATTGTGCTGCTAAGGGCCTGATGACATAGATTTCATTGCTGAGTGATATTGCTTTGTAAGTACATAGCACAACTTCTTTATCCATTTTTCACTTTCTGCGATGTTGAACTTGTACTGTAAACGTGGTTCTTGTAAACAGAGGCGTCCCAAACTTTGGGGTGGCTGTGTCTTTTTGATTTTAATTTCCCTAAGCTATAGGACCATAAGTGGAAGTGCCCTAGGCTCTGTTGCTTTGTTTTTTAGATGTTTCAGGAAACACCATACACTTCTCCCGAGTGTCTGTTGGCAATTTACATCCCGCCCATCAGCATAACAAGGCTCCCAGTTCTCCATGGCCTGTCCTGCCTTTCTGGATTTTACACTTTCTTCAGATGGCCCTTTTGACCGGGGGGAAGTGAGACTTCATTGTAGTGCAGATTTCCTTTGCAAGCTTGCTTGGTTGGCCAAAAAGGGCGTATGCGTTTTCTCCTGAATATATTCAGGAAAAAACGCATACGCCCTTTTTGGCCAAGTGCATCATGGTGGACGTTCTGCCTCTTTTCCTATGCTTTCAATGCAATTCCAGTCTACCTCCTGAAATCGGTTTCCTGCAATTCTGCCCCGCTTTCAAGTCCTCTTGGCAGCCTTACTTCAGTATATTTTTGGACGATAGCTGTCATTTATAACTCTGCAGGTTTGTGAATTACAGTGCCCCTGAGCTCCTTTCTTCAACTCGCTTTCTTGTGACCTGGCCGCAACACCGCAGGATGGCTTCAGGCCCTAATCTGGTTCCGGCACGGCACGCTGAGCCATTGGTTATTTCCTCTTCCTGCTGGGAAATGAGAGTTAAATTTGCCCGTCCAGACACCTCCAGCTAGTCTCTCATTGGTTCTCCCTATTCCTGTTCATCTTCCGCAGAAATTGCAAACTGGGCCAAACAGGAGGTTAAAGTTGCTGACTCTCCAAGTGGGGAGAGTGTTAGTAAAGCGTCTAGAATATTGCACCCGAGTACCAGGGTACGAAAACTGAGACATATTTGAACACGTCTCCCGTTCACATGGATGATCATACTCTGGGTTCCACATGCATATTTTAGCTGAAGGAAGAATACCTTAAACCTGGAGAGTTGAGACCCGTGTAATGGGTACCATGCAATATGACTTCAAAGGGTCTTCATTTGCTCACCGAACCTCTCCAATCCTATCACTGCTGCGTTTATGCCCCTGTACACACGCTTGATTCTCTTTTGGAGACATAGCAATCCATAGGTTTTAAGATACTTACTAGTCAGGTACATTCTTAGGCGTTTAATATGCGGTGTTGAGTCCATTTCGTTGAGCAAGGAGTAGCTCTTGTCTAATCCATATTTGGCTTAAGGAACTTTATCTGTGCTCATTTCAATCTCTGGTTTTATGCAGCACCCCAACTCACCTTTACCCTTAAGCAAGCATAAGTTGGCTTTCTAAATTTGAGACCCTGTTCTGTTCTGTAATTCAGTTCCTGTGTAGCCAAGTTTACATTCCGTGTATTACTGATATCTTATGATGTTTCTTTTTCTGTGTAACTTATTTCAGTTAGAATCATCATACCTGAATCCACTCATTGTGCTGCTAAGGGCCTGATGACATAGATTTCATTGCTGAGTGATATTGCTTTGTAAGTAAATACCACAACTTCTTTATCCATTTTTCACTTTCTGCGATGTTGAACTTGTACTGTAAACGAGGTTCTTGTAAACAGAGGCGTCCCAAACTTTGGGGTGGCTGTGTCTTTTTGATTTTAATTTCCCTAAGCTATAGGACCATAAGTGGAAGTGCCCTAGGCTCTGTTGCTTTGTTTTTTAGATGTTTCAGGAAACACCATACACTTCTCCCGAGTGTCTGTTGGCAATTTACATCCCGCCCATCAGCATAACAAGGCTCCCAGTTCTCCATGGCCTGTCCTGCCTTTCTGGATTTTACACTTTTTTCAGATGGCCCTTTTGACGGGGGGGAAGTGAGACTTCATTGTAGTGCAGATCTCCTTTGCAAGTTTGCTTGGTTGGCCAAAAAGGGCGTATGCGTTTTTTCCTGAATATATTCAGGAAAAAACGCATACGCCCTTTTGGGCCAAGTGCATCATTGTGGACGTTCTGCCTCTTTTCCTATGCTTTCAATGCAATTCCAGTCTACCTCCTGAAATCGGTTTCCTGCAATTCTGCCCCGCTTTCAATTCCTCTTGGCAGACTTACTTCAGTATATTTTTGGACGATAGCTGTCATTTATAACTCTGCAGGTTTGTGAATTACAGTGCCCCTGAGCTCCTTTCTTCAACTCACTTTCTTGTGACCTGGCCGCAACACCTCAGGATGGCTTCAGGCCCTAATCTGGTTCCGGCACGGCACGCTGAGCCTTTGGTTAATTCCTCTTCCTGATGGGAAATGAGAGTTAAATTTGCCCGTCCAGACACCTCCAGCTAGTCTCTCATTGGTTCTCCCTATTCCTGTTCATCTTCCGCAGAAATTGCAAACTGGACCAAACAGGAGGTTAAAGGTGCTGACTCTCCAAGTGGGGAGAGTGTTAGTAAAGCGTCTGGAATGTTGCACCCGAGTACCAGGGGAGGAAAACTGAGACATATTTGAACACGTCTCCCGTTCACACGGTTGATCATACTCTGGGTTCCACATGCATGTTTTAGCTGAAGGAAGAATCCCTTAAACCTGGTGAGTTGAAACCCGTGGAATGGGTACCATGCAATATGACTTCAAAGGGTCTTCATTTTCTCACCGAACCTCTCCAATCCTATCACTGTTGCGTTTATGCCCCTGTACACACGCTTGATTCTCTTTCGGAGACATAGCAATCCATAGGTTTTAAGATACTTACTAGTCAGGTACATTCTTAGGCGTTTAATATGGGGTGTTGGGTCCATTTCGTTGAGCAAGGAGTAGCTCTTGTCTATTCCATATTTGGCTTAAGGAACTTTATCTGTGCTCATTTCAATGTCTGGTTTTATGCAGCACCCCAACTCACCTTTCCCCTTAAGCAAGCATAAGTTGTTTTTCTAAATTTGAGACCCTGTTCTGTTTTGGAATTCAGTTCCTGTGTAGCCAAGTTTACATTCCGTGTATTAGTGATATCTTATGATGTTTCTTTTTCTGTGTGACTTATTTCAGTTAGAATCATCGTACCTGAATCCACTCATTATGCTGCTACGGGCCTGATGACATAGATTTCATTGCTGAGTGATACTGCATTGTACGTAAGTACCACAAGTTCTTTATCCATTTTTCACTTTCTGTGATATTGAACTTGTACGGTAAACGAGGTTCTTGTAAACAGAGGCGTCCCAAACTTTGGGGTGGCTGTGTCTTTTAGATTTTAATTTCCCTAAGCTATAGGACCATATGTGGAAGTGCCCTAGGCTCTGTTGCTTTGTGTTTTAGATGTTTCAGGAAACACCATACACTTCTCCTGAGTGTCTGTTGACAATTTACATCACGCCCATCAGCATAACAAGGCTCCCAGTTCTCCATGGCCTGTCCTGCCTTTCTGGATTTTACACTTTTTTCAGATGGCCCTTTTGACCGGGGGGAAGTGAGACTTCATTGTAGTGAAGATTTCCATTGCAAGTTTGCTTGGTTGGCCAAAAAGGGCGTATGCGTTTTTTCCTGAATATATTCAGGAAAAAACGTATACGCCCTTTTGGACCAAGTGCATCATTGTGGACGTTCTGCCTCTTTTCCTATGCTTTCAATGCAATTCCAGTCTACCTCCTGAAATCGGTTTCCTGCAATTCTGCCCCGCTTTCAATTCCTCTTGGCAGCCTTACTTCAGTATATTTTTGGACGATAGCTGTCATTTATAACTCTGCAGGTTTGTGAATTACAGTGCCCCTGAGCTCCTTTCTTCAACTCGCTTTCTTGTGACCTGGTCGCAACACCGCAGGATGGCTTCAGGCCCTAATCTGGTTCCAGCACGGCACGCTGAGCCTTTGGTTAATTCCTCTTCCTGGTGGGAAATGAGAGTTAAATTTGCCCGTCCAGACACCCCCAGCTAGTCTCTCATTGGTTCTCCCTATTCCTGTTCATCTTCCGCAGAAATTGCAAACTGGGCCAAACAGGAGGTTAAAGGGACGGACTCTCCAAGGCGGGAGAGTGTTATTAAAGCGTCTGGAATGTTGCACCCGAGTACCAGGGGAGGAAAACTGAGACATATTTGAACACGTCTCCCGTTCACATGGTTGATCATACTCTAGGTTCCACATGCATGTTTTAGCTGAAGGAAGAATACCTTAAACCTGGAGAGTTGAGACCCGTGGAATGGGTAACATGCAATATGACTTCAAAGGGTATTCATTTGCTCACCAAACCTCTCCAATCCTATCACTGCTGCGTTTATGCCCCTGTACACACGCTTGATTCTCTTTTGGAGACATAGCAATCCATAGGTTTTAAGATACTTACTAGTCAGGTACATTCTTAGGCATTTAATATGGGGTGTTGAGTCCATTTCGTTGAACAAGGAGCAGCTCTTGTCTATTCCATATTTGGCTTAAGGAACTTTATCTGTGCTCATTTCAATCTCTGGTTTTATGCAGCACCCCAACTCACCTTTCCCCTTAAGCAAGCATAAGTTGGTTTTCTAAATTTGAGACCCTGTTCTGTTTTGGAATTCAGTTCCTGTGTAGCCAAGTTTACATTCCGTGTATTAGTGATATCTTATGATGTTTCTTTTTCTGTGTGACTTATTTCAGTTAGAATCATCGTACCTGAATCCACTCATTATGCTGCTACGGGCCTGATGACATAGATTTCATTGCTGAGTGATACTGCATTGTACGTAAGTACCACAAGTTCTTATCCATTTTTCACTTTCTGTGATATTGAACTTGTACGGTAAACGAGGTTCTTGTAAACAGAGGCGTCCCAAACTTTGGGGTGGCTGTGTCTTTTTGATTTTAATTTCCCTAAGCTATAGGACCATACGTGGAAGTGCCCTAGGCTCTGTTGCTTTGTGTTTTAGATGTTTCAGGAAACACCATACACTTCTCCCGAGTGTCTGTTGGCAATTTACATCCCGCCCATCAGCATAACAAGGCTCCCAGTTCTCCATGGCCTGTCCTGCCTTTCTGGATTTTACACTTTTTTCAGATGGCCCTTTTGACCGGGGGGAAGTGAGACTTAATTGTAGTGCAGATTTCCTTTGCAAGTTTGCTTGGTTGGCCAAAAAGTGCGTATGCGTTTTTTCCTGAATATATTCAGGAAAAAACGCATACGCCCTTTTTGGCCAAGTGCATCATTGTGGACGTTCTGCCTCTTTTCCTATGCTTTCAATGCAATTCCAGTCTACCTCCTGAAATCGGTTTCCTGCAATTCTGCCCCGCTTTCAAGTCCTCTTGGCAGCCTTACTTCAGTATATTTTTGGACGATAGCTGTCATTTATAACTCTGCAGGTTGGTGAATTACAATGTCCCTGAGCTCCTTTCTTCAACTCGCTTTCTTGTGACCTGGCCGCAACACCGCAGTATGGCTTCACGCCCTAATCTGGTTCTGGCACGGCACGCTGAGCCTTTGGTTATTTCCTCTTCCTGGTGGGAAATGAGAGTTCAATTTGCCCGTCCAGACACCTTCAGCTAGTCTCTCATTGGTTCTCCCTATTCCTGTTCATCTTCCGCAGAAATTGCAAACTGGGCCAAACAGGAGGTTAAAGGCGCTGACTCTCCAAGTGGGGAGAGTGTTAGTAAAGCATCTGGAATGTTGCACCCGAGTACCAGGGGAGGAAAACTGAGACATATTTGAACACGTCTCCCCTTCACACGGTTGATCATACTCTGGGCTCCACATGCATGTTTTAGTTGAAGGAAGAATACCTTAAACCTGGAGAGTTGAGACCCGTGGAATGGGTACCATGCAATATGACTTCAAAGGGTCTTCATTTGCTCACCAAACCTCTTCAATCCTATCACTGCTGCGTTTATGCCCCTGTACACACGTTTGATTCTCTTTTGGAGACATAGCAATCCATAGGTTTTAAGATACTTACTAGTCAGGTACATTCTTAGGCATTTAATATGGGATGTTGAGTCCATTTCGTTGAACAAGGAGCAGCTCTTGTCTATTCCATATTTGGCTTAAGGAACTTTATCTGTGCTCATTTCAATCCCTGGTTTTTTTGCAGCACCCCAACTCACCTTTCCCCTTAAGCAAGCATAAGTTGGTTTTCTAAATTTGAGACCCTGTTCTGTTTTGGAATTCAGTTCCTGTGTAGCCAAGTTTACATTCCGTGTATTAGTGATATCTTATGATGTTTCTTTTTCTGTGTGACTTATTTCAGTTAGAATCATCGTACCTGAATCCACTCATTATGCTGCTACGGGCCTGATGACATAGATTTCATTGCTGAGTGATACTGCATTGTACGTAAGTACCACAAGTTCTTTATCCATTTTTCACTTTCTGTGTTATTGAACTTGTACGGTAAACGAGGTTCTTGTAAACAGAGGCGTCCCAAACTTTGGGGTGGCTGTGTCTTTTTGATTTTAATTTCCCTAAGCTATAGGACCATAAGTGGAAGTGCCCTAGGCTCTGTTGCTTTGTTTTTTAGATGTTTCAGGAAACAGCATACACTTCTCCCGAGTGTCTGTTGGCAATTTACATCCCGCCCATCAGCATAACAAGGCTCCCAGTTCTCCATGGCCTGTCCTGCCTTTCTGGATTTTACACTTTTTTCAGATGGCCCTTTTGACCGGGGGGAAGTGAGACTTCATTGTAGTGCAGATTTCCTTTGCAAGCTTGCTTGGTTGGCCAAAAAGGGCGTATGCGTTTTTTCCTGAATATATTCAGGAAAAAACGCATACGCCCTTTTTGGCCAAGTGCATCATTGTGGACGTTCTGCCTCTTTTCCTATGCTTTCAATGCAATTCCCGTCTACCCCCTGAAATCGGTTTCCTGAAATTCTGCCCCACTTTCAAGTCCTCTTGGCAGCCTTACTTCAGTATATTTTTGGACGATAGCTGTCATTTATAACTCTGCAGGTTTGTGAATTACAGTGCCCCTGAGCTCCTTTCTTCAACTCGCTTTCTTTTGAGCTGGCCGCAACACCGCAGGATGGCTTCAGGCCCTAATCTGGTTCCGGCACGGCACGCTGAGCCTTTGGTTATTTCCTCTTCCTGGTGGGAAATGAGAGTTAAATTTGCCCGTCCAGACACCTCCAGCTAGTCTCTCATTGGTTCTCACTATTCCTGTTCATCTTCCGCAGAAATTGCAAACTGGGCCAAACAGGAGGTTAAAGGGACTGACTCTCCAAGTCGGGAGAGTGTTAGTAAAGCGTCTGGAATGTTGCACCCGAGTACCAGGGTACGAAAACTGAGACATATTTGAACAGGTCTCCCGATCAAATGGTTGATCATACTCTAGTTCCACATGCATGTTTTAGATGAAGGAAGAATACCTTAAAACTGGGTAGTTGAAACCCGTGGAATGTGTACCATGCAATATGACTTCAAAGGGTCCTCATTTGCTCACCGAACCTCTCCAATCCTATCACTGCTGTGTTTATGCCCCTGTACACACGCTTGATTCTCTTTTGGAGACATAGCAATCCATAGGTTTTAAGATACTTACTAGTCAGGTACATTTTTAGGCGTTTAATATGGGGTGTTGAGTCCATTTCGTTGAGCAAGGAGTAGCTCTTGTCTATTCCATATTTGGCTTAAGGAACTTTATCTGTGCTCATTTCAATCTCTGGTTTTATGCAGCACCCCAACTCACCTTTACCCTTAAGCAAGCATAAGTTGGTTTTCTAAATTTGAGACCCTGTTCTGTTTTGGAATTCAGTTCCTCTGTAGCCAAGTTTACATTCCGTGTATTAGTGATATCTTAGGATGTTTCTTTTTCTGTGTGACTTATTTCAGTTAGAATCATCGTACCTGAATCCAGTCATTATGCTGCTACGGGCCTGATGACATAGATTTCATTGCTGAGTGATACTGCATTGTACGTAAGTACCACAAGTTCTTTATCCATTTTTCACTTTCTGTGATATTGAACTTGTACGGTAAACGAGGTTCTTGTAAACAGAGGCGTCCCAAACTTTGGGGTGGCTGTGTCTTTTTGATTTTAATTTCCCTAAGCTATAGGACCATAAGTGGAAGTGCCCTAGGCTCTGTTGCTTTGTTTTTTAGATGTTTCAGGAAACACTATACACTCCTCCCGAGTGTCTGTTGGCAATTTACATCCCGCCCATCAGCATAACAAGGCTCCCAGTTCTCCATGGCCTGTCCTGCCTTTCTGGATTTTACACTTTTTTCAGATGGCCCTTTTGACGGGGGGGAAGTGAGACTTCATTGTAGTGCACATTTCCTTTGCAAGTTTGCTTGGTTGGCCAAAAAGGGCGTATGCGTTTTTTCCTGAATATATTCAGGAAAAAATGCATACACCCTTTTTGGCCAAGTGCATCATTGTGGACGTTCTGCCTCTTTTCCTATGCTTTCAATGCAATTCCAGTCTACCTCCTGAAATCGGTTTCCTGCAATTCTGCCCCGCTTTCAAGTCCTCTTGGCAGCCTTACTTCAGTATATTTTTGGACGATAGCTGTCATTTATAACTCTGCAGGTTTGTGAATTACAGTGCCCCTGAGCTCCTTTCTTCAACTCGCTTTCTTGTGACCTGGTCGCAACACCGCAGGATGGCTTCAGGCCCTAATCTGGTTCCAGCACGGCACGCTGAGCCTTTGGTTAATTCCTCTTCCTGGTGGGAAATGAGAGTTAAATTTGCCCGTCCAGACACCCCCAGTTAGTCTCTCATTGGTTCTCCCTATTCCTGTTCATCTTCCACAGAAATTGCAAACTGGGCCAAACAGGAGGTTAAAGGGACGGACTCTCCAAGGCGGGAGAGTGTTATTAAAGCGTCTGGAATGTTGCACCCGAGTACCAGGGGAGGAAAACTGAGACATATTTGAACACGTCTCCCGTTCACATGGTTGATCATACTCTAGGTTCCACATGCATGTTTTAGCTGAAGGAAGAATACCTTAAACCTGGAGAGTTGAGACCCGTGGAATGGGTACCATGCAATATGACTTCAAAGGGTCTTCATTTGCTCACCGAACCTCTCCAATCCTATCACTGCTGCGTTTATGCCCCTGTACACACGCTTGATTCTCTTTTGGAGACATAGCAATCCATAGGTTTTAAGATACTTACTAGTCAGGTACATTTTTAGGCGTTTAATATGGGGTGTTGAGTCCATTTCGTTGAGCAAGGAGTAGCTCTTGTCTATTCCATATTTGGCTTAAGGAACTTTATCTGTGCTCATTTCAATCTCTGGTTTTATGCAGCACCCCAACTCACCTTTCCCCTTAAGCAAGCATAAGTTGGTTTTCTAAATTTGAGACCCTGTTCTGTTTTGGAATTCAGTTCCTGTGTAGCCAAGTTTACATTCCGTGTATTAGTGATATCTTATGATGTTTCTTTTTCTGTGTGACTTATTTCAGTTAGAATCATCGTCCCTGAATCCACTCATTATGCTTCTACGGGCCTGATGACATAGATTACATTGCTGAGTGATACTGCATTGTACGTAAGTACCACAAGTTCTTTATCCATTTTTCACTTTCTGTGATATTGAACTTGTACGGTAAACGAGGTTCTTGTAAACAGAGGCGTCCCAAACTTTGGGGTGGCTGTGTCTTTTTGATTTTAATTTCCCTAAGCTATAGGACCATAAGTGGAAGTGCCCTAGGCTCTGTTGCTTTGTTTTTTAGATGTTTCAGGAAACAGCATACACTTCTCCCGAGTGTCTGTTGGCAATTTACATCCCGCCCATCAGCATAACAAGGCTCCCAGTTCTCCATGGCCTGTCCTGCCTTTCTGGATTTTACACTTTTTTCAGATGGCCCTTTTGACCGGGGGGAAGTGAGACTTCATTGTAGTGCAGATTTCCTTTGCAAGTTTGCTTGGTTGGCCAAAAAGGGCGTATGAGTTTTTTCCTGAATATATTCAGGAAAAAACGCATACGCCCTTTTTGGCCAAGTGCATCATTGTGGACGTTCTGCCTCTTTTCCTATGCTTTCAATGCAATTCCAGTCTACCTCCTGAAATCGGTTTCCTGCAATTCTGCCCCGCTTTCAATTCCTCTTGGCAGCCTTACTTCAGTATATTTTTGGACGATAGCTGTCATTTATAACTCTGCAGGTTTGTGAATTACAGTGCCCCTGAGCTCCTTTCTTCAACTCGCTTTCTTGTGACCTGGTCGCAACACCGCAGGATGGCTTCAGGCCCTAATCTGGTTCCAGCACGGCACGCTGAGCCTTTGGTTAATTCCTCTTCCTGGTGGGAAATGAGAGTTAAATTTGCCCGTCCAGACACCCCCAGCTAGTCTCTCATTGGTTCTCCCTATTCCTGTTCATCTTCCGCAGAAATTGTAAACTGGGCCAAACAGGAGGTTAAAGGGATGGACTCTCCAAGGCGGGAGAGTGTTATTAAAGCGTCTGGAATGTTGCACCCGAGTACCAGGGGAGGAAAACTGAGACATATTTGAACACGTCTCCCGTTCACATGGTTGATCATACTCTAGGTTCCACATGCATGTTTTAGCTGAAGGAAGAATACCTTAAACCTGGAGAGTTGAGACCCGTGGAATGGGTAACATGCAATATGACTTCAAAGGGTATTCATTTGCTCACCAAACCTCTCCAATCCTATCACTGCTGCGTTTATGCCCCTGTACACACGCTTGATTCTCTTTTGGAGACATAGCAATCCATAGGTTTTAAGATACTTACTAGTCAGGTACATTCTTAGGCATTTAATATGGGGTGTTGAGTCCATTTCGTTGAACAAGGAGCAGCTCTTGTCTATTCCATATTTGGCTTAAGGAACTTTATCTGTGCTCATTTCAATCTCTGGTTTTATGCAGCACCCCAACTCACCTTTCCCCTTAAGCAAGCATAAGTTGGTTTTCTAAATTTGAGACCCTGTTCTGTTTTGGAATTCAGTTCCTGTGTAGCCAAGTTTACATTCCGTGTATTAGTGATATCTTATGATGTTTCTTTTTCTGTGTGACTTATTTCAGTTAGAATCATCGTACCTGAATCCACTCATTATGCTGCTACGGGCCTGATGACATAGATTTCATTGCTGAGTGATACTGCATTGTACGTAAGTACCACAAGTTCTTATCCATTTTTCACTTTCTGTGATATTGAACTTGTACGGTAAACGAGGTTCTTGTAAACAGAGGCGTCCCAAACTTTGGGGTGGCTGTGTCTTTTTGATTTTAATTTCCCTAAGCTATAGGACCATACGTGGAAGTGCCCTAGGCTCTGTTGCTTTGTGTTTTAGATGTTTCAGGAAACACCATACACTTCTCCCGAGTGTCTGTTGGCAATTTACATCCCGCCCATCAGCATAACAAGGCTCCCAGTTCTCCATGGCCTGTCCTGCCTTTCTGGATTTTACACTTTTTTCAGATGGCCCTTTTGACCGGGGGGAAGTGAGACTTAATTGTAGTGCAGATTTCCTTTGCAAGTTTTCTTGGTTGGCCAAAAAGTGCGTATGCGTTTTTTCCTGAATATATTCAGGAAAAAACGCATACGCCCTTTTTGGCCAAGTGCATCATTGTGGACGTTCTGCCTCTTTTCCTATGCTTTCAATGCAATTCCAGTCTACCTCCTGAAATCGGTTTCCTGCAATTCTGCCCCGCTTTCAAGTCCTCTTGGCAGCCTTACTTCAGTATATTTTTGGACGATAGCTGTCATTTATAACTCTGCAGGTTGGTGAATTACAATGTCCCTGAGCTCCTTTCTTCAACTCGCTTTCTTGTGACCTGGCCGCAACACCGCAGTATGGCTTCACGCCCTAATCTGGTTCTGGCACGGCACGCTGAGCCTTTGGTTATTTCCTCTTCCTGGTGGGAAATGAGAGTTCAATTTGCCCGTCCAGACACCTTCAGCTAGTCTCTCATTGGTTCTCCCTATTCCTGTTCATCTTCCGCAGAAATTGCAAACTGGGCCAAACAGGAGGTTAAAGGCGCTGACTCTCCAAGTGGGGAGAGTGTTAGTAAAGCATCTGGAATGTTGCACCCGAGTACCAGGGGAGGAAAACTGAGACATATTTGAACACGTCTCCCCTTCACACGGTTGATCATACTCTGGGCTCCACATGCATGTTTTAGTTGAAGGAAGAATACCTTAAACCTGGAGAGTTGAGACCCGTGGAATGGGTACCATGCAATATGACTTCAAAGGGTCTTCATTTGCTCACCAAACCTCTTCAATCCTATCACTGCTGCGTTTATGCCCCTGTACACACGTTTGATTCTCTTTTGGAGACATAGTAATCCATAGGTTTTAAGATACTTACTAGTCAGGTACATTCTTAGGCATTTAATATGGGATGTTGAGTCCATTTCGTTGAACAAGGAGCAGCTCTTGTCTATTCCATATTTGGCTTAAGGAACTTTATCTGTGCTCATTTCAATCTCTGGTTTTTTTGCAGCACCCCAACTCACCTTTCCCCTTAAGCAAGCATAAGTTGGTTTTCTAAATTTGAGACCCTGTTCTGTTTTGGAATTCAGTTCCTGTGTAGCCAAGTTTACATTCCGTGTATTAGTGATATCTTATGATGTTTCTTTTTCTGTGTGACTTATTTCAGTTAGAATCATCGTACCTGAATCCACTCATTATGCTGCTACGGGCCTGATGACATAGATTTCATTGCTGAGTGATACTGCATTGTACGTAAGTACCACAAGTTCTTTATCCATTTTTCACTTTCTGTGTTATTGAACTTGTACGGTAAACGAGGTTCTTGTAAACAGAGGCGTCCCAAACTTTGGGGTGGCTGTGTCTTTTTGATTTTAATTTCCCTAAGCTATAGGACCATAAGTGGAAGTGCCCTAGGCTCTGTTGCTTTGTTTTTTAGATGTTTCAGGAAACAGCATACACTTCTCCCGAGTGTCTGTTGGCAATTTACATCCCGCCCATCAGCATAACAAGGCTCCCAGTTCTCCATGGCCTGTCCTGCCTTTCTGGATTTTACACTTTTTTCAGATGGCCCTTTTGACCGGGGGGAAGTGAGACTTCATTGTAGTGCAGATTTCCTTTGCAAGTTTGCTTGGTTGGCCAAAAAGGGCGTATGCGTTTTTTCCTGAATATATTCAGGAAAAAACGCATACGCCCTTTTTGGCCAAGTGCATCATTGTGGACGTTCTGCCTCTTTTCCTATGCTTTCAATGCAATTCCAGTCTACCCCCTGAAATCGGTTTCCTGAAATTCTGCCCCACTTTCAAGTCCTCTTGGCAGCCTTACTTCAGTATATTTTTGGACGATAGCTGTCATTTATAACTCTGCAGGTTTGTGAATTACAGTGCCCCTGAGCTCCTTTCTTCAACTCGCTTTCTTTTGAGCTGGCCGCAACACCGCAGGATGGCTTCAGGCCCTAATCTGGTTCCGGCACGGCACGCTGAGCCTTTGGTTATTTCCTCTTCCTGGTGGGAAATGAGAGTTAAATTTGCCCGTCCAGACACCTCCAGCTAGTCTCTCATTGGTTCTCACTATTCCTGTTCATCTTCCGCAGAAATTGCAAACTGGGCCAAACAGGAGGTTAAAGGGACTGACTCTCCAAGTCGGGAGAGTGTTAGTAAAGCGTCTGGAATGTTGCACCCGAGTACCAGGGTACGAAAACTGAGACATATTTGAACAGGTCTCCCGATCAAATGGTTGATCATACTCTAGTTCCACATGCATGTTTTAGATGAAGGAAGAATACCTTAAAACTGGGTAGTTGAAACCCGTGGAATGTGTACCATGCAATATGACTTCAAAGGGTCCTCATTTGCTCACCGAACCTCTCCAATCCTATCACTGCTGTGTTTATGCCCCTGTACACACGCTTGATTCTCTTTTGGAGACATAGCAATCCATAGGTTTTAAGATACTTACTAGTCAGGTACATTTTTAGGCGTTTAATATGGGGTGTTGAGTCCATTTCGTTGAGCAAGGAGTAGCTCTTGTCTATTCCATATTTGGCTTAAGGAACTTTATCTGTGCTCATTTCAATCTCTGGTTTTATGCAGCACCCCAACTCACCTTTACCCTTAAGCAAGCATAAGTTGGTTTTCTAAATTTGAGACCCTGTTCTGTTTTGGAATTCAGTTCCTCTGTAGCCAAGTTTACATTCCGTGTATTAGTGATATCTTATGATGTTTCTTTTTCTGTGTGACTTATTTCAGTTAGAATCATCGTCCCTGAATCCACTCATTATGCTTCTACGGGCCTGATGACATAGATTTCATTGCTGAGTGATATTGCATTGTACGTAAGTACCACAAGTTCTTTATCCATTTTTCACTTTCTGTGATATTGAACTTGTACGGTAAACGAGGTTCTTGTAAACAGAGGCGTCCCAAACTTTGGGGTGGCTGTGTCTTTTTGATTTTAATTTCCCTAAGCTATAGGACCATAAGTGGAAGTGCCCTAGGCTCTGTTGCTTTGTCTTTTAGATGTTTCAGGAAACACCATACACTCCTCCCGAGTGTCTGTTGGCAATTTACATCCTGCCCATCAGCATAACAAGGCTCCCAGTTCTCCATGGCCTGTCCTGCCTTTCTGGATTTTACACTTTTTTCAGATGGCCCTTTTGACCGGGGGGAAGTGAGACTTTATTGTAGTGCAGATTTCCTTTGCAAGTTTGCTTGGTTGGCCAAAAAGGGCGTATGCGTTATTTCCTGAATATATTCAGGAAAAAACGCATACGCCCTTTTTGGCCAAGTGCATCATTGTGGACGTTCTGCCTCTTTTCCTATGCTTTCAATGCAATTCCAGTCTACCTCCTGAAATCGGTTTCCTGCAATTCTGCCCCGCTTTCAAGTCCTCTTGGCAGCCTTACTTCAGTATATTTTTGGACGATAGCTGTCATTTATAACTCTGCAGGTTTGTGAATTACAGTGCCCCTGAGCTCCTTTCTTCAACTCGCTTTCTTGTGTCCTGGCCGCAACACCGCAGGATGGCTTCAGGCCCTAATCTGGTTCCGGCTCGGCACGCTGAGCCTTTGGTTAATTCCTCTTCCTGGTGGGAATTGAGAGTTAAATTTGCCCGTCCAGACACCTCCAGCTAGTCTCTCATTGGTTCTCGCTATTCCTCTTCATCTTCCGCAGAAATTGCAAACTGGGCCAAACAGGAGGTTAAAGGGACTGACTCTCCAAGTCGGGAGAGTGTTAGTAAAGCGTCTGGAATGTTGCACCCGAGTACCAGGGTACGAAAACTGAGACATATTTGAACACGTCTCCCAATCACATGGTTGATCATACTCTAGGTTCCACATGCATGTTTTAGCTGAAGGAAGAATACCTTAAACCTGGGTAGTTGAAACCCTTGGAATGGGTACCATGCAATATGACTTCAAAGGGTCTTCATTTGCTCACCATACCTCTCCAATCCTATCACTGCTGCGTTTATGCCCATGTACACACGCTTGATTCTCTTTTGGAGACATAGCAATCCATAGGTTTTAAGATACTTACTAGTCAGGTACATTCTTAGGCATTTAATATGGGGTGTTGAGTCCATTTCGTTGAACAAGGAGCAGCTCTTGTCTATTCCATATTTGGCTTAAGGAACTTTATCTGTGCTCATTTCAATCTCTGGTTTTATGCAGCACCCCAACTCACCTTTCCCCTTAAGCAAGCATAAGTTGGTTTTCTAAATTTGAGACCCTGTTCTGTTTTGGAATTCAGTTCCTGTGTAGCCAAGTTTATATTCCGTGTATTAGTGATATCTTATGATGTTTCTTTTTCTGTGTGACTTATTTCAGTTAGAATCATCGTACCTGAATCCACTCTTTATGCTGCTATGGGCCTGATGACATAGATTTCATTGCTGAGTGATACTGCATTGTACGTAAGTACCACAAGTTCTTTATCCATTTTTCACTTTCTGTGATATTGAACTTGTACGGTAAACGAGGTTCTTGTAAACAGAGGCGTTGCAAACTTTGGGGTGGCTGTGTCTTTTTGATTTTAATTTCCCTAAACTATAGGACCATAGGTGGAAGTGCCCTAGGCTCTGTTGCTTTGTTTTTTAGATGTTTCAGGAAACAGCATACACTTCTCCCGAGTGTCTGTTGGCAATTTACATCCCGCCCATCAGCATAACAAGGCTCCCAGTTCTCCATGGCCTGTCCTGCCTTTCTGGATTTTACACTTTTTTCAGATGGCCCTTTTGACCGGGGGGAAGTGAGACTTCATTGTAGTGCAGATTTCCTTTGCAAGTTTGCTTGGTTGGCCAAAAAGGGCGTATGCGTTTTTTCCTGAATATATTCAGGAAAAAACGCATACGCCCTTTTTGGCCAAGTGCATCATTGTGGACGTTCTGCCTCTTTTCCTATGCTTTCAATGCAATTCCAGTCTACCCCCTGAAATCGGTTTCCTGAAATTCTGCCCCACTTTCAAGTCCTCTTGGCAGCCTTACTTCAGTATATTTTTGGACGATAGCTGTCATTTATAACTCTGCAGGTTTGTGAATTACAGTGCCCCTGAGCTCCTTTCTTCAACTCGCTTTCTTTTGAGCTGGCCGCAACACCGCAGGATGGCTTCAGGCCCTAATCTGGTTCCGGCACGGCACGCTGAGCCTTTGGTTATTTCCTCTTCCTGGTGGGAAATGAGAGTTAAATTTGCCCGTCCAGACACCTCCAGCTAGTCTCTCATTGGTTCTCACTATTCCTGTTCATCTTCCGCAGAAATTGCAAACTGGGCCAAACAGGAGGTTAAAGGCGCTGACTCTCCAAGTGGGGAGAGGGTTAGTAAAGCGTCTGGAATGTTGCCCCCGAGTACCAGGGGAGGAAAACTGAGACATATTTGAACACGTCTCCCGATCACACGGTTGATCATACTCTGGGTTCCACATGCATGTTTTAGCTGCAGGAAGAATACCTTAAACCTGGAGAGTTGAGACCCGTGTAATGGGTACCATGCAATATGACTTCAAAGGGTCTTCATTTGCTCACCGAACCTCTCCAATCCTATCACTGCTGCGTTTATGCCCCTGTACACACGCTTGATTCTCTTTTGGAGACATAGCAATCCATAGGTTTTAAGATACTTACTAGTCAGGTACATTCTTAGGCATTTAATACGGGGTGTTGAGTCCATTTCGTTTAGCAAGGAGCAGCTCTTGTCTATTCCATATTTGGCTTAAGGAACTTTATCTGTGCTCATTTCAATCTCTGGTTTTATGCAGCACCCCAACTCACCTTTCCCCTTAAGCAAGCATAAGTTGGTTTTCTAAATTTGAGACCCTGTTCTGTTTTGGAATTCAGTTCCTGTGTAGCCAAGTTTACATTCCGTGTATTAGTGATATCTTATGATGTTTCTTTTTCTGTGTGACTTATTTCAGTTAGAATCATCGTACCTGAATCCACTCATTATGCTGCTACGGGCCTGATGACATAGATTTCATTGCTGAGTGATACTGCATTGTACGTAAGTACCACAAGTTCTTTATCCATTTTTCACTTTCTGTGATATTGAACTTGTATGGTAAACGAGGTTCTTGTAAACAGAGGCGTCCCAAACTTTGGGGTGGCTGTGTCTTTTTGATTTTAATTTCCCTAAGCTATAGGACCATAAGTGGAAGTGCCCTAGGCTCTGTTGCTTTGTTTTTTAGATGTTTCAGGAAACACCATACACTCCTCCCCAGTGGCTGTTGGCAATTTACATCCCGCCCATCAGCATAACAAGGCTCCCAGTTCTCCATGGCCTGTCCTGCCTTTCTGGATTTTACACTTTTTTCAGATGGCCCTTTTGACCGGGGGGAAGTGAGACTTCATTGTAGTGCAGATTTCCTTTGCAAGTTTGCTTGGTTGGCCAAAAAGGGTGTATGCGTTTTTTCCTGAATATATTCAGGAAAAAACGCATACGTCCTTTTTGGCCAAGTCCATCATGGTGGACGTTCTGCCTCTTTTCCTATGCTTTCAATGCAATTCCAGTCTACCTCCTGAAATCGGTTTCCTGCAATTCTGCCCCGCTTTCAAGTCCTCTTGGCAGCCTTACTTCAGTATATTTTTGGACGATAGCTGTCATTTATAACTCTGCAGGTTTGTGAATTACAGTGCCCCTGAGCTCCTTTCTTCAACTCGCTTTCTTGTGACCTGGCCGCAACACCGCAGGATGGCTTCAGGCCCTAATCTGGTTCCGGCACGGCACGCTGAGCCTTTGGTTAATTCCTCTTCCTGGTGGGAATTGAGAGTTAAATTTGCCCGTCCAGACACCTCCAGCTAGTCTCTCATTGGTTCTCGCTATTCCTGTTCATCTTCCGCAGAAATTGCAAACTGGGCCAAACAGGAGGTTAAAGGGACTGACTCTCCATTTGGGGAGAGTGTTAGTAAAGCGTCTGGAATGTTGTACCCGAGTACCAGGGTACGAAAACTGAGACATATTTGAACACGTCTCCCGATCACATGGTTGATCATACTCTAGGTTCCACATGCATGTTTTAGCTGAAGGAAGAATACTTTAAACCTGGAGAGTTGAAACCCTTGGAATGGGTACCATGCAATATGACTTCAAAGGGTATTCATTTGCTCACCAAACCTCTCCAATCCTATCACTGCTGCGTTTATGCCCCTGTACACACGCTTGATTCTCTTTTGGAGACATAGCAATCCATAGGTTTTAAGATACTTACTAGTCAGGTACATTATTAGGCATTTAATATGGGGTGTTGAGTCCATTTCGTTGAACAAGGAGCAGCTCTTGTCTATTCCATATTTGGCTTAAGGAACTTTATCTGTGCTCATTTCAATCTCTGGTTTTTTTGCAGCACCCCAACTCACCTTTCCCCTTAAGCAAGCATAAGTTGGTTTTCTAAATATGATACCCTGTTCTGTTCTGTAATTCAGTTCCTGTGTAGCCAAGTTTACATTCCGTGTATTACTGATATCTTATGATGTTTCTTTTTCTGTGTGACTTATTTCAGTTAGAATCATCGTACCTGAATCCACTCATTGTGCTGCTAAGGGCCTGATGACATAGATTTCATTGGTGAGTGATATTGCTTTGTAAGTAAATACCACAACTTCTTTATCCATTTTTCACTTTCTGCGATGTTGAACTTGTACTGTAAACGAGGTTCTTGTAAACAGAGGCGTCCCAAACTTTGGGGTGGCTGTGTCTTTTTGATTTTAATTTCCCTAAGCTATAGGACCATAAGTGGAAGTGCCCTAGGCTCTGTTGCTTTGTTTTTTAGATGTTTCAGGAAACACCATACACTTCTCCCGAGTGTCTGTTGGCAATTTACATCCCGCCCATCAGCATAACAAGGCTCCCAGTTCTCCATGGCCTGTCCTGCCTTTCTGGATTTTACACTTTTTTCAGATGGCCCTTTTGACCGGGGGGAAGTGAGACTTCATTGTAGTGCAGATTTCCTTTGCAAGCTTGCTTGGTTGGCCTAAAAGGGCGTATGCGTTTTTTCCTGAATATATTCAGGAAAAAACGCATACGCCCTTTTTGGCCAAGTGTATCATTGTGGACGTTCTGCCTCGTTTCCTATGCTTTCAATGAAATTCCAGTCTACCTCCTGAAATCGGTTTCCTGCAATTCTGCCCCGCTTTCAAGTCCTCTTGGCAGCCTTACTTCAGTATATTTTTGGACGATAGCTGTCATTTATAACTCTGCAGGTTTGTGAATTACAGTGCCCCTGAGCTCCTTTCTTCAACTCGCTTTCTTGTGACCTGGCCGCAACACCGCAGGATGGCTTCAGGCCCTAATCTGGTTCCGGCACGGCACGCTGAGCCTTTGGTTAATTCCTCTTCCTGGTGGGAAATGAGAGTTAAATTTGCCGTCCAGACACCTCCAGCTAGTCTCTCATTGGTTCTCGCTATTCCTCTTCATCTTCCGCAGAAATTGCAAACTGGGCCAAACAGGAGGTTAAAGGGACTGACTCTCCATTTGGGGAGAGTGTTAGTAAAGCGTCTGGAATGTTGTACCCGAGTACCAGGGTACGAAAACTGAGACATATTTGAACACGTCTCCCGATCACATGGTTGATCATACTCTAGGTTCCACATGCATGTTTTAGCTGAAGGAAGAATACTTTAAACCTGGGTAGTTGAAACCCTTGGAATGGGTACCATGCAATATGACTTCAAAGGGTATTCATTTGCTCACCAAACCTCTCCAATCCTATCACTGCTGCGTTTATGCCCCTGTACACACGCTTGATTCTCTTTTGGAGACATAGCAATCCATAGGTTTTAAGATACTTACTAGTCAGGTACATTATTAGGCATTTAATATGGGGTGTTGAGTCCATTTCGTTGAACAAGGAGCAGCTCTTGTCTATTCCATATTTGGCTTAAGGAACTTTATCTGTGCTCATTTCAATCTCTGGTTTTTTTGCAGCACCCCAACTCACCTTTCCCCTTAAGCAAGCATAAGTTGGTTTTCTATATATGAGACCCTGTTCTGTTCTGTAATTCAGTTCCTGTGTAGCCAAGTTTACATTCCGTGTATTACTGATATCTTATGATGTTTCTTTTTCTGTGTGACTTATTTCAGTTAGAATCATCATACCTGAATCCACTCATTGTGCTGCTAAGGGCCTGATGACATAGATTTCATTGGTGAGTGATATTGCTTTGTAAGTAAATACCACAACTTCTTTATCCATTTTTCACTTTCTGCGATGTTGAACTTGTACTGTAAACGAGGTTCTTGTAAACAGAGGCGTCCCAAACTTTGGGGTGGCTGTGTCTTTTTGATTTTAATTTCCCTAAGCTATAGGACCATAAGTGGAAGTGCCCTAGGCTCTGTTGCTTTGTTTTTTAGATGTTTCAGGAAACACCATACACTTCTCCCGAGTGTCTGTTGGCAATTTACATCACGCCCATCAGCATAACAAGGCTCCCAGTTCTCCATGGCCTGTCCTGCCTTTCTGGATTTTACACTTTTTTCAGATGGCCCTTTTGACCGGGGGGAAGTGAGACTTCATTGTAGTGCAGATTTCCTTTGCAAGCTTGCTTGGTTGGCCTAAAAGGGCGTATGCGTTTTTTCCTGAATATATTCAGGAAAAAACGCATACGTCCTTTTTGGCCAAGTGTATCATTGTGGACGTTCTGCCTCGTTTCCTATGCTTTCAATGAAATTCCAGTCTACCTCCTGAAATCGGTTTCCTGCAATTCTGCCCCGCTTTCAAGTCCTCTTGGCAGCCTTACTTCAGTATATTTTTGGACGATAGCTGTCATTTATAACTCTGCAGGTTTGTGAATTACAGTGCCCCTGAGCTCCTTTCTTCAACTCGCTTTCTTGTGACCTGGCCGCAACACCGCAGGATGGCTTTAGGCCCTAATGTGGTTCTGGCACGGCACGCTGAGCCTTTGGTTAATTCCTCTTCCTGGTGGGAAATGAGAGTTAAATTTGCCCGTCCAGACACCTCCAGCTAGTCTCTCATTGGTTCTCGCTATTCCTGTTCATCTTCCGCAGAAATTGCAAACTGGGCCTAACAGGAGGTTAAAGGCGCTGACTCTCCAAGTAGGGAGAGTGTTAGTAAAGCGTCTGGAATGTTGCACCCGAGTACCAGGGGAGGAAAACGGAGACATATTTGAACACGTCTCCCGTTCACATGGTTGATCATACTCTGGGTTCCACATGCATGTTTTAGCTGAAGGAAGAATACCTTAAACCTGGAGAGTTGAGACCCGTGGAATGGGTACCATGCAATATGACTTCAAAGGGTCTTCATTTGCTCACCGAACCTCTCCAATCCTATCACTGCTGCGTTTATGCCCCTGTACACACGCTTGATTCTCTTTTGGAGACATAGCAATCCATAGGTTTTAAGATACTTACTAGTCAGGTACATTCTTAGGCGTTTAATATGGGGTGTTGAGTCCATTTCGTTGAGCAAGGAGTAGCTCTTGTCTATTCCATATTTGGCTTAAGGAACTTTATCTGTGCTCATTTGAATCTCTGGTTTTATTCAGCACCCCAAATCACCGTTCCCCTTAAGCAAGCATAAGTTGGTTTTCTAAATTTGAGACCCTGTTCTGTTTTGGAATTCAGTTCCTGTGTAGCCAAGTTTACATTCCGTGTATTAGTGATACCTTATGATGTTTGTTTTTCGGTGTGACATATTTCAGTTAGAATCATCGTACCTGAATACACTCATTATGCTGCTACGGGCCTGATGACATAGATTTCATTGCTGAGTGATACTGCATTGTACGTAAGTACCACAAGTTCTGTATCCATTTTTCACTTTCTGTGATATTGAAGTTGTACGGTAAACGAGGTTCTTGTAAACAGAGGCGTCCCAAACTTTGGGGTGGCTGTGTCTTTTTGATTTTAATTTCCCTAAGCTATAGGACCATAAGTGGAAGTGCCCTAGGCTCTGTTGCTTTGTTTTTTACATGTTTCAGGAAACACCATACACTTCTCCCGAGTGTCTGTTGGCAATTTACATCCCGCCCATCAGCATAACAAGGCTCCCAGTTCTCCATGGCCTGTCCTGCCTTTCTGGATTTTACACTTTTTTCAGATGGCCCTTTTGACCAGGGGGAAGTGAGTCTTCATTGTAGTGCAGATTTCCTTTGCAAGCTTGCTTGGTTGACCAAAAAGGGCATATGCGTTTTTTCCTGAATATATTCAGGAAAAAACGCATACGCCCTTTTTGGCCAAGTGCATCATTGTGGACGTTCTGCCTCTTTTCCTATGCTTTCAATGCAATTCCAGTCTACCTCCTGAAATCGGTTTCCTGCAATTGTGCCCCGCTTTCAAGTCCCCTTGGCAGCCTTACTTCAGTATATTTTTGGACGATAGCTGTCATTTATAACTCTGCAGGTTTGTGAATTACAGTGCCCCTGAGCTCCTTTCTTCAACTCGCTTTCTTGTGAGCTGGCCGCAACACCACAGGATGTCTTCAGGCCCTAATCTGGGTCCGGCACGGCATGCTGAACCTTTGGTTAATTCCTCTTCCCGGTGGGAAATGAGAGTTAAATTTGCCCGTCCAGACACCTCCAGCTCGTCTCTCTTTGGTTCTCCCTATTGCTGTTCATCTTCCGCAGAAATTGCAAACTGGGCCAAACAGGAGGTTAAAGGGACTGACTCTCCAAGTCGGGAGGGTGTTAGTAAAGCGTCTGGAATGTTGCACCCGAGTACCAGGGTATGAAAACTGAGACATATTTGAACACGTCTCCCGATCACATGGTTGATCATACTCTAGGTTCCACATGCATGTTTTAGCTGAAGGAAGAATACCTTAAACCTGGGTAGTTGAAACCCGTGGAATGGGTACCATGCAATATGACTTCAAAGGGTCTTCATTTGCTCACCGAACCTCTCCAATCCTATCACTGCTGCGTTTATGCCCCTGTACACATGCTTGATTCTCTTTTGGAGACATAGCAATCCATAGGTTTTAAGATACTTACTAGTCAGGTACATTCTTAGGCGTTTAATATGGGGTGTTGAGTCCATTTCGTTGAGCAAGGAGTAGCTCTTGTCTATTCCATATTTGGCTTAAGGAACTTTATCTGTGCTCATTTCAATCTCTGGTTTTATGCAGCACCCCAACTCACCTTTCCCCTTAAGCAAGCATAAGTTGTTTTTCTAAATTTGAGACCCTGTTCTGTTTTGGAATTCAGTTCCTGTGTAGCCAAGTTTACATTCCGTGTATTACTGATATCTTTTGATGTTTCTTTTTCTGTGTGACTTATTTCAGTTAGAATCATCGTACCTGAATCCACTCATTATGCTGCTATGGGCCTGATGACATAGATTTCATTGCTGAGTGATATTGCTTTTTAAGTAAATACTACAACTTCTTTATCCATTTTTCACTTTCTGCGATGTTGAACTTGTACTGTAAACTAGGTTCTTGTAAACAGAGGTGTCCCAGACATTGGGGTGGCTGTGTCTTTTTGATTTTAATTTCCCTAAGCTATAGGACCATAAGTGGAAGTGCCCTAGGCTCTGTTGCTTTGTTTTTTAGATGTTTCAGGAAACACCATACACTTCTCCCGAGTGTCTGTTGGCAATTTACATCACGCCCATCAGCATAACAAGGCTCCCAGTTCTCCATGGCCTGTCCTGCCTTTCTGGATTTTACACTTTTTTCAGATGGCCCTTTTGACTGGGGGGAAGTGAGACTTCACTGTACTGCAGATTTCCTTTGCAAGCTTGCTTGTTTGGCCAAAAAGGGCGTATGCGTTTTTTCCTGAATATATTCAGGAAAAAACGCATACGCCCTTTTTGGCCAAGTGCATCATTGTGGACGTTCTGCCTCTTTTCCTATGCTTTCAATGCAATTCCAGTCTACCTCCTGAAATCGGTTTCCTGCAATTCTGCCCCGCTTTCAAGTCCTCTTGGCAGCCTTACTTCAGTATATTTTTGGACGATAGCTGTCATTTATAACTCTGCAGGTATGTGAATTACAGTGCCCCTGAGCTCCTTTCTTCAACTCGCTTTCTTGTGACCTGGCCGCAACACCGCAGGATGGCTTCAGGCCCTAATCTGCTTCCGGCACGGCATGCTGAGCCTTTGGTTATTTCCTCTTCCTGGTGGGAAATGAGAGTTAAATTTGCCCGTCCAGACACCTCCAGCTAGTCTCTCATTGGTTCTCGCTATTCCTGTTCATCTTCCGCAGAATTTGCAAACTGGGCCAAACAGGAGGTTAAAGGTGCTGACTCTCCAAGTGGGGAGAGTGTTAGTAAAGCGTCTGGAATGTTGCACCCGAGTACCAGGGTACAAAAACTGAGACATATTTGAACACGTTTCCCGATCACATGGTTGATCATACTCTAGGTTCCACATGCATGTTTTAGCTGAAGGAAGAATACCTTAAACCTGGGTAGTTGAAACCCGTGGAATGGGTACCATGCAATATGACTTCAAAGGGTCTTCATTTGCTCACCGAACCTCTCCAATCCTATCACTGCTGTGTTTACGCCCCTGTAAACAAGCTTGATTCTCTTTTGGAGACATAGCAATCCATAGGTTTTAAGATACTTACTAGTCAGGTACATTCTTAGGCATTTAATATGGGGTGTTGAGTCCATTTCGTTGAGCAAGGAGCAGCTCTTGTCTATTCCATATTTGGCTTGAGGAACTTTATCTGTGCTCATTTCAATCTCTGGTTTTATGCAGCACCCCAACTCACCTTTACCCTTAAGCAAGCATAAGTTTGTTTTCTAAATTTGAGACCCTGTTCTGTTTTGGAATTCAGTTCCTGTGTAGCCAAGTTTACATTCCGTGTTTTAGTGATATCTTATGATGTTTCTTTTTCTGTGTGACTTATTTCAGTTAGAATCATCCTACCTGAATCCACTCATTATGCTGCTACGGGCCTGATGACATAGATTTCATTGCTGAGTGATACTGCATTGTACGTAAGTACCACAAGTTCTTTATCCATTTTTCACTTTCTGTGATATTGAACTTGTACGGTAAACGAGGTTCTTGTAAACAGAGGCGTCCCAAACTTTGGGGTGGCTGTGTCTTTTTGATTTTAATTTCCCTAAGCTATAGGACCATAAGTGGAAGTGCCCTAGGCTCTGTTGCTTTGTGTTTTAGATGTTTCAGGAAACACCATACACTTCTCCGGAGTGTCTGTTGGCAATTTACATCCCGCCCATCAGCATAACAAGGCTCCCAGTTCTCCATGGCCTGTCCTGCCTTTCTGGATTTTACACATTTTTCAGATGGCCCTTTTGACCGGGGGGAAGTGAGACTTCATTGTAGTGCAGATTTCCTTTGCAAGTTTGCTTGTTTGGCCAAAAAGGGCGTATGCGTTTTTTCCTGAATATATTCAGGAAAAAACGCATACGCCCTTTTTGGCCAAGTGCATCATTGTGGACGCTCTGCCTCTTTTCCTATGCTTTCAATGCAATTCCAGTCTACCTCCTGAAATCGGTTTCCTGCAATTCTGCCCGGCTTTCAAGTCCTCTTGGCAGCCTTACTTCAGTATATTTTTGGACGATAGCTGTCATTTATAACTCTGCAGGTTTGTGAATTACAGTGCCCCTGAGCTCCTTTCTTCAACTCGCTTTCTTGTGACCTGGCCGCAACACCGCAGGATGGCTTCAGGCCCTAATCTGGTTCCGGCACGGCATGCTGAGCCTTTGGTTATTTCCTCTTCCTGGTGGGAAATGCGAGTTAAATTTGCCTGTCAAGACACCTCCAGCTAGTCTCTCATTGGTTCTCGCTATTCCTGTTCATCTTCCGCAGAAATTGCAAACTGGGCCAAACAGGAGGTTAAAGGCGCTTACTCTCAAAGTGGGGAGAGTGTTAGTAAAGCGTCTGGAATGTTGCACCCGAGTACCAGGGGAGGAAAACTGAGACATATTTGAACACGTCTCCCGTTCACACGGTTGATCATACTCTGGGTTCCACATGCATGTTTTAGCTGAAGGAAGAATACCTTAAACCTGGAGAGTTGAGACCCGTGTAATGGGTACCATGCAATATGACTTCAAAGGGTCTTCATTTGCTCACCGAACCTCTCCAATCCTATCACTGCTGCATTTATGCCCCTGTACACATGCTTGATTCTCTTTCGGAGACATAGCAATCCATAGGTTTTAATATACTTCTTAGTCAGGTACATTCTTTGGCGTTTAATATGCGGTGTTGAGTCCATTTCGTTGAGCAAGGAGTAGCTCTTGTCTATTCCATATTTGGCTTAAGAAACTTTATCTGTGCTCATTTCAATCTCTGGTTTTATGCAGCACCCCAACTCACCTTTCCCCTTAAGCAAGCATAAGTTGGTTTTCTAAATTTGAGACCCTGTTCTGTTCTGTAATTCAGTTCCTGTGTAGCCAAGTTTACATTCCGTGTATTACAGATATCTTATGAAGTTTCTATTTCTGTGTGACTTATTTCAGTTAGAATCATCATACCTGTATCCACTCATTGTGCTGCTAAGGGCCTGATGACATAGATTTCATTGCTGAGTGATACTGCATTGTACGTATGTACCACAAGTTCTTTATCCATTTTTCACTTTCTGTGATATTGAACTTGTACGGTAAACGAGGTTCTTGTAAACAGAGGCGTCCCAAACTTTGGGGTGGCTGTGTCTTTTTGATTTTAATTTCCCTAAGCTATAGGACCATAAGTGGAAGTGCCCTAGGCTCTGTTGCTTTGTTTTTTAGATGTTTCAGGAAACACCATACACTCCTCCGGAGTGTCTGTTGGCAATTTACATCCTGCCCATCAGCATAACAAGGCTCCCAGTTCTCCATGGCCTGTCCTGCCTTTCTGGATTTTACACTTTTTTCAGATGGCCCTTTTGACCGGGGGGAAGTGAGACTTCATTGTAGTGCAGATTTCCTTTGCAAGTTTGCTTGGTTGGCCAAAAAGGGCGTATGCGTTTTTTCCTGAATATATTCAGGAAAAAACGCATACGCCCTTTTTGGCCAAGTGCATCATTGTGGACGTTCTGCCTCTTTTCCTATGCTTTCAATGCAATTCCAGTCTACCTCCTGAAATCGGTGTCCTGCAATTCTGCCATGCTTTCAAGTCCTCTTGGCAGCCTTACTTTAGTATATTTTTGGACGATAGCTGTCATTTATAACTCTGCAGGTTTGTGAATTACAGTGCCCCTGAGCTCCTTTCTTCAACTCGCTTTTTTGTGACCTGGCCGCAACACCGCAGGATGGCTTCAGGCCCTAATCTGGTTCCGGCACGGCACGCTGAGCCTTTGGTTAATTCCTCTTCCTGGTGGGAATTGAGAGTTAAATTTGCCCGTCCAGACACCTCCAGCTAGTCTCTCATTGGTTCTCGCTATTCCTCTTCATCTTCCGCAGAAATTGCAAACTGGGCCAAACAGGAGGTTAAAAGGACTGACTCTCCATTTGGGGAGAGTGTTAGTAAAGCGTCTGGAATGTTGTACCCGAGTACCAGGGTACGAAAACTGAGACATATTTGAACACGTCTCCCGATCACATGGTTGATCATACTCTAGGTTCCACATGCATGTTTTAGCTGAAGGAAGAATACTTTAAACCTGGGTAGTTGAAACCCTTGGAATGGGTACCATGCAATATGACTTCAAAGGGTATTCATTTGCTCACCAAACCTCTCCAATCCTATCACTGCTGCGTTTATGCCCCTGTACACACGCTTGATTCTCTTTTGGAGACATAGCAATCCATAGGTTTTAAGATACTTACTAGTCAGGTACATTATTAGGCATTTAATATGGGGTGTTGAGTCCATTTCGTTGAACAAGGAGCAGCTCTTGTCTATTCCATATTTGGCTTAAGGAACTTTATCTGTGCTCATTTCAATCTCTGGTTTTTTTGCAGCACCCCAACTCACCTTTCCCCTTAAGCAAGCATAAGTTGGTTTTCTAAATATGAGACCCTGTTCTGTTCTGTAATTCAGTTCCTGTGTAGCCAAGTTTACATTCCGTGTATTACTGATATCTTATGATGTTTCTTTTTCTGTGTGACTTATTTCAGTTAGAATCATCATACCTGAATCCACTCATTGTGCTGCTAAGGGCCTGATGACATAGATTTCATTGGTGAGTGATATTGCTTTGTAAGTAAATACCACAACTTCTTTATCCATTTTTCACTTTCTGCGATGTTGAACTTGTACTGTAAACGAGGTTCTTGTAAACAGAGGCGTCCCAAACTTTGGGGTGGCTGTGTCTTTTTGATTTTAATTTCCCTAAGCTATAGGACCATAAGTGGAAGTGCCCTAGGCTCTGTTGCTTTGTTTTTTAGATGTTTCAGGAAACACCATACACTTCTCCCGAGTGTCTGTTGGCAATTTACATCACGCCCATCAGCATAACAAGGCTCCCAGTTCTCCATGGCCTGTCCTGCCTTTCTGGATTTTACACTTTTTTCAGATGGCCCTTTTGACCGGGGGGAAGTGAGACTTCATTGTAGTGCAGATTTCCTTTGCAAGCTTGCTTTGTTGGCCTAAAAGGGCGTATGCGTTTTTTCCTGAATATATTCAGGAAAAAACGCATACGCCCTTTTTGGCCAAGTGTATCATTGTGGACGTTCTGCCTCGTTTCCTATGCTTTCAATGAAATTCCAGTCTACCTCCTGAAATCGGTTTCCTGCAATTCTGCCCCGCTTTCAAGTCCTCTTGGCAGCCTTACTTCAGTATATTTTTGGACGATAGCTGTCATTTATAACTCTGCAGGTTTGTGAATTACAGTGCCCCTGAGCTCCTTTCTTCAACTCGCTTTCTTGTGACCTGGCCGCAACACCGCAGGATGGCTTTAGGCCCTAATGTGGTTCTGGCACGGCACGCTGAGCCTTTGGTTAATTCCTCTTCCTGGTGGGAAATGAGAGTTAAATTTGCCCGTCCAGACACCTCCAGCTAGTCTCTCATTGGTTCTCGCTATTCCTGTTCATCTTCCGCAGAAATTGCAAACTGGGCCTAACAGGAGGTTAAAGGCGCTGACTCTCCAAGTAGGGAGAGTGTTAGTAAAGCGTCTGGAATGTTGCACCCGAGTACCAGGGGAGGAAAATGGAGACATATTTGAACACGTCTCCCGTTCACATGGTTGATCATACTCTGGGTTCCACATGCATGTTTTAGCTGAAGGAAGAATACCTTAAACCTGGAGAGTTGAGACCCGTGGAATGGGTACCATGCAATATGACTTCAAAGGGTCTTCATTTGCTCACCGAACCTCTCCAATCCTATCACTGCTGTGTTTATGCCCCTGTACACACGCTTGATTCTCTTTTGGAGACATAGCAATCCATAGGTTTTAAGATACTTACTAGTCAGGTACATTCTTAGGCGTTTAATATGGGGTGTTGAGTCCATTTCGTTGAGCAAGGAGTAGCTCTTGTCTATTCCATATTTGGCTTAAGGAACTTTATCTGTGCTCATTTCAATCTCTGGTTTTATTCAGCACCCCAAATCAACTTTCCCCTTAAGCAAGCATAAGTTGGTTTTCTAAATTTGAGACCCTGTTCTGTTTTGGAATTCAGTTCCTGTGTAGCCAAGTTTACATTCCGTGTATTAGTGATACCTTATGATGTTTCTTTTTCGGTGTGACATATTTCAGTTAGAATCATCGTACCTGAATACACTCATTATGCTGCTACGGGCCTGATGACATAGATTTCATTGCTGAGTGATACTGCATTGTACGTAAGTACCACAAGTTCTGTATCCATTTTTCACTTTCTGTGATATTGAACTTGTACGGTAAACGAGGTTCTTGTAAACAGAGGCGTCCCAAACTTTGGGGTGGCTGTGTCTTTTTGATTTTAATTTCCCTAAGCTATAGGACCATAAGTGGAAGTGCCCTAGGCTCTGTTGCTTTGTTTTTTACATGTTTCAGGAAACACCATACACTTCTCCCGAGTGTCTGTTGGCAATTTACATCCCGCCCATCAGCATAACAAGGCTCCCAGTTCTCCATGGCCTGTCCTGCCTTTCTGGATTTTACACTTTTTTCAGATGGCCCTTTTGACCAGGGGGAAGTGAGTCTTCATTGTAGTGCAGATTTCCTTTGCAAGCTTGCTTGGTTGGCCAAAAAGGGCGTATGCGTTTTTTCCTGAATATATTCAGGAAAAAACGCATACGCCCTTTTTGGCCAAGTGCATCATTGTGGACGTTCTGCCTCTTTTCCTATGCTTTCAATGCAATTCCAGTCTACCTCCTGAAATCGGTTTCCTGCAATTGTGCCCCGCTTTCAAGTCCCCTTGGCAGCCTTACTTCAGTATATTTTTGGACGATAGCTGTCATTTATAACTCTGCAGGTTTGTGAATTACAGTGCCCCTGAGCTCCTTTCTTCAACTCGCTTTCTTGTGAGCTGGCCGCAACACCACCGGATGTCTTCAGGCCCTTATCTGGGTCCGGCACGGCATGCTGAACCTTTGGTTAATTCCTCTTCCCGGTGGGAAATGAGAGTTAAATTTGCCCGTCCAGACACCTCCAGCTCGTCTCTCATTGGTTCTCCCTATTGCTGTTCATCTTCCGCAGAAATTGCAAACTGGGCCAAACAGGAGGTTAAAGGGACTGACTCTCCAAGTCGGGAGGGTGTTAGTAAAGCGTCTGGAATGTTGCACCCGAGTACCAGGGTATGAAAACTGAGACATATTTGAACACGTCTCCCGATCACATGGTTGATCATACTCTAGGTTCCACATGCATGTTTTAGCTGAAGGAAGAATACCTTAAACCTGGGTAGTTGAAACCCGTGGAATGGGTACCATGCAATATGACTTCAAAGGGTCTTCATTTGCTCACCGAACCTCTCCAATCCTATCACTGCTGCGTTTATGCCCCTGTACACATGCTTGATTCTCTTTCGGAGACATAGCAATCCATAGGTTTTAAGATACTTACTAGTCAGGTACATTCTTAGGCGTTTAATATGCGGTGTTGAGTGCATTTCGTTGAGCAAGGAGTAGCTCTTGTCTATTCCATATTTGGCTTAAGGAACTTTATCTGTGCTCATTTCAATCTCTGGTTTTATGCAGCACCCCAACTCACCTTTCCCCTTAAGCAAGCATAAGTTGGTTTTCTAAATTTGAGACCCTGTTCTGTTCTGTAATTCAGTTCCTGTGTAGCCAAGTTTACATTCCGTGTATTACTGATATCTTATGATGTTTCTTTTTCTGTGTGACTTATTTCAGTTAGAATCATCATACCTGAATCCACTCATTGTGCTGCTAAGGGCCTGATGACATAGATTTCATTGCTGAGTGATATTGCTTTGTAAGTAAATACCACAACTTCTTTATCCATTTTTCACTTTCTGCGATGTTGAACTTGTACTGTAAACGAGGTTCTTGTAAACAGAGGCGTCCCAAACTTTGGGGTGGCTGTGTCTTTTTGATTTTAATTTCCCTAAGCTATAGGACCATAAGTGGAAGTGCCCTAGGCCCTGTTGCTTTGTTTTTTAGATGTTTCAGGAAACACCATACACTTCTCCCGAGTGTCTGTTGGCAATTTACATCCCGCCCATCAGCATAACAAGGCTCCCAGTTCTCCATGGCCTGTCCTGCCTTTCTGGATTTTACACTTTTTTCAGATGGCCCTTTTGACCGGGGGGAAGTGAGACTTCATTGTAGTGCAGATTTCCTTTGCAAGCTTGCTTGGTTGGCCAAAAAGGGCGTATGCGTTTTTTCCTGAATATATTCAGGAAAAAACGCATACGCCCTTTTTGGCCAAGTGCATCATTGTGGACGTTCTGCGTCTTTTCCTATGCTTTCAATGCAATTCCAGTCTACCTCCTGAAATCGGTTTCCTGCAATTCTGCCCCGCTTTCAAGTCCTCTTGGCAGCCTTACTTCAGTATATTTTTGGACGATAGCTGTCATTTATAACTCTGCAGGTTTGTGAATTACAGTGCCCCTGAGCTCCTTTCTTCAACTCGCTTTCTTGTGACCTGGCCGCAACACCGCAGGATGGCTTCAGGCCCTAATCTGGTTCCGGCACGGCACGCTGAGCCTTTGGTTATTTCCTCTTCCTGGTGGGAAATGAGAGTTAAATTTGCCCGTCCAGACACCTCCAGCTAGTCTCTCATTGGTTCTCGCTATTCCTGTTCATCTTCCGCAGAAATTGCAAACTGGGCCAAACAGGAGGTTAAAGGCGCTGACTCTCCAAGTGGGGAGAGTGTTAGTAAAGTGTCAGGAATGTTGCACCCGAGTACCAGGGGACCAAAACTGAGACATATTTGAACACGTCTCCCGTTCACACGGTTGATCATACTCTGGGTTCCACATGCATGTTTTAGCTGAAGGAAGAATACCTTAAACCTGGAGAGTTGAGACCCGTGGAATGGGTACCATGCAATATGACTTCAAAGGGTCTTCATTTGCTCACCGAACCTCTCCAATCCTATCACTGCTGCGTTTATGCCCCTGTACACACGCTTGATTCTCTTTTGGAGACCTAGCAATCCATAGGTTTTAAGATACTTACTAGTCAGGTACATTCTTAGGCGTTTTATATGGGGTGTTGAGTCCATTTCGTTGAGCAAGAAGTAGCTCTTGTCTATTCCATATTTGGCTTAAGGAACTTTATCTGTGCTCATTTCAATCTCTGGTTTTATGCAGCACCCCAACTCACCTTTCCCCTTAAGCAAGCATAAGTTGGTTTTCTAAATTTGAGACCCTGTTCTGTTTTGGAATTCAGTTCCTGTGTAGCCAAGTTTACATTCCGTGTATTAGTGATATCTTATGATGTTTCTTTTTCTGTGTGACTTATTTCAGTTAGAATCATCGTCCCTGAATCCACTCATTATGCTTCTACGTGCCTGATGACATGGATTTCATTGCTGAGTGATACTGCATTGTACGTAAGTACCACAAGTTCTTTATCCATTTTTCACTTTCTGTGATATTGAGCTTGTACGGTAAATGAGGTTCTTGTAAACAGAGGCGTCCCAAACTTTGGGGTGGCTGTGTCTTTTTGATTTTAATTTCCCTAAGCTATAGGACCATAAGTGGAAGTGCCCTAGGCTCTGTTGCTTTGTTTTTTAGATGTTTCAGGAAACACCATACACTCCTCCGGAGTGTCTGTTGGCAATTTACATCCTGCCCATCAGCATAACAAGGCTCCCAGTTCTCCATGGCCTGTCCTGCCTTTCTGGATTTTACACTTTTTTCAGATGGCCCTTTTGACCGGGGGGAAGTGAGACTTCATTGTAGTGCAGATTTCCTTTGCAAGTTTGCTTGGTTGGCCAAAAAGGGCGTATGCGTTTTTTCCTGAATATATTCAGGAAAAAACGCATACGCCCTTTTTGGCCAAGTGCATCATTGTGGACGTTCTGCCTCTTTTCCTATGCTTTCAATGCAATTCCAGTCTACCTCCTGAAATCGGTGTCCTGCAATTCTGCCATGCTTTCAAGTCCTCTTGGCAGCCTTACTTTAGTATATTTTTGGACGATAGCTGTCATTTATAACTCTGCAGGTTTGTGAATTACAGTGCCCCTGAGCTCCTTTCTTCAACTCGCTTTTTTGTGACCTGGCCGCAACACCGCAGGATGGCTTCAGGCCCTAATCTGGTTCCGGCACGGCACGCTGAGCCTTTGGTTAATTCCTCTTCCTGGTGGGAATTGAGAGTTAAATTTGCCCGTCCAGACACCTCCAGCTAGTCTCTCATTGGTTCTCGCTATTCCTCTTCATCTTCCGCAGAAATTGCAAACTGGGCCAAACAGGAGGTTAAAGGGACTGACTCTCCATTTGGGGAGAGTGTTAGTAAAGCGTCTGGAATGTTGTACCCGAGTACCAGGGTACGAAAACTGAGACATATTTGAACACGTCTCCCGATCACATGGTTGATCATACTCTAGGTTCCACATGCATGTTTTAGCTGAAGGAAGAATACTTTAAACCTGGGTAGTTGAAACCCTTGGAATGGGTACCATGCAATATGACTTCAAAGGGTATTCATTTGCTCACCAAACCTCTCCAATCCTATCACTGCTGCGTTTATGCCCCTGTACACACGCTTGATTCTCTTTTGGAGACATAGCAATCCATAGGTTTTAAGATACTTACTAGTCAGGTACATTATTAGGCATTTAATATGGGGTGTTGAGTCCATTTCGTTGAACAAGGAGCAGCTCTTGTCTATTCCATATTTGGCTTAAGGAACTTTATCTGTGCTCATTTCAATCTCTGGTTTTTTTGCAGCACCCCAACTCACCTTTCCCCTTAAGCAAGCATAAGTTGGTTTTCTAAATATGAGACCCTGTTCTGTTCTGTAATTCAGTTCCTGTGTAGCCAAGTTTACATTCCGTGTATTACTGATATCTTATGATGTTTCTTTTTCTGTGTGACTTATTTCAGTTAGAATCATCATACCTGAATCCACTCATTGTGCTGCTAAGGGCCTGATGACATAGATTTCATTAGTGAGTGATATTGCTTTGTAAGTAAATACCACAACTTCTTTATCCATTTTTCACTTTCTGCGATGTTGAACTTGTACTGTAAACGAGGTTCTTGTAAACAGAGGCGTCCCAAACTTTGGGGTGGCTGTGTCTTTTTGATTTTAATTTCCCTAAGCTATAGGACCATAAGTGGAAGTGCCCTAGGCTCTGTTGCTTTGTTTTTTAGATGTTTCAGGAAACACCATACACTTCTCCCGAGTGTCTGTTGGCAATTTACATCACGCCCATCAGCATAACAAGGCTCCCAGTTCTCCATGGCCTGTCCTGCCTTTCTGGATTTTACACTTTTTTCAGATGGCCCTTTTGACCGGGGGGAAGTGAGACTTCATTGTAGTGCAGATTTCCTTTGCAAGCTTGCTTTGTTGGCCTAAAAGGGCGTATGCGTTTTTTCCTGAATATATTCAGGAAAAAACGCATACGCCCTTTTTGGCCAAGTGTATCATTGTGGACGTTCTGCCTCGTTTCCTATGCTTTCAATGAAATTCCAGTCTACCTCCTGAAATCGGTTTCCTGCAATTCTGCCCCGCTTTCAAGTCCTCTTGGCAGCCTTACTTCAGTATATTTTTGGACGATAGCTGTCATTTATAACTCTGCAGGTTTGTGAATTACAGTGCCCCTGAGCTCCTTTCTTCAACTCGCTTTCTTGTGACCTGGCCGCAACACCGCAGGATGGCTTTAGGCCCTAATGTGGTTCTGGCACGGCACGCTGAGCCTTTGGTTAATTCCTCTTCCTGGTGGGAAATGAGAGTTAAATTTGCCCGTCCAGACACCTCCAGCTAGTCTCTCATTGGTTCTCGCTATTCCTGTTCATCTTCCGCAGAAATTGCAAACTGGGCCTAACAGGAGGTTAAAGGCGCTGACTCTCCAAGTAGGGAGAGTGTTAGTAAAGCGTCTGGAATGTTGCACCCGAGTACCAGGGGAGGAAAATGGAGACATATTTGAACACGTCTCCCGTTCACATGGTTGATCATACTCTGGGTTCCACATGCATGTTTTAGCTGAAGGAAGAATACCTTAAACCTGGAGAGTTGAGACCCGTGGAATGGGTACCATGCAATATGACTTCAAAGGGTCTTCATTTGCTCACCGAACCTCTCCAATCCTATCACTGCTGTGTTTATGCCCCTGTACACACGCTTGATTCTCTTTTGGAGACATAGCAATCCATAGGTTTTAAGATACTTACTAGTCAGGTACATTCTTAGGCGTTTAATATGGGGTGTTGAGTCCATTTCGTTGAGCAAGGAGTAGCTCTTGTCTATTCCATATTTGGCTTAAGGAACTTTATCTGTGCTCATTTCAATCTCTGGTTTTATTCAGCACCCCAAATCAACTTTCCCCTTAAGCAAGCATAAGTTGGTTTTCTAAATTTGAGACCCTGTTCTGTTTTGGAATTCAGTTCCTGTGTAGCCAAGTTTACATTCCGTGTATTAGTGATACCTTATGATGTTTCTTTTTCGGTGTGACATATTTCAGTTAGAATCATCGTACCTGAATACACTCATTATGCTGCTACGGGCCTGATGACATAGATTTCATTGCTGAGTGATACTGCATTGTACGTAAGTACCACAAGTTCTGTATCCATTTTTCACTTTCTGTGATATTGAACTTGTACGGTAAACGAGGTTCTTGTAAACAGAGGCGTCCCAAACTTTGGGGTGGCTGTGTCTTTTTGATTTTAATTTCCCTAAGCTATAGGACCATAAGTGGAAGTGCCCTAGGCTCTGTTGCTTTGTTTTTTACATGTTTCAGGAAACACCATACACTTCTCCCGAGTGTCTGTTGGCAATTTACATCCCGCCCATCAGCATAACAAGGCTCCCAGTTCTCCATGGCCTGTCCTGCCTTTCTGGATTTTACACTTTTTTCAGATGGCCCTTTTGACCAGGGGGAAGTGAGTCTTCATTGTAGTGCAGATTTCCTTTGCAAGCTTGCTTGGTTGGCCAAAAAGGGCGTATGCGTTTTTTCCTGAATATATTCAGGAAAAAACGCATACGCCCTTTTTGGCCAAGTGCATCATTGTGGACGTTCTGCCTCTTTTCCTATGCTTTCAATGCAATTCCAGTCTACCTCCTGAAATCGGTTTCCTGCAATTGTGCCCCGCTTTCAAGTCCCCTTGGCAGCCTTACTTCAGTATATTTTTGGACGATAGCTGTCATTTATAACTCTGCAGGTTTGTGAATTACAGTGCCCCTGAGCTCCTTTCTTCAACTCGCTTTCTTGTGAGCTGGCCGCAACACCACAGGATGTCTTCAGGCCCTTATCTGGGTCCGGCACGGCATGCTGAACCTTTGGTTAATTCCTCTTCCCGGTGGGAAATGAGAGTTAAATTTGCCCGTCCAGACACCTCCAGCTCGTCTCTCATTGGTTCTCCCTATTGCTGTTCATCTTCCGCAGAAATTGCAAACTGGGCCAAACAGGAGGTTAAAGGGACTGACTCTCCAAGTCGGGAGGGTGTTAGTAAAGCGTCTGGAATGTTGCACCCGAGTACCAGGGTATGAAAACTGAGACATATTTGAACACGTCTCCCGATCACATGGTTGATCATACTCTAGGTTCCACATGCATGTTTTAGCTGAAGGAAGAATACCTTAAACCTGGGTAGTTGAAACCCGTGGAATGGGTACCATGCAATATGACTTCAAAGGGTCTTCATTTGCTCACCGAACCTCTCCAATCCTATCACTGCTGCGTTTATGCCCCTGTACACATGCTTGATTCTCTTTCGGAGACATAGCAATCCATAGGTTTTAAGATACTTACTAGTCAGGTACATTCTTAGGCGTTTAATATGCGGTGTTGAGTGCATTTCGTTGAGCAAGGAGTAGCTCTTGTCTATTCCATATTTGGCTTAAGGAACTTTATCTGTGCTCATTTCAATCTCTGGTTTTATGCAGCACCCCAACTCACCTTTCCCCTTAAGCAAGCATAAGTTGGTTTTCTAAATTTGAGACCCTGTTTTGTTCTGTAATTCAGTTCCTGTGTAGCCAAGTTTACATTCCGTGTATTACTGATATCTTATGATGTTTCTTTTTCTGTGTGACTTATTTCAGTTAGAATCATCATACCTGAATCCACTCATTGTGCTGCTAAGGGCCTGATGACATAGATTTCATTGCTGAGTGATATTGCTTTGTAAGTAAATACCACAACTTCTTTATCCATTTTTCACTTTCTGCGATGTTGAACTTGTACTGTAAACGAGGTTCTTGTAAACAGAGGCGTCCCAAACTTTGGGGTGGCTGTGTCTTTTTGATTTTAATTTCCCTAAGCTATAGGACCATAAGTGGAAGTGCCCTAGGCCCTGTTGCTTTGTTTTTTAGATGTTTCAGGAAACACCATACACTTCTCCCGAGTGTCTGTTGGCAATTTACATCCCGCCCATCAGCATAACAAGGCTCCCAGTTCTCCATGGCCTGTCCTGCCTTTCTGGATTTTACACTTTTTTCAGATGGCCCTTTTGACCGGGGGGAAGTGAGACTTCATTGTAGTGCAGATTTCCTTTGCAAGCTTGCTTGGTTGGCCAAAAAGGGCATATGCGTTTTTTCCTGAATATATTCAGGAAAAAACGCATACGCCCTTTTTGGCCAAGTGCATCATTGTGGACGTTCTGCGTCTTTTCCTATGCTTTCAATGCAATTCCAGTCTACCTCCTGAAATCGGTTTCCTGCAATTCTGCCCCGCTTTCAAGTCCTCTTGGCAGCCTTACTTCAGTATATTTTTGGACGATAGCTGTCATTTATAACTCTGCAGGTTTGTGAATTACAGTGCCCCTGAGCTCCTTTCTTCAACTCGCTTTCTTGTGACCTGGCCGCAACACCGCAGGATGGCTTCAGGCCCTAATCTGGTTCCGGCACGGCACGCTGAGCCTTTGGTTATTTCCTCTTCCTGGTGGGAAATGAGAGTTAAATTTGCCCGTCCAGACACCTCCAGCTAGTCTCTCATTGGTTCTCCCTATTCCTGTTCATCTTCCGCAGAAATTGCAAACTCGGCCAAACAGGAGGTTAAAGGCGCTGACTCTCCAAGTGGGGAGAGTGTTAGTAAAGTGTCAGGAATGTTGCACCCGAGTACCAGGGGACCAAAACTGAGACATATTTGAACACGTCTCCCGTTCACACGGTTGATCATACTCTGGGTTCCACATGCATGTTTTAGCTGAAGGAAGAATACCTTAAACCTGGAGAGTTGGGACCCGTGGAATGGGTACCATGCAATATGACTTCAAAGGGTCTTCATTTGCTCACCGAACCTCTCCAATCCTATCACTGCTGCGTTTATGCCCCTGTACACACGCTTGATTCTCTTTTGGAGAGCTAGCAATCCATAGGTTTTAAGATACTTACTAGTCAGGTACATTCTTAGGCGTTTTATATGGGGTGTTGAGTCCATTTCGTTGAGCAAGGAGTAGCTCTTGTCTATTCCATATTTGGCTTAAGGAACATTATCTGTGCTCATTTCAATCTCTGGTTTTATGCAGCACCCCAACTCACCTTTTCCCTTAAGCAAGCATAAGTTGGTTTTCTAAATTTGAGACCCTGTTCTGTTTTGGAATTCAGTTCCTGTGTAGCCAAGTTTACATTCCGTGTATTAGTGATATCTTATGACGTTTCTTTTTCTGTGTGACTTATTTCAGTTAGAATCATCGTCCCTGAATCCACTCATTATGCTTCTACGTGCCTGATGACATGGATTTCATTGCTGAGTGATACTGCATTGTACGTAAGTACCACAAGTTCTTTATCCATTTTTCACTTTCTGTGATATTGAGCTTGTACGGTAAATGAGGTTCTTGTAAACAGAGGCGTCCCAAACTTTGGGGTGGCTGTGTCTTTTTGATTTTAATTTCCCTAATCTATAGGACCATAAGTGGAAGTGCCCTAGGCTCTGTTGCTTTGTTTTTTAGATGTTTCAGGAAACACCATACACTTCTCCCGAGTGTCTGTTGGCAATTTACATCCCTCCCATCAGCATAAAAAGGCTCCCAGTTCTCCATGGCCTGTCCTGCCTTTCTGGGTTTTACACTTTTTTCAGATGGCCCTTTTGACCGGGGGGAAGTGAGACTTCATTGTAGTGCAGATTTCCTTTGCAAGCTTGCTTGGTTGGCCAAAAAGGGCGTATGCGTTTTTTCCTGAATATATTCAGGAAAAAACGCATACGCCCTTTTTGGCCAAGTGCATCATTGTGGACGTTCTGCCTCTTTTCCTATGCTTTCAATGCAATTCCAGTCTACCTCCTGAAATCAGTTTCCTGCAATTCTGCCCCGCTTTCAAGTCCTCTTGGCAGCCTTACTTCAGTATATTTTTGGACGATAGCTGTCATTTATAACTCTGCAGGTTTGTGAATTACAGTGCCCCTGAGCTTCTTTCTTCAACTCGCTTTCTTTTGAGCTGGCCGCAACACCGCAGGATGGCTTCAGGCCCTAATCTGGTTCCGGCACGGCACACTGAGCCTTTGGTTAATTCCTCTTCCTGGTGGGAAATGAGAGTTAAATTTGCCCGTCCAGACACCTCCAGCTAGTCTCTCATTGGTTCTCGCTATTCCTGTTCATCTTCCGCAGAAATTGCAAACTGGGCCAAACAGGAGGTTAAAGGGACTGACTCTCCAAGTCGGGAGAGTGTTAGTAAAGCATCTGGAATGTGGCACCCGAGTACCAGGGGAGGAAAACTGAGACATATTTGAACACGTCTCCCGTTTACATGGTTGATCATACTCTAGGAACCACATGCATGTTTTAGCTGAAGGAAGAATACCTTAAACCTGGGTAGTTGAGACCCGTGGAATGGGTACCATGCAATATGACTTCAAAGGGTCTTCATTTGCTCACCAAAACTCTCCAATCCTATCACTGCTGCGTTTATGCCCCTGTGCACACGCTTGATTCGCTTTCGGAGACATAGCAATCCATAGGTTTTAAGATACTTACTAGTCAGATACATTCTTAGGCGTTTAATATGCGGTGTTGAGTCCATTTCGTTGAGCAAGGAGTAGCTCTTGTCTATTCCATATTTGGCTTAAGGAACTTTATCTGTGCTCATTTCAATCTCTGGTTTTATGCAGCACCCCAACTCACCTTTACCCTTAAGCAAGCATAAGTTGGTTTTCTAAATTTGAGACACTGTTCTGTTTTGGAATTCAGTTCCTGTGTAGCCAAGTTTACATTCCGTGTATTACTGATATCTTATGATGTTTCTTTTTCTGTGTGACTTATTTCAGTTAGAATCATCGTACCTGAATCCACTCATTATGCTGCTACGGGCCTGATGACATAGATTTCATTGCTGAGTGATACTGCATTGTACGTAAGTACCACAAGTTCTTTATCCATTTTTCACTTTCTGTGATATAGAACTTGTACGGTAAACGAGGTTCTTGTAAACAGAGGCGTCCCAAACTTTGGGGTGGCTGTGTCTTTTTGATTTTAATTTCCCTAAGCTATAGGACCATAAGTGGAAGTGCCCTAGGCTCTGTTGCTTTGTTTTTTAGATGTTTCAGGAAACACCATACACTTCTCCCGAGTGTCTGTTGGCAATTTACATCCCGCCCATCAGCATAACAAGGCTCCCAGTTCTCCATGGCCTGTCCTGCCTTTCTGGATTTTACACTTTTTTCAGATGGCCCTTTTGACCGGGGGGAAGTGAGACTTCATTGTAGTGCAGATTTCCTTTGCAAGCTTGCTTGGTTGGCCAAAAAGGGCGTATGCGTTTTTTCCTGAATATATTCAGGAAAATACGCAAACGCCCTTTTTGGCCAAGTGCATCATTGTGGACGTTCTGCGTCTTTTCCTATGCTTTCAATGCAATTCCAGTCTACCTCCTGAAATCAGTTTCCTGCAATTCTGCCCCGCTTTCAAGTCCTCTTGGCAGCCTTACTTCAGTATATTTTTGGACGATAGCTGTCATTTATAACTCTGCAGGTTTGTGAATTACAGTGCCCCTGAGCTCCTTTCTTCAACTCGCTTTCTTTTGAGCTGACCGCAACACCGCAGGATGGCTTCAGGCCCTAATCTGGTTCCGGCACGGCACGCTGAGCCTTTGGTTATTTCCTCTTCCTGGTGGGAAATGAGAGTTAAATTTGCCCGTCGAGACACCTCCAGCTAGTCTCTCATTGGTTCTCCCTATTCCTGTTCATCTTCCGCAGAATTTGCAAATTGGGCCATACAGGAGGTTAAAGGCGCTGACTCTCCAAGTGGGGAGAGTGTTAGTAAAGCGTCAGGAATGTTGCACCCGAGTACCAGGGGACCAAAACAGAGACATATTTGAACACGTCTCCCGTTCACACGGTTGATCATACTCTGGGTTCCACATGCATGTTTTAGCTGAAGGAAGAATACCTTAAACCTGGAGAGTTGAGACCCGTGGAATGGGTACCATGCAATATGACTTCAAAGGGTCTTCGTTTGCTCACCGAACCTCTCCAATCCTATCACTGCTGCGTTTATGCCCCTGTACACATGCTTGATTCTCTTTCGGAGACATAGAAATCCATAGGTTTTAAGATACTTACTAGTCAGGTACATTCTTAGGCGTTTAATATGCGGTGTTGAGTCCATTTCGTTGAGCAAGGAGTAGCTCTTGTCTATTCCATATTTGGCTTAAGGAACTTTATCTGTGCTCATTTCAATCTCTGGTTTCATGCAGCACCCAACTCACCTTTCCCCTTAAGCAAGCATAAGTTGGTTTTCTAAATTTGAGACCCTGTTCTGTTTTGGAATTCAGTTCCTGTGTAGCCAAGTTTACATTCCGTGTATTAGTGATATCTTATGATGTTTCTTTTTCTGTGTGACTTATTTCAGTTAGAATCATCGTCCCTGAATCCACTCATTATGCTTCTACGTGCCTGATGACATGGATTTCATTGCTGAGTGATACTGCATTGTACGTAAGTACCACAAGTTCTTTATCCATTTTTCACTTTCTGTGATATTGAGCTTGTACGGTAAATGAGGTTCTTGTAAACAGAGGCGTCCCAAACTTTGGGGTGGCTGTGTCTTTTTGATTTTAATTTCCCTAATCTATAGGACCATAAGTGGAAGTGCCCTAGGCTCTGTTGCTTTGTTTTTTAGATGTTTCAGGAAACACCATACACTTCTCCCGAGTGTCTGTTGGCAATTTACATCCCTCCCATCAGCATAAAAAGGCTCCCAGTTCTCCATGGCCTGTCCTGCCTTTCTGGGTTTTACACTTTTTTCAGATGGCCCTTTTGACCGGGGGGAAGTGAGACTTCATTGTAGTGCAGATTTCCTTTGCAAGATTGCTTGGTTGGCCAAAAAGGGCGTATGCGTTTTTTCCTGAATATATTCAGGAAAAAACGCATACGCCCTTTTTGGCCAAGTGCATCATTGTGGACGTTCTGCCTCTTTTCCTATGCTTTCAATGCAATTCCAGTCTACCTCCTGAAATCAGTTTCCTGCAATTCTGCCCCGCTTTCAAGTCCTCTTGGCAGCCTTACTTCAGTATATTTTTGGACGATAGCTGTCATTTATAACTCTGCAGGTTTGTGAATTACAGTGCCCCTGAGCTTCTTTCTTCAACTCGCTTTCTTTTGAGCTGGCCGCAACACCGCAGGATGGCTTCAGGCCCTAATCTGGTTCCGGCACGGCACACTGAGCCTTTGGTTAATTCCTCTTCCTGGTGGGAAATGAGAGTTAAATTTGCCCGTCCAGACACCTCCAGCTAGTCTCTCATTGGTTCTCGCTATTCCTGTTCATCTTCCGCAGAAATTGCAAACTGGGCCAAACAGGAGGTTAAAGGGACTGACTCTCCAAGTCGGGAGAGTGTTAGTAAAGCGTCTGGAATGTGGCACCCGAGTACCAGGGGAGGAAAACTGAGACATATTTGAACACGTCTCCCGTTTACATGGTTGATCATACTCTAGGAACCACATGCATGTTTTAGCTGAAGGAAGAATACCTTAAACCTGGGTAGTTGAGACCCGTGGAATGGGTACCATGCAATATGACTTCAAAGGGTCTTCATTTGCTCACCAAAACTCTCCAATCCTATCACTGCTGCGTTTATGCCCCTGTGCACACGCTTGATTCGCTTTCGGAGACATAGCAATCCATAGGTTTTAAGATACTTACTAGTCAGATACATTCTTAGGCGTTTAATATGCGGTGTTGAGTCCATTTCGTTGAGCAAGGAGTAGCTCTTGTCTATTCCATATTTGGCTTAAGGAACTTTATCTGTGCTCATTTCAATCTCTGGTTTTATGCAGCACCCCAACTCACCTTTACCCTTAAGCAAGCATAAGTTGGTTTTCTAAATTTGAGACACTGTTCTGTTTTGGAATTCAGTTCCTGTGTAGCCAAGTTTACATTCCGTGTATTACTGATATCTTATGATGTTTCTTTTTCTGTGTGACTTATTTCAGTTAGAATCATCGTACCTGAATCCACTCATTATGCTGCTACGGGCCTGATGACATAGATTTCATTGCTGAGTGATACTGCATTGTACGTAAGTACCACAAGTTCTTTATCCATTTTTCACTTTCTGTGATATAGAACTTGTACGGTAAACGAGGTTCTTGTAAACAGAGGCGTCCCAAACTTTGGGGTGGCTGTGTCTTTTTGATTTTAATTTCCCTAAGCTATAGGACCATAAGTGGAAGTGCCCTAGGCTCTGTTGCTTTGTTTTTTAGATGTTTCAGGAAACACCATACACTTCTTCCGAGTGTCTGTTGGCAATTTACATCCCGCCCATCAGCATAACAAGGCTCCCAGTTCTCCATGGCCTGTCCTGCCTTTCTGGATTTTACACTTTTTTCAGATGGCCCTTTTGACCGGGGGGAAGTGAGACTTCATTGTAGTGCAGATTTCCTTTGCAAGCTTGCTTGGTTGGCCAAAAAGGGCGTATGCGTTTTTTCCTGAATATATTCAGGAAAATACGCAAACGCCCTTTTTGGCCAAGTGCATCATTGTGGACGTTCTGCGTCTTTTCCTATGCTTTCAATGCAATTCCAGTCTACCTCCTGAAATCAGTTTCCTGCAATTCTGCCCCGCTTTCAAGTCCTCTTGGCAGCCTTACTTCAGTATATTTTTGGACGATAGCTGTCATTTATAACTCTGCAGGTTTGTGAATTACAGTGCCCCTGAGCTCCTTTCTTCAACTCGCTTTCTTTTGAGCTGACCGCAACACCGCAGGATGGCTTCAGGCCCTAATCTGGTTCCGGCACGGCACACTGAGCCTTTGGTTATTTCCTCTTCCTGGTGGGAAATGAGAGTTAAATTTGCCCGTCGAGACACCTCCAGCTAGTCTCTCATTGGTTCTCCCTATTCCTGTTCATCTTCCGCAGAATTTGCAAATTGGGCCATACAGGAGGTTAAAGGCGCTGACTCTCCAAGTGGGGAGAGTGTTAGTAAAGCGTCAGGAATGTTGCACCCGAGTACCAGGGGACCAAAACAGAGACATATTTGAACACGTCTCCCGTTCACACGGTTGATCATACTCTGGGTTCCACATGCATGTTTTAGCTGAAGGAAGAATACCTTAAACCTGGAGAGTTGAGACCCGTGGAATGGGTACCATGCAATATGACTTCAAAGGGTCTTCGTTTGCTCACCGAACCTCTCCAATCCTATCACTGCTGCGTTTATGCCCCTGTACACATGCTTGATTCTCTTTCGGAGACATAGAAATCCATAGGTTTTAAGATACTTACTAGTCAGGTACATTCTTAGGCGTTTAATATGCGGTGTTGAGTCCATTTCGTTGAGCAAGGAGTAGCTCTTGTCTATTCCATATTTGGCTTAAGGAACTTTATCTGTGCTCATTTCAATCTCTGGTTTTATGCAGCACCCAACTCACCTTTCCCCTTAAGCAAGCATAAGTTGGTTTTCTAAATTTGAGACCCTGTTCTGTTTTGGAATTCAGTTCCTGTGTAGCCAAGTTTACATTCCGTGTATTAGTGATATCTTATGATGTTTCTTTTTCTGTGTGACTTATTTCAGTTAGAATCATCGTACCTGAATCCACTCATTATGCTGCTACGGGCTTGATGACATAGATTTCATTGCTGAGTGATACTGCATTGTACGTAAGTACCAAAAGTTCTTTATCCATTTTTCACTTTCTGTGATATTGAACTTGTACGGTAAACGAGGTTCTTGTAAACAGAGGCGTCCCAAACTTTGGGGTGGCTGTGTCTTTTTGATTTTAATTTCCCTAAGCTATAGGACCATAAGTGGAAGTGCCCTAGGCTCTGTTGCTTTGTTTTTTAGATGTTTCAGGAAACACCATACACTTCTCCCGAGTGTCTGTTGGCAATATACATCCCGCCCATCAGCATAACAAGGCTCCCAGTTCTCCATGGCCTGTCCTGCCTTTCTGGATTTTACACTTTTTTCAGATGGCCCTTTTGACCGGTGGGAAGTGAGACTTCATTGTAGTGCAGATTTCCTTTGCAAGCTTGCTTGGTTGGCCAAAAAGGGCGTATGCGTTTTTTCCTGAATATATTCAGGAAAAAACGCATACGCCCTTTTTGGCCAAGTGCATCATTGTGGACGTTCTGCCTCTTTTCCTATGCTTTCAATGCAATTCCTGTCTACCTCCTGAAATCGGTTTCCTGCAATTCTGCCCCGCTTTCAAGTCCTCTTGGCAGCCTTACTTCAGTATATTTTTGGACGATAGCTGTCATTTATAACTCTGCAGGTTTGTGAATTACAGTGCCCCTGAGCTCCTTTCTTCAACTCGCTTTCTTTTGAGCTGGCCGCAACACCGCAGGATGGCTTCAGGCCCTAATCTTGTTCTGGCACGGCACGCTGAGCCTTTGGATATTTCCTCTTCCTGGTGGGAAATGAGAGTTAAATTTGCCCGTCCAGACACCTCCAGCTAGTCTCTCATTGGTTCTCCCTATTCCTGTTCATCTTCCGCAGAAATTGCAAACTGGGGCAAACAGGAGGTTAAAGGCGCTGACTCTCCAAGTGGGGAGAGTGTTAGTAAAGCGTCAGGAATGTTGCACCCGAGTACCAGGGGACCAAAACTGAGACATATTTGAACACGTCTCCCATTCACACGGTCGATCATACTCTGGGTTCCACATGCATGTTTTAGCTGAAGGAAGAATACCTTAAACCTGGAGAGTTGAGACCCGTGGAATGGGCACCATGCAATATGACTTCCAAGGGTCTTCATTTGCTCACCGAACCTCTCCAATCCTATCACTGCTGCGTTTATGCCTCTGTACACACGCTTGATTCTCTTTTGGAGACATAGCAATCCATAGGTTTTAAGATACTTACTAGTCAGGTACATTCTTAGGCGTTTAATATGGGGTGTTGAGTCCATTTCGTTGAGCAAGGAGTAGCTCTTGTCTATTCCATATTTGGCTTAAGGAACTTTATCTGTGCTCATTTCAATCTCTGGTTTTATGGAGCTCCCCAACTAACCTTTCCCCTTAAGCAAGCATAAGTTGGTTTTCTAAATTTGAGACCCTGTTCTGTTTTAGAATTCAGTTCCTGTGTAGCCAAGTTTACATTCCGTGTATTAGTGATATCTTATGATGTTTCTTTTTCTGTGTGACTTATTTCAGTTAGAATCATCGTACCTGAATCCACTCATTATGCTGCTACGGGCCTGATGACATAGTTTTCATTGCTGAGTGATACTGCATTGTACGAAAGTACCACAAGTTCTTTATCCATTTTTCACTTTCTGTGATATTGAACTTGTACGGTAAACGAGGTTCTTGTAAACAGAGGCGTCCCAAACTTTGGGGTGGCTGTGTCTTTTTGATTTTACTTTCCCTAAGCTATAGGACCATAAGTGGAAGTGCCCTAGGCTCTGTTGCTTTGTTTTTTAGATGTTTCAGGAAACACCATACACTTCTCCCGAGTGTCTGTTGGCAATTTACATCCCGCCCATCAGCATAACAAGGCTCCCAGTTCTCCATGGCCTGTCCTGCCTTTCTGGATTTTACACTTTTTTCACATGGCCCTTTTTACCGGGGGGAAGTGAGACTTCATTGTAGTGCAGATTTCCTTTGCAAGTTTGCTTGGTTGGCCAAAAAGGGCGTATGCGTTTTTTCCTGAATATATTCAGGAAAAAACGCATACGCCCTTTTTGGCCAAGTGCATCATTGTGGACGTTCTGCCTCTTTTCCTATGCTTTCAATGCAATTCCAGTCTACCTCCTGAAATCGGTTTCCTGCAATTCTGCCCCGCTTTCAAGTCCTCTTGGCAGCCTTACTTCAGTATATTTTTGGACGATAGCTGTCATTTATAACTCTGCAGGTTTGTGAATTACAGTGCCCCTGAGCTCCTTTCTTCAACTCGCTTTCTTTTGAGCTGGCCGCAACACCGCAGGATGGCTTCAGGCCCTAATCTTGTTCCGGCACGGCACGCTGAGCCTTTGGTTATTTCCTCTTCCTGGTGGGAAATGAGAGTTAAATTTGCCCGTCGAGACACCTCCAGCTAGTCTCTCATTGGTTCTCCCTATTCCTGTTCATCTTCCGCAGAAATTGCAAACTGGGCCAAAGAGGAGGTTAAAGGCGCTGACTCTCCAAGTGGGGAGAGTGTTAGTAAAGCGTCTGGAATGTTGCACCCGAGTACGAGGGTACGAAAACTGAGACATATTTGAACACGTCTCCCGATCACATGGTTGATCATACTCTAGGCTCCACATGCATGTTTTAGCTGAAGGAAGAATACCTTAAACCTGGGTAGTTGAAACCCGTGGAATGGGTACCATGCAATATGACTTCAAAGGGTCTTCATTTGCTCACCGAACCTCTCCAATCCTATCACTGCTGCGTTTATGCCCCTGTACACATGCTTGATTCTCTTTCGGAGACATAGCAATCCATAGGTTTTAAGATACTTTCTAGTCAGGTACATTCTTAGGCGTTTAATATGCGGTGTTGAGTCCATTTCGTTGAGCAAGGAGTAGCTCTTGTCTATTCCATATTTGGCTTAAGGAACTTTATCTGTGCTCATTTCAATCTCTGGTTTTATTTAGCACCCCAACTCACCTTTACCCTTAAGCAAGCATAAGTTGGTTTTCTAAATTTGAGACCCTGTTCTGTTCTGTAATTCAGTTCCTGTGTAGCCAAGTTTACATTCCGTGTATTACTGATATCTTATGATGTTTCTTTTTCGGTGTGACTTATTTCAGTTAGAATCATCATACCTGAATCCACTCATTGTGATGCTAAGGGCCTGATGACATAGATTTCATTGCTGAGTGATATTGCTTTGTAAGTAAATACCACAACTTTTTTATCCATTTTTCACTTTCTGCGATGTTGAACTTGTACTGTAAACGAGGTTCTTGTAAACAGAGGCGTCCCAAACTTTGGGGTGGCTGTGTCTTTTTGATTTTAATTTCCCTAAGCTATAGGACCATAAGTGGAAGTGCCCTAGGCTCTGTTGCTTTGTTTTTTAGATGTTTCAGGAAACACCATACACTTCTCCCGAGTGTCTGTTGGCAATTTACATCCCGCCCATCAGCATAACAAGGCTCCCAGTTCTCCATGGCCTGTCCTGCCTTTCTGGATTTTACACTTTTTTCAGATGGCCCTTTTGACGGGGGGGAAGTGAGACTTCATTGTAGTGCACATTTCCTTTGCAAGCTTGCTTGGTTGCCCAAAAAGGGCGTATGCGTTTTTTCCTGAATATATTCAGGAAAAAATGCATACGCCCTTTTTGGCCAAGTGCATCATTGTGGACGTTCTGCCTCTTTTCCTATGCTTTCAATGCAATTCCAGTCTACCTCCTGAAATCGGTTTCCTACAATTCTGCCCTGCTTTCAAGTCCTCTTGGCAGCCTTACTTCAGTATATTTTTGGACGATAGCTGTCATTTATAACTCTGCAGGTTTGTGAATTACAGTGCCCCTGAGCTCCTTCCTTCAACTCACTTTCTTTTGAGCTGGCCGCAACACCGCAGGATTGCTTCAGGCCCTAATCTGGTTCCGGCACGGCACGCTTAGCCTTTGGTTAATTCCTCTTCCTGGTGGGAAATGAGAGTTAAATTTGCCCGTCCAGACACCTCCAGCTAGTCTCTCATTGGTTCTCGCTATTCCTGTTCATCTTCCGCAGAAATTGCAAACTGGGCCAAACAGGAGGTTAAAGGCGCTGACTCTCCAAGTGGGGAGAGTGTTAGTAAAGCGTCTGGAATGTTGCACCCGAGTACCCAGGGACCGAACCTGAGACATATATGAACACGTCTCTCAATCACACGGTTGATCATACTCTGGGTTCCACATGCATGTTTTAGCTGAAGGAAGAACACCTTAAACCTGGAGAGTTGAGACCCGTGGAATGGGTACCATGCAATATGTCTTCAAAGGGTCTTCATTTGCTCACCGAACCTCTCCAATCCTATCACTGCTGCGTTTATGCCTCTGTACACATGCTTGATTCTCTTTCGGAGACATAGCAATCCATAGGTTTTAAGATACTTACTAGTCAGGTACATTCTTAGGCGTTTAATATGCGGTGTTGAGTCCATTTCGTTGAGCAAGGAGTAGCTCTTGTCTGTTCCATATTTGGCTTAAGGAACTTTATCTGTGCTCATTTCAATCTCTGGTTTTATGCAGCACCCCAACTCACCTTTCCCCTTAAGCAAGCATAAGTTGGTTTTCTCAATTTGAGACCCTGTTCTGTTCTGTAATTCAGTTCTTGTGTAGCCAAGTTTACATCCTGTGTGTTAGTGATATCTTATGATGTTTCTTTTTCTGTGTGACTTATTTCAGTTAGAATCATCGTACCTGAATCCACTCATTATGCTGCTACGGGCCTGATGACATAGATTTCATTGCTGAGTGATACTGCATTGTACGTAAGTACCACAAGTTCTGTATCCATTTTTCACTTTCTGCGATATTGAACTTGTACGGTAAACGAGGTTCTTGTAAACAGAGGCGTCCCAAACTTTGGGGTGGCTGTGTCTTTTTGATTTTAATTTCCCTAAGCTATAGGACCATAAGTGGAAGTGCCCTAGGCTCTGTTGCTTTGTTTTTTAGATGTTTCAGGAAACACCATACACTTCTCCCGAGTGTCTGTTGGCAATTTACATCCCGCCCATCAGCATAACAAGGCTCCCAGTTCTCCATGGCCTGTCCTGCCTTTTTGGATTTTACACTTTTTTCAGATGGCCCTTTTGACCGGGGGGAAGTGAGACTTCATTGTAGTGCAGATTTCCTTTGCAAGTTTGCTTGGTTGGCCAAAAAGGGCGTATGCGTTTTTTCCTGAATGTATTCAGGAAAAAACGCATACGCCCTTTTTGGCCAAGTGCATCATTGTGGACGTTCTGCCTCTTTTCCTATGCTTTCAATGCAATTCCAGTCTACCTCCTGTAATCGGTTTCCTGCAATTCTGCCCTGCTTTCAAGTCCTCTTGGCAGCCTTACTTCAGTATATTTTTGGACAATAGCTGACATTTATAACTCTGCAGGTTTGTGAATTACAGTGCCCATGAGCTCCTTTCTTCAACTCTCTTTCTTGTGACCTGGCCGCAACACCGCAGGATGGCTTCAGGCCCTAATCTGGTTCCGGCACGGCATGCTGAGCCTTTGGTTAATTCCTCTTCCTGGTGGGAAATGAGAGTTAAATTTGCCCGTCCAGACACCTCCAGCTAGTCTCTCATTTGTTCTCGCTATTCCTGTTCATCTTCCGCAGAAATTGCAAACTGGGCCAAACAGGAGGTTAAAGGGACTGACTCTCCAAGTCGGGAGAGTGTTAGTAAAGCGTCTGGAATGTTGCACCCGAGTACCAGGGTACGAAAACTGAGACATATTTGAACAGGTCTCCCGATCACATGGTTGATCATACTCTAGGCTCCACATGCATGTTTTAGCTGAAGGAAGAATACCTTAAACCTGGGTAGTTGAAACCCATGGAATGGGTACCATGCAATATGACTTCAAAGGTTCTTCATTTGCTCACCGAACCTCTCCAATCCTATCACTGCTGCGTTTATGCCCCTGTACACATGCTTGATTCTCTTTCGGAGACATAGCAATCCATAGGTTTTAAGATACTTACTAGTCAGGTACATTCTTAGGCGTTTAATATGCGTTATTGAGTCCATTTCGTTAAGCAAGGAGTAGCTCTTGTCTATTCCATATTTGGCTTAAGGAACTTTATCTGTGCTCATTTCAATCTCTGGTTTTATGCAGCACCTCAACTCACCTTTACCCTTAAGCAAGCATAAGTTGGTTTTCTAAATTTGAGACCCTGTTCTGTTCTGTAATTCAGTTCCTGTGTAGCCAAGTTTACATTCCGTGTATTAGTGATATCTTATGATGTTTCTTTTTCTGTGTGACTTATTTCAGTTAGAATCATCATACCTGAATCCACTCATTGTGCTGCTAAGGGCCTGATGACATAGATTTCATTGCTGAGTGATATTGCTTTGTAAGTATATACCACAACTTCTTTATCCATTTTTCACTTTCTGCGATGTTGTACTTGTACTGTAAACGAGGTTCTTGTAAACAGAGGCGTCCCAAACTTTGGGGTGGCTGTGTCTTTTTGATTTTAATTTCCCTAAGCTATAGGACCATAAGTGGAAGTGCCCTAGGCTCTGTTGCTTTGTGTTTTAGATGTTTCAGGAAACACCATACACTTCTCCCGAGTGTCTGTTGGCAATTTACATTCCGCCCATCAGCATAACAAGGCTCCCAGTTCTCCATGGCCTGTCCTGCCTTTCTGGATTTTACACTTTTTTCAGATGGCCCTTTTGACCGGGGGGAAGTGAGACTTCATTGTAGTGCAGATTTCCTTTGCAAGCTTGCTTGGTTGGCCAAAAAGGGCATATGCGTTTTTTCCTGAATATATTCAGGAAAAAACGCATATGCCCTTTTTGGCCAAGTGCATCATTGTGGACGTTCTGCGTCTTTTCCTATGCTTTCAATGCAATTCCAGTCTACCTCCTGAAATCGGTTTCCTGCAATTCTGCCCCGCTTTCAAGTCCTCTTGGCAGCCTTACTTCAGTATATTTTTGGACGATAGCTGTCATTTATAACTCTGCAGGTTTGTGAATTACAGTGCCCCTGAGCTCCTTTCTTCAACTCGCTTTCTTGTGACCTGGCCGCAACACCGCAGGATGGCTTCAGGCCCTAATCTGGTTCCGGCACGGCACGCTGAGCCTTTGGTTATTTCCTCTTCCTGGTGGGAAATGAGAGTTAAATTTGCCCGTCCAGACACCTCCAGCTAGTCTCTCATTGGTTCTCCCTATTCCTGTTCATCTTCCGCAGAAATTGCAAACTGGGCCAAACAGGAGGTTAAAGGCGCTGACTCTCCAAGTGGGGAGAGTGTTAGTAAAGTGTCAGGAATGTTGCACCCGAGTACCAGGGGACCAAAACTGAGACATATTTGAACACGTCTCCCGTTCACACGGTTGATCATACTCTGGGTTCCACATGCATGTTTTAGCTGAAGGAAGAATACCTTAAACCTGGAGAGTTGAGACCCGTGGAATGGGTACCATGCAATATGACTTCAAAGGGTCTTCATTTGCTCACCGAACCTCTCCAATCCTATCACTGCTGCGTTTATGCCCCTGTACACACGCTTGATTCTCTTTTGGAGACCTAGCAATCCATAGGTTTTAAGATACTTACTAGTCAGGTACATTCTTAGGCGTTTTATATGGGGTGTTGAGTCCATTTCGTTGAGCAAGGAGTAGCTCTTGTCTATTCCATATTTGGCTTAAGGAACTTTATCTGTGCTCATTTCAATCTCTGGTTTTATGCAGCACCCCAACTCACCTTTCCCCTTAAGCAAGCATAAGTTGGTTTTCTAAATTTGAGACCCTGTTCTGTTTTGGAATTCAGTTCCTGTGTAGCCAAGTTTACATTCCGTGTATTAGTGATATCTTATGATGTTTCTTTTTCTGTGTGACTTATTTCAGTTAGAATCATCGTCCCTGAATCCACTCATTATGCTTCTACGTGCCTGATGACATGGATTTCATTGCTGAGTGATACTGCATTGTACGTAAGTACCACAAGTTCTTTATCCATTTTTCACTTTCTGTGATATTGAGCTTGTACGGTAAATGAGGTTCTTGTAAACAGAGGCGTCCCAAACTTTGGGGTGGCTGTGTCTTTTTGATTTTAATTTCCCTAATCTATAGGACCATAAGTGGAAGTGCCCTAGGCTCTGTTGCTTTGTTTTTTAGATATTTCAGGAAACACCATACACTTCTCCCGAGTGTCTGTTGGCAATTTACATCCCTCCCATCAGCATAAAAAGGCTCCCAGTTCTCCATGGCCTGTCCTGCCTTTCTGGGTTTTACACTTTTTTCAGATGGCCCTTTTGACCGGGGGGAAGTGAGACTTCATTGTAGTGCAGATTTCCTTTGCAAGATTGCTTGGTTGGCCAAAAAGGGCGTATGCGTTTTTTCCTGAATATATTCAGGAAAAAACGCATACGCCCTTTTTGGCCAAGTGCATCATTGTGGACGTTCTGCCTCTTTTCCTATGCTTTCAATGCAATTCCAGTCTACCTCCTGAAATCAGTTTCCTGCAATTCTGCCCCGCTTTCAAGTCCTCTTGGCAGCCTTACTTCAGTATATTTTTGGACGATAGCTGTCATTTATAACTCTGCAGGTTTGTGAATTACAGTGCCCCTGAGCTTCTTTCTTCAACTCGCTTTCTTTTGAGCTGGCCGCAACACCGCAGGATGGCTTCAGGCCCTAATCTGGTTCCGGCACGGCACACTGAGCCTTTGGTTAATTCCTCTTCCTGGTGGGAAATGAGAGTTAAATTTGCCCGTCCAGACACCTCCAGCTAGTCTCTCATTGGTTCTCGCTATTCCTGTTCATCTTCCGCAGAAATTGCAAACTGGGCCAAACAGGAGGTTAAAGGGACTGACTCTCCAAGTCGGGAGAGTGTTAGTAAAGCGTCTGGAATGTGGCACCCGAGTACCAGGGGAGGAAAACTGAGACATATTTGAACACGTCTCCCGTTTACATGGTTGATCATACTCTAGGAACCACATGCATGTTTTAGCTGAAGGAAGAATACCTTAAACCTGTGTAGTTGAGACCCGTGGAATGGGTACCATGCAATATGACTTCAAAGGGTCTTCATTTGCTCACCAAAACTCTCCAATCCTATCACTGCTGCGTTTATGCCCCTGTGCACACGCTTGATTCGCTTTCGGAGACATAGCAATCCATAGGTTTTAAGATACTTACTAGTCAGATACATTCTTAGGCGTTTAATATGCGGTGTTGAGTCCATTTCGTTGAGCAAGGAGTAGCTCTTGTCTATTCCATATTTGGCTTAAGGAACTTTATCTGTGCTCATTTCAATCTCTGGTTTTATGCAGCACCTCAACTCACCTTTACCCTTAAGCAAGCATAAGTTGGTTTTCTAAATTTGAGACACTGTTCTGTTTTGGAATTCAGTTCCTGTGTAGCCAAGTTTACATTCCGTGTATTACTGATATCTTATGATGTTTCTTTTTCTGTGTGACTTATTTCAGTTAGAATCATCGTACCTGAATCCACTCATTATTCTGCTACGGGCCTGATGACATAGATTTCATTGCTGAGTGATACTGCATTGTACGTAAGTACCACAAGTTCTTTATCCATTTTTCACTTTCTGTGATATAGAACTTGTACGGTAAACGAGGTTCTTGTAAACAGAGGCGTCCCAAACTTTGGGGTGGCTGTGTCTTTTTGATTTTAATTTCCCTAAGCTATAGGACCATAAGTGGAAGTGCCCTAGGCTCTGTTGCTTTGTTTTTTAGATGTTTCAGGAAACACCATACACTTCTCCCGAGTGTCTGTTGGCAATTTACATCCCGCCCATCAGCATAACAAGGCTCCCAGTTCTCCATGGCCTGTCCTGCCTTTCTGGATTTTACACTTTTTTCAGATGGCCCTTTTGACCGGGGGGAAGTGAGACTTCATTGTAGTGCAGATTTCCTTTGCAAGCTTGCTTGGTTGGCCAAAAAGGGCGTATGCGTTTTTTCCTGAATATATTCAGGAAAATACGCAAACGCCCTTTTTGGCCAAGTGCATCATTGTGGACGTTCTGCGTCTTTTCCTATGCTTTCAATGCAATTCCAGTCTACCTCCTGAAATCAGTTTCCTGCAATTCTGCCCCGCTTTCAAGTCCTCTTGGCAGCCTTACTTCAGTATATTTTTGGACGATAGCTGTCATTTATAACTCTGCAGGTTTGTGAATTACAGTGCCCCTGAGCTCCTTTCTTGAACTCGCTTTCTTTTGAGCTGACCGCAACACCGCAGGATGGCTTCAGGCCCTAATCTGGTTCCGGCACGGCACGCTGAGCCTTTGGTTATTTCCTCTTCCTGGTGGGAAATGAGAGTTAAATTTGCCCGTCGAGACACCTCCAGCTAGTCTCTCATTGGTTCTCCCTATTCCTGTTCATCTTCCGCAGAATTTGCAAATTGGGCCATACAGGAGGTTAAAGGCGCTGACTCTCCAAGTGGGGAGAGTGTTAGTAAAGCGTCAGGAATGTTGCACCCGAGTACCAGGGGACCAAAACAGAGACATATTTGAACACGTCTCCCGTTCACACGGTTGATCATACTCTGGGTTCCACATGCATGTTTTAGCTGAAGGAAGAATACCTTAAACCTGGAGAGTTGAGACCCGTGGAATGGGTACCATGCAATATGACTTCAAAGGGTCTTCGTTTGCTCACCGAACCTCTCCAATCCTATCACTGCTGCGTTTATGCCCCTGTACACATGCTTGATTCTCTTTCGGAGACATAGAAATCCATAGGTTTTAAGATACTTACTAGTCAGGTACATTCTTAGGCGTTTAATATGCGGTGTTGAGTCCATTTCGTTGAGCAAGGAGTAGCTCTTGTCTATTCCATATTTGGCTTAAGGAACTTTATCTGTGCTCATTTCAATGTCTGGTTTTATGCAGCACCCCAACTCACCTTTCCCCTTAAGCAAACATAAGTTGGTTTTCTATATTTGAGACCGTGTTCTGTTCTGTAATTCAATTCCTTTGTAGCCAAGTTTACATTCCGTGTATTACTGATATCTTATGATATTTCTTTTTCTGTGTGACTTATTTCAGTTAGAATCATCATACCTGAATCAACTCATTGTGCTGCTAAGGGCCTGATGACATAGATTTCATTGCTGAGTGATATTGCTTTGTAAGTAAATACCACAACTTCTTTATCCATTTTTCACTTTCTGCGATGTTGAACTTGTACTGTAAACGAGGTTCTTGTAAACAGAGCCGTCCCAAACTTTTGGGTGGCTGTGTCTTTTTGATTTTAATTTCCCTAAGCTATAGGACCATAAGTGGAAGTGCCCTAGACTCTGTTGCTTTGTTTTTTAGATGTTTCAGGAAACACCATACACTTTTCCCGAGTGTCTGTTGGCAATTTACATCACCCCCGTCAGCATAACAAGGCTCCCAGTTCTCCATGGCCTGTCCTGCCTTTCTGGATTTTACACTTTTTTCAGATGGCCCTTTTGACCGGGGGGAAGTGAGACTTCATTGTAGTGCAGATTTCATTTGCAAGCTTGCTTGGTTGGCCAAAAAGGGCGTATGCGTTTTTTCCTGAATATATTCAGCTAGTCTCTCATTGGTTCTCCCTATTCCTGTTCATCTTCCGCAGAAATTGCAAACTGGGCCAAACAGGAGGTTAAAGGCGCTGACTCTCCAAGTGGGGAGAGTGTTAGTAAAGCATCAGGAATGTTGCACCCGAGTACCAGGGGACCAAACTGAGACATATTTGAACACATCTCCCGTTCACACGGTTGATCATACTCTGGGTTCCACATGCATGTTTTAGCTGAAGGAAGAATACCTTAAACCTGGAGAGTTGAGACCCGTGGAATGGGTACCATGCAATATGACTTCAAAGGGTCTTCATTTGCTCACCGAACCTCTCCAATCCTATCACTGCTGCGTTTATGCCCCTGTACACACACTTGATTCTCTTTTGGAGACATAGCAATCCATAGGTTTTAAGATACTTACTAGTCAGGTACATTCTTAGGCGTTTAATATGGGGTGTTGAGTCCATTTCGTTGAGCAAGGAGTAGCTCTTGTCTATTCCATATTTGGCTTAAGGAACTTTATCTGTGCTCATTTCGATCTCTGGTTTTATGCAGCACCCCACCTCACCTTTCCCCTTAAGCAAGCATAAGTTGGTTTTCTAAATTTGAGACCCTGTTCTGTTTTGGAATTCAGTTCCTGTGTAGCCAAGTTTACATTCCGTGTATTAGTGATATCTTATGATGTTTCTTTTTCTGTGTGACTTATTTCAGTTAGAATCATCGTACCTGAATCCACTCATTATGCTGCTACGGGCTTGATGACATAGATTTCATTGCTGAGTGATACTGCATTGTACGTAAGTACCAAAAGTTCTTTATCCATTTTTCACTTTCTGTGATATTGAACTTGTACGGTAAATGAGGTTCTTGTAAACAGAGGCGTCCCAAACTTTGGGGTGGCTGTGTCTTTTTGATTTTAATTTCCCTAAGCTATAGGACCATAAGTGGAAGTGCCCTAGGCTCTGTTGCTTTGTTTTTTAGATGTTTCAGGAAACACCATACACTTTTCCCGAGTGTCTGTTGGCAATTTACATCCCGCCCATCAGCATAACAAGGCTCCCAGTTCTCCATGGCCTGTCCTGCCTTTCTGGATTTTACACTTTTTTCAGATGGCCCTTTTGACCGGGGGGAAGTGAGACTTCATTGTAGTGCAGATTTCATTTGCAAGCTTGCTTGGTTGGCCAAAAAGGGCGTATGCGTTTTTTCCTGAATATATTCAGCTAGTCTCTCATTGGTTCTCCCTATTCCTGTACATCTTCCGCAGAAATTGCAAACTGGGCCAAACAGGAGGTTAAATGCGCTGACTCTCCAAGTGGGGAGAGTGTTAGTAAAGCATCAGGAATGTTGCACCCGAGTACCAGGGGACCAAACTGAGACATATTTGAACACATCTCCCGTTCACACGGTTGATCATACTCTGGGTTCCACATGCATGTTTTAGCTGAAGGAAGAATACCTTAAACCTGGAGAGTTGAGACCCGTGGAATGGGTACCATGCAATATGACTTCAAAGGGTCTTCATTTGCTCACCGAACCTCTCCAATCCTATCACTGCTGCGTTTATGCCCCTGTACACATGCTTGATTCTCTTTTGGAGACATAGCAATCCATAGGTTTTAAGATACTTACTAGTCAGGTACATTCTTAGGCGTTTAATATGGGGTGTTGAGTCCATTTCGTTGAGCAAGGAGTAGCTCTTGTCTATTCCATATTTGGCTTAAGGAACTTTATCTGTGCTCATTTCGATCTCTGGTTTTATGCAGCACCCCACCTCACCTTTCCCCTTAAGCAAGCATAAGTTGGTTTTCTAAATTTGAGACCCTGTTCTGTTTTGGAATTCAGTTCCTGTGTAGCCAAGTTTACATTCCGTGTATTAGTGATATCTTATGATGTTTCTTTTTCTGTGTGACTTATTTCAGTTAGAATCATCGTACCTGAATCCACTCATTATGCTGCTACGGGCTTGATGACATAGATTTCATTGCTGAGTGATACTGCATTGTACGTAAGTACCAAAAGTTCTTTATCCATTTTTCACTTTCTGTGATATTGAACTTGTACGGTAAACGAGGTTCTTGTAAACAGAGGCGTCCCAAACTTTGGGGTGGCTGTGTCTTTTTGATTTTAATTTCCCTAAGCTATAGGACCATAAGTGGAAGTGCCCTAGGCTCTGTTGCTTTGTTTTTTAGATGTTTCAGGAAACACCATACACTTCTCTCGAGTGTCTGTTGGCAATATACATCCCGCCCATCAGCATAACAAGGCTCCCAGTTCTCCATGGCCTGTCCTGCCTTTCTGGATTTTACACTTTTTTCAGATGGCCCTTTTGACCGGTGGGAAGTGAGACTTCATTGTAGTGCAGATTTCCTTTGCAAGCTTGCTTGGTTGGCCAAAAAGGGCGTATGCGTTTTTTCCTGAATATATTCAGGAAAAAACGCATACGCCCTTTTTGGCCAAGTGCATCATTGTGGACGTTCTGCCTCTTTTCCTATGCTTTCAATGCAATTCCTGTCTACCTCCTGAAATCGGTTTCCTGCAATTCTGCCCCGCTTTCAAGTCCTCTTGGCAGCCTTACTTCAGTATATTTTTGGACGATAGCTGTCATTTATAACTCTGCAGGTTTGTGAATTACAGTGCCCCTGAGCTCCTTTCTTCAACTCGCTTTCTTTTGAGCTGGCCGCAACACCGCAGGATGGCTTCAGGCCCTAATCTTGTTCTGGCACGGCACGCTGAGCCTTTGGATATTTCCTCTTCCTGGTGGGAAATGAGAGTTAAATTTGCCCGTCCAGACACCTCCAGCTAGTCTCTCATTGGTTCTCGCTATTCCTGTTCATCTTCCGCAGAAATTGCAAACTGGGGCAAACAGGAGGTTAAAGGCGCTGACTCTCCAAGTGGGGAGAGTGTTAGTAAAGCGTCAGGAATGTTGCACCCGAGTACCAGGGGACCAAAACTGAGACATATTTGAACACGTCTCCCATTCACACGGTCGATCATACTCTGGGTTCCACATGCATGTTTTAGCTGAAGGAAGAATACCTTAAACCTGGAGAGTTGAGACCCGTGGAATGGGCACCATGCAATATGACTTCCAAGGGTCTTCATTTGCTCACCGAACCTCTCCAATCCTATCACTGCTGCGTTTATGCCCCTGTACACACGCTTGATTCTCTTTTGGAGACATAGCAATCCATAGGTTTTAAGATACTTACTAGTCAGGTACATTCTTAGGCGTTTAATATGGGGTGTTGAGTCCATTTCGTTGAGCAAGGAGTAGCTCTTGTCTATTCCATATTTGGCTTAAGGAACTTTATCTGTGCTCATTTCAATCTCTGGTTTTATGGAGCTCCCCAACTAACCTTTCCCCTTAAGCAAGCATAAGTTGGTTTTCTAAATTTGAGACCCTGTTCTGTTTTAGAATTCAGTTCCTGTGTAGCCAAGTTTACATTCCGTGTATTAGTGATATCTTATGATGTTTCTTTTTCTGTGTGACTTATTTCAGTTAGAATCATCGTACCTGAATCCACTCATTATGCTGCTACGGGCCTGATGACATAGTTTTCATTGCTGAGTGATACTGCATTGTACGAAAGTACCACAAGTTCTTTATCCATTTTTCACTTTCTGTGATATTGAACTTGTACGGTAAACGAGGTTCTTGTAAACAGAGGCGTCCCAAACTTTGGGGTGGCTGTGTCTTTTTGATTTTACTTTCCCTAAGCTATAGGACCATAAGTGGAAGTGCCCTAGGCTCTGTTGCTTTGTTTTTTAGATGTTTCAGGAAACACCATACACTTCTCCCGAGTGTCTGTTGGCAATTTACATCCCGCCCATCAGCATAACAAGGCTCCCAGTTCTCCATGGCATGTCCTGCCTTTCTGGATTTTACACTTTTTTCAGATGGCCCTTTTGACTGGGGGGAAGTGAGACTTCATTGTAGTGCAGATTTCCTTTGCAAGTTTGCTTGGTTGGCCAAAAAGGGCGTATGCGTTTTTTCCTGAATATATTCAGGAAAAAACGCATACGCCCTTTTTGGCCAAGTGCATCATTGTGGACGTTCTGCCTCTTTTCCTATGCTTTCAATGCAATTCCAGTCTACCTCCTGAAATCGGTTTCCTGCAATTCTGCCCCGCTTTCAAGTCCTCTTGGCAGCCTTACTTCAGTATATTTTTGGACGATAGCTGTCATTTATAACTCTGCAGGTTTGTGAATTACAGTGCCCCTGAGCTCCTTTCTTCAACTCGCTTTCTTTTGAGCTGGCCGCAACACCGCAGCATGGCTTCAGGCCCTAATCTTGTTCCGGCACGGCACGCTGAGCCTTTGGTTATTTCCTCTTCCTGGTGGGAAATGAGAGTTAAATTTGCCCGTCGAGACACCTCCAGCTAGTCTCTCATTGGTTCTCCCTATTCCTGTTCATCTTCCGCAGAAATTGCAAACTGGGGCAAACAGGAGGTTAAAGGCGCTGACTCTCCAAGTGGGGAGAGTGTTAGTAAAGCGTCAGGAATGTTGCACCCGAGTACCAGGTGACCGAAACTGAGACATATTTGAACACGTCTCTCGATCACACGGTTGATCATACTCTGGGTTCCACATGCATGTTTTAGCTGAAGGAAGAATACCTTAAACCTGGAGAGTTGAGACCCGTGGAATGGGTACCATGCAATATGTCTTCAAAGGGTCTTCATTTGCTCACCGAACCTCTCCAATCCTATCACTGCTGCGTTTATGCCCCTGTACACACGCTTCATTCTCTTTTGGAGACATAGTAATCCATAGGTTTTAAGATACTTAATAGTCAGGTACATTCTTAGGCGTTTAATATGGGGTGTTGAGTCCATTTCGTTGAGCAAGGAGTAGCTCTTGTCTATTCCATATTTGGCTTAAGGAACTTTATCTGTGCTCATTTCAATCTCTGGTTTTATGCAGCACCCCAACTCAACTTTCCCCTTAAGCAAGCGTAAGGTGGTTTTCTCAATTTGAGACCCTGTTCTGTGCTGTAATTCAGTTCTTGTGTAGCCAAGTTTACATCCCGTGTGTTAGTGATATCTTATGATGTTTCTTTTTCTGTGTGACTTATTTCAGTTAGAATCATCGTACCTGAATCCACTCATTATGCTGCTACGGGCCTGATGACATAGATTTCATTGCTGAGTGATACTGCATTGTACGTAAGTACCACAAGTTCTTTATCCATTTTTCACTTTCTGTGATATTGAACTTGTACGATAAACGAGGTTCTTGTAAACAGAGGCGTCCCAAACTTTGGGGTGGCTGTGTCTTTTTGATTTTAATTTCCCTAAGCTATAGGACCATAAGTGGAAGTGCCCTAGGCTCTGTTGTTTTGTTTTTTAGATGTTTCAGGAAACACCATACACTTCTCCTGAGTGTCTGTTGGCAATTTACATCCCGCCCATCAGCATAACAAGGCTCCCAGTTCTCCATGGCCTGTCCTGCCTTTCTGGATTTTACACTTTTTTCAGATGGCCCTTTTGACCGGGGGGAATTGAGACTTCATTGTAGTGCAGATTTCCTTTGCAAGTTTGCTTGGTTGGCCAAAAAGGGCGTATGCGTTTTTTCCTGAATATATTCAGGAAAAAACGCATACGCCCTTTTTGGCCAAGTGCATCATTGTGGACGTTCTGCCTCTTTTCCTATGCTTTCAATGCAATTCCAGTCTACCTCCTGAAATCGGTTTCCTGCAATTCTGCCCCGCTTTCAAGTCCTCTTGGCAGCCTTACTTCAGTATATTTTTGGACGATAGCTGTCATTTATAACTCTGCAGGTTTGTGAATTACAGTGCCCCTGAGCTCCTTTCTTCAACTCGCTTTCTTTTGAGCTGACCGCAACACCGCAGGATGGCTTTAGGCCCTAATCCGGTTCGGGCACAGCACGCTGAGCCTTTGGTTAATTCCTCTTCCTCGTGGGAAATGAGAGTTAAATTTGCCCGTCCAGACACCTCCAGCTAGTCTCTCATTGGTTCTCGCTATTCCTGTTCATCTTCCGCAGAAATTGCAAACTGGGCCAAACAGGAGTTTAAAGGGACTGACTCTCCAAGTCGGGAGGGTGTTAGTAAAGCGTCTGGAATGTTGCACCCGAGTACCAGAGTACGAAAACTGAGACATATTTGAACACGTCTCCCGATCACATGGTTGATCATACTCTAGGCTCCACATGCATGTTTTAGCTGAAGGAAGAATACCTTAAACCTGGGTAGTTGAAACCCGTGGAATGGGTACCATGCAATATGACTTCAAAGGGTCTTCATTTGCTCACCGAACCTCTCCAATCCTATCACTGCTGCGTTTATGCCCCTGTACACATGCTTGATTCTCTTTCGGAGACATAGCAATCCATAGGTTTTAAGATACTTTCTAGTCAGGTACATTCTTAGGCGTTTAATATGCGGTGTTGAGTCCATTTCGTTGAGCAAGGAGTAGCTCTTGTCTATTCCATATTTGGCTTAAGGAACTTTATCTGTGCTCATTTCAATCTCTGGTTTTATTTAGCACCCCAACTCACCTTTACCCTTAAGCAAGCATAAGTTGGTTTTCTAAATTTGAGACCCTGTTCTGTTCTGTAATTCAGTTCCTGTGTAGCCAAGTTTACATTCCGTGTATTACTGATATCTTATGATGTTTCTTTTTCGGTGTGACTTATTTCAGTTAGAATCATCATACCTGAATCCACTCATTGTGATGCTAAGGGCCTGATGACATAGATTTCATTGCTGAGTGATATTGCTTTGTAAGTAAATACCACAACTTCTTTATCCATTTTTCACTTTCTGCGATGTTGAACTTGTACTGTAAACGAGGTTCTTGTAAACAGAGGTGTCCCAAACTTTGGGGTGGCTGTGTCTTTTTGATTTTAATTTCCCTAAGCTATAGAACCATAAGTGGAAGTGCCCTAGGCTCTGTTGCTTTGTTTTTTAGATGTTTCAGGAAACACCATACACTTCTCCCGAGTGTCTGTTGGCAATTTACATCCCGCCCATCAGCATAACAAGGCTCCCAGTTCTCCATGGCCTGTCCTGCCTTTCTGGATTTTACACTTTTTTCAGATGGCCCTTTTGACGGGGGGGAAGTGAGACTTCATTGTAGTGCACATTTCCTTTGCAAGTTTGCTTGGTTGGCCAAAAAGGGCGTATGCGTTTTTTCCTGAATGTATTCAGGAAAAAACGCATACGCCCTTTTTGGCCAAGTGCATCATTGTGGACGTTCTGCCTCTTTTCCTATGCTTTCAATGCAATTCCAGTCTACCTCCTGAAATTGGTTTCCTGCAATTCTGCCCCAGTTTCAAGTACTCTTGGCAGCCTTACTTCAGTATATTTTTGGACGATAGCTGTCATTTACAACTCTGCAGGTTTGTGAATTATAGTGCCCCTGAGCTCCTTTCTTCAACTCGCTTTCTTGTGACCTGGCCGCAACACCGCAGGATGGCTTCAGGCCCTAATCTGGTTCCGGCACGGCACGCTGAGCCTTTGGTTAATTCCTCTTCCTGGTGGGAAATGAGAGTTAAATTTGCCCGTCCAGACACCTCCAGCTAGTCTCTCATTGGTTCTCGCTATTCCTGTTCATCTTCCACAGAAATTGCAAACTGGGCCATACAGGAGGTTAAAGGGACTGACTCTCCAAGTTGGGAGAGTGTTAGTAAAGCGTTTGGAATGTTGCACCCGAGTACCAGGGTACGAAAACTGAGACATATTTGAACACGTCTCCCGATCACATGGTTGATCATACTCTAGGTTCCACATGCATGTTTTAGTTGAAGGAAAAATACCTTAAACCTGGGTAGTTGAAACCCGTGGAATGGGTACCATGCAATATGACTTCAAAGGGTCTTCATTTGCTCACCGAACCTCTCCAATCCTATCACTGCTGTGTTTATGCCCCTGTACACACGTTTGATTCTCTTTCGGAGACAAAGCAATCCCTAGGTTTTAAGATAATTACTAGTCAGGTACATTCTTAGGCGTTTAATATGGGGTGTTGTGTCCATTTAGTTGAGCAAGGAGTAGCTCTTGTCTATTCCATATTTGGCTTAAGGAACTTTATCTGTGCTCATTTCAATCTCTGGATTATGCAGCACCCCAACTCACCTTTCCCCTTAAGCAAGCATAAGTTGGTTTTCTAAATTTGAGACACTGTTCTGTTTTGGAATTCAGTTCCTGTGAAGCCAAGTTTACATTCCGTGTATTAGTGATATCTTATGATGTTTCTTTTTCTGTGTGACTTATTTCAGTTAGAATCATCGTACCTGAATCAACTGATTATGCTGCTAGGGTCATGATGACATAGATTTCATTGCTGAGTGATACTGCATTGTACGTAAGTACCACAAGTTCTTTATCCATTTTTCACTTTCTGTGATATTGAACTTGTACGGTAAACAAGGTTCTTGTAAACAGAGGCGTCCCATACTTTGGGGTGGCTGTGTCTTTTTTATTTTAATTTCCCTAAGCTATAGGACCATAAGTGGAAGTGCCCTAGGCTTTGTTGCTTTGTTTTATAGATGTTTCAGGAAACACCATACACTTCTCCCGAGTGTCTGTTGGCAATTTACATCCCGCCCATCAGCATAACAAGGCTCCCAGTTCTCCATGGCCTGTCCTGCCTTTCTGGATTTTACACTTTTTTCAGATGGCCCTTTTGACCGGGGGGAAGTGAGACTTCCTTGTAGTGCAGATTTCCTTTGCAAGTTTGCTTGGTTGGCCAAAAAGGGCGTATGCGTTTTTTCCTGAATATATTTAGGAAAAAACGCATACGCCCTTTTTGGCCAAGTGCATCATTGTGGACGTTCTGCCTCTTTTCCTATGCTTTCAATGCAATTCCAGTCTACCTCCTGAAATCGGTTTCCTGCAATTCTGCCCCGCTTTCAAGTCCTCTTGGCAGCCTTACTTCAGTATATTTTTGGACGATAGCTGTCATTTATAACTCTGCAGGTTTATGAATTACAGTGCCCCTGAGCTCCTTTCTTCAACTCGCTTTCTTGTGACCTGGTCGCAACACCGCAGGATGGCTTCAGGCCCTAAACTGGTTCCGGCACGGCACGCTGAGCCTTTGGTTAATTCCTCTTCCTGGTGGGAAATGAGAGTTAAATTTGCCCGTCCAGACACCTCCAGCTAGTCTCTCATTGGTTCTCCCTATTCCTGTTCATCTTCCGCAGAATTTTCAAACTGGGCCAAACAGGAGGTTAAAGGCACTGACTCTCCACGTCGGGAGAGTGTTAGTAAAGCGTCTGGAATGTTGCACCCGAGTACCAGGTGACCGAAACTGAGACATATTTGAACACGCCTCTCAATCACACGGTTGATCATACTCTGGGTTCCACATGCATGTTTTAGCTGAAGGAAGAATACCTTAAACCTGGAGAGTTGAGACCCGTGGAATGGGTACCATGCAATATGTCTTCAAAGGGTCTTCATTTGCTCACCGAACCTCTCCAATCCTATCACTGCTGCGTTTATGCCCCTGTACACACGCTTCATTCTCTTTTGGAGACATAGCAATCCATAGGTTTTAAGATACTTACTAGTCAGGTACATTCTTAGGCGTTTAATATGGGGTGTTGAGTCCATTTCGTTGAGCAAGGAATAGCTCTTGTCTATTCCATATTTGGCTTAAGGAACTTTATCTGTGCTCATTTCAATCTCTGGTTTTATGCAGCACCCCAACTCAACTTTCCCCTTAAGAAAGCATAAGTTGGTTTTCTCAATTTGAGACCCTGTTCTGTTCTGTAATTCTGTTCTTGTGTAGCCAAGTTTACATCCCGTGTGTTAGTTATATCTTATGATGTTTCTTTTTCTGTGTGACTTATTTCAGTTAGAATCATCGTACCTGAATCCACTCATTATGCTGCTACGGGCCTGATGACATAGATTTCATTGCTGAGTGATACTGCATTGTACATAAGTACCACAACTTCTTTATCCATTTTTCACTTTCTGCGATATTGAACTTGTACCGTAAACGAGGTTCTTGTAAACAGAGGCGTCCCAAACTTTGGGGTGGCTGTGTCTCTTTGATTTTAATTTCCCTAAGCTATAGGACCATAAGTGGAAGTGCCCTAGGCTCTGTTGCTTTGGTTTTTAGATGATTCAGGAAACAACATACACTTCTCCCGAGTGTCTGTTGGCAATTTACATCCCGCCCATCAGCATAACAAGGCTCCCAGTTCTCCATGGCCTGTCCTGCCTTTTTGGATTTTACACTTTTTTCAGATGGCCCTTTTGACCGGGGGGAAGTGAGACTTCATTGTAGTGCAGATTTCCTTTGCAAGTTTGCTTGGTTGGCCAAAAAGGGCGTATGCGTTTTTTCCTGAATGTATTCAGGAAAAAACGCATACGCCCTTTTTGGCCAAGTGCATCATTGTGGACGTTCTGCCTCTTTTCCTATGCTTTCAATGCAATTCCAGTCTACCTCCTGTAATCGGTTTCCTGCAATTCTGCCCTGCTTTCAAGTCCTCTTGGCAGCCTTACTTCAGTACATTTTTGGACAATAGCTGACATTTATAACTCTGCAGGTTTGTGAATTACAGTGCCCATGAGCTCCTTTCTTCAACTCTCTTTCTTGTGTCCTGGCCGCAACACCGCAGGATGGCTTCAGGCCCTAATCTGGTTCCGGCACGGCACGCTGAGCCTTTGGTTAATTCCTCTTCCTGGTGGGAAATGAGAGTTAAATTTGCCCGTCCAGACACCTCCAGCTAGTCTCTCATTGGTTCTCCCTATTCCTGTTCATCTTCCGCAGAAATTGCAAACTGGGCCAAACAGGAGGTTAAAGGGACTGACTCTCCATGTCGGGAGAGTGTTAGTAAAGCGTCTGGAATGTTGCACCCGAGTACCAGGGTACGAAAACTGAGACATATTTGAACAGGTCTCCCGATCACATGGTTGATCATACTCTAGGTTCCACATGCATGTTTTAGCTGAAGGAAGAATACCTTAAACCTGGGTAGTTGAAACCCGTGGAATGGGTACCATGCAATATGACTTCAAAGGGTCTTCATTTGCTCACCGAACCTCTCCAATCCTATCACTGCTGCGTTTATGCCCCTGTACACATGCTTGATTCTCTTTCGGAGACATAGCAATCCATAGGTTTTAAGATACTTACTAGTCAGGTACATTCTTAGGCATTTAATATGCGTTATTGAGTCCATTTCTTTGAGCAAGGAGTAGCTCTTGTCTATTCCATATTTGGCTTAAGGAACTTTATCTGTGCTCATTTCAATCTCTGGTTTTATGCAGCACCTCAACTCACCTTTCCCCTTAAGCAAGCATAAGTTGGTTTTCTAAATTTGAGACCCTGTTCTGTTCTGTAATTCAGTTCCTGTGTAGCCAAGTTTACATTCCGTGTATTAGTGATATCTTATGATGTTTCTTTTTCTGTGTGACTTATTTCAGTTAGAATCATCATACCTGAATCCACTCATTGTGCTGCTAAGGGCCTGATGACATAGATTTCATTGCTGAGTGATATTGCTTTGTAAGTAAATACCACAACTTCTTTATCCATTTTTCACTTTCTGCGATGTTGTACTTGTACTGTAAACGAGGTTCTTGTAAACAGAGGCGTCCCAAACTTTGGGGTGGCTGTGTCTTTTTGATTTTAATTTCCCTAAGCTATAGGACCATAAGTGGAAGTGCCCTAGGCTCTGTTGCTTTGTGTTTTAGATGTTTCAGGAAACACCATACACTTCTCCCGAGTGTCTGTTGGCAATTTACATCCCGCCCATCAGCATAACAAGGCTCCCAGTTCTCCATGGCCTGTCCTGCCTTTCTGGATTTTACACTTTTTTCAGATGGCCCTTTTGACCGGGGGGAAGTGAGACTTCATTGTAGTGCAGATTTCCTTTGCAAGCTTGCTTGGTTGGCCAAAAAGGGCGTATGCGTTTTTTCCTGAATATATTCAGGAAAAAACGCATACGCCCTTTTTGGCCAAGTGCATCATTGTGGATGTTCTGCCTCTTTTCCTATGCTTTCAATGCAATTCCAGTCTACCTCCTGAAATCGGTTTCCTGCAATTCTGCCCCGCTTTCAAGTCCTCTTGGCAGCCTTACTTCAGTATATTTTTGGACGATAGCTGTCATTTATAACTCTGCAGGATTGTGAATTACAGTGCCCCTGAGCTCCTTTCTTCAACTCGCTTTCTTGTGACCTGGCCGCAACACCGCAGGATGGCTTCAGGCCCTAATCTGGTTCCGGCACGGCACGCTGAGCCTTTGGTTAATTCCTCTTCCTGGTGGGAAATGAGAGTTAAATTTGCCCGTCCAGACACCTCCAGCTAGTCTCTCATTGGTTCTCGCTATTCCTGTTCATCTTCCGCAGAAATTGCAAACTGGACCAAACAGGAGGTTAAAGGGACTGACTCTCAAAGTCAGGAGGGTGTTAGTAAAGCGTCTGGAAAGTTGCACCCGAGTACCAGGGTACGAAAACTGAGACATATTTGAACACGTCTCCCGATCACATGGTTGATCATACTCTAGGTTCCACATGCATGTTTTAGCTGAAGGAAGAATACCTTAAACCTGGGTAGTTGAAACCCGTGGAATGGGTACCATGCAATATGACTTCAAAGGGTCTTCATTTGCTCACCGAACCTCTCCAATCCTATCACTGCTGCGTTTATGCCCCTGTACACATGCTTGATTCTCTTTCGGAGACATAGCAATCCATAGGTATTAAGATTCTTACTAGTCCGGTACATTCTTAGGCGTTTAATATGCGGTGTTGAGTCCATTTCGTTGAGCAAGGAGTAGCTCTTGTCTATTCCATATTTGGCTTAAGGAACTTTATCTGTGCTCATTTCAATCTCTGGTTTTATTTAGCACCCCAACTCACCTTTACCCTTAAGCAAACATAAGTTGGTTTTCTAAATTTGAGACCCTGTTCTGTTCTGTAATTCAGTTCCTGTTAGCCAAGTTTACATTCCGTGTATTAGTGATATCTTATGATGTTTCTTTTTCTGTGTGACTTATTTCAGTTAGAATCATCATACCTGAATCCACTCATTGTGCTGCTAAGGGCCTGATGACATAGATTTCATTGCTGAGTGATATTGCTTTGTAAGTAAATACCACAACTTCTTTATCCATTTTTCACTTTCTGCGATGTTGAACTTGTACTGTAAACGAGGTTCTTGTAAACAGAGGCGTCGCAAACTTTGGGGTGGCTGTGTCTTTTTGATTTTAATTTCCCTAAGCTATAGGACCATAAGTGGAAGTGCCCTAGGCTCTGTTGCTTTGTTTTTTAGATGTTTCAGGAAACACCATACACTTCTCCCGAGTGTCTGTTGGCAATTTACATCCCGCCCATCAGCATAACAAGGCTCCCAGTTCTCCATGGCCTGTCCTGCCTTTCTGGATTTTACACTTTTTTCAGATGGCCCTTTTGACCGGGGGGAAGTGAGACTTCATTGTAGTGCAGATTTCCTTTGCAAGCTTGCTTGGTTGGCCAAAAAGGGCGTATGCGTTTTTTCCTGAATATATTCAGGAAAAAACGCATACGCCCTTTTTGGCCAAGTGCATCATTGTGGACGTTCTGCCTCTTTTCCTATGCTTTCAATGCAATTCCAGTCTACCTCCTGAAATCGGTTTCCTGCAATTCTGCCCTGCTTTCAAGTCCTCTTGGCAGCCTTACTTCAGTATATTTTTGGACGATAGCTGTCATTTATAACTCTGCAGGTTTGTGAATTACAGTGCCCCTGAGCTCCTTTCTTCAACTCGCTTTCTTTTGAGCTGGCCGCAACACCGCAGGATGGCTTCAGGCCCTAATCTGGTTCCGGCATGGCACGCTGAGCCTTTGGTTATTTTCTCTTCCTGGTGGGAAATGAGAGTTAAATTTGCCCGTCCAGACACCTCCAGCTAGTCTCTCATTGGTTCTCCCTATTCCTGTTCATCTTCCGCAGAAATTGCAAACTGGGCCAAACAGGAGGTTAAAGGCGCTGACTCTCCAAGTGGGGAGAGTGTTAGTAAAACGTCTGGAATGTGACACCCGAGTACCAGGGTACGAAAACTGAGACATATTTGAACACGTCTCCCGATCACATGGTTGATCATACTCTAGGTTCCACATGCATGTTTTAGCTGAAGGAAGAATACCTTAAACCTGGGTAGTTGAAACCCGTGGAATGGGTACCATGCAATATGACTTCAAAGGGTCTTCATTTGCTCACCGAACCTCTCCAATCCTATCACTGCTGCGTTTATGCCCCTGTACACATGCTTGATTCTCTTTTGGAGACATAGCAATCCATAGGTTTTAAGATACTTACTAGTCAGGTACATTCTTAGGCGTTTAATATGCGGTGTTGAGTCCATTTCGTTGAGCAAGGAGTAGCTCTTGTCTATTCCATATTTGATTTAAGGAACATTATCTGTGCTCATTTCAATCTCTGGTTTTATGCAGCACCCCAACTCACCTTTACCCTTAAGCAAGCATAAGTTGGTTTTCTAAATTTGAGACCCTGTTCTGTTTTGGAATTCAGTTCCTGTGTAGCCAAGTTTACATTCCGTGTATTAGAGATATCTTATGATGTTTCTTTTTCTGTGTGACTTATTTCAGTTAGAATCATCGTACCTGAATCCACTCATTATGCTGCTACGGGCCTGATGACATAGATTTCATTGCTGAGTGATACTGCATTTTACGTAAGTACCACAAGTTCTTTATCCATTTTTCACTTTCTGTGATATTGAACTTGTACGGTAAACGAGGTTCTTGTAAACAGAGGCGTCCCAAACTTTGGGGTGGCTGTGTCTTTTTGATTTTAATTTCCCTAAGCTATAGGACCATAAGTAGAAGTGCCCTAGGCTCTGTTGCTTTGTTTTTTAGATGTTTCAGGAAACACCATACACTTCTCCCGAGTGTCTGTTGGCAATTTACATCCCGCCCATCAGCATAACAAGGCTCCCAGTTCTCCATGGCCTGTCCTGCCTTTCTGGATTTTACACTTTTTTCAGATGGCCCTTTTGACCAGTGGGAAGTGAGACTTCATTGTAGTGCAGATTTCCTTTGCAAGTTTGCTTGGTTGGCCAAAAAGGGCGTATGCGTTTTTTCCTGAATATATTCAGGAAAAAACACATACACCCTTTTTGGCCAAGTGCATCATTGTGGACGTTCTGCCTCTTTTCCTATGCTTTCAATGCAATTCCAGTCTACCTCCTGAAATCGGTTTCCTGCAATTCTGCCCCGCTTTCAAGTCCTCTTGGCAGCCTTACTTCAGTATATTTTTGGACGATAGCTGTCATTTATAACTCTGCAGGTTTGTGAATTACAGTGCCCCTGAGCTCCTTTCTTCAACTCGCTTTCTTGTGACCTGGCCGCAACACCACAGGATGCCATCAGGCCCTAATCTGGTGCCGGCACGGCACGCTGAGCCTTTGGTTAATTCCTCTTCCTGGTGGGAAATGAGAGTTAAATTTGCCCGTCCAGACACCTCCAGCTAGTCTCTCATTGGTTCTCGCTATTCCTGTTCATCTTCCGCAGAAATTGCAAACTGGGCCAAACAGGAGGTTAAAGGGACTGACTCTCCAAGTCGGGAGGGTGATAGTAAAGCGTCTGGAATGTTGCACCCGAGTACCAGGGTACGCAAACTGAGACATATTTGAACACGTCTCCCGATCACATGGTTGATCATACTCTAGGTTCCACATGCATGTTTTAGCTGAAGGAAGAATACCTTAAACCTGGGTAGTTGAAACCCGTGGAATGGGTACCATGCAATATGACTTCAAAGGGTCTTCATTTGCTCACCGAACCTCTCCAATCCTATCACTGCTGCGTTTATGCCGCTGTACACATGCTTGATTCTCTTTCGGAGACATAGCAATCCATAGGTTTTAAAATACTTACTAGTCAGGTACATTCTTAGGCGTTTAATATGCGGTGTTGAGTCCATTTCATTGAGCAAGGAGTAGCTCTTGTCTATTCCATATTTGGCTTAAGGAACTTTATCTGTGCTCATTTCAATCTCTGGTTTTATGCAGCACCCCAACTCACCTTTCCCCTTAAGCAAGCATAAGTTGGTTTTCTAAATTTGAGACCCTGTTCTGTTCTGTAATTCAGTTCCTGTGGAGCCAAGTTTACATTCCGTGTATTACTGATATCTAATGATGTTTCTTTTTCTGTGTGACTTATTTCAGTTAGAATCATCATACCTGAATCCACTCATTGTGCTGCTAAGGGCCTGATGACATAGATTTCATTGCTGAGTGATATTGCTTTGTAAGTAAATACCACAACTTCTTTATCCATTTTTCACTTTCTGCGATGTTGAACTTGTACTGTAAACGAGGTTCTTGTAAACAGAGGCGTTCCAAACTTTGGGGTGGCTGTGTCTTTTTGATTTTAATTTCCCTAAGCTATAGGACCATAAGTGGAAGTGCCCTAGGCTCTGTTGCTTTGTTTTTTAGATGTTTCAGGAAACACCATACACTTCTCCCGAGTGTCTGTTGGCAATTTACATCCCGCCCATCAGCATAACAAGGCTCCCAGTTCTCCATGGCCTGTCCTGCCTTTCTGGATTTTACACTTTTTTCAGATGGCCCTTTTGACCAGGGGGAAGTGAGACTTCATTGTAGTGCAGATTTCCTTTGCAAGTTTGCTTGGTTGGCCAAAAAGGGCGTATGCGTTTTTTCCTGAATATATTCAGGAAAAAACGCATACGCCCTTTTTGGCCAAGTGCATCATTGTGGACGTTCTGCCTCTTTTCCTATGCTTTCAATGCAATTCCAGTCTACCTCCTGAAATCGGTTTCCTGCAATTCTGCCCCGCTTTCAAGTCCTCTTGGCAGCCTTACTTCAGTATATTTTTGGAAGATAGCTGTCATTTATAACTCTGCAGGTTTGTGAATTACAGTGCCCCTGAGCTCCTTTCTTCAACTCGTTTTCTTTTGAGCTGGCCGCAACACCACAGGATGGCTTCAGGCCCTAATCTGGTTCCGGCACGGCACGCTGAGCCTTTGGTTAATTCCTCTTCCTGGTGGGAAATGAGAGTTAAATTTGCCCGTCCAGACACCTCCAGCTAGTCTCTCATTGGATCTCGCTATTCCTGTTCATCTTCCGCAGAAATTGCAAACTGGGCCAAACAGGAGGTTAAAGGGACTGACTCTCCAAGTCGGGAGGGTGTTAGTAAAGCGTCTGGAATGTTGCACCCGAGTACCAGGGTACGAAAACTGAGACATATTTGAACACGTCTCCCGATCACATGGTTGATCATACTCTAGGTTCCACATGCATGTTTTAGCTGAAGGAAGAATACCTTAAACCTGGGTAGTTGAAACCCGTGGAATGGGTACCATGCAATATGACTTCAAAGGGTCTTCATTTGCTCACCGAACCTCTCCAATCCTATCACTGCTGCGTTTATGCCCCTGTACACATGCTTGATTCTCTTTCGGAGACATAGCAATCCATAGGTTTTAAGATACTTACTAGTCAGGTACATTCTTAGGCGTTTAATATGGGGTGTTGAGTCCATTTCGTTGAGCAAGGAGTAGCTCTTGTCTATTCCATATTTGGCTTAAGGAACTTTATCTGTGCTCATTTCAATCTCTGGTTTTATGCAGCACCCCAACTCACCTTTCCCCTTAAGCAAGCATAAGTTGGTTTTCTAAATTTGAGACCCTGTTCTGTTCTGTAATTCAGTTCCTGTGTAGCCAAGTTTACATTCCGTGTATTACTGATATCTTATGTTGTTTCTTTTTCTGTGTGACTTATTTCAGTTAGAATCATCATACCTGAATCCACTCATTGTGCTGCTAAGGGCCTGATGACATAGATTTCATTGCTGAGTGATATTGCTTTGTAAGTAAATACCACAACTTCTTTATCCATTTTTCACTTTCTGCGATGTTGAACTTGTACTGTAAACGAGGTTCTTGTAAACAGAGGCGTTCCAAACTTTGGGGTGGCTGTGTCTTTTTGATTTTAATTTCCCTAAGCTATAGGACCATAAGTGGAAGTGCCCTAGGCTCTGTTGCTTTGTTTTTTAGATGTTTCAGGAAACACCATACACTTCTCCCGAGTGTCTGTTGGCAATTTACATCCCGCCCATCAGCATAACAAGGCTCCCAGTTCTCCATGGCCTGTCCTGCCTTTCTGGATTTTACACTTTTTTCAGATGGCCCTTTTGACCGGGGGGAAGTGAGACTTCATTGTAGTGCAGATTTCCTTTGCAAGTTTGCTTGGTTGGCCAAAAAGGGCGTATGCGTTTTTTCCTGAATATATTCAGGAAAAAACTTATACGCCCTTTTTGGCCAAGTGCATCATTGTGGACGTTCTGCCTCTTTTCCTATGCTTTCAATGCAATTCCAGTCTACCTCCTGAAATCGGTTTCCTGCAATTCTGCCCCGCTTTCAAGTCCTCTTGGCAGCCTTACTTCAGTATATTTTTGGACGATAGCTGTCATTTATAACTCTGCAGGTTTGTGAATTACAGTGCCCCTGAGCTCCTTTCTTCAACTCTCTTTCTTGTGTCCTGGCCGCAACACCGCAGGATGGCTTCAGGCCCTAATCTGGTTCCGGCACGGCACGCTGAGCCTTTTGTTAATTCCTCTTCCTGGTGGGAAATGAGAGTTAAATTTGCCCGTCCAGACACCTCCAGCTAGTCTCTCATTGGTTCTCGCTATTCCTGTTCATCTTCCGCAGAAATTGCAAACTGGGCCAAACAGGAGGTTAAAGGGACTGACTCTCCAAGTCGGGAGAGTGTTAGTAAAGCGTCTGGAATGTTGCACCCGAGTACCAGGGTACGAAAACTGAGACATATTTGAACACGTCTCCCGATCACATGGTTGATCATACTCTAGGTTCCACATGCATGTTTTAGCTGAAGGAAGAATACCTTAAAGCTGGGTAGTTGAAACCCATGGAATGGGTACCATGCAATATGACTTCAAAGAGTCTTCATTTGCTCACCGAACCTCTCCAATCCTATCACTGCTGCGTTTATGCCCCTGTACACATGCTTGATTCTCTTTCGGAGACATAGCAATCCATAGGTTTTAAGATTCTTACTAGTCAGGTACATTCGTAGGTGTTTAATATGCGGTGTTGAGTCCATTTCGTTGAGCAAGGAGTAGCTCTTGTCTATTCCATATTTGGCTTAAGGAACTTTATCTGTGCTCATTTCAATCTCTGGTTTTATGCAGCACCCCAACTCACCTTTCCCCTTAAGCAAGCATAAGTTGGTTTTCTAAATTTGAGACCCTGTTCTGTTTTGGAATTCAGTTCCTGTGTAGCCAAGTTTACATTCCGTATATTAGTGATATCTTATGATGTTTCTTTTTCTGTGACTTATTTCAGTTAGAATCATCTTACCTGAATCCACTCATTATGCTGCTATGGGCCTGATGACATAGATTTCATTGCTGAGTGATACTGCATTGTACGTAAGTACCACAAGTTCTTTATCCATTTTTCACTTTCTGTGATATTGAACTTGTATGGTAAACGAGGTTCTTGTAAACAGAGGTGTCCCAAACTTTGGGGTGGCTGTGTCTTTTTGATTTTAATTTCCCTAAGCTATAGGACCATAAGTGGAAGTGCCCTAGGCTCTGTTGCTTTGTTTTTTAGATGTTTCAGGAAACACCATACACTTCTCCCGAGTGTCTGTTGGCAATTTACATCCCGCCCACCAGCATAACAAGGCTCCCAGTTCTCCATGGCCTGTCCTGCCTTTCTGGATTTTACACTTTTTTCAGATGGCCCTTTTGACCGGGGGGAAGTGAGACTTCATTGTAGTGCAGATTTCCTTTTCAAGTTTGCTTGGTTGGCCAAAAAGGGCGTATGCGTTTTTTCCTGAATATATTCAGGAAAAAACGCATACGCCCTTTTTGGCCAAGTGCATCATTGTGGACGTTCTGCCTCTTTTCCTATGCTTTCAATGCAATTCCAGTCTACCTCCTGAAATCGGTTTCCTGCAATTCTGCCCCGCTTTCAAGTCCTCTTGGCAGCCTTACTTCAGTATATTTTTGGACGATAGCTGTCATTTATAACTCTGCAGGTTTGTGAATTACAGTGCCCCTGAGCTCCTTTCTTCAACTCGGTTTCTTTTGAGCTGGCCGCAACACCGCAGGATGGCTTCAGGCCCTAATCTGGTTCCGGCACGGCACGCTGAGCCTGTGGTTAATTCCTCTTCCTGGTGGGAAATGAGAGTTAAATTTGCCCGTCCAGACACCTCCAGCTAGTCTCTCATTGGTTCTCGCTATTCCTGTTCATCTTCCGCAGAAATTGCAAACTGGGCCAAACAGGAGGTTAAAGGGACTGACTCTCCAAGTCGGGAGAGTGTTAGTAAAGCGTCTGGAATGTTGCACCCGAGTACCAGGGTACGAAAACTGAGACATATTTGAACACGTCTCCCGATCACATGGTTGATCATACTCTAGGTTCCACATGCATGTTTTAGCTGAAGGAAGAATACCTTAAAGCTGGGTAGTTGAAACCCATGGAATGGGTACCATGCAATATGACTTCAAAGAGTCTTCATTTGCTCACCGAACCTCTCCAATCCTATCACTGCTGCGTTTATGCCCCTGTACACATGCTTGATTCTCTTTCGGAGACATAGCAATCCATAGGTTTTAAGATTCTTACTAGTCAGGTACATTCGTAGGTGTTTAATATGCGGTGTTGAGTCCATTTCGTTGAGCAAGGAGTAGCTCTTGTCTATTCCATATTTGGCTTAAGGAACTTTATCTGTGCTCATTTCAATCTCTGGTTTTATGAAGCACCCCAACTCACCTTTCCCCTTAAGCAAGCGTAAGTTGCTTTTCTAAATTTGAGACCCTGTTCTGTTCTGTAATTCAGTTCCTGTGTAGCCAAGTTTACATTCCGTGTATTACTGATATCTTATGATGTTTCTTTTTCTGTGTGATTTATTTCAGTTAGAATCATCATACCTGAATCCACTCATTGTGCTGCTAAGGGCCTGATGACATAGATTTCATTGCTGAGTGATATTGCTTTGTAAGTAAATACCACAACTTCTTTATCCATTTTTCAATTTCTGCGATGTTGAACTTGTATTGTAAACGAGGATCTTGTAAACAGAGGCGTCCCAAACTTTGGGGTGGCTGTGTCTTCTTGATTTTAATTTCCCTAAGCTATAGGACCATAAGTGGAAGTGCCCTAGGCTCTGTTGCTTTGTTTTTTAGATGTTTCAGGAAACACCATACACTTCTCCCGAGTGTCTGTTGGCAATTTACATCCCGCCCATCAGCATAACAAGGCTCCCAGTTCTCCATGGCCTGTCCTGCCTTTCTGGATTTTACACTTTTTTCAGATGGCCCTTTTGACCGGGGGGAAGTGAGACTTCATTGTATTGCAGATTTCCTTTGCAAGCTTGCTTGGTTGGCCAAAAAGGGCGTATGCGTTTTTTCCTGAATATATTCAGGAAAAAACGCATACGCCCTTTTTGGCCAAGTGCATCATTGTGGACATTCTGCCTCTTTTCCTATGCTTTCAATGCAATTCCAGTCTACCTCCTGAAATCGGTTTCCTGCAATTCTGCCCCGCTTTCAAGTCCTCTTGGCAGCCTTACTTCAGTATATTTTTGGATGATAGCTGTCATTTATAACTCTGCATGTTTGTGAATTACAGTGCCCCTGAGCTCCTTTCTTCAACTCGCTTTCTTTTGAGCTGGCCGCAACACCGCAGGATGGCTTCAGGCCCTAATCTGGTTCCGGCACGGCATGCTGAGCCTTTGGTTATTTCCTCTTCCTGGTGGGAAATGAGAGTTAAATTTGCCCGTCCAGACACCTCCAGCTAGTCTCTGATTGGTTCTCGCTGTTCCTGTTCATCTTCCGCAGAAATTGCAAACTGGGCCAAACAGGAGGTTAAAGGCGCTGACTCTCCAAGTGGGGAGAGTGTTAGTAAAGCGTCTGGAATGTTGCACCCGAGTAAAAGGGGAGGAAAACTGAGACATATTTGAACACGTCTCCTGTTCACACGGTTGATCATACTCTGGGTTCCACATGCATGTTTTAGCTGAAGGAAGAATACCTTAAACCTGGAGAGTTGAGACCCGTGGAATGGGTACCATGCAATATGACTTCAAAGGGTCTTCATTTGCTCACTGAACCTCTCCAATCCTATCACTGCTGCGTTTATGCCCCTGTACACATGCTTGATTCTCTTTTGGAGACATAGCAATCCATAGGTTTTAAGATACTTACTAGTCAGGTACATTCTTAGGCGTTTAATAATGGGTGTTGAGTCCATTTCGTTGAGCAAGGAGTAGCTCTTGTCTATTCCATATTTGGCTTAAGGAACTTTATCTGTGCTCATTTCAATCTCTGGTTTTATGCAGCACCCCAACTCACCTTTCCCCTTAAGCAAGCATAAGTTGGTTTTCTAAATTTGAGACCCTGTTCTGTTTTGGAATTCAGTTCCTGTGTAGCCAAGTTTACATTCCGTGTATTAGTGATATCTTATGATGTTTCTTTTTCTGTGTGACTTATTTCAGTTAGAATCATCGTACCTGAATCCACTCATTTTGCTGCTATGGGCCTGATGACATAGATTTCATTGCTGAGTGATACTGCATTGTACGTAAGTACCACAAGTTCTTTATCCATTTTTCACTTTCTATGATATTGAACTTGTACGGTAAACGAGGTTCTTGTAAACACAGGCGTCCCAAACTTTGGGGTGGCTGTGTCTTTTTGATTTTAATTTCCCTAAGCTATAGGACCATAAGTGGAAGTGCCCTAGGCTCTGTTGCTTTGTTTTTTAGATGTTTCAGGAAACACCATACACTTCTCCCGAGTGTCTGTTGGCAATTTACATCCCGCCCATCAGCATAACAATGCTCCCAGTTCTCCATGGCCTGTCCTGCCTTTCTGGATTTTACACTTTTTTCAGATGGCCCTTTTGACCGGGGGGAAGTGAGACTTCATTGTAGTGCAGATTTCCTTTGCAAGCTTGCTTGGTTGGCCAAAAAGGGCGTATGCGTTTTTTCCTGAATATATTCAGGAAAAAACGCATACGCCCTTTTTGGCCAAGTGCATCATTGTGGACGTTCTGCCTCTTTTCCTTTGCTTTCAATGCAATTCCAGGCTACCTCCTGAAATCGGTTTCCTGCAATTCTGCCCCGCTTTCAAGTCCTCTTGGCAGCCTTACTTCAGTATATTTTTGGACGATAGCTGTCATTTATAACTCTGCAGGTTTGTGAATTACAGTGCCCCTGAGCTCCTTTCTTCAACTCGCTTTCTTGTGACCTGGCCGCAACACCGCAGGATGGCTTCAGGCCCTAATCTGGTTCCGGCACGGCACGCTGAGCCTTTGGTTATTTTCTCTTCCTGGTGGGAAATGAGAGTTAAATTTGCCCGTCCAGACACCTCCAGCTAGTCTCTCATTGGTTCTCCCTATTCCTGTTCATCTTCCGCAGAAATTGCAAACTGGGCCAAACAGGAGGTTAAAGGCGCTGACTCTCCAAGTGTGGAGAGTGTTAGTAAAGCGTCTGGAATGTTGCACCCGAGTACCAGGGGACGAAAACTGAGACATATTTGAACACGTCTCCCGTTCACACGGTTGATCATACTCTGGGTTCCACATGCATGTTTTAGCTGAAGGAAGAATCCCTGAAACCTGGAGAGTTGAGACCCGTGGAATGGGTACCATGCAATATGACTTCAAAGGGTCTTCATTTGCTCACCGAACCTCTCCAATCCTATCACTGCTGCGTTTATGCCCCTGTACACACGCTTGATTCTCTTTTGGAGACATAGCAATCCATAGGTTTTCAGATACTTACTAGTCAGGTACATTCTTAGGCATTTAATATGGGATGTTGAGTCCATTTCGTTGAGCAAGGAGTAGCTCTTGTCTATTCCATATTTGGCTTAAGGAACTTTATCTGTGCTCATTTCAATCTCTGGTTTTATGCAGCACCCCAACTCACCTTTCCCCTTAAGCAAGCATAAGGTGGTTTTCTAAATTTGAGACCCTGTTCTGTTTTGTAATTCAGTTCCTGTGTAGCCAAGTTTACATTCCGTGTATTAGTGATATCTTATGATGTTTCTTTTTCTGTGTGACTTATTTCAGTTAGAATCATCATACCTGTATCCACTCATTATGCTCCTATGGGCCTGATGACATAGATTTCATTGCTGAGTGATATTGCATTGTACGTAAGTACCACAACTTCTTTATCCATTTTTCACTTTCTGCGATATTGAACTTGTACCGTAAACGAGGTTCTTGTAAACAGAGGCGTCCCAAACTTTGGGGTGGCTGTGTCTTTTTGATTTTAATTTCCCTAAGCTATAGGACCATAAGTGGAAGTGCCCTAGGCTCTGTTGCTTTGTTTTTTAGATGTTTCAGGAAACACCATACACTTCTCCCGAGTGTCTGTTGGCAATTTACATCCCGCCCATCAGCATAACAAGGCTCCCAGTTCTCCATGGCCTGTCCTGCCTTCTGGATTTTACACTTTTTTTAGATGGCCCTTTTGACCGGAGGGAAGTGAGACTTCATTGTAGTGCAGATTTCCTTTGCAAGCTTGCTTGGTTGGCCAAAAAGGGCGTATGCGTTTTTTCCTGAATATATTCAGGAAAAAACGCATACGCCCTTTTTGGCCAAGTGCATCATTGTGGACGTTCTGCCTCTTTTCCTATGCTTTAAATGCTATTCCAGTCTACCTCCTGAAATCGGTTTCCTGCAATTCTGCCTTGCTTTCAATGCCTCTTCGTAGCCTTACCTCAATATATTTTTTGAAAATAGTTGGCCTTTATAACTCTGCAGTTTTTTGACTTGCAGTGGCCCTTAGCTCCATTTTTCAGCTCTTATTTTTGTGATCTTGCCTCATAACCACAAGATTCCTTCAGGCCCTATTCTTCTTCTGGGGCACCTTGCTGTGCCTTTGGTTTATTCTTCTTACTGATGTGAAATTAGAGTGACATGTGCCCATTGAAACTGCTACAGCTAGTTTCTCACTGGTTCCCCCTATTCCCATTCATCCTCCGCACTAACTGCAGACTGTGTGATACCAGAACTTAAAGGCATTGACTCTCCATGTGGGGATATTGTTAGTAAAGCGGCTGGAATGTCGATCCGGAGCCCCAGGAGAGGAAAAATGAGGTGCGTTTTAGAAACCTTTCCCGATCATATGGTATACCAGTCGCTGGGTTTCCCAAGCATGGTTTAGGTGTAGGAAGATTCCCTTCAACCTGGAGTGTTGGGACCCTTGGAATGAGTAGCATGAAGTATTGCATTAAACTTTTGGCAGTTGCTCACCAAAGCTCACCAATCCTCTCAGCCCCAAGTGTCCAGCCTTATGTCTTATCCAGCTGTGGGTCTATATGTGGTCAATCCAGGTTGCATCACAGCCCCTGAGCAAATTTTGTAAGAATTTTTCTCTCTTTCATTGTTTCTGCCTTTTGTTTTTAAAATTTATTTCTATAATGGGGTTTAGCTCATTTTCACTGCTGTGTTTGTGCCGCTCTGCACACACTTGATTCCCTTATGGAGATATATCAATACATGGGTTTTAAGATTCTTATTACTCAGATATATTTCTCTGCGGTGTATAGGGTGTGTTGAGGCCAGTTCATTGAGCAAGGTGTAGATCTTGTCTAATATCTATTTGGTTTATTGAACGGTATGTGTGCTAATTTCAAACTCTGGTTTTATGCATCACCCCACCTCTCCTTTCCCCTTAAGCTGACATAAGTGTGTTTTCTAAATGTGAGACACTGTTCTGTTCTGTAATTCATTTCTTGTGCAGCCATATTTACCCTCCCTCTATAAGTGATATCTTATGATATGTTTCTTTTTCTGTTTGACTTATTTCAAGTAGTATTATCGGACCTAAATCCACTCTTTATCCTTCTACTAGCCTTATTACATTGATTTCATGGTGAAGAGATATTCCATTGTACATAAGTACCACATCTTCTTTATCCATTGTTCTCTTTCCTGGGATATTTAAGGTGTACTGAAGTTGAGGTTCTTGTAAACAGAGTAGCCCTAAACTGTGGTGTTCTGGTGTCTTGTTGATTTTTAGACTTGCCTAGATATACTCGCATGATTGGAAGTGTCCTATGCTCTGTAGCTCTGTTTTTTAGATGATTTAGGAACCACCATACACTTCTCCAGAGTGGCTCTCGGCAGTTCACACACTGCCCATCAGCGTATAAAGGCTCCCTGTTCTCCATGGCCTGTCCTGCATTTCTGGTTTTTACAATTTTTTAGGATGGCCCTTTTGACCGGTGGGAAATGAGACTTCTTTGTTGTGCACATTTGCATTGCTTGCTTGCTTCGTTGCCCATAAAGTGCGTATGCGTTTTTTCCTGGATATAATCAGGAAAAAACGCATACGCCCTTTTGGGCCAACTTCATCATTGTCGAAATTCTGCCGCTTTTCATGTGCTTTAAAGACGAGTCCAATCTATCTCTTGAAATCTGTTTCTTGCAATTCTGTCTTGCATTCAGATCCTCTTCTTTGCCTTACCTCAACATATTTTTGGACGTTAGTTTTCATTTATAACTCTGCAGGTTTGTGAATTGCAGTGACCCTGAGCTCCATTTTTTAAGTTGCTCTTTTGTGAGCTGGCCTCAAACCCGCAGGATTGCTTCAGGCCCTATTTTGGCTCGGGCGAGGCGGGCTGAGCCTTTTTTCAATTCTTATTCTTAATGGGAAATTAGAGTGATATGTGCCCGTCCAAACCCCTACAACTATTCTCTCATTGGTTCCCCCTCTTCCCGTTCATCCTCCTCACAATTTGCAAAATGTGTGAAACAGAAGTTGAAATGTGCTGATTCTCCAAGTGGGGAGATTCTAAGTAACGTGGCTGGAATGGTGAACAGGAGCACCAGGAGAGGATAAATGAGCTGCATTTTAGACACATCTCCCGATCACATGGTGTACAGTCCTCTGGGTTTTCCATGCATGTTTTAGCTGTAGGAAGATCCCTTGAACCTGCAGATTTGGGACCCATTGAATGGGTACCAGGTAGTATTACTTTAAAGGGTGTGCATTTCCTCACCCAACCTCACATTTCTCTTAGTGCAAACAGTTTCCAGCCTTATGTCTCATCCTGCTGTGGGTCTAGATGTGTTCAATATATGTTGCATCACCGTCCCTGAGGAAAAGTTGTAAGAGGTTTTCTCTGTCTCTCTGTCGTTTATTTTTTTCAATTTATTACTATATTGGTTACAGCTGATTTTCAAAGCTCTGTTTCTTGCTGCTGTACATCCACTTGATTCACGTACAGAGAGACATCAGTAAATTCTTTTTCAGATTCTTACCAGTCGTATATATTCTTTTCCGGTGACTTGAGTGTGCTGAGTGCAGTTCTTTTAGCTACCGTGTAGGCCTTGTTGATTATCAGTTTGGTATTTGGAATGGTATCTTTGCTAATTTCAACCTCCTGGATGATGCCTCACCCCTCCCCACCTTTCCCGTTTAGCAGCCTTATGCGTGTTTTCTACATATTTGACTATGTTTTTGTTTTGTAATTTATTTCATGTGTAGCCATTTTGGATTCCACCTTTAAGTGATATCTTATGATATGTGTCTTTTTCTTTTTGAATTCTGTCACTTAGAATGATCATACGTAACTCCTCCGGAGTTGTTACAACTGGCCATATTTCATTGATTTCCAGGCTGAATAATATTCCACTCTACCTAAGTACCACATCTCTATCCATTTTTTCCCTCCAGAGACATTTAAGTTATATCCTAGTCGAGGATCTTTTAAACAGAGAGGGGGTAAACATTGGGGTGCCTGTGTCCTCTCGATTTTTGTTTTTCCCAAGATATACGCCCATGAGTGCAAGTGCCCTATGCTCTGTAGCTCATTTTTTAGATGCTTTAGTAAACACAATACACTTCTCCAGAATGGCCGTTGGCAATATACATTTCCACTATAAGTCTCACAGGGCTCCCTCTTCTCCTTGCCCTGTCCTGCATTTCTGTTGTTTACGCTTTATGAGGATGGCTCTTGTGACTGATGCGAAGTGATATCTTTTGTAGTATTGACTTCCAGTGCCCACCTGTTTGGTTGGCTAAAAAAGTGTATGCCCTTTTCTTGAATATATACAGAAAAAAACGCATACACCCTTTTTGGCCAACTGCAATGTTGGCAATGTTCAGCTCCTTTTCTTGTGCTTAATGGCGAGTCCTTTCTACCTCCTCAAATCCCTTTCCTGCCATTCTCCCTTGCTTGCAAGTCCTTTTCTCTGACTTTCCTCAAGACATTTTTCAGTGATGGATATTTTCAACTCTGCAGTTTCGTGAATTTTACTGCCCCTGAGTTCCATTGTTCAACTTGTGTTTATGGGAACTGGCCACAAAGCAGCAGGATTTCCTCAAGCCCTATACTGTTTCCATTGGCAACCCTAGCCTTTGGTCAATTCGTCTTCCTGATTGGAAATTAGAGTGACATGTGCCTGTCTGAACACCTAGGACTTGTCTCTCATTGTTCCTCATGCTTCCGCTTCATCCTCTGGACAAATTCCAAACTGTACGCAACAGGATGTTGACAGTGCTGACATCTCCAAGTGGGGAGACTGTTAGTAAAGACGCTGGAGGGGTGAACCCGAGCACCAGGAGATGAGGAGATGAGATGCCTTTTCCAAACTCTTCCCGATCAGATGGTATACCATCCTCTGGGTGTGACAGATATGTTTTAGCAGTAGGAAGGGTCCCATTCATGTAAGGAGAACACCAGGGCTTTTTCAAAATCAGTGTCTCCCCGAAACCCAAACTGGGGAATTTTTTAAGCTACAGCTACACATATGTTCATTAAGGGCCTTGGGAAGTAGGCAGAGTCCAAACTTTAGATGATTGAAGTCTTCAGGGTCAGAAGCACTCACCACCAGCTTCCCTTAGGTTACACTTTAACTGTCATTGATAGATGATGTCAATAAAAATATCTATTCTTTTTCAGATTATTTCCCCTTATAGGTTATTGCAAAATGTTGAGTGTAGTTCCCTGTGCTATACAGTAGTTCCTTGTTGATGATCTATTTTATACATAGCAGTGTGTATGTGTTAATCCCAAACTGTTAATTTATCCCTCCTCCCACCTTTCCCCTTTGGTAATAATAAATTATAAGATTTTATACTTCTCAGAAATGGGGGAGCTGAAAGAGAGGTATCATTTTCAATGGAAAAGCATTTAAAACAAGATTGAAGCTTTAACCAAGATTATTAGATGTACATCCTTGGAAAGAAATCACTTCGTTTCTCTAATATTGACCTGACAAATAAGACAAACCTTTTCACTGAACTTGCTTATAATAAAGTGATGGAAATATCAAATGGAAGCGTTAGAAACATCTTATTTTACCCGAGCCTTATACACTGTTCTATGTTAACTACAGTTTGGCTCACACATCTGTTCATTGAGGTTACAATAGTCTCAATTTCTGTTACTGATCCTCCAGAGTGGACCCCAACAAGTGTCCCCCTGCCCAGTGTCATTGGGGCCAACAGATCGAGACTGAGTTTGGTTCACAAGCAAAGGAAACTTTATATTTTGATCAGAGAATGGAGAGGTGAGAGCATGCACTACCCCGTGGGCTGTGGGCTGGGCTGCTGTGTAGAGATCCTGTCAGAGTCAGTGGGAGGGAGGGGGCGGAGCTCTCGAGGGCCGGGTTGGCTGCAGCTCAGGCTCTATATCACGGAGTCTGCACTGGGCCCCAGGAGCTGAGGTGTCGACCCAGCCATTCTGCACTAGGAAATCTGGTCTGAAGTGCCGGGTGTGGAACCTCTGCATGCGGGACCCTAGGAGCACATGAAATTAGACAAAGCACAAAGGATAAAAAAGCTTAGACTTGACTTTATTGCCCAGATTCTATTTTTATCTCCCAGGGATTTTTAATGGGCTTTGCTGGGGACAAACCCCTCCTCTGCCTTTTGTCCCGTTCCTCATTCTTGGAGTGCTGAGGGTGCAGACCCTTCTTCTGTAACTGCTGAGTGCTGAGTTGGGAGCCCTCATACCCGGGGGCGAGGGTCAGAGCTTCTCCCCAGCAGCCTCCAGGTGACGTTGATTGTCCCCAGGCCCCCTGCTTCCCTGCTCGTCCACCTGAGCACCAGCATTGGAAGTGTTATAGATTCTAATGACCTTTAAGGGTCCAGGAAAGAGATGTGCAGAGACGCTGTGGGGGCCGGTTTCACCCCGCCCCACATTTGTTCGGCCACCTTAGGCTGACCGTTTCTGCCAGCCTAGATGCTCTGACCAGTAGTCTGCGCTTTCTTCAATTAGGCCCCTGAATTAACGTACAAACAGCACCAGGTGTCAGAGCCCTGCCCGCTCAACTCCCAGACAGTCCAGGGTCAGTGGTGATCAAGGACCATGATGGCCACTGAGTCAACAGCCTTTTGAAGTAAACAGGAGTCCAGCCGGTCTTATTGGCCACCATCATCACGGTGTCTGTAGGCTTTTCTATGGTGACAGTGTGATATACGGTTCCCCCGCCAAGATTATTAGCTCCCCTCTGGGTGCAGTAAGTCCTGCAAGCAGTAGTCTACTCTTTTGGGACACACTCTTGTTGTTTTATGAGAGAAACTCCAGGTCAAGTGATGTTCACACGAGTCGTCATGGTGCCCTGTTGCCCCCGGTTATCTCTCTGGATGTTGGAGTTGGAGGGCCTCCTCACTCGAGGTCGGTGTGCCCACGGAGCGAACCCTGCAACTTCAGGGCATGGTTGGTGGTTAGGATCACCACGTGGGGTCCTTTTCCCTTAGGAGGGAGGTGGCCTTTTGGGCTGCTGATTTCCAGGTTTTTAGATACCGCCAGTATCTTGGCCAGATGCGGCAGTGGGCCAAGCCCCTTGGTGACCGTAGTTTATCCTACCTGGATGGCATTCTTGCATTGTTCCATTTCAAGTGGTCCCAGTTTTTGCACTAATTCTCCAATGGTGATTCACCTTTCACCGGGAATGTAAAGGTCAAAGGGTTTAGCTCAATTAGGGAGTTCCAGGGCAAGGGTCTGAATTGACTGCTCTTTCCATTCTTGAAAGGCCACTTCTGGATTCTATTCAAAAGGATCATCATCTTTTCCTTTCAGTGTTTCATATAGAGGCCCAGCTAGTAGACTGTAGTTAGGGATCCAGAAGCAGCAAACCCTGGCCTCCCCAGGAACCCCTAAGCTGTCTTCTAGTTTTAGAAAGGGGTAAGGCTGAAAATGGTTTCTTCCCTTTCCTGGGATGGGCTTCTCCGACCTTCTGTGAGAACGAAGCCCAGGCAGGTCACCGCAGTCTGTGATATTTGAGCTTTTTCTTGGACAACTTCTATCCTTTATTGGCTTGGTAGTTCAGAGGCCTCCTTAGTAGGGCTGGCGATCAGAATGTCATCTGTGTACTGAAGGAGGGTTTCCTTTTCCAGAGGTAGAACTTTTAGGTCTTTAGCTAAGCTTTCCCCAAAGATGGTGTGGGAATTTTTGCACCCTTGGGGCAAGACGGCCCGGAAGTATTGTTTTAGTTGTATGTTGAGTCCTGCCACTCACAAGCCAAAATTTCTTGTGACTCTGGGACTAATGGAATACAAAAGAAGGCATCATTGAAGACTAATACAGAATACCATGTCCTGGTGGTTGGTAGAATGACCAGGAGGGTGTAGGAATTAGGAGCAACTGGAGGTATATCCTCGGTGGCTTCACTGACTGTCCTGACATCATTTACCAGGTCCCCAGCAGCCCATGGGGCTCTCGTGGTCAGACCAATCCCAGAATATGGAGCTCACCTGGGCAGGTACCCCACCCCCACCCCAGCCCACGGGGCTCTCGTGGTCAGGCCCCTCCCAGGATACAGAGCTACCCTTGCAGGTACCGTGGCAGGGCTGGGCACACAGGAACCGTGCACATAGCCCTCATTGCAGAGCACCCCCAGCTCACCTGTCGCTCAGAGCTGACACAGAGCACCTCAGAGCAGGACTTGAACTAACAAACAGCAGCTGCGACAGGTCTGTGACCCTGGGTATCACTCTGTGCGGCCTCCCTCCACCTGGTCTTCCAGAGACTTCCACTGCACCCGGGGCACCAGGCCTCTGTCTCCAACCACCACTCACCCCTCCTCTCCCTGACTCCTGGGTTCCTCTCATTAGGAGAGGGTTTTCTTGAAGTTGTCTCCCACTCATGGGCCAGATAAAATGATTAGAAAACAAGCCAAAGCTGCAGCCCCTTGTCTATCCTGACTCTCAGGATCCCACACCTGTTCCTTGGACCTGGCCGGTTCAACAAGTTCCATTTTCTGCAACTGTGAGCCCCTGAGGGGTGATGATTGGCTGACCTGGGCAGCCTTACCGTGCCGGCCAGCCCTCCCCAGGTGTGCCTGGGTTGAGATCAATATAAATACCACTCCAGGCAGCAAGAGCCCCTGCAGCCGTGCCTGACGCCATTTTCTCTGCCCTGTCAGCAGTCTCGGGGCTGGGCTGGTGGGAGGGAGTGAGAGGTCACGGCTTTGTGGGTGGCCCAGTGTGAGTGGGGCTCTGCTGGACTTTCTGCAGCAGTTGCCAGGCTGCCACCTGCTAAAGAAGAGGATGTGTCACCCATACCTGCTGCTGGAATTTCTCCCTGGGCAGAGGTGAGGAAGGAAAAAAGCAGTGGGGGCAGGGACAGGACGGGTATCTCAGGCAGGGAAATGGAAATCTTCCAGAAGAGCACCCAGGGCCAGGACCATCCTGGCTGGCCTGCAGGCACCAAGTCGGCCGGCATGCTGTCACTCGTGTGGCTCTATGGCCCTTCCTCTAGGCTTTCAAGTCCTTGTATATATTCAGATGTTTTACCTGGGACGGGTGGGAATAGTTCAGCAGCAACTGGCCTGGGGCTCAGCTCACGTTTACTCACAGATGCCTCGGCACGGTGCCCCAGCTTTGCAATGAGGACGCTTGTTGCGTGGGGGCTGCTGGCTGAATGGGAGACGATTCCCCACCACTGGCCAACTTCAGAATTGTTTACAACTGGAGCAAGTGCCCTGATACGGTTTTCCTCTGTGGAACTGGTGGGTTCTGTGTTTTTTTTCTCGTTTTCGTTTTTGGTTCAAGGTAGATCTTATTCCTCTTTTTTGTATTTACAGATATAAGCATGGAAATAATTTATTCATATAAATACATGTATGTGAAGGGAATAATTGTTTTTTCTGTTTTATTTTTTAAATTTTATTTCTTTTTAATTTTGAATTTTATTTTATATTTTTATACAGCAGGTTCTTATTGGTTATCTATTTTATACATATAAATGTATACATGCCAATCCCAGTCTCTCAACTCCTCCCACCACCACCCCCCCAACAGCTATCCCCCCTTGTTGCCCATACATTTGTTGTCTACATCTGTTGCTCTATTTATGCCTGGCAAAATGGTTAATCTGTATAGTTTTTCTAGGTTCCACATATATGCATGAATATACAAGATTTGTTTTTCTCTTTCTGACTTACTTCACTCTGTATGACAGTCTCTAGATCCATCGACGTCTCTACAAATGACCCAATTTCATTCCTTTTCATGGCTTAGTAATATTCCATTTTATATATGTACCACAGCTTTATGCATTCGTCTGTGGGCATTTAGGTTGCTTCCATTACCTCGATATTGTAAATAGTGATGCAATGAACATTGCGGTGAATGTCTCTTTTTGATTTATGGTTTTGTCTGGGTATATGTCCAGTACTGGGATTGCTGTATCATATGGTAATTCTATTGTTAGTTTCTTAAGAAACTCCATATTGTTCTCCATAGTGACTGTATCAATTTATATTCCCAAAAATAGTGGAAGAGGGTGCCTTTTCTCCACACCCTTTCCAGCATTTTTTGTTTGTAGATTTTCTGATGATGCCCATTCTACCAGGTGTGAGGTGATACCTCATTGTTGAGTCCATTTTGTTGAGCAAGGGGTAGGTCTTGTCTATTACATATTTGGCTTAAGGAACAGTATCTGTGCTAATTTCAAACTCAGGTTTTATGCAGCACCCCAACTCACCTTTCCCCTTAAGCAAGCATAAGTTGGTTTTCTAAATTTGAGACCCTGTTCTGTTTTGAAATTCAGTTCATGTGTAGCCCAGTTCACATTCCGTGTATTAGTGATATCTTATGATGTTTCTTTTTCTGCGTGACTTATTTCAGTTAGAATCATCATACCTGAATCCACTCATTATGCTTCTACGGGCCTGATGACATAGATTTCATTGCTGAGTGATATTGCATTGTACGTAAGTACCACAACTTCTTTATCCATTTTTCACTTTCTGCGATATTGAACTTGTACCGTAAACGAGGTTCTTGTAAACAGAGGCGTCCCAAATTTTGGGGTGGCTGTGTCTTTATGATTTTAATTTCCCTAAGCTATAGGACCATAAGTGGAAGTGCCCTAGGCTCTGTTGCTTTGTTTTTTAGATGTTTCAGGAAACACCATACACTTCTCCCCAGTGGCTGTTGGCAATTTACATCCCGCCCATCAACATAACAAGGCTCCCAGTTCTCCATGGCCTGTCCTGCCTTTCTGGATTTTACACTTTTTTCAGATGGCCCTTTTGACCGGGGGGAAGTGAGACTTCATTGTAGTGCAGATTTCCTTTGCAAGCTTGCTTGGTTGGCCAAAAAGGGCGTATGCGTTTTTTCCTGAATATATTCAGGAAAAAACGCATACGCCCTTTTTGGCCAAGTGCATCATTGTGGACGTTCTGCCTCTTTTCCTATGCTTTCAATGCAATTCCAGTCTACCTCCTGAAATCGGTTTCCTGCAATTCTGCCCCGCTTTCAAGTCCTCTTGGCAGCCTTACTTCAGTATATTTTTGGACGATAGCTGTCATTTATAACTCTGCATGTTTGTGAATTACAGTGCCCCTGAGCTACTTTCTTCAACTCGCTTTCTTTTGAGCTGGCCGCACCACCGCAGGATGGCTTCAGGCCCTAATCTTGTTCCGGCATGGCACGCTGAGCCTTTGATTATTTCCTCTTCCTGGTGGGAAATGAGAGTTAAATTTGCCCGTCCAGACACCTCCAGCTAGTCTCTCATTGGTTCTCCCTATTCCTGTTCATCTTCCGCAGAAGTTGCAAACTGGGCCAAACAGGAGGTTAAAGGCGCTGACTCTCCAAGTGGGGAGAGTGTTAGTAAAGCGTCTGGAATGTTGCACCCGAGTACCAGGGGACAAAAACTGAGACATATTTGAACACGTCTCCCGTTCACACGGTTGATCATACTCTGGGTTCCACATGCATGTTTTAGCTGAAGGAAGAATACCTTAAACCTGGAGAGTTGAGACCCGTGTAATGGGTACCATGCAATATGACTTCAAAGGGTCTTCATTTGCTCACCGAACCTCTCCAATCCTATCACTGCTGCGTTTATGCCCCTGTACACATGCTTGATTCTCTTTTGGAGACATAGCAATCCATAGGTTTTAAGATACTTACTAGTCAGGTACATTCTTAGGCGTTTAATATGGGGTGTTGAGTCCATTTGGTTGAGCAAGGAGTAGCTCTTGTCTATTCCATATTTGGCTTAAGGAACTTTATCTGTGCTCATTTCAATCTCTGGTTTTATGCAGCACCCCAACTCACCTTTCCCCTTAAGCAAGCATAAGTTGGTTTTCTAAATTTGAGACCCTGTTCTGTTTTGGAATTCAGTTCCTGTGTAGCCAAGTTTACATTCCGTGTATTAGTGATATCTTATGATGTTTCTTTTTCTGTGTGACTTATTTCAGTTAGAATCATCGTACCTGAATCCACTCATTATGCTGCTACGGGCCTGATGACATAGATTTCATTGCTGAGTGATACTGCATTGTACGTAAGTACCACAAGTTCTTTATCCATTTTTCACTTTCTGTGATATTGAACTTGTTCGGTTAACGAGGTTCTTGTAAACAGAGGCGTCCCAAACTTTGGGGTGGCTGTGTCTTTTTGATTTTAATTTCCCTAAGCTATAGGACCATAAGTGGAAGTGCCCTAGGCTCTGTTGCTTTGTTTTTTAGATGTTTCAGGAAACACCATACACTTCTCCCGAGTGTCTGTTGGCAATTTACATCCCGCCCATCAGCATAACAAGGCTCCCAGTTCTCCATGGCCTGTCCTGCCTTTCTGGATTTTACACTTTTTTCAGATGGCCCTTTTGAGCGGGGGGAAGTGAGACTTCATTGTAGTGCAGATTTCCTTTGCAAGCTTGCTTGGTTGGCCAAAAAGGGCGTGTGCGTTTTTTCCTGAATATATTCAGGAGAAAACGCATACGCCCTTTTTGGCCAAGTGCATCATTGTGGACGTTCTGCCTCTTTTCCTATGCTTTCAATGCAATTCCAGTCTACCTCCTGAAATCGGTTTCCTGCAATTCTGCCCCGCTTTCAAGTCCTCTTGGCAGCCTTACTTCAGTATATTTTTGGACGATAGCTGTCATTTATAACTCTGCAGGTTTGTGAATTACAGTGCCCCTGAGCTCCTTTCTTCAACTCGCTTTCTTGTGACCTGGCCGCAACACCGCAGGATGGCTTCAGGCCCTAATCTGGTTCCGGCACGGCACGCTGAGCCTTTGGTTATTTCCTCTTCCTGGTGGGAAATGAGAGTTAAATTTGCCCGTCCAGACACCTCCAGCTAGTCTCTCATTGGTTCTCCCTATTCCTGTTCATCTTCCGCAGAAATTGCAAACTGGGCCAAACAGGAGGTTAAAGGCGCTGACTCTCCAAGTGTGGAGAGTGTTAGTAAAGCGTCTGGAATGTTGCACCCGAGTACCAGGGGAGGAAAACTGAGACATATTTGAACACGTCTCCCGTTCACATGGTTGATCATACTCTGGGTTCCACATGCATGTTTTAGCTGAAGGAAGAATACCTTAAACCTGGAGAGTTGAGACCCGTGTAATGGGTACCATGCAATATGACTTCAAAGGGTCTTCATTTGCTCACTGAACCTCTCCAATCCTATCACTGCTGCGTTTATGCCCCTGTACACATGCTTGATTCTCTTTTGGAGACATAGCAATCCATAGGTTTTAAGATACTTACTAGTCAGGTACATTCTTAGGCGTTTAATATGGGGTGTTGAGTCCATTTCGTTGAGCAAGGAGTAGCTCTTGTCTATTCCATATTTGGCTTAAGGAACTTTATCTGTGCTCATTTCAATCTCTGGTTTTATGCAGCACCCCAACTCACCTTTCCCCTTAAGCAAGCATAAGTTGGTTTTCTAAATTTGAGACCCTGTTCTGTTTTGGAATTCAGTTCCTGTGTAGCCAAGTTTACATTCCGTGTATTAGTGATATCTTATGATGTTTCTTTTTCTGTGTGACTTATTTCATTTAGAATCATCGTACCTGAATCCACTCATTATGCTGCTACGGGCCTGATGACATAGATTTCATTGCTGAGTGATACTGCATTGTACGTAAGTACCACAAGTTCTTTATCCATTTTTCACTTTCTGTGATATTGAACTTGTTCGGTTAACGAGGTTCTTGTAAACAGAGGCGTCCCAAACTTTGGGGTGGCTGTGTCTTTTTGATTTTAATTTCCCTAAGCTATAGGACCATAAGTGGAAGTGCCCTAGGCTCTGTTGCTTTGTTTTTTAGATGTTTCAGGAAACACCATACACTTCTCCCGAGTGTCTGTTGGCAATTTACATCCCGCCCATCAGCATAACAAGGCTCCCAGTTCTCCATGGCCTGTCCTGCCTTTCTGGATTTTACACTTTTTTCAGATGGCCCTTTTGAGCGGGGGGAAGTGAGACTTCATTGTAGTGCAGATTTCCTTTGCAAGCTTGCTTGGTTGGCCAAAAAGGGCGTGTGCATTTTTTCCTGAATATATTCAGGAGAAAACGCATACGCCCTTTTTGGCCAAGTGCATCATTGTGGACGTTCTGCCTCTTTTCCTATGCTTTCAATGCAATTCCAGTCTACCTCCTGAAATCGGTTTCCTGCAATTCTGCCCCGCTTTCAAGTCCTCTTGGCAGCCTTACTTCAGTATATTTTTGGACGATAGCTGTCATTTATAACTCTGCAGGTTTGTGAATTACAGTGCCCCTGAGCTCCTTTCTTCAACTCGCTTTCTTGTGACCTGGCCGCAACACCGCAGGATGGCTTCAGGCCCTAATCTGGTTCCGGCACGGCACGCTGAGCCTTTGGTTATTTCCTCTTCCTGGTGGGAAATGAGAGTTAAATTTGCCCGTCCAGACACCTCCAGCTAGTCTCTCATTGGTTCTCCCTATTCCTGTTCATCTTCCGCAGAAATTGCAAACTGGGCCAAACAGGAGGTTAAAGGCGCTGACTCTCCAAGTGTGGAGAGTGTTAGTAAAGCGTCTGGAATGTTGCACCCGAGTACCAGGGGAGGAAAACTGAGACATATTTGAACACGTCTCCCGTTCACATGGTTGATCATACTCTGGGTTCCACATGCATGTTTTAGCTGAAGGAAGAATACCTTAAACCTGGAGAGTTGAGACCCGTGTAATGGGTACCATGCAATATGACTTCAAAGGGTCTTCATTTGCTCACTGAAGCTCTCCAATCCTATCACTGCTGCGTTTATGCCCCTGTACACATGCTTGATTCTCTTTTGGAGACATAGCAATCCATAGGTTTTAAGATACTTACTAGTCAGGTACATTCTTAGGCGTTTAATATGGGGTGTTGAGTCCATTTCGTTGAGCAAGGAGTAGCTCTTGTCTATTCCATATTTGGCTTAAGGAACTTTATCTGTGCTCATTTCAATCTCTGGTTTTATGCAGCACCCCAACTCACCTTTCCCCTTAAGCAAGCATAAGTTGGTTTTCTAAATTTGAGACCCTGTTCTGTTTTGGAATTCAGTTCCTGTGTAGCCAAGTTTACATTCCGTATATTAGTGATATCTTATGATGTTTCTTTTTCTGTGTGACTTATTTCAGTTAGAATCATCTTACCTGAATCCACTCATTATGCTGCTATGTGCCTGATGACATAGATTTCATTGCTGAGTGATACTGCATTGTACGTAAGTACCACAAGTTCTTTATCCATTTTTCACTTTCTGTGATATTGAACTTGTACGGTAAACGAGGTTCTTGTAAACAGAGGCGTCCCAAACTTTGGGGTGGCTGTGTCTTTTTGATTTTAATTTCCCTAAGCTATAGGACCATAAGTGGAAGTGCCCTAGGCTCTGTTGCTTTGTTTTTTAGATGTTTCAGGAAACACCATACACTTCTCCCGAGTGTCTTTTGGCAATTTACATCCCGCCCATCAGCATAACAAGGCTCCCAGTTCTCCATGGCCTGTCCTGCCTTTCTGGATTTTACACTTTTTTCAGATGGCCCTTTTGACCGGGGGGAAGTGAGACTTCATTGTAGTGCAGATTTCCTTTGCAAGCTTGCTTGGTTGGCCAAAAAGGGCGTATGCGTTTTTTCCTGAATATATTCAGGAAAAAACGCATACGCCCTTTTTGGCCAAGTGCATCATTGTGGACGTTCTGCCTCTTTTCCTATGCTTTCAATGCAATTCCAGTCTACCTCCTGAAATCGGTTTCCTGCAATTCTGCCCCGCTTTCAAGTCCTCTTGGCAGCCTTACTTCAGTATATTTTTGGACGATAGCTGTCATTTATAACTCTGCAGGTTTGTGAATTACAGTGCCCCTGAGCTCCTTTCTTCAACTCGCTTTCTTGTGACCTGGTCGCAACACCGCAGGATGGCTTCAGGCCCTAATCTGGTTCCGGCACGGCACGCTGAGCCTTTGGTTAATTCCTCTTCCTGGTGGGAAATGAGAGTTAAATTTGCCCGTCCAGACACCTCCAGCTAGTCTCTCATTGGTTCTCGCTATTCCTGTTCATCTTCCGCAGAAATTGCAAACTGGGCCAAACAGGAGGTTAAAGGGACTGACTCTCCAAGTCGGGAGAGTGTTAGTAAAGCGTCTGGAATGTTGCACCCGAGTACCAGGGTACGAAAACTGAGACATATTTGAACACGTCTCCCGATCACATGGTTGATCATACTCTAGGTTCCACATGCATGTTTTAGCTGAAGGAAGAATACCTTAAAGCTGGGTAGTTGAAACCCATGGAATGGGTACCATGCAATATGACTTCAAAGAGTCTTCATTTGCTCACCGAACCTCTCCAATCCTATCACTGCTGCGTTTATGCCCCTGTACACATGCTTGATTCTCTTTCGGAGACATAGCAATCCATAGGTTTTAAGATTCTTACTAGTCAGGTACATTCGTAGGTGTTTAATATGCGGTGTTGAGTCCATTTCGTTGAGCAAGGAGTAGCTCTTGTCTATTCCATATTTGGCTTAAGGAACTTTATCTGTGCTCATTTCAATCTCTGGTTTTATGCAGCACCCCAACTCACCTTTCCCCTTAAGCAAGCATAAGTTGGTTTTCTAAATTTGAGACCCTGTTCTGTTTTGGAATTCAGTTCCTGTGTAGCCAAGTTTACATTCCGTGTATTAGTGATATCTTATGATGTTTCTTTTTCTGTGTGACTTATTTCAGTTAGAATCATCGTACCTGAATCCACTCATTATGCTGCTACGGGCCTGATGACATAGATTTCATTGCTGAGTGATACTGCATTGTACGTAAGTACCACAAGTTCTTTATCCATTTTTCACTTTCTGTGATATTGAACTTGTTCGGTTAACGAGGTTCTTGTAAACAGAGGCGTCCCAAACTTTGGGGTGGCTGTGTCTTTTTGATTTTAATTTCCCTAAGCTATAGGACCATAAGTGGAAGTGCCCTAGGCTCTGTTGCTTTGTTTTTTAGATGTTTCAGGAAACACCATACACTTCTCCCGAGTGTCTGTTGGCAATTTACATCCCGCCCATCAGCATAACAAGGCTCCCAGTTCTCCATGGCCTGTCCTGCCTTTCTGGATTTTACACTTTTTTCAGATGGCCCTTTTGAGCGGGGGGAAGTGAGACTTCATTGTAGTGCAGATTTCCTTTGCAAGCTTGCTTGGTTGGCCAAAAAGGGCGTGTGCGTTTTTTCCTGAATATATTCAGGAGAAAACGCATACGCCCTTTTTGGCCAAGTGCATCATTGTGGACGTTCTGCCTCTTTTCCTATGCTTTCAATGCAATTCCAGTCTACCTCCTGAAATCGGTTTCCTGCAATTCTGCCCCGCTTTCAAGTCCTCTTGGCAGCCTTACTTCAGTATATTTTTGGACGATAGCTGTCATTTATAACTCTGCAGGTTTGTGAATTACAGTGCCCCTGAGCTCCTTTCTTCAACTCGCTTTCTTGTGACCTGGCCGCAACACCGCAGGATGGCTTCAGGCCCTAATCTGGTTCCGGCACGGCACGCTGAGCCTTTGGTTATTTCCTCTTCCTGGTGGGAAATGAGAGTTAAATTTGCCCGTCCAGACACCTCCAGCTAGTCTCTCATTGGTTCTCCCTATTCCTGTTCATCTTCCGCAGAAATTGCAAACTGGGCCAAACAGGAGGTTAAAGGCGCTGACTCTCCAAGTGTGGAGAGTGTTAGTAAAGCGTCTGGAATGTTGCACCCGAGTACCAGGGGAGGAAAACTGAGACATATTTGAACACGTCTCCCGTTCACATGGTTGATCATACTCTGGGTTCCACATGCATGTTTTAGCTGAAGGAAGAATACCTTAAACCTGGAGAGTTGAGACCCGTGTAATGGGTACCATGCAATATGATTTCAAAGGGTCTTCATTTGCTCACTGAACCTCTCCAATCCTATCACTGCTGCGTTTATGCCCCTGTACACATGCTTGATTCTCTTTTGGAGACATAGCAATCCATAGGTTTTAAGATACTTACTAGTCAGGTACATTCTTAGGCGTTTAATATGGGGTGTTGAGTCCATTTGGTTGAGCAAGGAGTAGCTCTTGTCTATTCCATATTTGGCTTAAGGAACTTTATCTGTGCTCATTTCAATCTCTGGTTTTATGCAGCACCCCAACTCACCTTTCCCCTTAAGCAAGCATAAGTTGGTTTTCTAAATTTGAGACCCTGTTCTGTTTTGGAATTCAGTTCCTGTGTAGCCAAGTTTACATTCCGTGTATTAGTGATATCTTATGATGTTTCTTTTTCTGTGTGACTTATTTCAGTTAGAATCATCGTACCTGAATCCACTCATTATGCTGCTACGGGCCTGATGACATAGATTTCATTGCTGAGTGATACTGCATTGTACGTAAGTACCACAAGTTCTTTATCCATTTTTCACTTTCTGTGATATTGAACTTGTTCGGTTAACGAGGTTCTTGTAAACAGAGGCGTCCCAAACTTTGGGGTGGCTGTGTCTTTTTGATTTTAATTTCCCTAAGCTATAGGACCATAAGTGGAAGTGCCCTAGGCTCTGTTGCTTTGTTTTTTAGATGTTTCAGGAAACACCATACACTTCTCCCGAGTGTCTGTTGGCAATTTACATCCCGCCCATCAGCATAACAAGGCTCCCAGTTCTCCATGGCCTGTCCTGCCTTTCTGGATTTTACACTTTTTTCAGATGGCCCTTTTGAGCGGGGGGAAGTGAGACTTCATTGTAGTGCAGATTTCCTTTGCAAGCTTGCTTGGTTGGCCAAAAAGGGCGTGTGCGTTTTTTCCTGAATATATTCAGGAGAAAACGCATACGCCCTTTTTGGCCAAGTGCATCATTGTGGACGTTCTGCCTCTTTTCCTATGCTTTCAATGCAATTCCAGTCTACCTCCTGAAATCGGTTTCCTGCAATTCTGCCCCGCTTTCAAGTCCTCTTGGCAGCCTTACTTCAGTATATTTTTGGACGATAGCTGTCATTTATAACTCTGCAGGTTTGTGAATTACAGTGCCCCTGAGCTCCTTTCTTCAACTCGCTTTCTTGTGACCTGGCCGCAACACCGCAGGATGGCTTCAGGCCCTAATCTGGTTCTGGCACGGCACGCTGAGCCTTTGGTTATTTCCTCTTCCTGGTGGGAAATGAGAGTTAAATTTGCCCGTCCAGACACCTCCAGCTAGTCTCTCATTGGTTCTCCCTATTCCTGTTCATCTTCCGCAGAAATTGCAAACTGGGCCAAACAGGAGGTTAAAGGCGCTGACTCTCCAAGTGTGGAGAGTGTTAGTAAAGCGTCTGGAATGTTGCACCCGAGTACCAGGGGAGGAAAACTGAGACATATTTGAACACGTCTCCCGTTCACATGGTTGATCATACTCTGGGTTCCACATGCATGTTTTAGCTGAAGGAAGAATACCTTAAACCTGGAGAGTTGAGACCCGTGTAATGGGTACCATGCAATATGACTTCAAAGGGTCTTCATTTGCTCACTGAACCTCTCCAATCCTATCACTGCTGCGTTTATGCCCCTGTACACATGCTTGATTCTCTTTTGGAGACATAGCAATCCATAGGTTTTAAGATACTTACTAGTCAGGTACATTCTTAGGCGTTTAATATGGGGTGTTGAGTCCATTTCGTTGAGCAAGGAGTAGCTCTTGTCTATTCCATATTTGGCTTAAGGAACTTTATCTGTGCTCATTTCAATCTCTGGTTTTATGCAGCACCCCAACTCACCTTTCCCCTTAAGCAAGCATAAGTTGGTTTTCTAAATTTGAGACCCTGTTCTGTTTTGGAATTCAGTTCCTGTGTAGCCAAGTTTACATTCCGTATATTAGTGATATCTTATGATGTTTCTTTTTCTGTGTGACTTATTTCAGTTAGAATCATCTTACCTGAATCCACTCATTATGCTGCTATGTGCCTGATGACATAGATTTCATTGCTGAGTGATACTGCATTGTACGTAAGTACCACAAGTTCTTTATCCATTTTTCACTTTCTGTGATATTGAACTTGTACGGTAAACGAGGTTCTTGTAAACAGAGGTGTCCCAAACTTTGGGGTGGCTGTGTCTTTTTGATTTTAATTTCCCTAAGCTATAGGACCATAAGTGGAAGTGCCCTAGGCTCTGTTGCTTTGTTTTTTAGATGTTTCAGGAAACACCATACACTTCTCCCGAGTGTCTGTTGGCAATTTACATCCCGCCCATCAGCATAACAAGGCTCCCAGTTCTCCATGGCCTGTCCTGCCTTTCTGGATTTTACACTTTTTTCAGATGGCCCTTTTGACCGGGGGGAAGTGAGACTTCATTGTAGTGCAGATTTCCTTTTCAAGTTTGCTTGGTTGGCCAAAAAGGGCGTATGCGTTTTTTCCTGAATATATTCAGGAAAAAACGCATACGCCCTTTTTGGCCAAGTGCATCATTGTGGACGTTCTGCCTCTTTTCCTATGCTTTCAATGCAATTCCAGTCTACCTCCTGAAATCGGTTTCCTGCAATTCTGCCCCGCTTTCAAGTCCTCTTGGCAGCCTTACTTCAGTATATTTTTGGACGATAGCTGTCATTTATAACTCTGCAGGTTTGTGAATTACAGTGCCCCTGAGCTCCTTTCTTCAACTCGGTTTCTTTTGAGCTGGCCGCAACACCGCAGGATGGCTTCAGGCCCTAATCTGGTTCCGGCACGGCACGCTGAGCCTGTGGTTAATTCCTCTTCCTGGTGGGAAATGAGAGTTAAATTTGCCCGTCCAGACACCTCCAGCTAGTCTCTCATTGGTTCTCGCTATTCCTGTTCATCTTCCGCAGAAATTGCAAACTGGGCCAAACAGGAGGTTAAAGGGACTGACTCTCCAAGTCGGGAGAGTGTTAGTAAAGCGTCTGGAATGTTGCACCCGAGTACCAGGGTACGAAAACTGAGACATATTTGAACACGTCTCCCGATCACATGGTTGATCATACTCTAGGTTCCACATGCATGTTTTAGCTGAAGGAAGAATACCTTAAAGCTGGGTAGTTGAAACCCATGGAATGGGTACCATGCAATATGACTTCAAAGAGTCTTCATTTGCTCACCGAACCTCTCCAATCCTATCACTGCTGCGTTTATGCCCCTGTACACATGCTTGATTCTCTTTCGGAGACATAGCAATCCATAGGTTTTAAGATTCTTACTAGTCAGGTACATTCGTAGGTGTTTAATATGCGGTGTTGAGTCCATTTCGTTGAGCAAGGAGTAGCTCTTGTCTATTCCATATTTGGCTTAAGGAACTTTATCTGTGCTCATTTCAATCTCTGGTTTTATGCAGCACCCCAACTCACCTTTCCCCTTAAGCAAGCATAAGTTGGTTTTCTAAATTTGAGACCCTGTTCTGTTTTGGAATTCAGTTCCTGTGTAGCCAAGTTTACATTCCGTGTATTAGTGATATCTTATGATGTTTCTTTTTCTGTGTGACTTATTTCAGTTAGAATCATCGTACCTGAATCCACTCATTATGCTGCTACGGGCCTGATGACATAGATTTCATTGCTGAGTGATACTGCATTGTACGTAAGTACCACAAGTTCTTTATCCATTTTTCACTTTCTGTGATATTGAACTTGTTCGGTTAACGAGGTTCTTGTAAACAGAGGCGTCCCAAACTTTGGGGTGGCTGTGTCTTTTTGATTTTAATTTCCCTAAGCTATAGGACCATAAGTGGAAGTGCCCTAGGCTCTGTTGCTTTGTTTTTTAGATGTTTCAGGAAACACCATACACTTCTCCCGAGTGTCTGTTGGCAATTTACATCCCGCCCATCAGCATAACAAGGCTCCCAGTTCTCCATGGCCTGTCCTGCCTTTCTGGATTTTACACTTTTTTCAGATGGCCCTTTTGAGCGGGGGGAAGTGAGACTTCATTGTAGTGCAGATTTCCTTTGCAAGCTTGCTTGGTTGGCCAAAAAGGGCGTGTGCGTTTTTTCCTGAATATATTCAGGAGAAAACGCATACGCCCTTTTTGGCCAAGTGCATCATTGTGGACGTTCTGCCTCTTTTCCTATGCTTTCAATGCAATTCCAGTCTACCTCCTGAAATCGGTTTCCTGCAATTCTGCCCCGCTTTCAAGTCCTCTTGGCAGCCTTACTTCAGTATATTTTTGGACGATAGCTGTCATTTATAACTCTGCAGGTTTGTGAATTACAGTGCCCCTGAGCTCCTTTCTTCAACTCGCTTTCTTGTGACCTGGCCGCAACACCGCAGGATGGCTTCAGGCCCTAATCTGGTTCCGGCACGGCACGCTGAGCCTTTGGTTATTTCCTCTTCCTGGTGGGAAATGAGAGTTAAATTTGCCCGTCCAGACACCTCCAGCTAGTCTCTCATTGGTTCTCCCTATTCCTGTTCATCTTCCGCAGAAATTGCAAACTGGGCCAAACAGGAGGTTAAAGGCGCTGACTCTCCAAGTGTGGAGAGTGTTAGTAAAGCGTCTGGAATGTTGCACCCGAGTACCAGGGGAGGAAAACTGAGACATATTTGAACACGTCTCCCGTTCACATGGTTGATCATACTCTGGGTTCCACATGCATGTTTTAGCTGAAGGAAGAATACCTTAAACCTGGAGAGTTGAGACCCGTGTAATGGGTACCATGCAATATGACTTCAAAGGGTCTTCATTTGCTCACTGAACCTCTCCAATCCTATCACTGCTGCGTTTATGCCCCTGTACACATGCTTGATTCTCTTTTGGAGACATAGCAATCCATAGGTTTTAAGATACTTACTAGTCAGGTACATTCTTAGGCGTTTAATATGGGGTGTTGAGTCCATTTCGTTGAGCAAGGAGTAGCTCTTGTCTATTCCATATTTGGCTTAAGGAACTTTATCTGTGCTCATTTCAATCTCTGGTTTTATGCAGCACCCCAACTCACCTTTCCCCTTAAGCAAGCATAAGTTGGTTTTCTAAATTTGAGACCCTGTTCTGTTTTGGAATTCAGTTCCTGTGTAGCCAAGTTTACATTCCGTATATTAGTGATATCTTATGATGTTTCTTTTTCTGTGTGACTTATTTCAGTTAGAATCATCTTACCTGAATCCACTCATTATGCTGCTATGTGCCTGATGACATAGATTTCATTGCTGAGTGATACTGCATTGTACGTAAGTACCACAAGTTCTTTATCCATTTTTCACTTTCTGTGATATTGAACTTGTACGGTAAACGAGGTTCTTGTAAACAGAGGCGTCCCAAACTTTGGGGTGGCTGTGTCTTTTTGATTTTAATTTCCCTAAGCTATAGGACCATAAGTGGAAGTGCCCTAGGCTCTGTTGCTTTGTTTTTTAGATGTTTCAGGAAACACCATACACTTCTCCCGAGTGTCTGTTGGCAATTTACATCCCGCCCATCAGCATAACAAGGCTCCCAGTTCTCCATGGCCTGTCCTGCCTTTCTGGATTTTACACTTTTTTCAGATGGCCCTTTTGACCGGGGGGAAGTGAGACTTCATTGTAGTGCAGATTTCCTTTTCAAGTTTGCTTGGTTGGCCAAAAAGGGCGTATGCGTTTTTTCCTGAATATATTCAGGAAAAAACGCATACGCCCTTTTTGGCCAAGTGCATCATTGTGGACGTTCTGCCTCTTTTCCTATGCTTTCAATGCAATTCCAGTCTACCTCCTGAAATCGGTTTCCTGCAATTCTGCCCCGCTTTCAAGTCCTCTTGGCAGCCTTACTTCAGTATATTTTTGGACGATAGCTGTCATTTATAACTCTGCAGGTTTGTGAATTACAGTGCCCCTGAGCTACTTTCTTCAACTCGCTTTCTTTTGAGCTGGCCGCAACACCGCAGGATGGCTTCAGGCCCTAATCTGGTTCCGGCACGGCACGCTGAGCCTGTGGTTAATTCCTCTTCCTGGTGGGAAATGAGAGTTAAATTTGCCCGTCCAGACACCTCCAGCTAGTCTCTCATTGGTTCTCGCTATTCCTGTTCATCTTCCGCAGAAATTGCAAACTGGGCCAAACAGGAGGTTAAAGGGACTGACTCTCCAAGTCGGGAGAGTGTTAGTAAAGCGTCTGGAATGTTGCACCCGAGTACCAGGGTACGAAAACTGAGACATATTTGAACACGTCTCCCGATCACATGGTTGATCATACTCTAGGTTCCACATGCATGTTTTAGCTGAAGGAAGAATACCTTAAAGCTGGGTAGTTGAAACCCATGGAATGGGTACCATGCAATATGACTTCAAAGAGTCTTCATTTGCTCACCGAACCTCTCCAATCCTATCACTGCTGCGTTTATGCCCCTGTACACATGCTTGATTCTCTTTCGGAGACATAGCAATCCATAGGTTTTAAGATTCTTACTAGTCAGGTACATTCGTAGGTGTTTAATATGCGGTGTTGAGTCCATTTCGTTGAGCAAGGAGTAGCTCTTGTCTATTCCATATTTGGCTTAAGGAACTTTATCTGTGCTCATTTCAATCTCTGGTTTTATGCAGCAGCCCAACTCACCTTTCCCCTTAAGCAAGCATAAGTTGGTTTTCTAAATTTGAGACCCTGTTCTGTTTTGGAATTCAGTTCCTGTGTAGCCAAGTTTACATTCCGTGTATTAGTGATATCTTATGATGTTTCTTTTTCTGTGTGACTTATTTCAGTTAGAATCATCGTACCTGAATCCACTCATTATGCTGCTACGGGCCTGATGACATAGATTTCATTGCTGAGTGATACTGCATTGTACGTAAGTACCACAAGTTCTTTATCCATTTTTCACTTTCTGTGATATTGAACTTGTTCGGTTAACGAGGTTCTTGTAAACAGAGGCGTCCCAAACTTTGGGGTGGCTGTGTCTTTTTGATTTTAATTTCCCTAAGCTATAGGACCATAAGTGGAAGTGCCCTAGGCTCTGTTGCTTTGTTTTTTAGATGTTTCAGGAAACACCATACACTTCTCCCGAGTGTCTGTTGGCAATTTACATCCCGCCCATCAGCATAACAAGGCTCCCAGTTCTCCATGGCCTGTCCTGCCTTTCTGGATTTTACACTTTTTTCAGATGGCCCTTTTGAGCGGGGGGAAGTGAGACTTCATTGTAGTGCAGATTTCCTTTGCAAGCTTGCTTGGTTGGCCAAAAAGGGCGTGTGCGTTTTTTCCTGAATATATTCAGGAGAAAACGCATACGCCCTTTTTGGCCAAGTGCATCATTGTGGACGTTCTGCCTCTTTTCCTATGCTTTCAATGCAATTCCAGTCTACCTCCTGAAATCGGTTTCCTGCAATTCTGCCCCGCTTTCAAGTCCTCTTGGCAGCCTTACTTCAGTATATTTTTGGACGATAGCTGTCATTTATAACTCTGCAGGTTTGTGAATTACAGTGCCCCTGAGCTCCTTTCTTCAACTCGCTTTCTTGTGACCTGGCCGCAACACCGCAGGATGGCTTCAGGCCCTAATCTGGTTCCGGCACGGCACGCTGAGCCTTTGGTTATTTCCTCTTCCTGGTGGGAAATGAGAGTTAAATTTGCCCGTCCAGACACCTCCAGCTAGTCTCTCATTGGTTCTCCCTATTCCTGTTCATCTTCCGCAGAAATTGCAAACTGGGCCAAACAGGAGGTTAAAGGCGCTGACTCTCCAAGTGTGGAGAGTGTTAGTAAAGCGTCTGGAATGTTGCACCCGAGTACCAGGGGAGGAAAACTGAGACATATTTGAACACGTCTCCCGTTCACATGGTTGATCATACTCTGGGTTCCACATGCATGTTTTAGCTGAAGGAAGAATACCTTAAACCTGGAGAGTTGAGACCCGTGTAATGGGTACCATGCAATATGACTTCAAAGGGTCTTCATTTGCTCACTGAACCTCTCCAATCCTATCACTGCTGCGTTTATGCCCCTGTACACATGCTTGATTCTCTTTTGGAGACATAGCAATCCATAGGTTTTAAGATACTTACTAGTCAGGTACATTCTTAGGCGTTTAATATGGGGTGTTGAGTCCATTTCGTTGAGCAAGGAGTAGCTCTTGTCTATTCCATATTTGGCTTAAGGAACTTTATCTGTGCTCATTTCAATCTCTGGTTTTATGCAGCACCCCAACTCACCTTTCCCCTTAAGCAAGCATAAGTTGGTTTTCTAAATTTGAGACCCTGTTCTGTTTTGGAATTCAGTTCCTGTGTAGCCAAGTTTACATTCCGTGTATTAGTGATATCTTATGATGTTTCTTTTTCTGTGTGACTTATTTCAGTTAGAATCATCGTACCTGAATCCACTCATTATGCTGCTACGGGCCTGATGACATAGATTTCATTGCTGAGTGATACTGCATTGTACGTAAGTACCACAAGTTCTTTATCCATTTTTCACTTTCTGTGATATTGAACTTGTTCGGTTAACGAGGTTCTTGTAAACAGAGGCATCCCAAACTTTGGGGTGGCTGTGTCTTTTTGATTTTAATTTCCCTAAGCTATAGGACCATAAGTGGAAGTGCCCTAGGCTCTGTTGCTTTGTTTTTTAGATGTTTCAGGAAACACCATACACTTCTCCCGAGTGTCTGTTGGCAATTTACATCCCGCCCATCAGCATAACAAGGCTCCCAGTTCTCCATGGCCTGTCCTGCCTTTCTGGATTTTACACTTTTTTCAGATGGCCCTTTTGAGCGGGGGGAAGTGAGACTTCATTGTAGTGCAGATTTCCTTTGCAAGCTTGCTTGGTTGGCCAAAAAGTGCGTGTGCATTTTTTCCTGAATATATTCAGGAGAAAACGCATACGCCCTTTTTGGCCAAGTGCATCATTGTGGACGTTCTGCCTCTTTTCCTATGCTTTCAATGCAATTCCAGTCTACCTCCTGAAATCGGTTTCCTGCAATTCTGCCCCGCTTTCAAGTCCTCTTGGCAGCCTTACTTCAGTATATTTTTGGACGATAGCTGTCATTTATAACTCTGCAGGTTTGTGAATTACAGTGCCCCTGAGCTCCTTTCTTCAACTCGGTTTCTTTTGAGCTGGCCGCAACACCGCAGGATGGCTTCAGGCCCTAATCTGGTTCCGGCACGGCACGCTGAGCCTGTGGTTAATTCCTCTTCCTGGTGGGAAATGAGAGTTAAATTTGCCCGTCCAGACACCTCCAGCTAGTCTCTCATTGGTTCTCGCTATTCCTGTTCATCTTCCGCAGAAATTGCAAACTGGGCCAAACAGGAGGTTAAAGGGACTGACTCTCCAAGTCGGGAGAGTGTTAGTAAAGCGTCTGGAATGTTGCACCCGAGTACCAGGGTACGAAAACTGAGACATATTTGAACACGTCTCCCGATCACATGGTTGATCATACTCTAGGTTCCACATGCATGTTTTAGCTGAAGGAAGAATACCTTAAAGCTGGGTAGTTGAAACCCATGGAATGGGTACCATGCAATATGACTTCAAAGAGTCTTCATTTGCTCACCGAACCTCTCCAATCCTATCACTGCTGCGTTTATGCCCCTGTACACATGCTTGATTCTCTTTCGGAGACATAGCAATCCATAGGTTTTAAGATTCTTACTAGTCAGGTACATTCGTAGGTGTTTAATATGCGGTGTTGAGTCCATTTCGTTGAGCAAGGAGTAGCTCTTGTCTATTCCATATTTGGCTTAAGGAACTTTATCTGTGCTCATTTCAATCTCTGGTTTTATGAAGCACCCCAACTCACCTTTTCTCTTAAGCAAGCGTAAGTTGCTTTTCTAAATTTGAGACCCTGTTCTGTTCTGTAATTCAGTTCCTGTGTAGCCAAGTTTACATTCCGTGTATTACTGATATCTTATGATGTTTCTTTTTCTGTGTGATTTATTTCAGTTAGAATCATCATACCTGAATCCACTCATTGTGCTGCTAAGGGCCTGATGACATAGATTTCATTGCTGAGTGATATTGCTTTGTAAGTAAATACCACAACTTCTTTATCCATTTTTCAATTTCTGCGATGTTGAACTTGTATTGTAAACGAGGATCTTGTAAACAGAGGCGTCCCAAACTTTGGGGTGGCTGTGTCTTTTTGATTTTAATTTCCCTAAGCTATAGGACCATAAGTGGAAGTGCCCTAGGCTCTGTTGCTTTGTTTTTTAGATGTTTCAGGAAACACCATACACTTCTCCCGAGTGTCTGTTGGCAATTTACATCCCGCCCATCAGCATAACAAGGCTCCCAGTTCTCCATGGCCTGTCCTGCCTTTCTGGATTTTACACTTTTTTCAGATGGCCCTTTTGACCGGGGGGAAGTGAGACTTCATTGTAGTGCAGATTTCCTTTGCAAGCTTGCTTGGTTGGCCAAAAAGGGCGTATGCGTTTTTTCCTGAATATATTCAGGAAAAAACGCATACGCCCTTTTTGGCCAAGTGCATCATTGTGGACATTCTGCCTCTTTTCCTATGCTTTCAATGCAATTCCAGTCTACCTCCTGAAATCGGTTTCCTGCAATTCTGCCCCGCTTTCAAGTCCTCTTGGCAGCCTTACTTCAGTATATTTTTGGAGGATAGCTGTCATTTATAACTCTGCAGGTTTGTGAATTACAGTGCCCCTGAGCTCCTTTCTTCAACTCGCTTTCTTTTGAGCTGGCCGCAACACCGCAGGATGGCTTCAGGCCCTAATCTGGTTCCGGCACGGCATGCTGAGCCTTTGGTTATTTCCTCTTCCTGGTGGGAAATGAGAGTTAAATTTGCCCGTCCAGACACCTCCAGCTAGTCTCTCATTGGTTCTCGCTATTCCTGTTCATCTTCCGCAGAAATTGCAAACTGGGCCAAACAGGAGGTTAAAGGCGCTGACTCTCCAAGTGGGGAGAGTGTTAGTAAAGCGTCTGGAATGTTGCACCCGAGTAAAAGGGGAGGAAAACTGAGACATATTTGAACACGTCTCCTGTTCACACGGTTGATCATACTCTGGGTTCCACATGCATGTTTTAGCTGAAGGAAGAATACCTTAAACCTGGAGAGTTGAGACCCGTGGAATGGGTACCATGCAATATGACTTCAAAGGGTCTTCATTTGCTCACCGAACCTCTCCAATCCTATCACTGCTGCGTTTATGCCCCTGTACACATGCTTGATTCTCTTTTGGAGACATAGCAATCCATAGGTTTTAAGATACTTACTAGTCAGGTACATTCTTAGGCGTTTAATAATGGGTGTTGAGTCCATTTCGTTGAGCAAGGAGTAGCTCTTGTCTATTCCATATTTGGCTTAAGGAACTTTATCTGTGCTCATTTCAGTCTCTGGTTTTATGCAGCAGCCCAACTCACCTTTCCCCTTAAGCAAGCATAAGTTGGTTTTCTAAATTTGAGACCCTGTTCTGTTTTGGAATTCAGTTCCTGTGTAGCCAAGTTTACATTCCGTGTATTAGTGATATCTTATGATGTTTCTTTTTCTGTGTGACTTATTTCAGTTAGAATCATCGTACCTGAATCCACTCATTTTGCTGCTATGGGCCTGATGACATAGATTTCATTGCTGAGTGATACTGCATTGTACGTAAGTACCACAAGTTCTTTATCCATTTTTCACTTTCTATGATATTGAACTTGTACGGTAAACGAGGTTCTTGTAAACACAGGCGTCCCAAACTTTGGGGTGGCTGTGTCTTTTTGATTTTAATTTCCCTAAGCTATAGGACCATAAGTGGAAGTGCCCTAGGCTCTGTTGCTTTGTTTTTTAGATGTTTCAGGAAACACCATACACTTCTCCGGAGTGTCTGTTGGCAATTTACATCCCGCCCATCAGCATAACAATGCTCCCAGTTCTCCATGGCCTGTCCTGCCTTTCTGGATTTTACACTTTTTTCAGATGGCCCTTTTGACCGGGGGGAAGTGAGACTTCATTGTAGTGCAGATTTCCTTTGCAAGCTTGCTTGGTTGGCCAAAAAGGGCGTATGCGTTTTTTCCTGAATATATTCAGGAAAAAACGCATACGCCCTTTTTGGCCAAGTGCATCATTGTGGACGTTCTGCCTCTTTTCCTTTGCTTTCAATGCAATTCCAGGCTACCTCCTGAAATCGGTTTCCTGCAATTCTGCCCCGCTTTCAAGTCCTCTTGGCAGCCTTACTTCAGTATATTTTTGGACGATAGCTGTCATTTATAACTCTGCAGGTTTGTGAATTACAGTGCCCCTGAGCTCCTTTCTTCAACTCGCTTTCTTGTGACCTGGCCGCAACACCGCAGGATGGCTTCAGGCCCTAATCTGGTTCCGGCACGGCACGCTGAGCCTTTGGTTATTTCCTCTTCCTGGTGGGAAATGAGAGTTAAATTTGCCCGTCCAGACACCTCCAGCTAGTCTCTCATTGGTTCTCCCTATTCCTGTTCATCTTCCGCAGAAATTGCAAACTGGGCCAAACAGGAGGTTAAAGGCGCTGACTCTCCAAGTGTGGAGAGTGTTAGTAAAGCGTCTGGAATGTTGCACCCGAGTACCAGGGGACGAAAACTGAGACATATTTGAACACGTCTCCCGTTCACACGGTTGATCATACTCTGGGTTCCACATGCATGTTTTAGCTGAAGGAAGAATCCCTGAAACCTGGAGAGTTGAGACCCGTGGAATGGGTACCATGCAATATGACTTCAAAGGGTCTTCATTTGCTCACCGAACCTCTCCAATCCTATCACTGCTGCGTTTATGCCCCTGTACACACGCTTGATTCTCTTTCGGAGACATAGCAATCCATAGGTTTTCAGATACTTACTAGTCAGGTACATTCTTAGGCATTTAATATGGGATGTTGAGTCCATTTCGTTGAGCAAGGAGTAGCTCTTGTCTATTCCATATTTGGCTTAAGGAACTTTATCTGTGCTCATTTCAATCTCTGGTTTTATGCAGCACCCCAACTCACCTTTCCCCTTAAGCAAGCATAAGGTGGTTTTCTAAATTTGAGACCCTCTTCTGTTTTGTAATTCAGTTCCTGTGTAGCCAAGTTTACATTCCGTGTATTAGTGATATCTTATGATGTTTCTTTTTCTGTGTGACTTATTTCAGTTAGAATCATCATACCTGTATCCACTCATTATGCTCCTATGGGCCTGATGACATAGATTTCATTGCTGAGTGATATTGCATTGTACGTAAGTACCACAACTTCTTTATCCATTTTTCACTTTCTGCGATATTGAACTTGTACCGTAAACGAGGTTCTTGTAAACAGAGGCGTCCCAAACTTTGGGGTGGCTGTGTCTTTTTGATTTTAATTTCCCTAAGCTATAGGACCATAAGTGGAAGTGCCCTAGGCTCTGTTGCTTTGTTTTTTAGATGTTTCAGGAAACACCATACACTTCTCCCGAGTGTCTGTTGGCAATTTACATCCCGCCCATCAGCATAACAAGGCTCCCAGTTCTCCATGGCCTGTCCTGCCTTCTGGATTTTACACTTTTTTTAGATGGCCCTTTTGACCGGAGGGAAGTGAGACTTCATTGTAGTGCAGATTTCCTTTGCAAGCTTGCTTGGTTGGCCAAAAAGGGCGTATGCGTTTTTTCCTGAATATATTCAGGAAAAAACGCATACGCCCTTTTTGGCCAAGTGCATCATTGTGGACGTTCTGCCTCTTTTCCTATGCTTTAAATGCTATTCCAGTCTACCTCCTGAAATCGGTTTCCTGCAATTCTGCCTTGCTTTCAATGCCTCTTCGTAGCCTTACCTCAATATATTTTTTGAAAATAGTTGGCCTTTATAACTCTGCAGTTTTTTGACTTGCAGTGGCCCTTAGCTCCATTTTTCAGCTCTTATTTTTGTGATCTTGCCTCATAACCACAAGATTCCTTCAGGCCCTATTCTTCTTCTGGGGCACCTTGCTGTGCCTTTGGTTTATTCTTCTTACTGATGTGAAATTAGAGTGACATGTGCCCATTGAAACTGCTACAGCTAGTTTCTCACTGGTTCCCCCTATTCCCATTCATCCTCCGCACTAACTGCAGACTGTGTGATACCAGAACTTAAAGGCATTGACTCTCCATGTGGGGATATTGTTAGTAAAGCGGCTGGAATGTCGATCCGGAGCCCCAGGAGAGGAAAAATGAGGTGCGTTTTAGAAACCTTTCCCGATCATATGGTATACCAGTCGCTGGGTTTCCCAAGCATGGTTTAGGTGTAGGAAGATTCCCTTCAACCTGGAGTGTTGGGACCCTTGGAATGAGTAGCATGAAGTATTGCATTAAACTTTTGGCAGTTGCTCACCAAAGCTCACCAATCCTCTCAGCCCCAAGTGTCCAGCCTTATGTCTTATCCAGCTGTGGGTCTATATGTGGTCAATCCAGGTTGCATCACAGCCCCTGAGCAAATTTTGTAAGAATTTTTCTCTCTTTCATTGTTTCTGCCTTTTGTTTTTAAAATTTATTTCTATAATGGGGTTTAGCTCATTTTCACTGCTGTGTTTGTGCCGCTCTGCACACACTTGATTCCCTTATGGAGATATATCAATACATGGGTTTTAAGATTCTTATTACTCAGATATATTTCTCTGCGGTGTATAGGGTGTGTTGAGGCCAGTTCATTGAGCAAGGTGTAGATCTTGTCTAATATCTATTTGGTTTATTGAACGGTATGTGTGCTAATTTCAAACTCTGGTTTTATGCATCACCCCACCTCTCCTTTCCCCTTAAGCTGACATAAGTGTGTTTTCTAAATGTGAGACACTGTTCTGTTCTGTAATTCATTTCTTGTGCAGCCATATTTACCCTCCCTCTATAAGTGATATCTTATGATATGTTTCTTTTTCTGTTTGACTTATTTCAAGTAGTATTATCGGACCTAAATCCACTCTTTATCCTTCTACTAGCCTTATTACATTGATTTCATGGTGAAGAGATATTCCATTGTACATAAGTACCACATCTTCTTTATCCATTGTTCTCTTTCCTGGGATATTTAAGGTGTACTGAAGTTGAGGTTCTTGTAAACAGAGTAGCCCTAAACTGTGGTGTTCTGGTGTCTTGTTGATTTTTAGACTTGCCTAGATATACTCGCATGATTGGAAGTGTCCTATGCTCTGTAGCTCTGTTTTTTAGATGATTTAGGAACCACCATACACTTCTCCAGAGTGGCTCTCGGCAGTTCACACACTGCCCATCAGCGTATAAAGGCTCCCTGTTCTCCATGGCCTGTCCTGCATTTCTGGTTTTTACAATTTTTTAGGATGGCCCTTTTGACCGGTGGGAAATGAGACTTCTTTGTTGTGCACATTTGCATTGCTTGCTTGCTTCGTTGCCCATAAAGTGCGTATGCGTTTTTTCCTGGATATAATCAGGAAAAAACGCATACGCCCTTTTGGGCCAACTTCATCATTGTCGAAATTCTGCCGCTTTTCATGTGCTTTAAAGACGAGTCCAATCTATCTCTTGAAATCTGTTTCTTGCAATTCTGTCTTGCATTCAGATCCTCTTCTTTGCCTTACCTCAACATATTTTTGGACGTTAGTTTTCATTTATAACTCTGCAGGTTTGTGAATTGCAGTGACCCTGAGCTCCATTTTTTAAGTTGCTCTTTTGTGAGCTGGCCTCAAACCCGCAGGATTGCTTCAGGCCCTATTTTGGCTCGGGCGAGGCGGGCTGAGCCTTTTTTCAATTCTTATTCTTAATGGGAAATTAGAGTGATATGTGCCCGTCCAAACCCCTACAACTATTCTCTCATTGGTTCCCCCTCTTCCCGTTCATCCTCCTCACAATTTGCAAAATGTGTGAAACAGAAGTTGAAATGTGCTGATTCTCCAAGTGGGGAGATTCTAAGTAACGTGGCTGGAATGGTGAACAGGAGCACCAGGAGAGGATAAATGAGCTGCATTTTAGACACATCTCCCGATCACATGGTGTACAGTCCTCTGGGTTTTCCATGCATGTTTTAGCTGTAGGAAGATCCCTTGAACCTGCAGATTTGGGACCCATTGAATGGGTACCAGGTAGTATTACTTTAAAGGGTGTGCATTTCCTCACCCAACCTCACATTTCTCTTAGTGCAAACAGTTTCCAGCCTTATGTCTCATCCTGCTGTGGGTCTAGATGTGTTCAATATATGTTGCATCACCGTCCCTGAGGAAAAGTTGTAAGAGGTTTTCTCTGTCTCTCTGTCGTTTATTTTTTTCAATTTATTACTATATTGGTTACAGCTGATTTTCAAAGCTCTGTTTCTTGCTGCTGTACATCCACTTGATTCACGTACAGAGAGACATCAGTAAATTCTTTTTCAGATTCTTACCAGTCGTATATATTCTTTTCCGGTGACTTGAGTGTGCTGAGTGCAGTTCTTTTAGCTACCGTGTAGGCCTTGTTGATTATCAGTTTGGTATTTGGAATGGTATCTTTGCTAATTTCAACCTCCTGGATGATGCCTCACCCCTCCCCACCTTTCCCGTTTAGCAGCCTTATGCGTGTTTTCTACATATTTGACTATGTTTTTGTTTTGTAATTTATTTCATGTGTAGCCATTTTGGATTCCACCTTTAAGTGATATCTTATGATATGTGTCTTTTTCTTTTTGAATTCTGTCACTTAGAATGATCATACGTAACTCCTCCGGAGTTGTTACAACTGGCCATATTTCATTGATTTCCAGGCTGAATAATATTCCACTCTACCTAAGTACCACATCTCTATCCATTTTTTCCCTCCAGAGACATTTAAGTTATATCCTAGTCGAGGATCTTTTAAACAGAGAGGGGGTAAACATTGGGGTGCCTGTGTCCTCTCGATTTTTGTTTTTCCCAAGATATACGCCCATGAGTGCAAGTGCCCTATGCTCTGTAGCTCATTTTTTAGATGCTTTAGTAAACACAATACACTTCTCCAGAATGGCCGTTGGCAATATACATTTCCACTATAAGTCTCACAGGGCTCCCTCTTCTCCTTGCCCTGTCCTGCATTTCTGTTGTTTACGCTTTATGAGGATGGCTCTTGTGACTGATGCGAAGTGATATCTTTTGTAGTATTGACTTCCAGTGCCCACCTGTTTGGTTGGCTAAAAAAGTGTATGCCCTTTTCTTGAATATATACAGAAAAAAACGCATACACCCTTTTTGGCCAACTGCAATGTTGGCAATGTTCAGCTCCTTTTCTTGTGCTTAATGGCGAGTGCTTTCTACCTCCTCAAATCCCTTTCCTGCCATTCTCCCTTGCTTGCAAGTCCTTTTCTCTGACTTTCCTCAAGACATTTTTCAGTGATGGATATTTTCAACTCTGCAGTTTCGTGAATTTTACTGCCCCTGAGTTCCATTGTTCAACTTGTGTTTATGGGAACTGGCCACAAAGCAGCAGGATTTCCTCAAGCCCTATACTGTTTCCATTGGCAACCCTAGCCTTTGGTCAATTCGTCTTCCTGATTGGAAATTAGAGTGACATGTGCCTGTCTGAACACCTAGGACTTGTCTCTCATTGTTCCTCATGCTTCCGCTTCATCCTCTGGACAAATTCCAAACTGTACGCAACAGGATGTTGACAGTGCTGACATCTCCAAGTGGGGAGACTGTTAGTAAAGACGCTGGAGGGGTGAACCCGAGCACCAGGAGATGAGGAGATGAGATGCCTTTTCCAAACTCTTCCCGATCAGATGGTATACCATCCTCTGGGTGTGACAGATATGTTTTAGCAGTAGGAAGGGTCCCATTCATGTAAGGAGAACACCAGGGCTTTTTCAAAATCAGTGTCTCCCCGAAACCCAAACTGGGGAATTTTTTAAGCTACAGCTACACATATGTTCATTAAGGGCCTTGGGAAGTAGGCAGAGTCCAAACTTTAGATGATTGAAGTCTTCAGGGTCAGAAGCACTCACCACCAGCTTCCCTTAGGTTACACTTTAACTGTCATTGATAGATGATGTCAATAAAAATATCTATTCTTTTTCAGATTATTTCCCCTTATAGGTTATTGCAAAATGTTGAGTGTAGTTCCCTGTGCTATACAGTAGTTCCTTGTTGATGATCTATTTTATACATAGCAGTGTGTATGTGTTAATCCCAAACTGTTAATTTATCCCTCCTCCCACCTTTCCCCTTTGGTAATAATAAATTATAAGATTTTATACTTCTCAGAAATGGGGGAGCTGAAAGAGAGGTATCATTTTCAATGGAAAAGCATTTAAAACAAGATTGAAGCTTTAACCAAGATTATTAGATGTACATCCTTGGAAAGAAATCACTTCGTTTCTCTAATATTGACCTGACAAATAAGACAAACCTTTTCACTGAACTTGCTTATAATAAAGTGATGGAAATATCAAATGGAAGCGTTAGAAACATCTTATTTTACCCGAGCCTTATACACTGTTCTATGTTAACTACAGTTTGGCTCACACATCTGTTCATTGAGGTTACAATAGTCTCAATTTCTGTTACTGATCCTCCAGAGTGGACCCCAACAAGTGTCCCCCTGCCCAGTGTCATTGGGGCCAACAGATCGAGACTGAGTTTGGTTCACAAGCAAAGGAAACTTTATATTTTGATCAGAGAATGGAGAGGTGAGAGCATGCACTACCCCGTGGGCTGTGGGCTGGGCTGCTGTGTAGAGATCCTGTCAGAGTCAGTGGGAGGGAGGGGGCGGAGCTCTCGAGGGCCGGGTTGGCTGCAGCTCAGGCTCTATATCACGGAGTCTGCACTGGGCCCCAGGAGCTGAGGTGTCGACCCAGCCATTCTGCACTAGGAAATCTGGTCTGAAGTGCCGGGTGTGGAACCTCTGCATGCGGGACCCTAGGAGCACATGAAATTAGACAAAGCACAAAGGATAAAAAAGCTTAGACTTGACTTTATTGCCCAGATTCTATTTTTATCTCCCAGGGATTTTTAATGGGCTTTGCTGGGGACAAACCCCTCCTCTGCCTTTTGTCCCGTTCCTCATTCTTGGAGTGCTGAGGGTGCAGACCCTTCTTCTGTAACTGCTGAGTGCTGAGTTGGGAGCCCTCATACCCGGGGGCGAGGGTCAGAGCTTCTCCCCAGCAGCCTTCAGGTGACGTTGATTGTCCCCAGGCCCCCTGCTTCCCTGCTCGTCCACCTGAGCACCAGCATTGGAAGTGTTATAGATTCTAATGACCTTTAAGGGTCCAGGAAAGAGATGTGCAGAGACGCTGTGGGGGCCGGTTTCACCCCGCCCCACATTTGTTCGGCCACCTTAGGCTGACCGTTTCTGCCAGCCTAGATGCTCTGACCAGTAGTCTGCGCTTTCTTCAATTAGGCCCCTGAATTAACGTACAAACAGCACCAGGTGTCAGAGCCCTGCCCGCTCAACTCCCAGACAGTCCAGGGTCAGTGGTGATCAAGGACCATGATGGCCACTGAGTCAACAGCCTTTTGAAGTAAACAGGAGTCCAGCCGGTCTTATTGGCCACCATCATCACGGTGTCTGTAGGCTTTTCTATGGTGACAGTGTGATATACGGTTCCCCCGCCAAGATTATTAGCTCCCCTCTGGGTGCAGTAAGTCCTGCAAGCAGTAGTCTACTCTTTTGGGACACACTCTTGTTGTTTTATGAGAGAAACTCCAGGTCAAGTGATGTTCACACGAGTCGTCATGGTGCCCTGTTGCCCCCGGTTATCTCTCTGGATGTTGGAGTTGGAGGGCCTCCTCACTCGAGGTCGGTGTGCCCACGGAGCGAACCCTGCAACTTCAGGGCATGGTTGGTGGTTAGGATCACCACGTGGGGTCCTTTTCCCTTAGGAGGGAGGTGGCCTTTTGGGCTGCTGATTTCCAGGTTTTTAGATACCGCCAGTATCTTGGCCAGATGCGGCAGTGGGCCAAGCCCCTTGGTGACCGTAGTTTATCCTACCTGGATGGCATTCTTGCATTGTTCCATTTCAAGTGGTCCCAGTTTTTGCACTAATTCTCCAATGGTGATTCACCTTTCACCGGGAATGTAAAGGTCAAAGGGTTTAGCTCAATTAGGGAGTTCCAGGGCAAGGGTCTGAATTGACTGCTCTTTCCATTCTTGAAAGGCCACTTCTGGATTCTATTCAAAAGGATCATCATCTTTTCCTTTCAGTGTTTCATATAGAAGCCCAGCTAGTAGACTGTAGTTAGGGATCCAGAAGCAGCAAACCCTGGCCTCCCCAGGAACCCCTAAGCTGTCTTCTAGTTTTAGAAAGGGGTAAGGCTGAAAATGGTTTCTTCTCTTTCCTGGGATGGGCTTCTCTGACCTTCTGTGAGAACGAAGCCCAGGCAGGTCACCGCAGTCTGTGATATTTGAGCTTTTTCTTGGACAACTTCTATCCTTTATTGGCTTGGTAGTTCAGAGGCCTCCTTAGTAGGGCTGGCGATCAGAATGTCATCTGTGTACTGAAGGAGGGTTTCCTTTTCCAGAGGTAGAACTTTTAGGTCTTTAGCTAAGCTTTCCCCAAAGATGGTGTGGGAATTTTTGCACCCTTGGGGCAAGACGGCCCGGAAGTATTGTTTTAGTTGTATGTTGAGTCCTGCCACTCACAAGCCAAAATTTCTTGTGACTCTGGGACTAATGGAATACAAAAGAAGGCATCATTGAAGACTAATACAGAATACCATGTCCTGGTGGTTGGTAGAATGACCAGGAGGGTGTAGGAATTAGGAGCAACTGGAGGTATATCCTCGGTGGCTTCACTGACTGTCCTGACATCATTTACCAGGTCCCCAGCAGCCCATGGGGCTCTCGTGGTCAGACCAATCCCAGAATATGGAGCTCACCTGGGCAGGTACCCCACCCCCACCCCAGCCCACGGGGCTCTCGTGGTCAGGCCCCTCCCAGGATACAGAGCTACCCTTGCAGGTACCGTGGCAGGGCTGGGCACACAGGAACCGTGCACATAGCCCTCATTGCAGAGCACCCCCAGCTCACCTGTCGCTCAGAGCTGACACAGAGCACCTCAGAGCAGGACTTGAACTAACAAACAGCAGCTGCGACAGGTCTGTGACCCTGGGTATCACTCTGTGCGGCCTCCCTCCACCTGGTCTTCCAGAGACTTCCACTGCACCCGGGGCACCAGGCCTCTGTCTCCAACCACCACTCACCCCTCCTCTCCCTGACTCCTGGGTTCCTCTCATTAGGAGAGGGTTTTCTTGAAGTTGTCTCCCACTCATGGGCCAGATAAAATGATTAGAAAACAAGCCAAAGCTGCAGCCCCTTGTCTATCCTGACTCTCAGGATCCCACACCTGTTCCTTGGACCTGGCCGGTTCAACAAGTTCCATTTTCTGCAACTGTGAGCCCCTGAGGGGTGATGATTGGCTGACCTGGGCAGCCTTACCGTGCCGGCCAGCCCTCCCCAGGTGTGCCTGGGTTGAGATCAATATAAATACCACTCCAGGCAGCAAGAGCCCCTGCAGCCGTGCCTGACGCCATTTTCTCTGCCCTGTCAGCAGTCTCGGGGCTGGGCTGGTGGGAGGGAGTGAGAGGTCACGGCTTTGTGGGTGGCCCAGTGTGAGTGGGGCTCTGCTGGACTTTCTGCAGCAGTTGCCAGGCTGCCACCTGCTAAAGAAGAGGATGTGTCACCCATACCTGCTGCTGGAATTTCTCCCTGGGCAGAGGTGAGGAAGGAAAAAAGCAGTGGGGGCAGGGACAGGACGGGTATCTCAGGCAGGGAAATGGAAATCTTCCAGAAGAGCACCCAGGGACAGGACCATCCTGGCTGGCCTGCAGGCACCAAGTCGGCCGGCATGCTGTCACTCGTGTGGCTCTATGGCCCTTCCTCTAGGCTTTCAAGTCCTTGTATATATTCAGGTGTTTTACCTGGGACGGGTGGGAATAGTTCAGCAGCAACTGGCCTGGGGCTCAGCTCACGTTTACTCACAGATGCCTCGGCACGGTGCCCCAGCTTTGCAATGAGGACGCTTGTTGCGTGGGGGCTGCTGGCTGAATGGGAGACGATTCCCCACCACTGGCCAACTTCAGAATTGTTTACAACTGGAGCAAGTGCCCTGATACGGTTTTCCTCTGTGGAACTGGTGGGTTCTGTGTTTTTTTTCTCGTTTTCGTTTTTGGTTCAAGGTAGATTTTATTCCTCTTTTTTGTATTTACAGATATAAGCATGGAAATAATTTATTCATATAAATACATGTATGTGAAGGGAATAATTGTTTTTTCTGTTTTATTTTTTAAATTTTATTTCTTTTTAATTTTGAATTTTATTTTATATTTTTATACAGCAGGTTCTTATTGGTTATCTATTTTATACATATAAATGTATACATGCCAATCCCAGTCTCTCAACTCCTCCCACCACCACCCCCCCAACAGCTATCCCCCCTTGTTGCCCATACATTTGTTGTCTACATCTGTTGCTCTATTTATGCCTGGCAAAATGGTTAATCTGTATAGTTTTTCTAGGTTCCACATATATGCATGAATATACAAGATTTGTTTTTCTCTTTCTGACTTACTTCACTCTGTATGACAGTCTCTAGATCCATCGACGTCTCTACAAATGACCCAATTTCATTCCTTTTCATGGCTTAGTAATATTCCATTTTATATATGTACCACAGCTTTATGCATTCGTCTGTGGGCATTTAGGTTGCTTCCATTACCTCGATATTGTAAATAGTGATGCAATGAACATTGCGGTGAATGTCTCTTTTTGATTTATGGTTTTGTCTGGGTATATGTCCAGTACTGGGATTGCTGTATCATATGTTAATTCTATTGTTAGTTTCTTAAGAAACTCCATATTGTTCTCCATAGTGACTGTATCAATTTATATTCCCAACAATAGTGGAAGAGGGTTCCTTTTCTCCACACCCTTTCCAGCATTTTTTGTTTGTAGATTTTCTGATGATGCCCATTCTACCAGGTGTGAGGTGATACCTCATTGTTGAGTCCATTTTGTTGAGCAAGGGGTAGGTCTTGTCTATTACATATTTGGCTTAAGGAACAGTATCTGTGCTAATTTCAAACTCAGGTTTTATGCAGCACCCCAACTCACCTTTCCCCTTAAGCAAGCATAAGTTGGTTTTCTAAATTTGAGACCCTGTTCTGTTTTGAAATTCAGTTCATGTGTAGCCCAGTTCACATTCCGTGTATTAGTGATATCTTATGATGTTTCTTTTTCTGCGTGACTTATTTCAGTTAGAATCATCATACCTGAATCCACTCATTATGCTACTACGGGCCTGATGACATAGATTTCATTGCTGAGTGATATTGCATTGTACGTAAGTACCACAACTTCTTTATCCATTTTTCACTTTCTGCGATATTGAACTTGTACCGTAAACGAGGTTCTTGTAAACAGAGCCGTCCCAAACTTTGGGGTGGCTGTGTCTTTATGATTTTAATTTCCCTAAGCTATAGGACCATAAGTGGAAGTGCCCTAGGCTCTGTTGCTTTGTTTTTTAGATGTTTCAGGAAACACCATACACTTCTCCCCAGTGGCTGTTGGCAATTTACATCCCGCCCATCAGCATAACAAGGCTCCCAGTTCTCCATGGCCTGTCCTGCCTTTCTGGATTTTACACTTTTTTCAGATGGCCCTTTTGACCGGGGGGAAGTGAGACTTCATTGTAGTGCAGATTTCCTTTGCAAGCTTGCTTGGTTGGCCAAAAAGGGCGTATGCGTTTTTTCCTGAATATATTCAGGAAAAAACGCATACACCCTTTTTGGCCAAGTGCATCATTGTGGACGTTCTGCCTCTTTTCCTATGCTTTCAATGCAATTCCAGTCTACCTCCTGAAATCGGTTTCCTGCAATTCTGCTCCGCTTTCAAGTCCTCTTGGCAGCCTTACTTCAGTATATTTTTGGACGATAGCTGTCATTTATAACTCTGCATGTTTGTGAATTACAGTGCCCCTGAGCTCCCTTCTTCAACTCGCTTTCTTTTGAGCTGGCCGCACCACCGCAGGATGGCTTCAGGCCCTAATCTTGTTCCGGCACGGCACGCTGAGCCTTTGATTATTTCCTCTTCCTGGTGGGAAATGAGAGTTAAATTTGCCCGTCCAGACACCTCCAGCTAGTCTCTCATTGGTTCTCCCTATTCCTGTTCATCTTCCGCAGAAGTTGCAAACTGGGCCAAACAGGAGGTTAAAGGCGCTGACTCTCCAAGTGGGGAGAGTGTTAGTAAATCGTCTGGAATGTTGCACCCGAGTACCAGGGGACAAAAACTGAGACATATTTGAACACGTCTCCCGTTCACACGGTTGATCATACTCTGGGTTCCACATGCATGTTTTAGCTGAAGGAAGAATACCTTAAACCTGGAGAGTTGAGACCCGTGGAATGGGTACCATGAAATATGACTTCAAAGGGTCTTCATTTGCTCACCGAACCTCTCCAATCCTATCACTGCTGCGTTTATGCCCCTGTACACATGCTTGATTCTCTTTTGGAGACATAGCAATCCATAGGTTTTAAGATACTTACTAGTCAGGTACATTCTTAGGCGTTTAATATGGGGTGTTGAGTCCATTTCGTTGAGCAAGGAGTAGCTCTTGTCTATTCCATATTTGGCTTAAGGAACTTTATCTGTGCTCATTTCAATCTCTGGTTTTATGCAGCACCCCAACTCACCTTTCCCCTTAAGCAAGCATAAGTTGGTTTTCTAAATTTGAGACCCTGTTCTGTTTTGGAATTCAGTTCCTGTGTAGCCAAGTTTACATTCCGTGTATTAGTGATATCTTATGATGTTTCTTTTTCTGTGTGACTTATTTCAGTTAGAATCATCGTACCTGAATCCACTCATTATGCTGCTACGGGCCTGATGACATAGATTTCATTGCTGAGTGATACTGCATTGTACGTAAGTACCACAAGTTCTTTATCCATTTTTCACTTTCTGTGATATTGAACTTGTTCGGTTAACGAGGTTCTTGTAAACAGAGGCGTCCCAAACTTTGGGGTGGCTGTGTCTTTTTTATTTTAATTTCCCTAAGCTATAGGACCATAAGTGGAAGTGCCCTAGGCTCTGTTGCTTTGTTTTTTAGATGTTTCAGGAAACACCATACACTTCTCCCGAGTGTCTGTTGGCAATTTACATCCCGCCCATCAGCATAACAATGCTCCCAGTTCTCCATGGCCTGTCCTGCCTTTCTGGATTTTACACTTTTTTCAGATGGCCCTTTTGAGCGGGGGGAAGTGAGACTTCATTGTAGTGCAGATTTCCTTTGCAAGCTTGCTTGGTTGGCCAAAAAGGGCGTGTGCGTTTTTTCCTGAATATATTCAGGAGAAAACGCATACGCCCTTTTTGGCCAAGTGCATCATTGTGGACGTTCTGCCTCTTTTCCTATGCTTTCAATGCAATTCCAGTCTACCTCCTGAAATCGGTTTCCTGCAATTCTGCCCCGCTTTCAAGTCCTCTTGGCAGCCTTACTTCAGTATATTTTTGGACGATAGCTGTCATTTATAACTCTGCAGGTTTGTGAATTACAGTGCCCCTGAGCTCCTTTCTTCAACTCGTTTTCTTTTGAGCTGGCCGCAACACCGCAGGATGGCTTCAGGCCCTAATCTGGTTCCGGCACGGCACGCTGAGCCTTTGGTTAATTCCACTTCCTGGTGGAAAATGAGAGTTAAATTTGCCCGTCCAGACACCTCCAGCTAGTCTCTCATTGGTTCTCGCTATTCCTGTTCATCTTCCGCAGAAATTGCAAACTGGGCCAAACAGGAGGTTAAAGGCGCTGACTCTCCAAGTGTGGAGAGTGTTAGTAAAGCGTCTGGAATGTTGCACCCGAGTACCAGGGGAGGAAAACTGAGACATATTTGAACACGTCTCCCGTTCACATGGTTGATCATACTCTGGGTTCCACATGCATGTTTTAGCTGAAGGAAGAATACCTTAAACCTGGAGAGTTGAGACCCGTGTAATGGGTACCATGCAATATGACTTCAAAGGGTCTTCATTTGCTCACTGAACCTCTCCAATCCTATCACTGCTGCGTTTATGCCCCTGTACACATGCTTGATTCTCTTTTGGAGACATAGCAATCCATAGGTTTTAAGATACTTACTAGTCAGGTACATTCTTAGGCGTTTAATATGGGGTGTTGAGTCCATTTCGTTGAGCAAGGAGTAGCTCTTGTCTATTCCATATTTGGCTTAAGGAACTTTATCTGTGCTCATTTCAATCTCTGGTTTTATGCAGCACCCCAACTCACCGTTCCCCTTAAGCAAGCATAAGTTGGTTTTCTAAATTTGAGACCCTGTTCTGTTTTGGAATTCAGTTCCTGTGTAGCCAAGTTTACATTCCGTATATTAGTGATATCTTATGATGTTTCTTTTTCTGTGTGACTTATTTCAGTTAGAATCATCTTACCTGAATCCACTCATTATGCTGCTATGTGCCTGATGACATAGATTTCATTGCTGAGTGATACTGCATTGTACGTAAGTACCACAAGTTCTTTATCCATTTTTCACTTTCTGTGATATTGAACTTGTACGGTAAACGAGGTTCTTGTAAACAGAGGCGTCCCAAACTTTGGGGTGGCTGTGTCTTTTTGATTTTAATTTCCCTAAGCTATAGGACCATAAGTGGAAGTGCCCTAGGCTCTGTTGCTTTGTTTTTTAGATGTTTCAGGAAACACCATACACTTCTCCCGAGTGTCTGTTGGCAATTTACATCCCGCCCATCAGCATAACAAGGCTCCCAGTTCTCCATGGCCTGTCCTGCCTTTCTGGATTTTACACTTTTTTCAGATGGCCCTTTTGACCGGGGGGAAGTGAGACTTCATTGTAGTGCAGATTTCCTTTTCAAGCTTGCTTGGTTGGCCAAAAAGGGCGTATGCGTTTTTTCCTGAATATATTCAGGAAAAAACGCATACGCCCTTTTTGGCCAAGTGCATCATTGTGGACGTTCTGCCTCTTTTCCTATGCTTTCAATGCAATTCCAGTCTACCTCCTGAAATCGGTTTCCTGCAATTCTGCCCCGCTTTCAAGTCCTCTTGGCAGCCTTACTTCAGTATATTTTTGGACGATAGCTGTCATTTATAACTCTGCAGGTTTGTGAATTACAGTGCCCCTGAGCTCCTTTCTTCAACTCGTTTTCTTTTGAGCTGGCCGCAACACCGCAGGATGGCTTCAGGCCCTAATCTGGTTCCGGCACGGCACGATGAGCCTTTGGTTAATTCCACTTCCTGGTGGAAAATGAGAGTTAAATTTGCCCGTCCAGACACCTCCAGCTAGTCTCTCATTGGTTCTCGCTATTCCTGTTCATCTTCCGCAGAAATTGCAAACTGGGCCAAACAGGAGGTTAAAGGCGCTGACTCTCCAAGTGTGGAGAGTGTTAGTAAAGCGTCTGGAATGTTGCACCCGAGTACCAGGGGAGGAAAACTGAGACATATTTGAACACGTCTCCCGTTCACATGGTTGATCATACTCTGGGTTCCACATGCATGTTTTAGCTGAAGGAAGAATACCTTAAACCTGGAGAGTTGAGACCCGTGTAATGGGTACCATGCAATATGACTTCAAAGGGTCTTCATTTGCTCACTGAACCTCTCCAATCCTATCACTGCTGCGTTTATGCCCCTGTACACATGCTTGATTCTCTTTTGGAGACATAGCAATCCATAGGTTTTAAGATACTTACTAGTCAGGTACATTCTTAGGCGTTTAATATGGGGTGTTGAGTCCATTTCGTTGAGCAAGGAGTAGCTCTTGTCTATTCCATATTTGGCTTAAGGAACTTTATCTGTGCTCATTTCAATCTCTGGTTTTATGCAGCACCCCAACTCACCGTTCCCCTTAAGCAAGCATAAGTTGGTTTTCTAAATTTGAGACCCTGTTCTGTTTTGGAATTCAGTTCCTGTGTAGCCAAGTTTACATTCCGTATATTAGTGATATCTTATGATGTTTCTTTTTCTGTGTGACTTATTTCAGTTAGAATCATCTTACCTGAATCCACTCATTATGCTGCTATGTGCCTGATGACATAGATTTCATTGCTGAGTGATACTGCATTGTACGTAAGTACCACAAGTTCTTTATCCATTTTTCACTTTCTGTGATATTGAACTTGTACGGTAAACGAGGTTCTTGTAAACAGAGGCGTCCCAAACTTTGGGGTGGCTGTGTCTTTTTGATTTTAATTTCCCTAAGCTATAGGACCATAAGTGGAAGTGCCCTAGGCTCTGTTGCTTTGTTTTTTAGATGTTTCAGGAAACACCATACACTTCTCCCGAGTGTCTGTTGGCAATTTACATCCCGCCCATCAACATAACAAGGCTCCCAGTTCTCCATGGCCTGTCCTGCCTTTCTGGATTTTACACTTTTTTCAGATGGCCCTTTTGACCGGGGGGAAGTGAGACTTCATTGTAGTGCAGATTTCCTTTTCAAGTTTGCTTGGTTGGCCAAAAAGGGCGTATGCGTTTTTTCCTGAATATATTCAGGAAAAAACGCATACGCCCTTTTTGGCCAAGTGCATCATTGTGGACGTTCTGCCTCTTTTCCTATGCTTTCAATGCAATTCCAGTCTACCTCCTGAAATCGGTTTCCTGCAATTCTGCCCCGCTTTCAAGTCCTCTTGGCAGCCTTACTTCAGTATATTTTTGGACGATAGCTGTCATTTATAACTCTGCAGGTTTGTGAATTACAGTGCCCCTGAGCTCCTTTCTTCAACTCGCTTTCTTTTGAGCTGGCCGCAACACCGCAGGATGGCTTCAGGCCCTAATCTGGTTCCGGCACGGCACGCTGAGCCTTTGGTTAATTCCTCTTCCTGGTGGGAAATGAGAGTTAAATTTGCCCGTCCAGACAACTAAAGCTAGTCTCTCATTGGTTCTCCCTATTCCTGTTCATCTTCCGCAGAAATTGCAAACTGGGCCAAACAGGAGGTTAAAGGGACTGACTCTCCAAGTCGGGAGAGTGTTAGCAAAGCGTCTGGAATGTTGCACCCGAGTACCAGGGTACGAAAACTGAGACATATTTGAACACGTCTCCCGATCACATGGTTGATCATACTCTAGGTTCCACATGCATGTTTTAGCTGAAGGAAGAATACCTTAAAGCTGGGTAGTTGAAACCCGTGGAATGGGTACCATGCAATATGACTTCAAAGGGTCTTCATTTGCTCACCGAACCTCTCCAATCCTATCACTGCTGCGTTTATGCCCCTGTACACATGCTTGATTCTCTTTTGGAGACATAGCAATCCATAGGTTTTAAGATACTTACTAGTCCGGTACATTCTTAGGCGTTTAATAATGGGTGTTGAGTCCATTTCGTTGAGCAAGGAGTAGCTCTTGTCTATTCCATATTTGGCTTAAGGAACTTTATCTGTGCTCATTTCAATCTCTGGTTTTATGCAGCACCCCAACTCACCTTTACCCTTAAGCAAGCATAAGTTGGTTTTCTAAATTTGAGACCCTGTTCTGTTTTGGAATTCAGTTCCTGTGTAGCCAAGTTTACATTCCGTGTATTAGTGATATCTTATGATGTTTCTTTTTCTGTGTGACTTATTTCAGTTAGAATCATCGTACCTGAATCCACTCATTATGCTGCTACGGGCCTGTTGACATAGATTTCATTGCTGAGTGATACTGCATTGTACGTAAGTACCACAAGTTCTTTATCCGTTTTTCACTTTCTATGATATTGAACTTGTACGGTAAACGAGGTTCTTGTAAACAGAGGCGTCCCAAACTTTGGGGTGGCTGTGTCTTTTTGATTTTAATTTCCCTAAGCTATAGGACCATAAGTGGAAGTGCCCTAGGCTCTGTTGCTTTGTTTTTTAGATGTTTCAGGAAACACCATACACTTCTCCCGAGTGTCTGTTGGCAATTTACATCCCGCCCATCAGCATAACAATGCTCCCAGTTCTCCATGGCCTGTCCTGCCTTTCTGGATTTTACACTTTTTTCAGATGGCCCTTTTGACCGGGGGGAAGTGAGACTTCATTGTAGTGCAGATTTCCTTTTCAAGTTTGCTTGGTTGGCCAAAAAGGGCGTATGCGTTTTTTCCTGAATATATTCAGGAAAAAACGCATACGCCCTTTTTGGCCAAGTGCATCATTGTGGACGTTCTGCCTCTTTTCCTATGCTGTCAATGCAATTCCAGGCTACCTCCTGAAATCAGTTTCCTGCAATTCTGCCCCGCTTTCAAGTCCTCTTGGCAGCCTTACTTCAGTATATTTTTGGACGATAGCTGTCATTTATAACGCTGCAGGTTTGTGAATTACAGTGCCCCTGAGCTCCTTTCTTCAACTCGCTTTCTTGTGACCTGGCCGCAACACCGCAGGATGGCTTCAGGCCCTAATCTGGTTCCGGCACGGCACGCTGAGCCTTTGGTTATTTCCTCTTCCTGGTGGGCAATGAGAGTTAAAATTGCCCGTCCAGACACCTCCAGCTAGTCTCTCATTGGTTCTCCCTATTCCTGTTCATCTTCCGCAGAAATTGCAAACTGGGCCAAACAGGAGGTTAAAGGCGCTGACTCTCCAAGTGGGGAGAGTGTTAGTAAAGCATCTGGAATGTTGCACCCGAGTACCAGGGGAGGAAAACTGAGACATATTTGAACACGTCTCCCGATCACACGGTTGATCATACTCTGGGTTCCACATGCATGTTTTAGCTGAAGGAAGAATACCTTAAACCTGGAGAGTTGAGACCCGTGTAATGGGTACCATGCAATATGACTTCAAAGGGTCTTCATTTGCTCACCGAACCTCTCCAAATCTATCACTGCTGCGTTTATGCCCCTGTACACATGCTTGATTCTCTTTTGGAGACATAGCAATCCATAGGTTTTAAGATACTTACTAGTCAGGTACATTCTTAGGCGTTTAATATGGGGTGTTGAGTCCATTTCATTGAGCAAGGAGTAGCTCTTGTCTATTCCATATTTGGCTTAAGGAACATTATCTGTGCTCATTTCGATCTCTGGTTTTATGCAGCACCCCAACTCACCTTTCCCCTTAAGCAAGCATAAGTTGGTTTTCTAAATTTGAGACCCTGTTCTGTTTTGGAATTCAGTTCCTGTGTAGCCAAGTTTACATTCCGTGTATTAGTGATATCTTATGATGTTTCTTTTTCTGTGTGACTTATTTCAGTTAGAATCATCGTACCTGAATCCACTCATTATGCTGCTACGGGCCTGTTGACATAGATTTCATTGCTGAGTGATACTGAATTGTACGTAAGTACCACAAGTTCTTTATCCATTTTTCACTTTCTGTGATATTGAACTTGTATGGTAAATGAGGTTCTTGTAAACACAGGCGTCCAAAACTTTGGGGTGGCTGTGTCTTTTTGATTTTAATTTCCCTAAGCTATAGGACCATAAGTGGAAGTGCCCTAGGCTCTGTTGCTTTGTTTTTTAGATGTTTCAGGAAACACCATACACTTCTCCCGAGTGTCTGTTGGCAATTTACATCCCGCCCATCAGCATAACAAGGCTCCCAGTTCTCCATGGCCTGTCCTGCCTTTCTGGATTTTACACTTTTTTCAGATGGCCCTTTTGACCGGGGGGAAGTGAGACTTCATTGTAGTGCAGATTTCCTTTGCAAGCTTGCTTGGTTGGCCAAAAAGGGCTTATGCGTTTTTTCCTGAATATATTCAGGAAAAAACGCATACGCCCTTTTTGGCCAAGTGCATCATTGTGGACGTTCTGCCTCTTTTCCTATGCTTTCAATGCAATTCCAGTCTACCTCCTGAAATCGGTTTCCTGCAATTCTGCCCCGCTTTCAAGTCCTCTTGGCAGCCTTACTTCAGTATATTTTTGGACGATAGCTGTCATTTATAACTCTGCAGCTTTGTGAATTACAGTGCCCCTGAGCTCCTTTCTTCAACTCGGTTTCTTTTGACCTGGCCGCAACACCGCAGGATGGCTTCAGGCCCTAATCTGGTTCCGGCACGGCACACTGAGCCTTTGGTTATTTCCTCTTCCTGGTGGGAAATGAGAGTTAAATTTGCCCGTCCAGACACCTCCAGCTAGTCTCTCATTGGTTCTCCCTATTCCTGTTCATCTTCCGCAGAAATTGCAAACTGGGCCAAACAGGAGGTTAAAGGGACTGACTCTCCAAGTCGGGAGAGTGTTAGTAAAGCGTCTGGAATGTTGCACCCGAGTACCAGGGTACGAAAACTGAGACATATTTGAACACGTCTCCCGATCACATGGTTGATCATACTCTAGGTTCCACATGCATGATTTAGCTGAAGGAAGAATACCTTAAAGCTGGGTAGTTGAAACCCTTGGAATGGGTACCATGCAATATGACTTCAAAGGGTCTTCATTTGCTCACCGAACCTCTCCAAACCTATCACTGCTGCGTTTATGCCCCTGTACACATGCTTGATTCTCTTTCGGAGACATAGCAATCCATAGGTTTTAAGATTCTTACTAGTCAGGTACATTCGTAGGTGTTTAATATGCGGTGTTGAGTCCATTTCGTTGAGCAAGGAGTAGCTCTTGTCTATTCCATATTTGGCTTAAGGAACTTTATCTGTGCTCATTTCAATCTCTGGTTTTATGAAGCACCCCAACTCACCTTTTCCCTTAAGCAAGCGTAAGTTGCTTTTCTAAATTTGAGACCCTGTTCTGTTCTGTAATTCAGTTCCTGTGTAACCAAGTTTACATTCCGTGTATTACTGATATCTTATGATGTTTCTTTTTCTGTGTGATTTATTTCAGTTAGAATCATCATACCTGAATCCACTCATTGTGCTGCTAAGGGCCTGATGACATAGATTTCATTGCTGAGTGATATTGCTTTGTAAGTAAATACCACAACTTCTTTATCCATTTTTCACTTTCTGCGATGTTGAACTTGTATTGTAAACGAGGATCTTGTAAACAGAGGCGTCCCAAACTTTGGGGTGGCTGTGTCTTTTTGATTTTAATTTCCCTAAGCTATAGGACCATAAGTGGAAGTGCCCTAGGCTCTGTTGCTTTGTTTTTTAGATGTTTCAGGAAACACCATACACTTCTCCCGAGTGTCTGTTGGCAATTTACATCCCGCCCATCAGCATAACAAGGCTCCCAGTTCTCCATGGCCTGTCCTGCCTTTCTGGATTTTACACTTTTTTCAGATGGCCCTTTTGACCGGGGGGAAGTGAGACTTCATTGTAGTGCAGATTTCCTTTGCAAGCTTGCTTGGTTGGCCAAAAAGGGCGTATGCGTTTTTTCCTGAATATATTCAGGAAAAAACGCATACGCCCTTTTTGGCCAAGTGCATCATTGTGGACATTCTGCCTCTTTTCCTATGCTTTCAATGCAATTCCAGTCTACCTCCTGAAATCGGTTTCCTGCAATTCTGCCCCGCTTTCAAGTCCTCTTGGCAGCCTTACTTCAGTATATTTTTGGAGGATAGCTGTCATTTATAACTCTGCATGTTTGTGAATTACAGTGCCCCTGAGCTCCTTTCTTCAACTCGCTTTCTTTTGAGCTGGCCGCAACACCGCAGGATGGCTTCAGGCCCTAATCTGGTTCCGGCACGGCATGCTGAGCCTTTGGTTATTTCCTCTTCCTGGTGGGAAATGAGAGTTAAATTTGCCCGTCCAGACACCTCCAGCTAGTCTCTCATTGGTTCTCGCTATTCCTGTTCATCTTCCGCAGAAATTGCAAACTGGGCCAAACAGGAGGTTAAAGGCGCTGACTCTCCAAGTGGGGAGAGTGTTAGTAAAGCGTCTGGAATGTTGCACCCGAGTAAAAGGGGAGGAAAACTGAGACATATTTGAACACGTCTCCTGTTCACACGGTTGATCATACTCTGGGTTCCACATGCATGTTTTAGCTGAAGGAAGAATACCTTAAACCTGGAGAGTTGAGACCCGTGGAATGGGTACCATGCAATATGACTTCAAAGGGTCTTCATTTGCTCACCGAACCTCTCCAATCCTATCACTGCTGCGTTTATGCCCCTGTACACATGCTTGATTCTCTTTTGGAGACATAGCAATCCATAGGTTTTAAGATACTTACTAGTCAGGTACATTCTTAGGCGTTTAATAATGGGTGTTGAGTCCATTTCGTTGAGCAAGGAGTAGCTCTTGTCTATTCCATATTTGGCTTAAGGAACTTTATCTGTGCTCATTTCAATCTCTGGTTTTATGCAGCACCCCAACTCACCTTTCCCCTTAAGCAAGCATAAGTTGGTTTTCTAAATTTGAGACCCTGTTCTGTTTTGGAATTCAGTTCCTGTGTAGCCAAGTTTACATTCCGTGTATTAGTGATATCTTATGATGTTTCTTTTTCTGTGTGACTTATTTCAGTTAGAATCATCGTACCTGAATCCACTCATTTTGCTGCTATGGGCCTGATGACATAGATTTCATTGCTGAGTGATACTGCATTGTACGTAAGTACCACAAGTTCTTTATCCATTTTTCACTTTCTGCGATATTGAACTTGTATGGTAAACGAGGTTCTTGTAAACACAGGCGTCCCAAACTTTGGGGTGGCTGTGTCTTTTTCATTTTAATTTCCCTAAGCTATAGGACCATAAGTGGAAGTGCCCTAGGCTCTGTTGCTTTGTTTTTTAGATGTTTCAGGAAACACCATACACTTCTCCCGAGTGTCTGTTGGCAATTTACATCCCGCCCATCAGCATAACAAGGCTCCCAGTTCTCCATGGCCTGTCCTGCCTTTCTGGATTTTACACTTTTTTCAGATGGCCCTTTTGAGCGGGGGGAAGTGAGACTTCATTGTAGTGCAGATTTCCTTTGCAAGCTTGCTTGGTTGGCCAAAAAGGGCGTATGCGTTTTTTCCTGAATATATTCAGGAAAAAACGCATACGCCCTTTTTGGCCAAGTGCATCATTGTGGACGTTCTGCCTCTTTTCCTATGCTTTCAATGCAATTCCAGTCTACCTCCTGAAATCGGTTTCCTGCAATTCTGCCCCGCTTTCAAGTCCTCTTGGCAGCCTTACTTCAGTATATTTTTGGAGGATAGCTGTCATTTATAACTCTGCATGTTTTTGAATTACAGTGCCCATGAGCTCCTTTCTTCAACTCGCTTTCTTTTGAGCTGGCCGCAACACCGCAGGATGGCTTCAGGCCCTAATCTGGTTCCGGCATGGCATGCTGAGCCTTTGGTTATTTCCTCTTCCTGGTGGGAAATGAGAGTTAAATTTGCCCGTCCAGACACCTCCAGCTAGTCTCTCATTGGTTCTCGCTATTCCTGTTCATCTTCCGCAGAAATTGCAAACTGGGCCAAACAGGAGGTTAAAGGCGCTGACTCTCCAAGTGGGGAGAGTGTTAGTAAAGCGTCTGGAATGTTGCACCCGAGTAAAAGGGGAGGAAAACTGAGACATATTTGAACACGTCTCCTGTTCACACGGTTGATCATACTCTGGGTTCCACATGCATGTTTTAGCTGAAGGAAGAATACCTTAAACCTGGAGAGTTGAGACCCGTGGAATGGGTACCATGCAATATGACTTCAAAGGGTCTTCATTTGCTCACCGAACCTCTCCAATCCTATCACTGCTGCGTTTATGCCCCTGTACACATGCTTGATTCTCTTTTGGAGACATAGCAATCCATAGGTTTTAAGATACTTACTAGTCAGGTACATTCTTAGGCGTTTAATAATGGGTGTTGAGTCCATTTCGTTGAGCAAGGAGTAGCTCTTGTCTATTCCATATTTGGCTTAAGGAACTTTATCTGTGCTCATTTCAATCTCTGGTTTTATGCAGCACCCCAACTCACCTTTCCCCTTAAGCAAGCATAAGTTGGTTTTCTAAATTTGAGACCCTGTTCTGTTTTGGAATTCAGTTCCTGTGTAGCCAAGTTTACATTCCGTGTATTAGTGATATCTTATGATGTTTCTTTTTCTGTGTGACTTATTTCAGTTAGAATCATCGTACCTGAATCCACTCATTTTGCTGCTATGGGCCTGATGACATAGATTTCATTGCTGAGTGATACTGCATTGTACGTAAGTACCACAAGTTCTTTATCCATTTTTCACTTTCTGCGATATTGAACTTGTACGGTAAACGAGGTTCTTGTAAACACAGGCGTCCCAAACTTTGGGGTGGCTGTGTCTTTTTGATTTTAATTTCCCTAAGCTATAGGACCATAAGTGGAAGTGCCCTAGGCTCTGTTGCTTTGTTTTTTAGATGTTTCAGGAAACACCATACACTTCTCCCGAGTGTCTGTTGGCAATTTACATCCCGCCCATCAGCATAACAATGCTCCCAGTTCTCCATGGCCTGTCCTGCCTTTCTGGATTTTACACTTTTTTCAGATGGCCCTTTTGACCGGGGGGAAGTGAGACTTCATTGTAGTGCAGATTTCCTTTGCAAGCTTGCTTGGTTGGCCAAAAAGGGCGTATGCGTTTTTTCCTGAATATATTCAGGAAAAAACGCATACGCCCTTTTTGGCCAAGTGCATCATTGTGGACGTTCTGCCTCTTTTCCTATGCTTTCAATGCAATTCCAGGCTACCTCCTGAAATCGGTTTCCTGCAATTCTGCCCCGCTTTCAAGTCCTCTTGGGAGCCTTACTTCAGTATATTTTTGGACGATAGCTGTCATTTATAACGCTGCAGGTTTGTGAATTACAGTGCCCCTGAGCTCCTTTCTTCAACTCGCTTTCTTGTGACCTGGCCGCAACACCGCAGGATGGCTTCAGGCCCTAATCTTGTTCTGGCACGGCACGCTGAGCCTTTGGTTATTTCCTCTTCCTGGTGGGAAATGAGAGTTAAATTTGCCCGTCCAGACACCTCCAGCTAGTCTCTCATTGGTTCTCCCTATTCCTGTTCATCTTCCGCAGAAATTGCAAACTGGGCCAAACAGGAGGTTAAAGGCGCTGACTCTCCAAGTGGGGAGAGTGTTAGTAAAGCGTCTGGAGTGTTGCACCCGAGTACCAGGGGAGGAAAACTGAGACATATTTGAACACGTCTCCCGATCACATGGTTGATCATACTCTGGGTTCCACATGCATGTTTTAGCTGAAGGAAGAATACCTTAAACCTGGAGAGTTGAGACCCGTGTAATGGGTACCATGCAATATGACTTCAAAGGGTCTTCATTTGCTCACCGAACCTCTCCAATCCTATCACTGCTGCGTTTATGCCCCTGTACACATGCTTGATTCTCTTTTGGAGACATAGCAATCCATAGGTTTTAAGATACTTACTAGTCAGGTACATTCTTAGGCGTTTAATATGGGGTATTGAGTCCATTTCGTTGAGCAAGGAGTAGCTCTTGTCTATTCCATATTTGGCTTAAGGAACTTTATCTGTGCTCATTTCGATCTCTGGTTTTATGCAGCACCCCAACTCACCTTTCCCCTTAAGCAAGCATAAGTTGGTTTTCTAAATTTGAGACCCTGTTCTGTTTTGGAATTCAGTTCCTGTGTAGCCAAGTTTACATTCCGTGTATTAGTGATATCTTATAATGTTTCTTTTTCTGTGTGACTTACTTCAGTTAGAATCATCGTACCTGAATCCACTCATTATGCTGCTACGGGCCTGATGACATAGATTTCATTGCTGAGTGATACTGCATTGTACGTAAGTACCACAAGTTCTTTATCCATTTTTCACTTTCTGTGATATTGAACTTGTACGGTAAACGAGGTTCTTGTAAACAGAGGCGTCCCAAACATTGGGGTGGTTGTGTCTTTTTGATTTTAATTTCCCTAAGCTATAGGACCATAAGTGGAAGTGCCCTAGGCTCTGTTGCTTTGTTTTTTAGATGTTTCAGGAAACACCATACACTTCTCCCGAGTGTCTGTTGGCAATTTACATCCCGCCCATCAGCATAACAAGGCTCCCAGTTCTCCATGGCCTGTCCTGCCTTTCTGGATTTTACACATTTTTCAGATGGCCCTTTTGAGCGGGGGGAAGTGAGACTTCATTGTAGTGCAGATTTCCTTTGCAAGCTTGCTTGGTTGGCCAAAAAGGGCGTATGCGTTTTTTCCTGAATATATTCAGGAAAAAACGCATACGCCCTTTTTGGCCAAGTGCATCATTGTGGACGTTCTGCCTCTTTTCCTATGCTTTCAATGCAATTCCAGTCTACCTCCTGAAATCGGTTTCCTGCAATTCTGCCCCGCTTTCAAGTCCTCTTGGCAGCCTTACTTCAGTATATTTTTGGACGATAGCTGTCATTTATAACTCTGCAGGTTTGTGAATTACAGTGCCCCTGAGCTCCTTTTTTCAACTCGCTTTCTTTTGACGTGGTCGCAACACCGCAGGATGGCTTCAGGCCCTAATCTCGTTCCGGCACGGCACGCTGAGCCTTTGGTTATTTCCTCTTCCTGGTGGGAAATGAGAGTTAAATTTGCCCGTCCAGACACCTCTAGCTAGTCTCTCATTGGTTCTCCCTATTCCTGTTCATCTTCCGCAGAAATTGCAAACTGGGCCAAACAGGAGGTTAAAGGCGCTGACTCTGCAAGTGGGGAGAGTGTTAGTAAAGCGTCTGGAATGTTGCACCCGAGTACCAGGGGAGGAAAACTGAGACATATTTGAACACGTCTCCCGATCACACGGTTGATCATACTCTGGGTTCCACATGCATGTTTTAGCTGAAGGAAGAATACCTTAAACCTGGAGAGTTGAGACCCGTGTAATGGGTACCATGCAATATGACTTCAAAGGGTCTTCATTTGCTCACCGAACCTCTCCAATCCTATCACTGCTGCGTTTATGCCCCTGTACACATGCTTGATTCTCTTTTGGAGACATAGCAATCCATAGGTTTTAAGATACTTACTAGTCAGGTACATTCTTAGGCGTTTAATATGGGGTGTTGAGTCCATTTCGTTGAGCAAGGAGTAGCTCTTGTCTATTCCATATTTGGCTTAAGGAACTTTATCTGTGCTCATTTCGATCTCTGGTTTTATGCAGCACCCCAACTCACCTTTCCCCTTAAGCAAGCATAAGTTGGTTTTCTAAATTTGAGACCCTGTTCTGTTTTGGAATTCAGTTCCTGTGTAGCCAAGTTTACATTCCGTGTATTAGTGATATCTTATGATGTTTCTTTTTCTGTGTGACTTATTTCAGTTAGAATCATCGTACCTGAAACCACTCATTATGCTGCTACGGGCCTGTTGACATAGATTTCATTGCTGAGTGATACTGCATTGTACGTAAGTACCACAAGTTCTTTATCCATTTTTCACTTTCTGTGATATTGAACTTGTATGGTAAACGAGGTTCTTGTAAACACAGGCGTCCAAAATTTTGGGGTGGCTGTGTCTTTTTGATTTTAATTTCCCTAAGCTATAGGACCATAAGTGGAAGTGCCCTAGGCTCTGTTGCTTTGTTTTTTAGATGTTTCAGGAAACACCATACACTTCTCCCGAGTGTCTGTTGGCAATTTACATCCCGCCCATCAGCATAACAAGGCTCCCAGTTCTCCATGGCCTGTCCTGCCTTTCTGGATTTTACACTTTTTTCAGATGGCCCTTTTGACCGGGGGGAAGTGAGACTTCATTGTAGTGCAGATTTCCTTTGCAAGGTTGCTTGGTTGGCCAAAAAGGGAGTATGCGTTTTTTCCTGAATATATTCAGGAAAAAACGCATACGCCCTTTTTGGCCAAGTGCATCATGGTGGACGTTCTGCCTCTTTTCCTATGCTTTCAATGCAATTCCAGTCTACCTCCTGAAATCGGTTTCCTGCAATTCTGCCCCGCTTTCAAGTCCTCTTGGCAGCCTTACTTCAGTATATTTTTGGACGATAGCTGTCATTTATAACTCTGCAGGTTTGTGAATTACAGTGCCCCTGAGCTCCTTTCTTCAACTCGCTTTCTTGTGACCTGGCCGCAACACCGCAGGATGGCTTCAGGCCCTAATCTGGTTCTGGCACGGCACGCTGAGCCTTTGGTTATTTCCTCTTCCTGGTGGGAAATGAGAGTTAAATTTGCCCGTCCAGACACCTCCAGCTAGTCTCTCATTGGTTCTCGCTATTCCTGTTCATCTTCCGCAGAAATTGCAAACTGGGCCAAACAGGAGGTTAAAGGCGCTGACTCTCCAAGTGGGGAGAGTGTTAGTAAAGCGTCTGGAATGTTGCACCCGAGTACCAGGGGAGGAAAACTGAGACATATTTGAACACGTCTCCCGTTCACACGGTTGATCATACTCTAGGTTCCACATGCATGTTTTAGCTGAAGGAAGAATACCTTAAACCTGGAGAGTTGAGACCCGTGTAATGGGTACCATGCAATATGACTTCAAAGGGTCTTCATTTGCTCACCGAACCTCTCCAATCCTATCACTGCTGCGTTTATGCCCCTGTACACATGCTTGATTCTCTTTTGGAGACATAGCAATCCATAGGTTTTAAGATACTTACTAGTCAGGTACATTCTTAGGCGTTTAATATGGGGTATTGAGTCCATTTCGTTGAGCAAGGAGTAGCTCTTGTCTATTCCATATTTGGCTTAAGGAACTTTATCTGTGCTCATTCCAATCTCTGGTTTTATGCAGCACCCCAACTCACCTTTCCCCTTAAGCAAGCATAAGTTGGTTTTCTAAATTTGAGACCCTGTTCTGTTTTGGAATTCAGTTCCTGTGTATCCAAGTTTACATTCCTTTTATTACTGATATCTTATGATGTTTCTTTTCTGTGTGACTTATTTCAGTTAGAATCATCGTACCTGAATCCACTCAATTTGCTGCTACGGGCCTGATGACATAGATTTCATTGCTGAGTGATACTGCATTGTACGTAAGTACCACAAGTTCTTTATCCATTTTTCACTGTCTGTGATATTGAACTTGTACGGTAAACGAGGTTCTTGTAAACACAGGCGTCCAAAACTTTGTTGTGGTTGTGTCTTTTTGATTTTAATTTCCCTAAGCTATAGGACCATAAGTGGAAGTGCCCTAGGCTCTGTTGCTTTGTTTTTTAGATGTTTCAGGAAACACCATACACTTCTCCCAAGTGTCTGTTGGCAATTTACATCCCGCCCATCAGCATAACAAGGCTCCCAGTTCTCCATGGCCTGTCCTGCCTTTCTGGATTTTACACTTTTTTCAGATGGCCCTTTTGACCGGGGGGAAGTGAGACTTCATTGTAGTGCAGATTTCCTTTGCAAGCTTGCTTGGTTGGCCAAAAAGGGCGTATGCGTTTTTTCCTGAATATATTCAGGAAAAAACGCATACGCCCTTTTTGGCCAAGTGCATCATTGTGGACGTTCTGCCTCTTTTCCTATGCTTTCAATGCAATTCCAGTCTACCTCCTGAAATCGGTTTCCTGCAATTCTGCCCCGCTTTCAAGTCCTCTTGGCAGCCTTACTTCAGTATATTTTTGGACGATAGCTGTCATTTATAACTCTGCAGGTTTGTGAATTACAGTGCCCCTGAGCTCCTTTCTTCAACTCGCTTTCTTGTGACCTGGCCGCAACATCGCAGGATGGCTTCAGGCCCTAATCTGGTTCCGGCACGGCATGCTGAGCCTTTGGTTATTTCCTCTTCCTGGTGGGAAATGAGAGTTAAATTTGCCCGTCCAGACACCTCCAGCTAGTCTCTCATTGGTTCTCGCTATTCCTGTTCATGTTCCGCAGAAATTGCAAAGTGGGCCAAACAGGAGGTTAAAGGCGCTGACTCTCCAAGTGGGGAGAGTGTTAGTAAAGCGTCTGGAATGTTGCACCCGAGTACCAGGGGAGGAAAACTGAGACATATTTGAACACGTCTCCCGTTCACACTGTTGATCATACTCTGGGTTCCACATGCATGTTTTAGCTGAAGGAAGAATACCTTAAACCTGGAGAGTTGAGACCCGTGGAATGGGTACCATGCAATATGACTTCAAAGGGTCTTCATTTGCTCACCGAACCTCTCCAATCCTATCACTGCTGCGTTTATGCCCCTGTACACATGCTTGATTCTCTTTTGGAGACATAGCAATCCATAGGTTTTAAGATACTTACTAGTCAGGTACATTCTTAGGCGTTTAATATGGGGTGTTGAGTCCATTTCTTTGAGCAAGGAGTAGCTCTTGTCTATTCCATATTTGGCTTAAGGAACTTTATCTGTGCTCATTTCGATCTCTGGTTTTATGCAGCACCCCAACTCACCTTTCCCCTTAAGCAAGCATAAGTTGGTTTTCTAAATTTGAGACCCTGTTCTGTTTTGGAATTCAGTTCCTGTGTAGCCAAGTTTACATTCCGTGTATTAGTGATATCTTATGATGTTTCTTTTTCTGTGTGACTTATTTCAGTTAGAATCATCGTACCTGAAACCACTCATTATGCTGCTACGGGCCTGTTGACATAGATTTCATTGCTGAGTGATACTGCATTGTACGTAAGTACCACAAGTTCTTTATCCATTTTTCACTTTCTGTGATATTGAACTTGTATGGTAAAAGAGGTTCTTGTAAACACAGGCGTCCAAAACTTTGGGGTGGCTGTGTCTTTTTGATTTTAATTTCCCTAAGCTATAGGACCATAAGTGGAAGTGCCCTAGGCTCTGTTGCTTTGTTTTTTAGATGTTTCAGGAAACACCATACACTTCTCCCGAGTGTTTGTTGGCAATTTACATCCCGCCCATCAGCATAACAAGGCTCCCAGTTCTCCATGGCCTGTCCTGCCTTTCTGGATTTTACACTTTTTTCAGATGGCCCTTTTGACCGGGGGGAAGTGAGACTTCATTGTAGTGCAGATTTCCTTTGCAAGCTTGCTTGGTTGGCCAAAAAGGGCGTATGCGTTTTTTCCTGAATATATTCAGGAAAAAACGCATACGCCCTTTTTGGCCAAGTGCATCATGGTGGACGTTCTGCCTCTTTTCCTATGCTTTCAATGCAATTCCAGTCTACCTCCTGAAATCGGTTTCCTGCAATTCTGCCCCGCTTTCAAGTCCTCTTGGCAGCCTTACTTCAGTATATTTTTGGACGATAGCTGTCATTTATAACTCTGCAGGTTTGTGAATTACAGTGCCCCTGAGCTCCTTTCTTCAACTCGCTTTCTTGTGACCTGGCCGCAACACCGCAGGATGGCTTCAGGCCCTAATCTGGTTCCGGCACGGCACGCTGAGCCTTTGGTTATTTCCTCTTCCTGGTGGGAAATGAGAGTTAAATTTGCCCGTCCAGACACCTCCAGCTAGTCTCTCATTGGTTCTCGCTATTCCTGTTCATCTTCCGCAGAAATTGCAAACTGGGCCAAACAGGAGGTTAAAGGCGCTGACTCTCCAAGTGGGGAGAGTGTTAGTAAAGCGTCTGGAATGTTGCACCCGAGTACCAGGGGAGAAAAACTGAGACATATTTGAACACGTCTCCCGATCACATGGTTGATCATACTCTGGGTTCCACATGCATGTTTTAGCTGAAGGAAGAATAACTTAAACCTGGAGAGTTGAGACCCGTGGAATGGGTACCATGCAATATGACTTCAAAGGGTCTTCATTTGCTCACCGAACCTCTCCAATCCTATCACTGCTGCGTTTATGCCCCTGTACACATGCTTGATTCTCTTTTGGAGACATAGCAATCCATAGGTTTTAAGATACTTACTAGTCAGGTACATTCTTAGGCGTTTAATATGGGGTATTGAGTCCATTTCGTTGAGCAAGGAGTAGCTCTTGTCTATTCCATATTTGGCTTAAGGAACTTTATCTGTGCTCATTCCAATCTCTGGTTTTATGCAGCACCCCAACTCACCTTTCCCCTTAAGCAAGCATAAGTTGGTTTTCTAAATTTGAGACCCTGTTCTGTTTTGGAATTCAGTTCCTGTGTATCCAAGTTTACATTCCTTTTATTACTGATATCTTATGATGTTTCTTTTTCTGTGTGACTTATTTCAGTTAGAATCATCGTACGTGAATCCACTCATTTTGCTGCTACGGGCCTGATGACATAGATTTCATTGCTGAGTGATACTGCATTGTACGTAAGTACTACAAGTTCTTTATCCATTTTTCACTTTCTGTGATATTGAACTTGTACGGTAAATGAGGTTCTTGTAAACAGAGGCGTCCCAAACTTTGGGGTGGCTGTGTCTTCTTGATTTTAATTTCCCTAAGCTATAGGACCATAAGTGGAAGTGCCCTAGGCTCTGTTGCTTTGTTTTTTAGATGTTTCAGGAAACACCATACACTTCTCCCGAGTGTCTGTTGGCAATTTACATCCCGCCCATCAGCATAACAAGGCTCCCAGTTCTCCATGGCCTGTCCTGCCTTTCTGGATTTTACACTTTTTTCAGATGGCCCTTTTGACCGGGGGGAAGTGAGACTTCATTGTAGTGCAGATTTCCTTTGCAAGCTTGCTTGGTTGGCCAAAAAGGGCGTATGCGTTTTTTCCTGAATATATTCAGGAAAAAACGCATACGCCCTTTTTGGCCAAGTGCATCATTGTGGACGTTCTGCCTCTTTTCCTATGCTTTCAATGCAATTCCAGTCTACCTCCTGAAATCGGTTTCCTGCAATTCTGCCCCGCTTTCAAGTCCTCTTGGCAGCCTTACTTCAGTATATTTTTGGACGATAGCTGTCATTTATAACTCTGCAGGTTTGTGAATTACAGTGCCCCTGAGCTCCTTTCTTCAACTCGCTTTCTTGTGACCTGGCCGCAACACCGCAGGATGGCTTCAGGCCCTAATCTGGTTCCGGCACGGCACGCTGAGCCTTTGGTTATTTCCTCTTCCTGGTGGGAAATGAGAGTTAAATTTGCCCGTCCAGACACCTCCAGCTAGTCTCTCATTGGTTCTCGCTATTCCTGTTCATCTTCCGCAGAAATTGCAAACTGGGCCAAACAGGAGGTTAAAGGGACTGACTCTCCAAGTCGGGAGAGTGTTAGTAAAGCGTCTGGAATGTTGCACCCGAGTACCAGGGTACGAAAACTGAGACATATTTGAACACGTCTCCCGATCACATGGTTGATCATACTCTAGGTTCCACATGCATGTTTTAGCTGAAGGAAGAATACCTTAAACCTGGGTAGTTGAAACCCGTGGAATGGGTACCATGCAATATGACTTCAAAGGGTCTTCATTTGCTCACCGAACCTCTCCAATCCTATCACTGCTGCGTTTATGCCCCTGTACACATGCTTGATTCTCTTTCGGAGACATAGCAATCCATAGGTTTTAAGATTCTTACTAGTCAGGTACATTCGTAGGTGTTTAATATGCGGTGTTGAGTCCATTTCGTTGAGCAAGGAGTAGCTCTTGTCTATTCCATATTTGGCTTAAGGAACTTTATCTGTGCTCATTTCAATCTCTGGTTTTATGAAGCACCCCAACTCACCTTTACCCTTAAGCAAGCGTAAGTTGCTTTTCTAAATTTGAGACCCTGTTCTGTTCTGTAATTCAGTTCCTGTGTAGCCAAGTTTACATTCCGTGTATTAGTGATATCTTATGATGTTTCTTTTTCTGTGTGACTTATTTCAGTTAGAATCATCATACCTGAATCCACTCATTGTGCTGCTAAGGGCCTGATGACATAGATTTCATTGCTGAGTGATATTGCTTTGTAAGTAAATACCACAACTTCTTTATCCATTTTTCACTTTCTGCAATGTTGAACTTGTATTGTAAACGAGGTTCTTGTAAACAGAGGTGTCCCAAACTTTGGGGTGGCTGTGTCTTTTTGATTTTAATTTCCCTAAGCTATAGGACCATAAGTGGAAGTGCCCTAGGCTCTGTTGCTTTGTTTTTTAGATGTTTCAGGAAACACCATACACTTCTCCCGAGTGTCTGTTGGCAATTTACATCCCGCCCATCAGCATAACAAGGCTCCCAGTTCTCCATGGCCTGTCCTGCCTTTCTGGATTTTACACTTTTTTCAGATGGCCCTTTTGACCGGGGGAAAGTGAGACTTCATTGTAGTGCAGATTTCCTTTGCAAGCTTGCTTGGTTGGCCAAAAAGGGCGTATGCGTTTTTTCCTGAATATATTCAGGATAAAACGCATACGCCCTTTTTGGCCAAGTGCATCATTGTGGACGTTCTGCCTCTTTTCCTATGCTTTCAATGCAATTCCAGTCTACCTCCTGAAATCGGTTTCCTGCAATTCTGCCCCGCTTTCAAGTCCTCTTGGCAGCCTTACTTCAGTATATTTTTGGAGGATAGCTGTCATTTATAACTCTGCAGGTTTGTGAATTACAGTGCCCCTGAGCTCCTTTCTTCAACTCGCTTTCTTGTGACGTGGTCGCAACACCGCAGGATGGCTTCAGGCCCTAATCTGGTTCCGGCACGGCACGCTGAGCCTTTGGTTATTTCCTCTTCCTGGTGGGAAATGAGAGTTAAATTTGCCCGTCCAGACACCTCCAGCTAGTCTCTCATTGGTTCTCGCTATTCCTGTTCATCTTCCGCAGAAATTGCAAACTGGGCCAAACAGGAGGTTAAAGGCGCTGACTCTCCAAGTGGGGAGAGTGTTAGTAAAGCGTCTGGAATGTTGCACCCGAGTACCAGGGGAGGAAAACTGAGACATATTTGAACACGTCTCCCGTTCACACAGTTGATCATACTCTGGGTTCCACATGCATGTTTTAGCTGAAGGAAGAATACCTTAAACCTGGAGAGTTGAGACCCGTGTAATGGGTACCATGCAATATGACTTCAAAGGGTCTTCATTTGCTCACCGAACCTCTCCAATCCTATCACTGCTGCGTTTATGCCCCTGTACACATGCTTGATTCTCTTTTGGAGACATAGCAATCCATAGGTTTTAAGATACTTACTAGTCAGGTACATTCTTAGGCGTTTAATATGGGATGTTGAGTCCATTTCATTGAGCAAGGAGTAGCTCTTGTCTATTCCATATTTGGCTTAAGGAACTTTATCTGTGCTCATTTCAATCTCTGGTTTTATGCAGCACCCCAACTCACCTTTCCCCTTAAGCAAGCATAAGTTGGTTTTCTAAATTTGAGACCCTGTTCTGTTTTGGAATTCAGTTCCTGTGTAGCCAAGTTTACATTCCGTGTATTAGTGATATCTTATGATGTTTCTTTTTCTGTGTGACTTATTTCAGTTAGAATCATCGTACGTGAATCCACTCATTTTGCTGCTACGGGCCTGATGACAAAGATTTCATTGCTGAGTGATACTGCATTGTACGTAAGTACCACAAGTTCTTTATCCATTTTTCACTTTCTGTGATATTGAACTTGTACGGTAAATGAGGTTCTTGTAAACAGAGGCGTCCCAAACTTTGGGGTGGCTGTGTCTTCTTGATTTTAATTTCCCTAAGCTATAGGACCATAAGTGGAAGTGCCCTAGGCTCTGTTGCTTTGTTTTTTAGATGTTTCAGGAAACACCATACACTTCTCCCGAGTGTCTGTTGGCAATTTACATCCCGCCCATCAGCATAACAAGGCTCCCAGTTCTCCATGGCCTGTCCTGCCTTTCTGGATTTTACACTTTTTTCAGATGGCCCTTTTGACCGGGGGGAAGTGAGACTTCATTGTAGTGCAGATTTCCTTTGCAAGCTTGCTTGGTTGGCCAAAAAGGGCGTATGCGTTTTTTCCTGAATATATTCAGGAAAAAACGCATACGCCCTTTTTGGCCAAGTGCATCATTGTGGACGTCCTGCCTCTTTTCCTATGCTTTCAATGCAATTCCAGTCTACCTCCTGAAATCGGTTTCCTGCAATTCTGCCCCGCTTTCAAGTCCTCTTGGCAGCCTTACTTCAGTATATTTTTGGACGATAGCTGTCATTTATAACGCTGCAGGTTTGTGAATTACAGTGCCCCTGAGCTCCTATCTTCAACTCGGTTTCTTTTGACCTGGCCGCAACACCGCAGGATGGCTTCAGGCCCTAATCTGGTTCCGGCACGGCACGCTGAGCCTTTGGTTATTTCCTCTTCCTGGTGGGAAATGAGAGTTAAATTTGCCCGTCCAGACACCTCCAGCTAGTCTCTCATTGGTTCTCCCTATTCCTGTTCATCTTCCGCAGAAATTGCAAACTGGGCCAAACAGGAGTTTAAAGGGACTGACTCTCCAAGTCGGGAGAGTGTTAGTAAAGCGTCTGGAATGTTGCACCCGAGTACCAGGGTACGAAAACTGAGACATATTTGAACACGTCTCCTGATCACATGGTTGATCATACTCTAGGTTCCACATGCATGTTTTAGCTGAAGGAAGAATACCTTAAAGCTGGGTAGTTGAAACCCGTGGAATGGGTACCATGCAATATGACTTCAAAGGGTCTTCATTTGCTCACCGAACCTCTCCAATCCTATCACTGCTGCATTTATGCCCCTGTACACATGCTTGATTCTCTTTCGGAGACATAGCAATCCATAGGTTTTAAGATACTTACTAGTCAGGTACATTCTTAGGCGTTTAATATGGGGTGTTGAGTCCATTTCGTTGAGCAAGGAGTAGCTCTTGCTTATTCCATATTTGGCTTAAGGAACTTTATCTGTGCTCATTTCAATCTCTGGTTTTATGAAGCACCCCAACTCACCTTTCCCCTTAAGCAAGCATAAGTTGGTTTTCTAAATTTGAGACCCTGTTCTGTTCTGTAATTCAGTTCCTGTGTAGCCAAGTTTACATTCCGTGTATTACTGATATCTTATGATGTTTCTTTTTCTGTGTGACTTATTTCAGTTAGAATCATCATACCTGAATCCACTCATTGTGCTGCTAAGAGCCTGATGACATAGATTTCATTGCTGAGTGATATTGCTTTGTAAGTAAATACCACAACTTCTTTATCCATTTTTCACTTTCTGTGATATTGAACTTGTATTGTAAACGAGGTTATTGTAAACAGAGGTGTCCCAAACTTTGGGGTGGCTGTGTCTTTTTGATTTTAATTTCCCTAAGCTATAGGACCATAAGTGGAAGTGCCCTAGGCTCTGTTGCTTTGTTTTTTAGATGTTTCAGCAAACACCATACACTTCTCCCGAGTGTCTGTTGGCAATTTACATCCCGCCCATCAGCATAACAAGGCTCCCAGTTCTCCATGGCCTGTCCTGCCTTTCTGGATTTTACACTTTTTTCAGATGGCCCTTTTGACCGGGGGGAAGTGAGACTTCATTGTAGTGCAGATTTCCTTTGCAAGCTTGCTTGGTTGGCCAAAAAGGGCGTATGCGTTTTTTCCTGAATATATTCAGGATAAAACGCATACGCCCTTTTTGGCCAAGTGCATCATTGTGGACGTTCTGCCTCTTTTCCTATGCTTTCAATGCAATTCCAGTCTACCTCCTGAAATCGGTTTCCTGCAATTCTGCCCCGCTTTCAAGTCCTCTTGGCAGCCTTACTTCAGTATATTTTTGGAGGATAGCTGTCATTTATAACTCTGCAGGTTTGTGAATTACAGTGCCCCTGAGCTCCTTTCTTCAACTCGCTTTCTTGTGACGTGGTCGCAACACCGCAGGATGGCTTCAGGCCCTAATCTGGTTCCGGCACGGCACGCTGAGCCTTTGGTTATTTCCTCTTCCTGGTGGGAAATGAGAGTTAAATTTGCCCGTCCAGACACCTCCAGCTAGTCTCTCATTGGTTCTCGCTATTCCTGTTCATCTTCCGCAGAAATTGCAAACTGGGCCAAACAGGAGGTTAAAGGCGCTGACTCTCCAAGTGTGGAGAGTGTTAGTAAAGCGTCTGGAATGTTGCACCCGAGTACCAGGGGAGGAAAACTGAGACATATTTGAACACGTCTCCCGTTCACACAGTTGATCATACTCTGGGTTCCACATGCATGTTTTAGCTGAAGGAAGAATACCTTAAACCTGGAGAGTTGAGACCCGTGTAATGGGTACCATGCAATATGACTTCAAAGGGTCTTCATTTGCTCACCGAACCTCTCCAATCCTATCACTGCTGCGTTTATGCCCCTGTACACATGCTTGATTCTCTTTTGGAGACATAGCAATCCATAGGTTTTAAGATACTTACTAGTCAGGTACATTCTTAGGCGTTTAATATGGGATGTTGAGTCCATTTCATTGAGCAAGGAGTAGCTCTTGTCTATTCCATATTTGGCTTAAGGAACTTTATCTGTGCTCATTTCAATCTCTGGTTTTATGCAGCACCCCAACTCACCTTTCCCCTTAAGCAAGCATAAGTTGGTTTTCTAAATTTGAGACCCTGTTCTGTTTTGGAATTCAGTTCCTGTGTAGCCAAGTTTACATTCCGTGTATTAGTGATATCTTATGATGTTTCTTTTTCTGTGTGACTTATTTCAGTTAGAATCATCGTACGTGAATCCACTCATTTTGCTGCTACGGGCCTGATGACAAAGATTTCATTGCTGAGTGATACTGCATTGTACGTAAGTACCACAAGTTCTTTATCCATTTTTCACTTTCTGTGATATTGAACTTGTACGGTAAATGAGGTTCTTGTAAACAGAGGCGTCCCAAACTTTGGGGTGGCTGTGTCTTCTTGATTTTAATTTCCCTAAGCTATAGGACCATAAGTGGAAGTGCCCTAGGCTCTGTTGCTTTGTTTTTTAGATGTTTCAGGAAACACCATACACTTCTCCCGAGTGTCTGTTGGCAATTTACATCCCGCCCATCAGCATAACAAGGCTCCCAGTTCTCCATGGCCTGTCCTGCCTTTCTGGATTTTACACTTTTTTCAGATGGCCCTTTTGACCGGGGGGAAGTGAGACTTCATTGTAGTGCAGATTTCCTTTGCAAGCTTGCTTGGTTGGCCAAAAAGGGCGTATGCGTTTTTTCCTGAATATATTCAGGAAAAAACGCATACGCCCTTTTTGGCCAAGTGCATCATTGTGGACGTCCTGCCTCTTTTCCTATGCTTTCAATGCAATTCCAGTCTACCTCCTGAAATCGGTTTCCTGCAATTCTGCCCCGCTTTCAAGTCCTCTTGGCAGCCTTACTTCAGTATATTTTTGGACGATAGCTGTCATTTATAACGCTGCAGGTTTGTGAATTACAGTGCCCCTGAGCTCCTATCTTCAACTCGGTTTCTTTTGACCTGGCCGCAACACCGCAGGATGGCTTCAGGCCCTAATCTGGTTCCGGCACGGCACGCTGAGCCTTTGGTTATTTCCTCTTCCTGGTGGGAAATGAGAGTTAAATTTGCCCGTCCAGACACCTCCAGCTAGTCTCTCATTGGTTCTCCCTATTCCTGTTCATCTTCCGCAGAAATTGCAAACTGGGCCAAACAGGAGTTTAAAGGGACTGACTCTCCAAGTCGGGAGAGTGTTAGTAAAGCGTCTGGAATGTTGCACCCGAGTACCAGGGTACGAAAACTGAGACATATTTGAACACGTCTCCTGATCACATGGTTGATCATACTCTAGGTTCCACATGCATGTTTTAGCTGAAGGAAGAATACCTTAAAGCTGGGTAGTTGAAACCCGTGGAATGGGTACCATGCAATATGACTTCAAAGGGTCTTCATTTGCTCACCGAACCTCTCCAATCCTATCACTGCTGCGTTTATGCCCCTGTACACATGCTTGATTCTCTTTCGGAGACATAGCAATCCATAGGTTTTAAGATACTTACTAGTCAGGTACATTCTTAGGCGTTTAATATGGGGTGTTGAGTCCATTTCGTTGAGCAAGGAGTAGCTCTTGCTTATTCCATATTTGGCTTAAGGAACTTTATCTGTGGTCATTTCAATCTCTGGTTTTATGCAGCACCCCAACTCACCTTTCCCCTTAAGCAAGCATAAGTTGGTTTTCTAAATTTGAGACCCTGTTCTGTTCTGTAATTCAGTTCCTGTGTAGCCAAGTTTACATTCCGTGTATTACTGATATCTTATGATGTTTCTTTTTCTGTGTGACTTATTTCAGTTAGAATCATCATACCTGAATCCACTCATTGTGCTGCTAAGAGCCTGATGACATAGATTTCATTGCTGAGTGATATTGCTTTGTAAGTAAATACCACAACTTCTTTATCCATTTTTCACTTTCTGTGATATTGAACTTGTATTGTAAACGAGGTTATTGTAAACAGAGGTGTCCCAAACTTTGGGGTGGCTGTGTCTTTTTGATTTTAATTTCCCTAAGCTATAGGACCATAAGTGGAAGTGCCCTAGGCTCTGTTGCTTTGTTTTTTAGATGTTTCAGCAAACACCATACACTTCTCCCGAGTGTCTGTTGGCAATTTACATCCCGCCCATCAGCATAACAAGGCTCCCAGTTCTCCATGGCCTGTCCTGCCTTTCTGGATTTTACACTTTTTTCAGATGGCCCTTTTGACCGGGGGGAAGTGAGACTTCATTGTAGTGCAGATTTCCTTTGCAAGCTTGCTTGGTTGGCCAAAAAGGGCGTATGCGTTTTTTCCTGAATATATTCAGGAAAAAACGCATACACCCTTTTTGGCCAAGTGCATCATTGTGGACGTTCTGCCTCTTTTCCTATGCTTTCAATGCAATTCCAGTCTACCTCCTGAAATCGGTTTCCTGCAATTCTGCCCCGCTTTCAAGTCCTCTTGGCAGCCTTACTTCAGTATATTTTTGGACGATAGCTGTCATTTATAACTCTGCAGGTTTGTGAATTACAGTGCCCCTGAGCTCCTTTCTTCAACTCGCTTTCTTGTGACCTGGTCGCAACACGGCAGGATGGCTTCAGGCCCTAATCTCGTTCCGGCACGGCACGCTGAGCCTTTGGTTATTTCCTCTTCCTGGTGGGAAATGAGAGTTAAATTTGCCCGTCCAGACACCTCCAGCTAGTCTCTCATTGGTTCTCGCTATTCCTGTTCATCTTCCGCAGAAATTGCAAACTGGGCCAAACAGGAGGTTAAAGGCGCTGACTCTCCAAGTGGGGAGAGTGTTAGTAAAGCGTCTGGAATGTTGCACCCGAGTACCAGGGTACGAAAACTGAGACATATTTGAACACGTCTCCCAATCACACGGTTGATCATACTCTGGGTTCCACATGCATGTTTTAGCTGAAGGAAGAATACCTTAAACCTGGAGAGTTGAGACCCGTGGAATGGGTACCATGCAATATGACTTCAAAGGGTCTTCATTTGCTCACCGAACCTCTCCAATCCTATCACTGCTGCGTTTATGCCCCTGTACACATGCTTGATTCTCTTTTGGAGACATAGCAATCCATAGGTTTTAAGATACTTACTAGTCAGGTACATTCTTAGGCGTTTAATAATGGGTGTTGAGTCCATTTCGTTGAGCAAGGAGTAGCTCTTGTCTATTCCATATTTGGCTTAAGGAACTTTATCTGTGCTCATTTCAATCTCTGGTTTTATGCAGCACCCCAACTCACCTTTCCCCTTAAGCAAGCATAAGTTGGTTTTCTAAATTTGAGACCCTGTTCTGTTTTGGAATTCAGTTCCTGTGTAGCCAAGTTTACATTCCATGTATTAGTGATATCTTATGATGTTTCTTTTTCTGTGTGACTTATTTCAGTTAGAATCATCGTACCTGAATCCACTCATTATGCTGCTACGGGCCTGATGACATAGATTTCATTGCTGAGTGATACTGCATTGTACGTAAGTACCACAAGTTCTTTATCCATTTTTCACTATCTGTGATATTGAACTTGTACGGTAAACGAGGTTCTTGTAAACACAGGCGTCCCAAACTTTGGGGTGGCTGTGTCTTTTTGATTTTAATTTCCCTAAGCTATAGGACCATAAGTGGAAGTGCCCTAGGCTCTGTTGCTTTGTTTTTTAGATGTTTCAGGAAACACCATACACTTCTCCCGAGTGTCTGTTGGCAATTTACATCCCGCCCATCAGCATAACAATGCTCCCAGTTCTCCATGGCCTGTCCTGCCTTTCTGGATTTTACACTTTTTTCAGATGGCCCTTTTGACCGGGGGGAAGTGAGACTTCATTGTAGTGCAGATTTCCTTTGCAAGCTTGCTTGGTTGGCCAAAAAGGGCGTATGCGTTTTTTCCTGAATATATTCAGGAAAAAACGCATACGCCCTTTTTGGCCAAGTGCATCATTGTGGACGTTCTGCCTCTTTTCCTTTGCTTTCAATGCAATTCCAGGCTACCTCCTGAAATCGGTTTCCTGCAATTCTGCCCCGCTTTCAAGTCCTCTTGGCAGCCTTACTTCAGTATATTTTTGGACGATAGCTGTCATTTATAACGCTGCAGGTTTGTGAATTACAGTGCCCCTGAGCTCCTTTCTTCAACTCGCTTTCTTGTGACCTGGCCGGAACACCGCAGGATGGCTTCAGGCCCTAATCTGGTTCTGGCACGGCACGCTGAGCCTTTGGTTATTTCCTCTTCCTGGTGGGAAATGAGAGTTAAATTTGCCCGTCCAGACACCTCCAGCTAGTCTCTCATTGGTTCTCCCTATTCCTGTTCATCTTCCGCAGAAATTGCAAACTGGGCCAAACAGGAGGTTAAAGGCGCTGACTCTCCAAGTGGGGAGAGTGTTAGTAAAGCGTCTGGAATGTTGCACCCGAGTACCAGGGGAGGAAAACTGAGACATATTTGAACACGTCTCCCGATCACATGGTTGATCATACTCTGGGTTCCACATGCATGTTTTAGCTGAAGGAAGAATACCTTAAACCTGGAGAGTTGAGACCCGTGGAATGGGTACCATGCAATATGACTTCAAAGGGTCTTCATTTGCTCACCGAACCTCTCCAATCCTATCACTGCTGCGTTTATGCCCCTGTACACATGCTTGATTCTCTTTTGGAGACATAGCAATCCATAGGTTTTAAGATACTTACTAGTCAGGTACATTCTTAGGCGTTTAATATGGGGTGTTGAGTCCATTTCGTTGAGCAAGGAGTAGCTCTTGTCTATTCCATATTTGGCTTAAGGAACTTTATCTGTGCTCATTTCGATCTCTGGTTTTATGCAGCACCCCAACTCACCTTTCCCCTTAAGCAAGCATAAGTTGGTTTTCTAAATTTGAGACCCTGTTCTGTTTTGGAATTCAGTTCCTGTGTAGCCAAGTTTACATTCCGTGTATTAGTGATATCTTATGATGTTTCTTTTTCTGTGTGACTTATTTCAGTTAGAATCATCGTACCTGAATCCACTCATTATGCTGCTACGGGCCTGATGACATAGATTTCATTGCTGAGTGATACTGCATTGTACGTAAGTACCACAAGTTCTTTATCCATTTTTCACTTTCTGTGATATTGAACTTGTATTGTAAACGAGGTTATTGTAAACAGAGGTGTCCCAAACTTTGGGGTGGCTGTGTCTTTTTGATTTTAATTTCCCTAAGCTATAGGACCATAAGTGGAAGTGCCCTAGGCTCTGTTGCTTTGTTTTTTAGATGTTTCAGCAAACACCATACACTTCTCCCGAGTGTCTGTTGGCAATTTACATCCCGCCCATCAGCATAACAAGGCTCCCAGTTCTCCATGGCCTGTCCTGCCTTTCTGGATTTTACACTTTTTTCAGATGGCCCTTTTGACCGGGGGGAAGTGAGACTTCATTGTAGTGCAGATTTCCTTTGCAAGTTTGCTTGGTTGGCCAAAAAGAGCGTATGCGTTTTTTCCTGAATATATTCAGGAAAAAACGCATACGCCCTTTTTGGCCAAGTGCATCATTGTGGACGTTCTGCCTCTTTTCCTATGCTTTCAATGCAATTCCAGTCTACCTCCTGAAATCGGTTTCCTGCAATTCTGCCCCGCTTTCAAGTCCTCTTGGCAGCCTTACTTCAGTATATTTTTGGACGATAGCTGTCATTTATAACTCTGCAGGTTTGTGAATTACAGTGCCCCTGAGCTCCTTTCTTCAACTCGCTTTCTTGTGACCTGGCCGCAACACCGCAGGATGGCTTCAGGCCCTAATCTGGTTCCGGCACGGCACGCTGAGCCTTTTGTTAATTCCTCTTCCTGGTGGGAAATGAGAGTTAAATTTGCCCGTCCAGACACCTCCAGCTAGTCTCTCATTGGTTCTCGCTATTCCTGTTCATCTTCCGCAGAAATTGCAAACTGGGCCAAACAGGAGGTTAAAGGGACTGACTCTCCAAGACGGGAGGGTGTTAGTAAAGCATCTGGAATGTTGCACCCGAGTACCAGGGTACGCAAACTGAGACATATTTGAACACATCTCCCGATCACATGGTTGATCATACTCTAGGTTCCACATGCATGTTTTAGCTGAAGGAAGAATACCTTAAACCTGGGTAGTTGAAACCCGTGGAATGGGTACCATGCAATATGACTTCAAAGGGTCTTCATTTGCTCACCGAACCTCTCCAATCCTATCACTGCTGCGTTTATGCCCCTGTACAATTGCTTGATTCTCTTTCGGAGACATAGCAATCCATAGGTTTTAAGATACTTACTAGTCAGGTACATTCTTAGGCGTTTAATATGCGGTGTTGAGTCCATTTCGTTGAGCAAGGAGTAGCTCTTGTCTATTCCATATTTGGCTTAAGGAACTTTATCTGTGCTCATTTCAATCTCTGGTTTTATGCAGCACCCCAACTCACCTTTACCCTTAAGCAAGCATAAGTTGGTTTTCTAAATTTGAGACCCTGTTCTGTTCTGTAATTCAGTTCCTGTGTAGCCAAGTTTACATTCCGTGTATTACTGATATCTTATGTTGTTTCTTTTTCTGTGTGACTTATTTCAGTTAGAATCATCATACCTGAATCCACTCATTGTGCTGCTAAGGGCCTGATGACATAGATTTCATTGCTGAGTGATATTGCTTTGTAAGTAAATACCACAACTTCTTTATCCATTTTTCACTTTCTGCGATGTTGAACTTGTACTGTAAACGAGGTTCTTGTAAACAGAGGCGTTCCAAACTTTGGGGAGGCTGTGTCTTTTTGATTTTAATTTCCCTAAGCTATAGGACCATAAGTGGAAGTTCCCTAGGCTCTGTTGCTTTGTTTTTTAGATGTTTCAGGAAACACCATACACTTCTCCCGAGTGTCTGTTGGCAATTTACATCCCGCCCATCAGCATAACAAGGCTCCCAGTTCTCCATGGCCTGTCCTGCCTTTCTGGATTTTACACTTTTTTCAGATGGCCCTTTTGACCGGGGGGAAGTGAGACTTCATTGTAGTGCAGATTTCCTTTGCAAGTTTGCTTGGTTGGCCAAAAAGGGCGTATGCGTTTTTTCCTGAATATATTCAGGAAAAAACTTATACGCCCTTTTTGGCCAAGTTCATCATTGTGGACGTTCTGCCTCTTTTCCTATGCTTTCAATGCAATTCCAGTCTACCTCCTGAAATCGGTTTCCTGCAATTCTGCCCCGCTTTCAAGTCCTCTTGGCAGCCTTACTTCAGTATATTTTTGGACGATAGCTGTCATTTATAACTCTGCAGGTTTGTGAATTACAGTGCCCCTGAGCTCCTTTCTTCAACTCGGTTTCTTTTGAGCTGGCCGCAACACCGCAGGATGGCTTCAGGCCCTAATCTGGTTCCGGCACGGCACGCTGAGCCTGTGGTTAATTCCTCTTCCTGGTGGGAAATGAGAGTTAAATTTGCCCGTCCAGACACCTCCAGCTAGTCTCTCATTGGTTCTCGCTATTCCTGTTCATCTTCCGCAGAAATTGCAAACTGGGCCAAACAGGAGGTTAAAGGGACTGACTCTCCAAGTCGGGAGAGTGTTAGTAAAGCGTCTGGAATGTTGCACCCGAGTACCAGGGTACGAAAACTGAGACATATTTGAACACGTCTCCCGATCACATGGTTGATCATACTCTAGGTTCCACATGCATGTTTTAGCTGAAGGAAGAATACCTTAAAGCTGGGTAGTTGAAACCCATGGAATGGGTACCATGCAATATGACTTCAAAGAGTCTTCATTTGCTCACCGAACCTCTCCAATCCTATCACTGCTGCGTTTATGCCCCTGTACACATGCTTGATTCTCTTTCGGAGACATAGCAATCCATAGGTTTTAAGATTCTTACTAGTCAGGTACATTCGTAGGTGTTTAATATGCGGTGTTGAGTCCATTTCGTTGAGCAAGGAGTAGCTCTTGTCTATTCCATATTTGGCTTAAGGAACTTTATCTGTGCTCATTTCAATCTCTGGTTTTATGCAGCACCCCAACTCACCTTTCCCCTTAAGCAAGCATAAGTTGGTTTTCTAAATTTGAGACCCTGTTCTGTTTTGGAATTCAGTTCCTGTGTAGCCAAGTTTACATTCCGTATATTAGTGATATCTTATGATGTTTCTTTTTCTGTGACTTATTTCAGTTAGAATCATCTTACCTGAATCCACTCATTATGCTGCTATGGGCCTGATGACATAGATTTCATTGCTGAGTGATACTGCATTGTACGTAAGTACCACAAGTTCTTTATCCATTTTTCACTTTCTGTGATATTGAACTTGTATGGTAAACGAGGTTCTTGTAAACAGAGGTGTCCCAAACTTTGGGGTGGCTGTGTCTTTTTGATTTTAATTTCCCTAAGCTATAGGACCATAAGTGGAAGTGCCCTAGGCTCTGTTGCTTTGTTTTTTAGATGTTTCAGGAAACACCATACACTTCTCCCGAGTGTCTGTTGGCAATTTACATCCCGCCCACCAGCATAACAAGGCTCCCAGTTCTCCATGGCCTGTCCTGCCTTTCTGGATTTTACACTTTTTTCAGATGGCCCTTTTGACCGGGGGGAAGTGAGACTTCATTGTAGTGCAGATTTCCTTTTCAAGTTTGCTTGGTTGGCCAAAAAGGGCGTATGCGTTTTTTCCTGAATATATTCAGGAAAAAACGCATACGCCCTTTTTGGCCAAGTGCATCATTGTGGACGTTCTGCCTCTTTTCCTATGCTTTCAATGCAATTCCAGTCTACCTCCTGAAATCGGTTTCCTGCAATTCTGCCCCGCTTTCAAGTCCTCTTGGCAGCCTTACTTCAGTATATTTTTGGACGATAGCTGTCATTTATAACTCTGCAGGTTTGTGAATTACAGTGCCCCTGAGCTCCTTTCTTCAACTCGGTTTCTTTTGAGCTGGCCGCAACACCGCAGGATGGCTTCAGGCCCTAATCTGGTTCCGGCACGGCACGCTGAGCCTGTGGTTAATTCCTCTTCCTGGTGGGAAATGAGAGTTAAATTTGCCCGTCCAGACACCTCCAGCTAGTCTCTCATTGGTTCTCGCTATTCCTGTTCATCTTCCGCAGAAATTGCAAACTGGGCCAAACAGGAGGTTAAAGGGACTGACTCTCCAAGTCGGGAGAGTGTTAGTAAAGCGTCTGGAATGTTGCACCCGAGTACCAGGGTACGAAAACTGAGACATATTTGAACACGTCTCCCGATCACATGGTTGATCATACTCTAGGTTCCACATGCATGTTTTAGCTGAAGGAAGAATACCTTAAACCTGGAGAGTTGAGACCCATGGAATGGGTACCATGCAATATGACTTCAAAGAGTCTTCATTTGCTCACCGAACCTCTCCAATCCTATCACTGCTGCGTTTATGCCCCTGTACACATGCTTGATTCTCTTTCGGAGACATAGCAATCCATAGGTTTTAAGATTCTTACTAGTCAGGTACATTCGTAGGTGTTTAATATGCGGTGTTGAGTCCATTTCGTTGAGCAAGGAGTAGCTCTTGTCTATTCCATATTTGGCTTAAGGAACTTTATCTGTGCTCATTTCAATCTCTGGTTTTATGAAGCACCCCAACTCACCTTTCCCCTTAAGCAAGCGTAAGTTGCTTTTCTAAATTTGAGACCCTGTTCTGTTCTGTAATTCAGTTCCTGTGTAGCCAAGTTTACATTCCGTGTATTACTGATATCTTATGATGTTTCTTTTTCTGTGTGATTTATTTCAGTTAGAATCATCATACCTGAATCCACTCATTGTGCTGCTAAGGGCCTGATGACATAGATTTCATTGCTGAGTGATATTGCTTTGTAAGTAAATACCACAACTTCTTTATCCATTTTTCAATTTCTGCGATGTTGAACTTGTATTGTAAACGAGGATCTTGTAAACAGAGGCGTCCCAAACTTTGGGGTGGCTGTGTCTTCTTGATTTTAATTTCCCTAAGCTATAGGACCATAAGTGGAAGTGCCCTAGGCTCTGTTGCTTTGTTTTTTAGATGTTTCAGGAAACACCATACACTTCTCCCGAGTGTCTGTTGGCAATTTACATCCCGCCCATCAGCATAACAAGGCTCCCAGTTCTCCATGGCCTGTCCTGCCTTTCTGGATTTTACACTTTTTTCAGATGGCCCTTTTGACCGGGGGGAAGTGAGACTTCATTGTATTGCAGATTTCCTTTGCAAGCTTGCTTGGTTGGCCAAAAAGGGCGTATGCGTTTTTTCCTGAATATATTCAGGAAAAAACGCATACGCCCTTTTTGGCCAAGTGCATCATTGTGGACATTCTGCCTCTTTTCCTATGCTTTCAATGCAATTCCAGTCTACCTCCTGAAATCGGTTTCCTGCAATTCTGCCCCGCTTTCAAGTCCTCTTGGCAGCCTTACTTCAGTATATTTTTGGATGATAGCTGTCATTTATAACTCTGCATGTTTGTGAATTACAGTGCCCCTGAGCTCCTTTCTTCAACTCGCTTTCTTTTGAGCTGGCCGCAACACCGCAGGATGGCTTCAGGCCCTAATCTGGTTCCGGAACGGCATGCTGAGCCTTTGGTTATTTCCTCTTCCTGGTGGGAAATGAGAGTTAAATTTGCCCGTCCAGACACCTCCAGCTAGTCTCTGATTGGTTCTCGCTGTTCCTGTTCATCTTCCGCAGAAATTGCAAACTGGGCCAAACAGGAGGTTAAAGGCGCTGACTCTCCAAGTGGGGAGAGTGTTAGTAAAGCGTCTGGAATGTTGCACCCGAGTAAAAGGGGAGGAAAACTGAGACATATTTGAACACGTCTCCTGTTCACACGGTTGATCATACTCTGGGTTCCACATGCATGTTTTAGCTGAAGGAAGAATACCTTAAACCTGGAGAGTTGAGACCCGTGGAATGGGTACCATGCAATATGACTTCAAAGGGTCTTCATTTGCTCACTGAACCTCTCCAATCCTATCACTGCTGCGTTTATGCCCCTGTACACATGCTTGATTCTCTTTTGGAGACATAGCAATCCATAGGTTTTAAGATACTTACTAGTCAGGTACATTCTTAGGCGTTTAATAATGGGTGTTGAGTCCATTTCGTTGAGCAAGGAGTAGCTCTTGTCTATTCCATATTTGGCTTAAGGAACTTTATCTGTGCTCATTTCAATCTCTGGTTTTATGCAGCACCCCAACTCACCTTTCCCCTTAAGCAAGCATAAGTTGGTTTTCTAAATTTGAGACCCTGTTCTGTTTTGGAATTCAGTTCCTGTGTAGCCAAGTTTACATTCCGTGTATTAGTGATATCTTATGATGTTTCTTTTTCTGTGTGACTTATTTCAGTTAGAATCATCGTACCTGAATCCACTCATTTTGCTGCTATGGGCCTGATGACATAGATTTCATTGCTGAGTGATACTGCATTGTACGTAAGTACCACAAGTTCTTTATCCATTTTTCACTTTCTATGATATTGAACTTGTACGGTAAACGAGGTTCTTGTAAACACAGGCGTCCCAAACTTTGGGGTGGCTGTGTCTTTTTGATTTTAATTTCCCTAAGCTATAGGACCATAAGTGGAAGTGCCCTAGGCTCTGTTGCTTTGTTTTTTAGATGTTTCAGGAAACACCATACACTTCTCCCGAGTGTCTGTTGGCAATTTACATCCCGCCCATCAGCATAACAATGCTCCCAGTTCTCCATGGCCTGTCCTGCCTTTCTGGATTTTACACTTTTTTCAGATGGCCCTTTTGACCGGGGGGAAGTGAGACTTCATTGTAGTGCAGATTTCCTTTGCAAGCTTGCTTGGTTGGCCAAAAAGGGCGTATGCGTTTTTTCCTGAATATATTCAGGAAAAAACGCATACGCCCTTTTTGGCCAAGTGCATCATTGTGGACGTTCTGCCTCTTTTCCTTTGCTTTCAATGCAATTCCAGGCTACCTCCTGAAATCGGTTTCCTGCAATTCTGCCCCGCTTTCAAGTCCTCTTGGCAGCCTTACTTCAGTATATTTTTGGACGATAGCTGTCATTTATAACTCTGCAGGTTTGTGAATTACAGTGCCCCTGAGCTCCTTTCTTCAACTCGCTTTCTTGTGACCTGGCCGCAACACCGCAGGATGGCTTCAGGCCCTAATCTGGTTCCGGCACGGCACGCTGAGCCTTTGGTTATTTTCTCTTCCTGGTGGGAAATGAGAGTTAAATTTGCCCGTCCAGACACCTCCAGCTAGTCTCTCATTGGTTCTCCCTATTCCTGTTCATCTTCCGCAGAAATTGCAAACTGGGCCAAACAGGAGGTTAAAGGCGCTGACTCTCCAAGTGTGGAGAGTGTTAGTAAAGCGTCTGGAATGTTGCACCCGAGTACCAGGGGACGAAAACTGAGACATATTTGAACACGTCTCCCGTTCACACGGTTGATCATACTCTGGGTTCCACATGCATGTTTTAGCTGAAGGAAGAATCCCTGAAACCTGGAGAGTTGAGACCCGTGGAATGGGTACCATGCAATATGACTTCAAAGGGTCTTCATTTGCTCACCGAACCTCTCCAATCCTATCACTGCTGCGTTTATGCCCCTGTACACACGCTTGATTCTCTTTTGGAGACATAGCAATCCATAGGTTTTCAGATACTTACTAGTCAGGTACATTCTTAGGCATTTAATATGGGATGTTGAGTCCATTTCGTTGAGCAAGGAGTAGCTCTTGTCTATTCCATATTTGGCTTAAGGAACTTTATCTGTGCTCATTTCAATCTCTGGTTTTATGCAGCACCCCAACTCACCTTTCCCCTTAAGCAAGCATAAGGTGGTTTTCTAAATTTGAGACCCTGTTCTGTTTTGTAATTCAGTTCCTGTGTAGCCAAGTTTACATTCCGTGTATTAGTGATATCTTATGATGTTTCTTTTTCTGTGTGACTTATTTCAGTTAGAATCATCATACCTGTATCCACTCATTATGCTCCTATGGGCCTGATGACATAGATTTCATTGCTGAGTGATATTGCATTGTACGTAAGTACCACAACTTCTTTATCCATTTTTCACTTTCTGCGATATTGAACTTGTACCGTAAACGAGGTTCTTGTAAACAGAGGCGTCCCAAACTTTGGGGTGGCTGTGTCTTTTTGATTTTAATTTCCCTAAGCTATAGGACCATAAGTGGAAGTGCCCTAGGCTCTGTTGCTTTGTTTTTTAGATGTTTCAGGAAACACCATACACTTCTCCCGAGTGTCTGTTGGCAATTTACATCCCGCCCATCAGCATAACAAGGCTCCCAGTTCTCCATGGCCTGTCCTGCCTTCTGGATTTTACACTTTTTTTAGATGGCCCTTTTGACCGGAGGGAAGTGAGACTTCATTGTAGTGCAGATTTCCTTTGCAAGCTTGCTTGGTTGGCCAAAAAGGGCGTATGCGTTTTTTCCTGAATATATTCAGGAAAAAACGCATACGCCCTTTTTGGCCAAGTGCATCATTGTGGACGTTCTGCCTCTTTTCCTATGCTTTAAATGCTATTCCAGTCTACCTCCTGAAATCGGTTTCCTGCAATTCTGCCTTGCTTTCAATGCCTCTTCGTAGCCTTACCTCAATATATTTTTTGAAAATAGTTGGCCTTTATAACTCTGCAGTTTTTTGACTTGCAGTGGCCCTTAGCTCCATTTTTCAGCTCTTATTTTTGTGATCTTGCCTCATAACCACAAGATTCCTTCAGGCCCTATTCTTCTTCTGGGGCACCTTGCTGTGCCTTTGGTTTATTCTTCTTACTGATGTGAAATTAGAGTGACATGTGCCCATTGAAACTGCTACAGCTAGTTTCTCACTGGTTCCCCCTATTCCCATTCATCCTCCGCACTAACTGCAGACTGTGTGATACCAGAACTTAAAGGCATTGACTCTCCATGTGGGGATATTGTTAGTAAAGCGGCTGGAATGTCGATCCGGAGCCCCAGGAGAGGAAAAATGAGGTGCGTTTTAGAAACCTTTCCCGATCATATGGTATACCAGTCGCTGGGTTTCCCAAGCATGGTTTAGGTGTAGGAAGATTCCCTTCAACCTGGAGTGTTGGGACCCTTGGAATGAGTAGCATGAAGTATTGCATTAAACTTTTGGCAGTTGCTCACCAAAGCTCACCAATCCTCTCAGCCCCAAGTGTCCAGCCTTATGTCTTATCCAGCTGTGGGTCTATATGTGGTCAATCCAGGTTGCATCACAGCCCCTGAGCAAATTTTGTAAGAATTTTTCTCTCTTTCATTGTTTCTGCCTTTTGTTTTTAAAATTTATTTCTATAATGGGGTTTAGCTCATTTTCACTGCTGTGTTTGTGCCGCTCTGCACACACTTGATTCCCTTATGGAGATATATCAATACATGGGTTTTAAGATTCTTATTACTCAGATATATTTCTCTGCGGTGTATAGGGTGTGTTGAGGCCAGTTCATTGAGCAAGGTGTAGATCTTGTCTAATATCTATTTGGTTTATTGAACGGTATGTGTGCTAATTTCAAACTCTGGTTTTATGCATCACCCCACCTCTCCTTTCCCCTTAAGCTGACATAAGTGTGTTTTCTAAATGTGAGACACTGTTCTGTTCTGTAATTCATTTCTTGTGCAGCCATATTTACCCTCCCTCTATAAGTGATATCTTATGATATGTTTCTTTTTCTGTTTGACTTATTTCAAGTAGTATTATCGGACCTAAATCCACTCTTTATCCTTCTACTAGCCTTATTACATTGATTTCATGGTGAAGAGATATTCCATTGTACATAAGTACCACATCTTCTTTATCCATTGTTCTCTTTCCTGGGATATTTAAGGTGTACTGAAGTTGAGGTTCTTGTAAACAGAGTAGCCCTAAACTGTGGTGTTCTGGTGTCTTGTTGATTTTTAGACTTGCCTAGATATACTCGCATGATTGGAAGTGTCCTATGCTCTGTAGCTCTGTTTTTTAGATGATTTAGGAACCACCATACACTTCTCCAGAGTGGCTCTCGGCAGTTCACACACTGCCCATCAGCGTATAAAGGCTCCCTGTTCTCCATGGCCTGTCCTGCATTTCTGGTTTTTACAATTTTTTAGGATGGCCCTTTTGACCGGTGGGAAATGAGACTTCTTTGTTGTGCACATTTGCATTGCTTGCTTGCTTCGTTGCCCATAAAGTGCGTATGCGTTTTTTCCTGGATATAATCAGGAAAAAACGCATACGCCCTTTTGGGCCAACTTCATCATTGTCGAAATTCTGCCGCTTTTCATGTGCTTTAAAGACGAGTCCAATCTATCTCTTGAAATCTGTTTCTTGCAATTCTGTCTTGCATTCAGATCCTCTTCTTTGCCTTACCTCAACATATTTTTGGACGTTAGTTTTCATTTATAACTCTGCAGGTTTGTGAATTGCAGTGACCCTGAGCTCCATTTTTTAAGTTGCTCTTTTGTGAGCTGGCCTCAAACCCGCAGGATTGCTTCAGGCCCTATTTTGGCTCGGGCGAGGCGGGCTGAGCCTTTTTTCAATTCTTATTCTTAATGGGAAATTAGAGTGATATGTGCCCGTCCAAACCCCTACAACTATTCTCTCATTGGTTCCCCCTCTTCCCGTTCATCCTCCTCACAATTTGCAAAATGTGTGAAACAGAAGTTGAAATGTGCTGATTCTCCAAGTGGGGAGATTCTAAGTAACGTGGCTGGAATGGTGAACAGGAGCACCAGGAGAGGATAAATGAGCTGCATTTTAGACACATCTCCCGATCACATGGTGTACAGTCCTCTGGGTTTTCCATGCATGTTTTAGCTGTAGGAAGATCCCTTGAACCTGCAGATTTGGGACCCATTGAATGGGTACCAGGTAGTATTACTTTAAAGGGTGTGCATTTCCTCACCCAACCTCACATTTCTCTTAGTGCAAACAGTTTCCAGCCTTATGTCTCATCCTGCTGTGGGTCTAGATGTGTTCAATATATGTTGCATCACCGTCCCTGAGGAAAAGTTGTAAGAGGTTTTCTCTGTCTCTCTGTCGTTTATTTTTTTCAATTTATTACTATATTGGTTACAGCTGATTTTCAAAGCTCTGTTTCTTGCTGCTGTACATCCACTTGATTCACGTACAGAGAGACATCAGTAAATTCTTTTTCAGATTCTTACCAGTCGTATATATTCTTTTCCGGTGACTTGAGTGTGCTGAGTGCAGTTCTTTTAGCTACCGTGTAGGCCTTGTTGATTATCAGTTTGGTATTTGGAATGGTATCTTTGCTAATTTCAACCTCCTGGATGATGCCTCACCCCTCCCCACCTTTCCCGTTTAGCAGCCTTATGCGTGTTTTCTACATATTTGACTATGTTTTTGTTTTGTAATTTATTTCATGTGTAGCCATTTTGGATTCCACCTTTAAGTGATATCTTATGATATGTGTCTTTTTCTTTTTGAATTCTGTCACTTAGAATGATCATACGTAACTCCTCCGGAGTTGTTACAACTGGCCATATTTCATTGATTTCCAGGCTGAATAATATTCCACTCTACCTAAGTACCACATCTCTATCCATTTTTTCCCTCCAGAGACATTTAAGTTATATCCTAGTCGAGGATCTTTTAAACAGAGAGGGGGTAAACATTGGGGTGCCTGTGTCCTCTCGATTTTTGTTTTTCCCAAGATATACGCCCATGAGTGCAAGTGCCCTATGCTCTGTAGCTCATTTTTTAGATGCTTTAGTAAACACAATACACTTCTCCAGAATGGCCGTTGGCAATATACATTTCCACTATAAGTCTCACAGGGCTCCCTCTTCTCCTTGCCCTGTCCTGCATTTCTGTTGTTTACGCTTTATGAGGATGGCTCTTGTGACTGATGCGAAGTGATATCTTTTGTAGTATTGACTTCCAGTGCCCACCTGTTTGGTTGGCTAAAAAAGTGTATGCCCTTTTCTTGAATATATACAGAAAAAAACGCATACACCCTTTTTGGCCAACTGCAATGTTGGCAATGTTCAGCTCCTTTTCTTGTGCTTAATGGCGAGTCCTTTCTACCTCCTCAAATCCCTTTCCTGCCATTCTCCCTTGCTTGCAAGTCCTTTTCTCTGACTTTCCTCAAGACATTTTTCAGTGATGGATATTTTCAACTCTGCAGTTTCGTGAATTTTACTGCCCCTGAGTTCCATTGTTCAACTTGTGTTTATGGGAACTGGCCACAAAGCAGCAGGATTTCCTCAAGCCCTATACTGTTTCCATTGGCAACCCTAGCCTTTGGTCAATTCGTCTTCCTGATTGGAAATTAGAGTGACATGTGCCTGTCTGAACACCTAGGACTTGTCTCTCATTGTTCCTCATGCTTCCGCTTCATCCTCTGGACAAATTCCAAACTGTACGCAACAGGATGTTGACAGTGCTGACATCTCCAAGTGGGGAGACTGTTAGTAAAGACGCTGGAGGGGTGAACCCGAGCACCAGGAGATGAGGAGATGAGATGCCTTTTCCAAACTCTTCCCGATCAGATGGTATACCATCCTCTGGGTGTGACAGATATGTTTTAGCAGTAGGAAGGGTCCCATTCATGTAAGGAGAACACCAGGGCTTTTTCAAAATCAGTGTCTCCCCGAAACCCAAACTGGGGAATTTTTTAAGCTACAGCTACACATATGTTCATTAAGGGCCTTGGGAAGTAGGCAGAGTCCAAACTTTAGATGATTGAAGTCTTCAGGGTCAGAAGCACTCACCACCAGCTTCCCTTAGGTTACACTTTAACTGTCATTGATAGATGATGTCAATAAAAATATCTATTCTTTTTCAGATTATTTCCCCTTATAGGTTATTGCAAAATGTTGAGTGTAGTTCCCTGTGCTATACAGTAGTTCCTTGTTGATGATCTATTTTATACATAGCAGTGTGTATGTGTTAATCCCAAACTGTTAATTTATCCCTCCTCCCACCTTTCCCCTTTGGTAATAATAAATTATAAGATTTTATACTTCTCAGAAATGGGGGAGCTGAAAGAGAGGTATCATTTTCAATGGAAAAGCATTTAAAACAAGATTGAAGCTTTAACCAAGATTATTAGATGTACATCCTTGGAAAGAAATCACTTCGTTTCTCTAATATTGACCTGACAAATAAGACAAACCTTTTCACTGAACTTGCTTATAATAAAGTGATGGAAATATCAAATGGAAGCGTTAGAAACATCTTATTTTACCCGAGCCTTATACACTGTTCTATGTTAACTACAGTTTGGCTCACACATCTGTTCATTGAGGTTACAATAGTCTCAATTTCTGTTACTGATCCTCCAGAGTGGACCCCAACAAGTGTCCCCCTGCCCAGTGTCATTGGGGCCAACAGATCGAGACTGAGTTTGGTTCACAAGCAAAGGAAACTTTATATTTTGATCAGAGAATGGAGAGGTGAGAGCATGCACTACCCCGTGGGCTGTGGGCTGGGCTGCTGTGTAGAGATCCTGTCAGAGTCAGTGGGAGGGAGGGGGCGGAGCTCTCGAGGGCCGGGTTGGCTGCAGCTCAGGCTCTATATCACGGAGTCTGCACTGGGCCCCAGGAGCTGAGGTGTCGACCCAGCCATTCTGCACTAGGAAATCTGGTCTGAAGTGCCGGGTGTGGAACCTCTGCATGCGGGACCCTAGGAGCACATGAAATTAGACAAAGCACAAAGGATAAAAAAGCTTAGACTTGACTTTATTGCCCAGATTCTATTTTTATCTCCCAGGGATTTTTAATGGGCTTTGCTGGGGACAAACCCCTCCTCTGCCTTTTGTCCCGTTCCTCATTCTTGGAGTGCTGAGGGTGCAGACCCTTCTTCTGTAACTGCTGAGTGCTGAGTTGGGAGCCCTCATACCCGGGGGCGAGGGTCAGAGCTTCTCCCCAGCAGCCTCCAGGTGACGTTGATTGTCCCCAGGCCCCCTGCTTCCCTGCTCGTCCACCTGAGCACCAGCATTGGAAGTGTTATAGATTCTAATGACCTTTAAGGGTCCAGGAAAGAGATGTGCAGAGACGCTGTGGGGGCCGGTTTCACCCCGCCCCACATTTGTTCGGCCACCTTAGGCTGACCGTTTCTGCCAGCCTAGATGCTCTGACCAGTAGTCTGCGCTTTCTTCAATTAGGCCCCTGAATTAACGTACAAACAGCACCAGGTGTCAGAGCCCTGCCCGCTCAACTCCCAGACAGTCCAGGGTCAGTGGTGATCAAGGACCATGATGGCCACTGAGTCAACAGCCTTTTGAAGTAAACAGGAGTCCAGCCGGTCTTATTGGCCACCATCATCACGGTGTCTGTAGGCTTTTCTATGGTGACAGTGTGATATACGGTTCCCCCGCCAAGATTATTAGCTCCCCTCTGGGTGCAGTAAGTCCTGCAAGCAGTAGTCTACTCTTTTGGGACACACTCTTGTTGTTTTATGAGAGAAACTCCAGGTCAAGTGATGTTCACACGAGTCGTCATGGTGCCCTGTTGCCCCCGGTTATCTCTCTGGATGTTGGAGTTGGAGGGCCTCCTCACTCGAGGTCGGTGTGCCCACGGAGCGAACCCTGCAACTTCAGGGCATGGTTGGTGGTTAGGATCACCACGTGGGGTCCTTTTCCCTTAGGAGGGAGGTGGCCTTTTGGGCTGCTGATTTCCAGGTTTTTAGATACCGCCAGTATCTTGGCCAGATGCGGCAGTGGGCCAAGCCCCTTGGTGACCGTAGTTTATCCTACCTGGATGGCATTCTTGCATTGTTCCATTTCAAGTGGTCCCAGTTTTTGCACTAATTCTCCAATGGTGATTCACCTTTCACCGGGAATGTAAAGGTCAAAGGGTTTAGCTCAATTAGGGAGTTCCAGGGCAAGGGTCTGAATTGACTGCTCTTTCCATTCTTGAAAGGCCACTTCTGGATTCTATTCAAAAGGATCATCATCTTTTCCTTTCAGTGTTTCATATAGAGGCCCAGCTAGTAGACTGTAGTTAGGGATCCAGAAGCAGCAAACCCTGGCCTCCCCAGGAACCCCTAAGCTGTCTTCTAGTTTTAGAAAGGGGTAAGGCTGAAAATGGTTTCTTCCCTTTCCTGGGATGGGCTTCTCCGACCTTCTGTGAGAACGAAGCCCAGGCAGGTCACCGCAGTCTGTGATATTTGAGCTTTTTCTTGGACAACTTCTATCCTTTATTGGCTTGGTAGTTCAGAGGCCTCCTTAGTAGGGCTGGCGATCAGAATGTCATCTGTGTACTGAAGGAGGGTTTCCTTTTCCAGAGGTAGAACTTTTAGGTCTTTAGCTAAGCTTTCCCCAAAGATGGTGTGGGAATTTTTGCACCCTTGGGGCAAGACGGCCCGGAAGTATTGTTTTAGTTGTATGTTGAGTCCTGCCACTCACAAGCCAAAATTTCTTGTGACTCTGGGACTAATGGAATACAAAAGAAGGCATCATTGAAGACTAATACAGAATACCATGTCCTGGTGGTTGGTAGAATGACCAGGAGGGTGTAGGAATTAGGAGCAACTGGAGGTATATCCTCGGTGGCTTCACTGACTGTCCTGACATCATTTACCAGGTCCCCAGCAGCCCATGGGGCTCTCGTGGTCAGACCAATCCCAGAATATGGAGCTCACCTGGGCAGGTACCCCACCCCCACCCCAGCCCACGGGGCTCTCGTGGTCAGGCCCCTCCCAGGATACAGAGCTACCCTTGCAGGTACCGTGGCAGGGCTGGGCACACAGGAACCGTGCACATAGCCCTCATTGCAGAGCACCCCCAGCTCACCTGTCGCTCAGAGCTGACACAGAGCACCTCAGAGCAGGACTTGAACTAACAAACAGCAGCTGCGACAGGTCTGTGACCCTGGGTATCACTCTGTGCGGCCTCCCTCCACCTGGTCTTCCAGAGACTTCCACTGCACCCGGGGCACCAGGCCTCTGTCTCCAACCACCACTCACCCCTCCTCTCCCTGACTCCTGGGTTCCTCTCATTAGGAGAGGGTTTTCTTGAAGTTGTCTCCCACTCATGGGCCAGATAAAATGATTAGAAAACAAGCCAAAGCTGCAGCCCCTTGTCTATCCTGACTCTCAGGATCCCACACCTGTTCCTTGGACCTGGCCGGTTCAACAAGTTCCATTTTCTGCAACTGTGAGCCCCTGAGGGGTGATGATTGGCTGACCTGGGCAGCCTTACCGTGCCGGCCAGCCCTCCCCAGGTGTGCCTGGGTTGAGATCAATATAAATACCACTCCAGGCAGCAAGAGCCCCTGCAGCCGTGCCTGACGCCATTTTCTCTGCCCTGTCAGCAGTCTCGGGGCTGGGCTGGTGGGAGGGAGTGAGAGGTCACGGCTTTGTGGGTGGCCCAGTGTGAGTGGGGCTCTGCTGGACTTTCTGCAGCAGTTGCCAGGCTGCCACCTGCTAAAGAAGAGGATGTGTCACCCATACCTGCTGCTGGAATTTCTCCCTGGGCAGAGGTGAGGAAGGAAAAAAGCAGTGGGGGCAGGGACAGGACGGGTATCTCAGGCAGGGAAATGGAAATCTTCCAGAAGAGCACCCAGGGCCAGGACCATCCTGGCTGGCCTGCAGGCACCAAGTCGGCCGGCATGCTGTCACTCGTGTGGCTCTATGGCCCTTCCTCTAGGCTTTCAAGTCCTTGTATATATTCAGATGTTTTACCTGGGACGGGTGGGAATAGTTCAGCAGCAACTGGCCTGGGGCTCAGCTCACGTTTACTCACAGATGCCTCGGCACGGTGCCCCAGCTTTGCAATGAGGACGCTTGTTGCGTGGGGGCTGCTGGCTGAATGGGAGACGATTCCCCACCACTGGCCAACTTCAGAATTGTTTACAACTGGAGCAAGTGCCCTGATACGGTTTTCCTCTGTGGAACTGGTGGGTTCTGTGTTTTTTTTCTCGTTTTCGTTTTTGGTTCAAGGTAGATCTTATTCCTCTTTTTTGTATTTACAGATATAAGCATGGAAATAATTTATTCATATAAATACATGTATGTGAAGGGAATAATTGTTTTTTCTGTTTTATTTTTTAAATTTTATTTCTTTTTAATTTTGAATTTTATTTTATATTTTTATACAGCAGGTTCTTATTGGTTATCTATTTTATACATATAAATGTATACATGCCAATCCCAGTCTCTCAACTCCTCCCACCACCACCCCCCCAACAGCTATCCCCCCTTGTTGCCCATACATTTGTTGTCTACATCTGTTGCTCTATTTATGCCTGGCAAAATGGTTAATCTGTATAGTTTTTCTAGGTTCCACATATATGCATGAATATACAAGATTTGTTTTTCTCTTTCTGACTTACTTCACTCTGTATGACAGTCTCTAGATCCATCGACGTCTCTACAAATGACCCAATTTCATTCCTTTTCATGGCTTAGTAATATTCCATTTTATATATGTACCACAGCTTTATGCATTCGTCTGTGGGCATTTAGGTTGCTTCCATTACCTCGATATTGTAAATAGTGATGCAATGAACATTGCGGTGAATGTCTCTTTTTGATTTATGGTTTTGTCTGGGTATATGTCCAGTACTGGGATTGCTGTATCATATGGTAATTCTATTGTTAGTTTCTTAAGAAACTCCATATTGTTCTCCATAGTGACTGTATCAATTTATATTCCCAAAAATAGTGGAAGAGGGTGCCTTTTCTCCACACCCTTTCCAGCATTTTTTGTTTGTAGATTTTCTGATGATGCCCATTCTACCAGGTGTGAGGTGATACCTCATTGTTGAGTCCATTTTGTTGAGCAAGGGGTAGGTCTTGTCTATTACATATTTGGCTTAAGGAACAGTATCTGTGCTAATTTCAAACTCAGGTTTTATGCAGCACCCCAACTCACCTTTCCCCTTAAGCAAGCATAAGTTGGTTTTCTAAATTTGAGACCCTGTTCTGTTTTGAAATTCAGTTCATGTGTAGCCCAGTTCACATTCCGTGTATTAGTGATATCTTATGATGTTTCTTTTTCTGCGTGACTTATTTCAGTTAGAATCATCATACCTGAATCCACTCATTATGCTTCTACGGGCCTGATGACATAGATTTCATTGCTGAGTGATATTGCATTGTACGTAAGTACCACAACTTCTTTATCCATTTTTCACTTTCTGCGATATTGAACTTGTACCGTAAACGAGGTTCTTGTAAACAGAGGCGTCCCAAACTTTGGGGTGGCTGTGTCTTTATGATTTTAATTTCCCTAAGCTATAGGACCATAAGTGGAAGTGCCCTAGGCTCTGTTGCTTTGTTTTTTAGATGTTTCAGGAAACACCATACACTTCTCCCCAGTGGCTGTTGGCAATTTACATCCCGCCCATCAACATAACAAGGCTCCCAGTTCTCCATGGCCTGTCCTGCCTTTCTGGATTTTACACTTTTTTCAGATGGCCCTTTTGACCGGGGGGAAGTGAGACTTCATTGTAGTGCAGATTTCCTTTGCAAGCTTGCTTGGTTGGCCAAAAAGGGCGTATGCGTTTTTTCCTGAATATATTCAGGAAAAAACGCATACGCCCTTTTTGGCCAAGTGCATCATTGTGGACGTTCTGCCTCTTTTCCTATGCTTTCAATGCAATTCCAGTCTACCTCCTGAAATCGGTTTCCTGCAATTCTGCCCCGCTTTCAAGTCCTCTTGGCAGCCTTACTTCAGTATATTTTTGGACGATAGCTGTCATTTATAACTCTGCATGTTTGTGAATTACAGTGCCCCTGAGCTACTTTCTTCAACTCGCTTTCTTTTGAGCTGGCCGCACCACCGCAGGATGGCTTCAGGCCCTAATCTTGTTCCGGCATGGCACGCTGAGCCTTTGATTATTTCCTCTTCCTGGTGGGAAATGAGAGTTAAATTTGCCCGTCCAGACACCTCCAGCTAGTCTCTCATTGGTTCTCCCTATTCCTGTTCATCTTCCGCAGAAGTTGCAAACTGGGCCAAACAGGAGGTTAAAGGCGCTGACTCTCCAAGTGGGGAGAGTGTTAGTAAAGCGTCTGGAATGTTGCACCCGAGTACCAGGGGACAAAAACTGAGACATATTTGAACACGTCTCCCGTTCACACGGTTGATCATACTCTGGGTTCCACATGCATGTTTTAGCTGAAGGAAGAATACCTTAAACCTGGAGAGTTGAGACCCGTGTAATGGGTACCATGCAATATGACTTCAAAGGGTCTTCATTTGCTCACCGAACCTCTCCAATCCTATCACTGCTGCGTTTATGCCCCTGTACACATGCTTGATTCTCTTTTGGAGACATAGCAATCCATAGGTTTTAAGATACTTACTAGTCAGGTACATTCTTAGGCGTTTAATATGGGGTGTTGAGTCCATTTGGTTGAGCAAGGAGTAGCTCTTGTCTATTCCATATTTGGCTTAAGGAACTTTATCTGTGCTCATTTCAATCTCTGGTTTTATGCAGCACCCCAACTCACCTTTCCCCTTAAGCAAGCATAAGTTGGTTTTCTAAATTTGAGACCCTGTTCTGTTTTGGAATTCAGTTCCTGTGTAGCCAAGTTTACATTCCGTGTATTAGTGATATCTTATGATGTTTCTTTTTCTGTGTGACTTATTTCAGTTAGAATCATCGTACCTGAATCCACTCATTATGCTGCTACGGGCCTGATGACATAGATTTCATTGCTGAGTGATACTGCATTGTACGTAAGTACCACAAGTTCTTTATCCATTTTTCACTTTCTGTGATATTGAACTTGTTCGGTTAACGAGGTTCTTGTAAACAGAGGCGTCCCAAACTTTGGGGTGGCTGTGTCTTTTTGATTTTAATTTCCCTAAGCTATAGGACCATAAGTGGAAGTGCCCTAGGCTCTGTTGCTTTGTTTTTTAGATGTTTCAGGAAACACCATACACTTCTCCCGAGTGTCTGTTGGCAATTTACATCCCGCCCATCAGCATAACAAGGCTCCCAGTTCTCCATGGCCTGTCCTGCCTTTCTGGATTTTACACTTTTTTCAGATGGCCCTTTTGAGCGGGGGGAAGTGAGACTTCATTGTAGTGCAGATTTCCTTTGCAAGCTTGCTTGGTTGGCCAAAAAGGGCGTGTGCGTTTTTTCCTGAATATATTCAGGAGAAAACGCATACGCCCTTTTTGGCCAAGTGCATCATGGTGGACGTTCTGCCTCTTTTCCTATGCTTTCAATGCAATTCCAGTCTACCTCCTGAAATCGGTTTCCTGCAATTCTGCCCCGCTTTCAAGTCCTCTTGGCAGCCTTACTTCAGTATATTTTTGGACGATAGCTGTCATTTATAACTCTGCAGGTTTGTGAATTACAGTGCCCCTGAGCTCCTTTCTTCAACTCGCTTTCTTGTGACCTGGCCGCAACACCGCAGGATGGCTTCAGGCCCTAATCTGGTTCCGGCACGGCACGCTGAGCCTTTGGTTATTTCCTCTTCCTGGTGGGAAATGAGAGTTAAATTTGCCCGTCCAGACACCTCCAGCTAGTCTCTCATTGGTTCTCCCTATTCCTGTTCATCTTCCGCAGAAATTGCAAACTGGGCCAAACAGGAGGTTAAAGGCGCTGACTCTCCAAGTGTGGAGAGTGTTAGTAAAGCGTCTGGAATGTTGCACCCGAGTACCAGGGGAGGAAAACTGAGACATATTTGAACACGTCTCCCGTTCACATGGTTGATCATACTCTGGGTTCCACATGCATGTTTTAGCTGAAGGAAGAATACCTTAAACCTGGAGAGTTGAGACCCGTGTAATGGGTACCATGCAATATGACTTCAAAGGGTCTTCATTTGCTCACTGAACCTCTCCAATCCTATCACTGCTGCGTTTATGCCCCTGTACACATGCTTGATTCTCTTTTGGAGACATAGCAATCCATAGGTTTTAAGATACTTACTAGTCAGGTACATTCTTAGGCGTTTAATATGGGGTGTTGAGTCCATTTCGTTGAGCAAGGAGTAGCTCTTGTCTATTCCATATTTGGCTTAAGGAACTTTATCTGTGCTCATTTCAATCTCTGGTTTTATGCAGCACCCCAACTCACCTTTCCCCTTAAGCAAGCATAAGTTGGTTTTCTAAATTTGAGACCCTGTTCTGTTTTGGAATTCAGTTCCTGTGTAGCCAAGTTTACATTCCGTGTATTAGTGATATCTTATGATGTTTCTTTTTCTGTGTGACTTATTTCAGTTAGAATCATCGTACCTGAATCCACTCATTATGCTGCTACGGGCCTGATGACATAGATTTCATTGCTGAGTGATACTGCATTGTACGTAAGTACCACAAGTTCTTTATCCATTTTTCACTTTCTGTGATATTGAACTTGTTCGGTTAACGAGGTTCTTGTAAACAGAGGCGTCCCAAACTTTGGGGTGGCTGTGTCTTTTTGATTTTAATTTCCCTAAGCTATAGGACCATAAGTGGAAGTGCCCTAGGCTCTGTTGCTTTGTTTTTTAGATGTTTCAGGAAACACCATACACTTCTCCCGAGTGTCTGTTGGCAATTTACATCCCGCCCATCAGCATAACAAGGCTCCCAGTTCTCCATGGCCTGTCCTGCCTTTCTGGATTTTACACTTTTTTCAGATGGCCCTTTTGAGCGGGGGGAAGTGAGACTTCATTGTAGTGCAGATTTCCTTTGCAAGCTTGCTTGGTTGGCCAAAAAGGGCGTGTGCATTTTTTCCTGAATATATTCAGGAGAAAACGCATACGCCCTTTTTGGCCAAGTGCATCATTGTGGACGTTCTGCCTCTTTTCCTATGCTTTCAATGCAATTCCAGTCTACCTCCTGAAATCGGTTTCCTGCAATTCTGCCCCGCTTTCAAGTCCTCTTGGCAGCCTTACTTCAGTATATTTTTGGACGATAGCTGTCATTTATAACTCTGCAGGTTTGTGAATTACAGTGCCCCTGAGCTCCTTTCTTCAACTCGGTTTCTTTTGAGCTGGCCGCAACACCGCAGGATGGCTTCAGGCCCTAATCTGGTTCCGGCACGGCACGCTGAGCCTGTGGTTAATTCCTCTTCCTGGTAGGAAATGAGAGTTAAATTTGCCCGTCCAGACACCTCCAGCTAGTCTCTCATTGGTTCTCGCTATTCCTGTTCATCTTCCGCAGAAATTGCAAACTGGGCCAAACAGGAGGTTAAAGGGACTGACTCTCCAAGTCGGGAGAGTGTTAGTAAAGCGTCTGGAATGTTGCACCCGAGTACCAGGGTACGAAAACTGAGACATATTTGAACACGTCTCCCGATCACATGGTTGATCATACTCTAGGTTCCACATGCATGTTTTAGCTGAAGGAAGAATACCTTAAAGCTGGGTAGTTGAAACCCATGGAATGGGTACCATGCAATATGACTTCAAAGAGTCTTCATTTGCTCACCGAACCTCTCCAATCCTATCACTGCTGCGTTTATGCCCCTGTACACATGCTTGATTCTCTTTCGGAGACATAGCAATCCATAGGTTTTAAGATTCTTACTAGTCAGGTACATTCGTAGGTGTTTAATATGCGGTGTTGAGTCCATTTCGTTGAGCAAGGAGTAGCTCTTGTCTATTCCATATTTGGCTTAAGGAACTTTATCTGTGCTCATTTCAATCTCTGGTTTTATGCAGCACCCCAACTCACCTTTCCCCTTAAGCAAGCATAAGTTGGTTTTCTAAATTTGAGACCCTGTTCTGTTTTGGAATTCAGTTCCTGTGTAGCCAAGTTTACATTCCGTGTATTAGTGATATCTTATGATGTTTCTTTTTCTGTGTGACTTATTTCAGTTAGAATCATCGTACCTGAATCCACTCATTATGCTGCTACGGGCCTGATGACATAGATTTCATTGCTGAGTGATACTGCATTGTACGTAAGTACCACAAGTTCTTTATCCATTTTTCACTTTCTGTGATATTGAACTTGTTCGGTTAACGAGGTTCTTGTAAACAGAGGCGTCCCAAACTTTGGGGTGGCTGTGTCTTTTTGATTTTAATTTCCCTAAGCTATAGGACCATAAGTGGAAGTGCCCTAGGCTCTGTTGCTTTGTTTTTTAGATGTTTCAGGAAACACCATACACTTCTCCCGAGTGTCTGTTGGCAATTTACATCCCGCCCATCAGCATAACAAGGCTCCCAGTTCTCCATGGCCTGTCCTGCCTTTCTGGATTTTACACTTTTTTCAGATGGCCCTTTTGAGCGGGGGGAAGTGAGACTTCATTGTAGTGCAGATTTCCTTTGCAAGCTTGCTTGGTTGGCCAAAAAGGGCGTGTGCGTTTTTTCCTGAATATATTCAGGAGAAAACGCATACGCCCTTTTTGGCCAAGTGCATCATTGTGGACGTTCTGCCTCTTTTCCTATGCTTTCAATGCAATTCCAGTCTACCTCCTGAAATCGGTTTCCTGCAATTCTGCCCCGCTTTCAAGTCCTCTTGGCAGCCTTACTTCAGTATATTTTTGGACGATAGCTGTCATTTATAACTCTGCAGGTTTGTGAATTACAGTGCCCCTGAGCTCCTTTCTTCAACTCGCTTTCTTGTGACCTGGCCGCAACACCGCAGGATGGCTTCAGGCCCTAATCTGGTTCCGGCACGGCACGCTGAGCCTTTGGTTATTTCCTCTTCCTGGTGGGAAATGAGAGTTAAATTTGCCCGTCCAGACACCTCCAGCTAGTCTCTCATTGGTTCTCCCTATTCCTGTTCATCTTCCGCAGAAATTGCAAACTGGGCCAAACAGGAGGTTAAAGGCGCTGACTCTCCAAGTGTGGAGAGTGTTAGTAAAGCGTCTGGAATGTTGCACCCGAGTACCAGGGGAGGAAAACTGAGACATATTTGAACACGTCTCCCGTTCACATGGTTGATCATACTCTGGGTTCCACATGCATGTTTTAGCTGAAGGAAGAATACCTTAAACCTGGAGAGTTGAGACCCGTGTAATGGGTACCATGCAATATGATTTCAAAGGGTCTTCATTTGCTCACTGAACCTCTCCAATCCTATCACTGCTGCGTTTATGCCCCTGTACACATGCTTGATTCTCTTTTGGAGACATAGCAATCCATAGGTTTTAAGATACTTACTAGTCAGGTACATTCTTAGGCGTTTAATATGGGGTGTTGAGTCCATTTGGTTGAGCAAGGAGTAGCTCTTGTCTATTCCATATTTGGCTTAAGGAACTTTATCTGTGCTCATTTCAATCTCTGGTTTTATGCAGCACCCCAACTCACCTTTCCCCTTAAGCAAGCATAAGTTGGTTTTCTAAATTTGAGACCCTGTTCTGTTTTGGAATTCAGTTCCTGTGTAGCCAAGTTTACATTCCGTGTATTAGTGATATCTTATGATGTTTCTTTTTCTGTGTGACTTATTTCAGTTAGAATCATCGTACCTGAATCCACTCATTATGCTGCTACGGGCCTGATGACATAGATTTCATTGCTGAGTGATACTGCATTGTACGTAAGTACCACAAGTTCTTTATCCATTTTTCACTTTCTGTGATATTGAACTTGTTCGGTTAACGAGGTTCTTGTAAACAGAGGCGTCCCAAACTTTGGGGTGGCTGTGTCTTTTTGATTTTAATTTCCCTAAGCTATAGGACCATAAGTGGAAGTGCCCTAGGCTCTGTTGCTTTGTTTTTTAGATGTTTCAGGAAACACCATACACTTCTCCCGAGTGTCTGTTGGCAATTTACATCCCGCCCATCAGCATAACAAGGCTCCCAGTTCTCCATGGCCTGTCCTGCCTTTCTGGATTTTACACTTTTTTCAGATGGCCCTTTTGAGCGGGGGGAAGTGAGACTTCATTGTAGTGCAGATTTCCTTTGCAAGCTTGCTTGGTTGGCCAAAAAGGGCGTGTGCGTTTTTTCCTGAATATATTCAGGAGAAAACGCATACGCCCTTTTTGGCCAAGTGCATCATTGTGGACGTTCTGCCTCTTTTCCTATGCTTTCAATGCAATTCCAGTCTACCTCCTGAAATCGGTTTCCTGCAATTCTGCCCCGCTTTCAAGTCCTCTTGGCAGCCTTACTTCAGTATATTTTTGGACGATAGCTGTCATTTATAACTCTGCAGGTTTGTGAATTACAGTGCCCCTGAGCTCCTTTCTTCAACTCGCTTTCTTGTGACCTGGCCGCAACACCGCAGGATGGCTTCAGGCCCTAATCTGGTTCTGGCACGGCACGCTGAGCCTTTGGTTATTTCCTCTTCCTGGTGGGAAATGAGAGTTAAATTTGCCCGTCCAGACACCTCCAGCTAGTCTCTCATTGGTTCTCCCTATTCCTGTTCATCTTCCGCAGAAATTGCAAACTGGGCCAAACAGGAGGTTAAAGGCGCTGACTCTCCAAGTGTGGAGAGTGTTAGTAAAGCGTCTGGAATGTTGCACCCGAGTACCAGGGGAGGAAAACTGAGACATATTTGAACACGTCTCCCGTTCACATGGTTGATCATACTCTGGGTTCCACATGCATGTTTTAGCTGAAGGAAGAATACCTTAAACCTGGAGAGTTGAGACCCGTGTAATGGGTACCATGCAATATGACTTCAAAGGGTCTTCATTTGCTCACTGAACCTCTCCAATCCTATCACTGCTGCGTTTATGCCCCTGTACACATGCTTGATTCTCTTTTGGAGACATAGCTATCCATAGGTTTTAAGATACTTACTAGTCAGGTACATTCTTAGGCGTTTAATATGGGGTGTTGAGTCCATTTCGTTGAGCAAGGAGTAGCTCTTGTCTATTCCATATTTGGCTTAAGGAACTTTATCTGTGCTCATTTCAATCTCTGGTTTTATGCAGCACCCCAACTCACCTTTCCCCTTAAGCAAGCATAAGTTGGTTTTCTAAATTTGAGACCCTGTTCTGTTTTGGAATTCAGTTCCTGTGTAGCCAAGTTTACATTCCGTATATTAGTGATATCTTATGATGTTTCTTTTTCTGTGTGACTTATTTCAGTTAGAATCATCTTACCTGAATCCACTCATTATGCTGCTATGTGCCTGATGACATAGATTTCATTGCTGAGTGATACTGCATTGTACGTAAGTACCACAAGTTCTTTATCCATTTTTCACTTTCTGTGATATTGAACTTGTACGGTAAACGAGGTTCTTGTAAACAGAGGTGTCCCAAACTTTGGGGTGGCTGTGTCTTTTTGATTTTAATTTCCCTAAGCTATAGGACCATAAGTGGAAGTGCCCTAGGCTCTGTTGCTTTGTTTTTTAGATGTTTTAGGAAACACCATACACTTCTCCCGAGTGTCTGTTGGCAATTTACATCCCGCCCATCAGCATAACAAGGCTCCCAGTTCTCCATGGCCTGTCCTGCCTTTCTGGATTTTACACTTTTTTCAGATGGCCCTTTTGACCGGGGGGAAGTGAGACTTCATTGTAGTGCAGATTTCCTTTTCAAGTTTGCTTGGTTGGCCAAAAAGGGCGTATGCGTTTTTTCCTGAATATATTCAGGAAAAAACGCATACGCCCTTTTTGGCCAAGTGCATCATTGTGGACGTTCTGCCTCTTTTCCTATGCTTTCAATGCAATTCCAGTCTACCTCCTGAAATCGGTTTCCTGCAATTCTGCCCCGCTTTCAAGTCCTCTTGGCAGCCTTACTTCAGTATATTTTTGGACGATAGCTGTCATTTATAACTCTGCAGTTTTGTGAATTACAGTGCCCCTGAGCTCCTTTCTTCAACTCGGTTTCTTTTGAGCTGGCCGCAACACCGCAGGATGGCTTCAGGCCCTAATCTGGTTCCGGCACGGCACGCTGAGCCTGTGGTTAATTCCTCTTCCTGGTGGGAAATGAGAGTTAAATTTGCCCGTCCAGACACCTCCAGCTAGTCTCTCATTGGTTCTCGCTATTCCTGTTCATCTTCCGCAGAAATTGCAAACTGGGCCAAACAGGAGGTTAAAGGGACTGACTCTCCAAGTCGGGAGAGTGTTAGTAAAGCGTCTGGAATGTTGCACCCGAGTACCAGGGTACGAAAACTGAGACATATTTGAACACGTCTCCCGATCACATGGTTGATCATACTCTAGGTTCCACATGCATGTTTTAGCTGAAGGAAGAATACCTTAAAGCTGGGTAGTTGAAACCCATGGAATGGGTACCATGCAATATGACTTCAAAGAGTCTTCATTTGCTCACCGAACCTCTCCAATCCTATCACTGCTGCGTTTATGCCCCTGTACACATGCTTGATTCTCTTTCGGAGACATAGCAATCCATAGGTTTTAAGATTCTTACTAGTCAGGTACATTCGTAGGTGTTTAATATGCGGTGTTGAGTCCATTTCGTTGAGCAAGGAGTAGCTCTTGTCTATTCCATATTTGGCTTAAGGAACTTTATCTGTGCTCATTTCAATCTCTGGTTTTATGCAGCACCCCAACTCACCTTTCCCCTTAAGCAAGCATAAGTTGGTTTTCTAAATTTGAGACCCTGTTCTGTTTTGGAATTCAGTTCCTGTGTAGCCAAGTTTACATTCCGTGTATTAGTGATATCTTATGATGTTTCTTTTTCTGTGTGACTTATTTCAGTTAGAATCATCGTACCTGAATCCACTCATTATGCTGCTACGGGCCTGATGACATAGATTTCATTGCTGAGTGATACTGCATTGTACGTAAGTACCACAAGTTCTTTATCCATTTTTCACTTTCTGTGATATTGAACTTGTTCGGTTAACGAGGTTCTTGTAAACAGAGGCGTCCCAAACTTTGGGGTGGCTGTGTCTTTTTGATTTTAATTTCCCTAAGCTATAGGACCATAAGTGGAAGTGCCCTAGGCTCTGTTGCTTTGTTTTTTAGATGTTTCAGGAAACACCATACACTTCTCCCGAGTGTCTGTTGGCAATTTACATCCCGCCCATCAGCATAACAAGGCTCCCAGTTCTCCATGGCCTGTCCTGCCTTTCTGGATTTTACACTTTTTTCAGATGGCCCTTTTGAGCGGGGGGAAGTGAGACTTCATTGTAGTGCAGATTTCCTTTGCAAGCTTGCTTGGTTGGCCAAAAAGGGCGTGTGCGTTTTTTCCTGAATATATTCAGGAGAAAACGCATACGCCCTTTTTGGCCAAGTGCATCATTGTGGACGTTCTGCCTCTTTTCCTATGCTTTCAATGCAATTCCAGTCTACCTCCTGAAATCGGTTTCCTGCAATTCTGCCCCGCTTTCAAGTCCTCTTGGCAGCCTTACTTCAGTATATTTTTGGACGATAGCTGTCATTTATAACTCTGCAGGTTTGTGAATTACAGTGCCCCTGAGCTCCTTTCTTCAACTCGCTTTCTTGTGACCTGGCCGCAACACCGCAGGATGGCTTCAGGCCCTAATCTGGTTCCGGCACGGCACGCTGAGCCTTTGGTTATTTCCTCTTCCTGGTGGGAAATGAGAGTTAAATTTGCCCGTCCAGACACCTCCAGCTAGTCTCTCATTGGTTCTCCCTATTCCTGTTCATCTTCCGCAGAAATTGCAAACTGGGCCAAACAGGAGGTTAAAGGCGCTGACTCTCCAAGTGTGGAGAGTGTTAGTAAAGCGTCTGGAATGTTGCACCCGAGTACCAGGGGAGGAAAACTGAGACATATTTGAACACGTCTCCCGTTCACATGGTTGATCATACTCTGGGTTCCACATGCATGTTTTAGCTGAAGGAAGAATACCTTAAACCTGGAGAGTTGAGACCCGTGTAATGGGTACCATGCAATATGACTTCAAAGGGTCTTCATTTGCTCACTGAACCTCTCCAATCCTATCACTGCTGCGTTTATGCCCCTGTACACATGCTTGATTCTCTTTTGGAGACATAGCAATCCATAGGTTTTAAGATACTTACTAGTCAGGTACATTCTTAGGCGTTTAATATGGGGTGTTGAGTCCATTTCGTTGAGCAAGGAGTAGCTCTTGTCTATTCCATATTTGGCTTAAGGAACTTTATCTGTGCTCATTTCAATCTCTGGTTTTATGCAGCACCCCAACTCACCTTTCCCCTTAAGCAAGCATAAGTTGGTTTTCTAAATTTGAGACCCTGTTCTGTTTTGGAATTCAGTTCCTGTGTAGCCAAGTTTACATTCCGTATATTAGTGATATCTTATGATGTTTCTTTTTCTGTGTGACTTATTTCAGTTAGAATCATCTTACCTGAATCCACTCATTATGCTGCTATGTGCCTGATGACATAGATTTCATTGCTGAGTGATACTGCATTGTACGTAAGTACCACAAGTTCTTTATCCATTTTTCACTTTCTGTGATATTGAACTTGTACGGTAAACGAGGTTCTTGTAAACAGAGGCGTCCCAAACTTTGGGGTGGCTGTGTCTTTTTGATTTTAATTTCCCTAAGCTATAGGACCATAAGTGGAAGTGCCCTAGGCTCTGTTGCTTTGTTTTTTAGATGTTTCAGGAAACACCATACACTTCTCCCGAGTGTCTGTTGGCAATTTACATCCCGCCCATCAGCATAACAAGGCTCCCAGTTCTCCATGGCCTGTCCTGCCTTTCTGGATTTTACACTTTTTTCAGATGGCCCTTTTGACCGGGGGGAAGTGAGACTTCATTGTAGTGCAGATTTCCTTTTCAAGTTTGCTTGGTTGGCCAAAAAGGGCGTATGCGTTTTTTCCTGAATATATTCAGGAAAAAACGCATACGCCCTTTTTGGCCAAGTGCATCATTGTGGACGTTCTGCCTCTTTTCCTATGCTTTCAATGCAATTCCAGTCTACCTCCTGAAATCGGTTTCCTGCAATTCTGCCCCGCTTTCAAGTCCTCTTGGCAGCCTTACTTCAGTATATTTTTGGACGATAGCTGTCATTTATAACTCTGCAGGTTTGTGAATTACAGTGCCCCTGAGCTACTTTCTTCAACTCGCTTTCTTTTGAGCTGGCCGCAACACCGCAGGATGGCTTCAGGCCCTAATCTGGTTCCGGCACGGCACGCTGAGCCTGTGGTTAATTCCTCTTCCTGGTGGGAAATGAGAGTTAAATTTGCCCGTCCAGACACCTCCAGCTAGTCTCTCATTGGTTCTCGCTATTCCTGTTCATCTTCCGCAGAAATTGCAAACTGGGCCAAACAGGAGGTTAAAGGGACTGACTCTCCAAGTCGGGAGAGTGTTAGTAAAGCGTCTGGAATGTTGCACCCGAGTACCAGGGTACGAAAACTGAGACATATTTGAACACGTCTCCCGATCACATGGTTGATCATACTCTAGGTTCCACATGCATGTTTTAGCTGAAGGAAGAATACCTTAAAGCTGGGTAGTTGAAACCCATGGAATGGGTACCATGCAATATGACTTCAAAGAGTCTTCATTTGCTCACCGAACCTCTCCAATCCTATCACTGCTGCGTTTATGCCCCTGTACACATGCTTGATTCTCTTTCGGAGACATAGCAATCCATAGGTTTTAAGATTCTTACTAGTCAGGTACATTCGTAGGTGTTTAATATGCGGTGTTGAGTCCATTTCGTTGAGCAAGGAGTAGCTCTTGTCTATTCCATATTTGGCTTAAGGAACTTTATCTGTGCTCATTTCAATCTCTGGTTTTATGCAGCAGCCCAACTCACCTTTCCCCTTAAGCAAGCATAAGTTGGTTTTCTAAATTTGAGACCCTGTTCTGTTTTGGAATTCAGTTCCTGTGTAGCCAAGTTTACATTCCGTGTATTAGTGATATCTTATGATGTTTCTTTTTCTGTGTGACTTATTTCAGTTAGAATCATCGTACCTGAATCCACTCATTATGCTGCTACGGGCCTGATGACATAGATTTCATTGCTGAGTGATACTGCATTGTACGTAAGTACCACAAGTTCTTTATCCATTTTTCACTTTCTGTGATATTGAACTTGTTCGGTTAACGAGGTTCTTGTAAACAGAGGCGTCCCAAACTTTGGGGTGGCTGTGTCTTTTTGATTTTAATTTCCCTAAGCTATAGGACCATAAGTGGAAGTGCCCTAGGCTCTGTTGCTTTGTTTTTTAGATGTTTCAGGAAACACCATACACTTCTCCCGAGTGTCTGTTGGCAATTTACATCCCGCCCATCAGCATAACAAGGCTCCCAGTTCTCCATGGCCTGTCCTGCCTTTCTGGATTTTACACTTTTTTCAGATGGCCCTTTTGAGCGGGGGGAAGTGAGACTTCATTGTAGTGCAGATTTCCTTTGCAAGCTTGCTTGGTTGGCCAAAAAGGGCGTGTGCGTTTTTTCCTGAATATATTCAGGAGAAAACGCATACGCCCTTTTTGGCCAAGTGCATCATTGTGGACGTTCTGCCTCTTTTCCTATGCTTTCAATGCAATTCCAGTCTACCTCCTGAAATCGGTTTCCTGCAATTCTGCCCCGCTTTCAAGTCCTCTTGGCAGCCTTACTTCAGTATATTTTTGGACGATAGCTGTCATTTATAACTCTGCAGGTTTGTGAATTACAGTGCCCCTGAGCTCCTTTCTTCAACTCGCTTTCTTGTGACCTGGCCGCAACACCGCAGGATGGCTTCAGGCCCTAATCTGGTTCCGGCACGGCACGCTGAGCCTTTGGTTATTTCCTCTTCCTGGTGGGAAATGAGAGTTAAATTTGCCCGTCCAGACACCTCCAGCTAGTCTCTCATTGGTTCTCCCTATTCCTGTTCATCTTCCGCAGAAATTGCAAACTGGGCCAAACAGGAGGTTAAAGGCGCTGACTCTCCAAGTGTGGAGAGTGTTAGTAAAGCGTCTGGAATGTTGCACCCGAGTACCAGGGGAGGAAAACTGAGACATATTTGAACACGTCTCCCGTTCACATGGTTGATCATACTCTGGGTTCCACATGCATGTTTTAGCTGAAGGAAGAATACCTTAAACCTGGAGAGTTGAGACCCGTGTAATGGGTACCATGCAATATGACTTCAAAGGGTCTTCATTTGCTCACTGAACCTCTCCAATCCTATCACTGCTGCGTTTATGCCCCTGTACACATGCTTGATTCTCTTTTGGAGACATAGCAATCCATAGGTTTTAAGATACTTACTAGTCAGGTACATTCTTAGGCGTTTAATATGGGGTGTTGAGTCCATTTCGTTGAGCAAGGAGTAGCTCTTGTCTATTCCATATTTGGCTTAAGGAACTTTATCTGTGCTCATTTCAATCTCTGGTTTTATGCAGCACCCCAACTCACCTTTCCCCTTAAGCAAGCATAAGTTGGTTTTCTAAATTTGAGACCCTGTTCTGTTTTGGAATTCAGTTCCTGTGTAGCCAAGTTTACATTCCGTGTATTAGTGATATCTTATGATGTTTCTTTTTCTGTGTGACTTATTTCAGTTAGAATCATCGTACCTGAATCCACTCATTATGCTGCTACGGGCCTGATGACATAGATTTCATTGCTGAGTGATACTGCATTGTACGTAAGTACCACAAGTTCTTTATCCATTTTTCACTTTCTGTGATATTGAACTTGTTCGGTTAACGAGGTTCTTGTAAACAGAGGCATCCCAAACTTTGGGGTGGCTGTGTCTTTTTGATTTTAATTTCCCTAAGCTATAGGACCATAAGTGGAAGTGCCCTAGGCTCTGTTGCTTTGTTTTTTAGATGTTTCAGGAAACACCATACACTTCTCCCGAGTGTCTGTTGGCAATTTACATCCCGCCCATCAGCATAACAAGGCTCCCAGTTCTCCATGGCCTGTCCTGCCTTTCTGGATTTTACACTTTTTTCAGATGGCCCTTTTGAGCGGGGGGAAGTGAGACTTCATTGTAGTGCAGATTTCCTTTGCAAGCTTGCTTGGTTGGCCAAAAAGTGCGTGTGCATTTTTTCCTGAATATATTCAGGAGAAAACGCATACGCCCTTTTTGGCCAAGTGCATCATTGTGGACGTTCTGCCTCTTTTCCTATGCTTTCAATGCAATTCCAGTCTACCTCCTGAAATCGGTTTCCTGCAATTCTGCCCCGCTTTCAAGTCCTCTTGGCAGCCTTACTTCAGTATATTTTTGGACGATAGCTGTCATTTATAACTCTGCAGGTTTGTGAATTACAGTGCCCCTGAGCTCCTTTCTTCAACTCGGTTTCTTTTGAGCTGGCCGCAACACCGCAGGATGGCTTCAGGCCCTAATCTGGTTCCGGCACGGCACGCTGAGCCTGTGGTTAATTCCTCTTCCTGGTGGGAAATGAGAGTTAAATTTGCCCGTCCAGACACCTCCAGCTAGTCTCTCATTGGTTCTCGCTATTCCTGTTCATCTTCCGCAGAAATTGCAAACTGGGCCAAACAGGAGGTTAAAGGGACTGACTCTCCAAGTCGGGAGAGTGTTAGTAAAGCGTCTGGAATGTTGCACCCGAGTACCAGGGTACGAAAACTGAGACATATTTGAACACGTCTCCCGATCACATGGTTGATCATACTCTAGGTTCCACATGCATGTTTTAGCTGAAGGAAGAATACCTTAAAGCTGGGTAGTTGAAACCCATGGAATGGGTACCATGCAATATGACTTCAAAGAGTCTTCATTTGCTCACCGAACCTCTCCAATCCTATCACTGCTGCGTTTATGCCCCTGTACACATGCTTGATTCTCTTTCGGAGACATAGCAATCCATAGGTTTTAAGATTCTTACTAGTCAGGTACATTCGTAGGTGTTTAATATGCGGTGTTGAGTCCATTTCGTTGAGCAAGGAGTAGCTCTTGTCTATTCCATATTTGGCTTAAGGAACTTTATCTGTGCTCATTTCAATCTCTGGTTTTATGAAGCACCCCAACTCACCTTTTCTCTTAAGCAAGCGTAAGTTGCTTTTCTAAATTTGAGACCCTGTTCTGTTCTGTAATTCAGTTCCTGTGTAGCCAAGTTTACATTCCGTGTATTACTGATATCTTATGATGTTTCTTTTTCTGTGTGATTTATTTCAGTTAGAATCATCATACCTGAATCCACTCATTGTGCTGCTAAGGGCCTGATGACATAGATTTCATTGCTGAGTGATATTGCTTTGTAAGTAAATACCACAACTTCTTTATCCATTTTTCAATTTCTGCGATGTTGAACTTGTATTGTAAACGAGGATCTTGTAAACAGAGGCGTCCCAAACTTTGGGGTGGCTGTGTCTTTTTGATTTTAATTTCCCTAAGCTATAGGACCATAAGTGGAAGTGCCCTAGGCTCTGTTGCTTTGTTTTTTAGATGTTTCAGGAAACACCATACACTTCTCCCGAGTGTCTGTTGGCAATTTACATCCCGCCCATCAGCATAACAAGGCTCCCAGTTCTCCATGGCCTGTCCTGCCTTTCTGGATTTTACACTTTTTTCAGATGGCCCTTTTGACCGGGGGGAAGTGAGACTTCATTGTAGTGCAGATTTCCTTTGCAAGCTTGCTTGGTTGGCCAAAAAGGGCGTATGCGTTTTTTCCTGAATATATTCAGGAAAAAACGCATACGCCCTTTTTGGCCAAGTGCATCATTGTGGACATTCTGCCTCTTTTCCTATGCTTTCAATGCAATTCCAGTCTACCTCCTGAAATCGGTTTCCTGCAATTCTGCCCCGCTTTCAAGTCCTCTTGGCAGCCTTACTTCAGTATATTTTTGGATGATAGCTGTCATTTATAACTCTGCATGTTTGTGAATTACAGTGCCCCTGAGCTCCTTTCTTCAACTCGCTTTCTTTTGAGCTGGCCGCAACACCGCAGGATGGCTTCAGGCCCTAATCTGGTTCCGGCACGGCATGCTGAGCCTTTGGTTATTTCCTCTTCCTGGTGGGAAATGAGAGTTAAATTTGCCCGTCCAGACACCTCCAGCTAGTCTCTCATTGGTTCTCGCTATTCCTGTTCATCTTCCGCAGAAATTGCAAACTGGGCCAAACAGGAGGTTAAAGGCGCTGACTCTCCAAGTGGGGAGAGTGTTAGTAAAGCGTCTGGAATGTTGCACCCGAGTAAAAGGGGAGGAAAACTGAGACATATTTGAACACGTCTCCTGTTCACACGGTTGATCATACTCTGGGTTCCACATGCATGTTTTAGCTGAAGGAAGAATACCTTAAACCTGGAGAGTTGAGACCCGTGGAATGGGTACCATGCAATATGACTTCAAAGGGTCTTCATTTGCTCACCGAACCTCTCCAATCCTATCACTGCTGCGTTTATGCCCCTGTACACATGCTTGATTCTCTTTTGGAGACATAGCAATCCATAGGTTTTAAGATACTTACTAGTCAGGTACATTCTTAGGCGTTTAATAATGGGTGTTGAGTCCATTTCGTTGAGCAAGGAGTAGCTCTTGTCTATTCCATATTTGGCTTAAGGAACTTTATCTGTGCTCATTTCAGTCTCTGGTTTTATGCAGCAGCCCAACTCACCTTTCCCCTTAAGCAAGCATAAGTTGGTTTTCTAAATTTGAGACCCTGTTCTGTTTTGGAATTCAGTTCCTGTGTAGCCAAGTTTACATTCCGTGTATTAGTGATATCTTATGATGTTTCTTTTTCTGTGTGACTTATTTCAGTTAGAATCATCGTACCTGAATCCACTCATTTTGCTGCTATGGGCCTGATGACATAGATTTCATTGCTGAGTGATACTGCATTGTACGTAAGTACCACAAGTTCTTTATCCATTTTTCACTTTCTATGATATTGAACTTGTACGGTAAACGAGGTTCTTGTAAACACAGGCGTCCCAAACTTTGGGGTGGCTGTGTCTTTTTGATTTTAATTTCCCTAAGCTATAGGACCATAAGTGGAAGTGCCCTAGGCTCTGTTGCTTTGTTTTTTAGATGTTTCAGGAAACACCATACACTTCTCCGGAGTGTCTGTTGGCAATTTACATCCCGCCCATCAGCATAACAATGCTCCCAGTTCTCCATGGCCTGTCCTGCCTTTCTGGATTTTACACTTTTTTCAGATGGCCCTTTTGACCGGGGGGAAGTGAGACTTCATTGTAGTGCAGATTTCCTTTGCAAGCTTGCTTGGTTGGCCAAAAAGGGCGTATGCGTTTTTTCCTGAATATATTCAGGAAAAAACGCATACGCCCTTTTTGGCCAAGTGCATCATTGTGGACGTTCTGCCTCTTTTCCTTTGCTTTCAATGCAATTCCAGGCTACCTCCTGAAATCGGTTTCCTGCAATTCTGCCCCGCTTTCAAGTCCTCTTGGCAGCCTTACTTCAGTATATTTTTGGACGATAGCTGTCATTTATAACTCTGCAGGTTTGTGAATTACAGTGCCCCTGAGCTCCTTTCTTCAACTCGCTTTCTTGTGACCTGGCCGCAACACCGCAGGATGGCTTCAGGCCCTAATCTGGTTCCGGCACGGCACGCTGAGCCTTTGGTTATTTCCTCTTCCTGGTGGGAAATGAGAGTTAAATTTGCCCGTCCAGACACCTCCAGCTAGTCTCTCATTGGTTCTCCCTATTCCTGTTCATCTTCCGCAGAAATTGCAAACTGGGCCAAACAGGAGGTTAAAGGCGCTGACTCTCCAAGTGTGGAGAGTGTTAGTAAAGCGTCTGGAATGTTGCACCCGAGTACCAGGGGACGAAAACTGAGACATATTTGAACACGTCTCCCGTTCACACGGTTGATCATACTCTGGGTTCCACATGCATGTTTTAGCTGAAGGAAGAATCCCTGAAACCTGGAGAGTTGAGACCCGTGGAATGGGTACCATGCAATATGACTTCAAAGGGTCTTCATTTGCTCACCGAACCTCTCCAATCCTATCACTGCTGCGTTTATGCCCCTGTACACACGCTTGATTCTCTTTCGGAGACATAGCAATCCATAGGTTTTCAGATACTTACTAGTCAGGTACATTCTTAGGCATTTAATATGGGATGTTGAGTCCATTTCGTTGAGCAAGGAGTAGCTCTTGTCTATTCCATATTTGGCTTAAGGAACTTTATCTGTGCTCATTTCAATCTCTGGTTTTATGCAGCACCCCAACTCACCTTTCCCCTTAAGCAAGCATAAGGTGGTTTTCTAAATTTGAGACCCTCTTCTGTTTTGTAATTCAGTTCCTGTGTAGCCAAGTTTACATTCCGTGTATTAGTGATATCTTATGATGTTTCTTTTTCTGTGTGACTTATTTCAGTTAGAATCATCATACCTGTATCCACTCATTATGCTCCTATGGGCCTGATGACATAGATTTCATTGCTGAGTGATATTGCATTGTACGTAAGTACCACAACTTCTTTATCCATTTTTCACTTTCTGCGATATTGAACTTGTACCGTAAACGAGGTTCTTGTAAACAGAGGCGTCCCAAACTTTGGGGTGGCTGTGTCTTTTTGATTTTAATTTCCCTAAGCTATAGGACCATAAGTGGAAGTGCCCTAGGCTCTGTTGCTTTGTTTTTTAGATGTTTCAGGAAACACCATACACTTCTCCCGAGTGTCTGTTGGCAATTTACATCCCGCCCATCAGCATAACAAGGCTCCCAGTTCTCCATGGCCTGTCCTGCCTTCTGGATTTTACACTTTTTTTAGATGGCCCTTTTGACCGGAGGGAAGTGAGACTTCATTGTAGTGCAGATTTCCTTTGCAAGCTTGCTTGGTTGGCCAAAAAGGGCGTATGCGTTTTTTCCTGAATATATTCAGGAAAAAACGCATACGCCCTTTTTGGCCAAGTGCATCATTGTGGACGTTCTGCCTCTTTTCCTATGCTTTAAATGCTATTCCAGTCTACCTCCTGAAATCGGTTTCCTGCAATTCTGCCTTGCTTTCAATGCCTCTTCGTAGCCTTACCTCAATATATTTTTTGAAAATAGTTGGCCTTTATAACTCTGCAGTTTTTTGACTTGCAGTGGCCCTTAGCTCCATTTTTCAGCTCTTATTTTTGTGATCTTGCCTCATAACCACAAGATTCCTTCAGGCCCTATTCTTCTTCTGGGGCACCTTGCTGTGCCTTTGGTTTATTCTTCTTACTGATGTGAAATTAGAGTGACATGTGCCCATTGAAACTGCTACAGCTAGTTTCTCACTGGTTCCCCCTATTCCCATTCATCCTCCGCACTAACTGCAGACTGTGTGATACCAGAACTTAAAGGCATTGACTCTCCATGTGGGGATATTGTTAGTAAAGCGGCTGGAATGTCGATCCGGAGCCCCAGGAGAGGAAAAATGAGGTGCGTTTTAGAAACCTTTCCCGATCATATGGTATACCAGTCGCTGGGTTTCCCAAGCATGGTTTAGGTGTAGGAAGATTCCCTTCAACCTGGAGTGTTGGGACCCTTGGAATGAGTAGCATGAAGTATTGCATTAAACTTTTGGCAGTTGCTCACCAAAGCTCACCAATCCTCTCAGCCCCAAGTGTCCAGCCTTATGTCTTATCCAGCTGTGGGTCTATATGTGGTCAATCCAGGTTGCATCACAGCCCCTGAGCAAATTTTGTAAGAATTTTTCTCTCTTTCATTGTTTCTGCCTTTTGTTTTTAAAATTTATTTCTATAATGGGGTTTAGCTCATTTTCACTGCTGTGTTTGTGCCGCTCTGCACACACTTGATTCCCTTATGGAGATATATCAATACATGGGTTTTAAGATTCTTATTACTCAGATATATTTCTCTGCGGTGTATAGGGTGTGTTGAGGCCAGTTCATTGAGCAAGGTGTAGATCTTGTCTAATATCTATTTGGTTTATTGAACGGTATGTGTGCTAATTTCAAACTCTGGTTTTATGCATCACCCCACCTCTCCTTTCCCCTTAAGCTGACATAAGTGTGTTTTCTAAATGTGAGACACTGTTCTGTTCTGTAATTCATTTCTTGTGCAGCCATATTTACCCTCCCTCTATAAGTGATATCTTATGATATGTTTCTTTTTCTGTTTGACTTATTTCAAGTAGTATTATCGGACCTAAATCCACTCTTTATCCTTCTACTAGCCTTATTACATTGATTTCATGGTGAAGAGATATTCCATTGTACATAAGTACCACATCTTCTTTATCCATTGTTCTCTTTCCTGGGATATTTAAGGTGTACTGAAGTTGAGGTTCTTGTAAACAGAGTAGCCCTAAACTGTGGTGTTCTGGTGTCTTGTTGATTTTTAGACTTGCCTAGATATACTCGCATGATTGGAAGTGTCCTATGCTCTGTAGCTCTGTTTTTTAGATGATTTAGGAACCACCATACACTTCTCCAGAGTGGCTCTCGGCAGTTCACACACTGCCCATCAGCGTATAAAGGCTCCCTGTTCTCCATGGCCTGTCCTGCATTTCTGGTTTTTACAATTTTTTAGGATGGCCCTTTTGACCGGTGGGAAATGAGACTTCTTTGTTGTGCACATTTGCATTGCTTGCTTGCTTCGTTGCCCATAAAGTGCGTATGCGTTTTTTCCTGGATATAATCAGGAAAAAACGCATACGCCCTTTTGGGCCAACTTCATCATTGTCGAAATTCTGCCGCTTTTCATGTGCTTTAAAGACGAGTCCAATCTATCTCTTGAAATCTGTTTCTTGCAATTCTGTCTTGCATTCAGATCCTCTTCTTTGCCTTACCTCAACATATTTTTGGACGTTAGTTTTCATTTATAACTCTGCAGGTTTGTGAATTGCAGTGACCCTGAGCTCCATTTTTTAAGTTGCTCTTTTGTGAGCTGGCCTCAAACCCGCAGGATTGCTTCAGGCCCTATTTTGGCTCGGGCGAGGCGGGCTGAGCCTTTTTTCAATTCTTATTCTTAATGGGAAATTAGAGTGATATGTGCCCGTCCAAACCCCTACAACTATTCTCTCATTGGTTCCCCCTCTTCCCGTTCATCCTCCTCACAATTTGCAAAATGTGTGAAACAGAAGTTGAAATGTGCTGATTCTCCAAGTGGGGAGATTCTAAGTAACGTGGCTGGAATGGTGAACAGGAGCACCAGGAGAGGATAAATGAGCTGCATTTTAGACACATCTCCCGATCACATGGTGTACAGTCCTCTGGGTTTTCCATGCATGTTTTAGCTGTAGGAAGATCCCTTGAACCTGCAGATTTGGGACCCATTGAATGGGTACCAGGTAGTATTACTTTAAAGGGTGTGCATTTCCTCACCCAACCTCACATTTCTCTTAGTGCAAACAGTTTCCAGCCTTATGTCTCATCCTGCTGTGGGTCTAGATGTGTTCAATATATGTTGCATCACCGTCCCTGAGGAAAAGTTGTAAGAGGTTTTCTCTGTCTCTCTGTCGTTTATTTTTTTCAATTTATTACTATATTGGTTACAGCTGATTTTCAAAGCTCTGTTTCTTGCTGCTGTACATCCACTTGATTCACGTACAGAGAGACATCAGTAAATTCTTTTTCAGATTCTTACCAGTCGTATATATTCTTTTCCGGTGACTTGAGTGTGCTGAGTGCAGTTCTTTTAGCTACCGTGTAGGCCTTGTTGATTATCAGTTTGGTATTTGGAATGGTATCTTTGCTAATTTCAACCTCCTGGATGATGCCTCACCCCTCCCCACCTTTCCCGTTTAGCAGCCTTATGCGTGTTTTCTACATATTTGACTATGTTTTTGTTTTGTAATTTATTTCATGTGTAGCCATTTTGGATTCCACCTTTAAGTGATATCTTATGATATGTGTCTTTTTCTTTTTGAATTCTGTCACTTAGAATGATCATACGTAACTCCTCCGGAGTTGTTACAACTGGCCATATTTCATTGATTTCCAGGCTGAATAATATTCCACTCTACCTAAGTACCACATCTCTATCCATTTTTTCCCTCCAGAGACATTTAAGTTATATCCTAGTCGAGGATCTTTTAAACAGAGAGGGGGTAAACATTGGGGTGCCTGTGTCCTCTCGATTTTTGTTTTTCCCAAGATATACGCCCATGAGTGCAAGTGCCCTATGCTCTGTAGCTCATTTTTTAGATGCTTTAGTAAACACAATACACTTCTCCAGAATGGCCGTTGGCAATATACATTTCCACTATAAGTCTCACAGGGCTCCCTCTTCTCCTTGCCCTGTCCTGCATTTCTGTTGTTTACGCTTTATGAGGATGGCTCTTGTGACTGATGCGAAGTGATATCTTTTGTAGTATTGACTTCCAGTGCCCACCTGTTTGGTTGGCTAAAAAAGTGTATGCCCTTTTCTTGAATATATACAGAAAAAAACGCATACACCCTTTTTGGCCAACTGCAATGTTGGCAATGTTCAGCTCCTTTTCTTGTGCTTAATGGCGAGTGCTTTCTACCTCCTCAAATCCCTTTCCTGCCATTCTCCCTTGCTTGCAAGTCCTTTTCTCTGACTTTCCTCAAGACATTTTTCAGTGATGGATATTTTCAACTCTGCAGTTTCGTGAATTTTACTGCCCCTGAGTTCCATTGTTCAACTTGTGTTTATGGGAACTGGCCACAAAGCAGCAGGATTTCCTCAAGCCCTATACTGTTTCCATTGGCAACCCTAGCCTTTGGTCAATTCGTCTTCCTGATTGGAAATTAGAGTGACATGTGCCTGTCTGAACACCTAGGACTTGTCTCTCATTGTTCCTCATGCTTCCGCTTCATCCTCTGGACAAATTCCAAACTGTACGCAACAGGATGTTGACAGTGCTGACATCTCCAAGTGGGGAGACTGTTAGTAAAGACGCTGGAGGGGTGAACCCGAGCACCAGGAGATGAGGAGATGAGATGCCTTTTCCAAACTCTTCCCGATCAGATGGTATACCATCCTCTGGGTGTGACAGATATGTTTTAGCAGTAGGAAGGGTCCCATTCATGTAAGGAGAACACCAGGGCTTTTTCAAAATCAGTGTCTCCCCGAAACCCAAACTGGGGAATTTTTTAAGCTACAGCTACACATATGTTCATTAAGGGCCTTGGGAAGTAGGCAGAGTCCAAACTTTAGATGATTGAAGTCTTCAGGGTCAGAAGCACTCACCACCAGCTTCCCTTAGGTTACACTTTAACTGTCATTGATAGATGATGTCAATAAAAATATCTATTCTTTTTCAGATTATTTCCCCTTATAGGTTATTGCAAAATGTTGAGTGTAGTTCCCTGTGCTATACAGTAGTTCCTTGTTGATGATCTATTTTATACATAGCAGTGTGTATGTGTTAATCCCAAACTGTTAATTTATCCCTCCTCCCACCTTTCCCCTTTGGTAATAATAAATTATAAGATTTTATACTTCTCAGAAATGGGGGAGCTGAAAGAGAGGTATCATTTTCAATGGAAAAGCATTTAAAACAAGATTGAAGCTTTAACCAAGATTATTAGATGTACATCCTTGGAAAGAAATCACTTCGTTTCTCTAATATTGACCTGACAAATAAGACAAACCTTTTCACTGAACTTGCTTATAATAAAGTGATGGAAATATCAAATGGAAGCGTTAGAAACATCTTATTTTACCCGAGCCTTATACACTGTTCTATGTTAACTACAGTTTGGCTCACACATCTGTTCATTGAGGTTACAATAGTCTCAATTTCTGTTACTGATCCTCCAGAGTGGACCCCAACAAGTGTCCCCCTGCCCAGTGTCATTGGGGCCAACAGATCGAGACTGAGTTTGGTTCACAAGCAAAGGAAACTTTATATTTTGATCAGAGAATGGAGAGGTGAGAACATGCACTACCCCGTGGGCTGTGGGCTGGGCTGCTGTGTAGAGATCCTGTCAGAGTCAGTGGGAGGGAGGGGGCGGAGCTCTCGAGGGCCGGGTTGGCTGCAGCTCAGGCTCTATATCACGGAGTCTGCACTGGGCCCCAGGAGCTGAGGTGTCGACCCAGCCATTCTGCACTAGGAAATCTGGTCTGAAGTGCCGGGTGTGGAACCTCTGCATGCGGGACCCTAGGAGCACATGAAATTAGACAAAGCACAAAGGATAAAAAAGCTTAGACTTGACTTTATTGCCCAGATTCTATTTTTATCTCCCAGGGATTTTTAATGGGCTTTGCTGGGGACAAACCCCTCCTCTGCCTTTTGTCCCGTTCCTCATTCTTGGAGTGCTGAGGGTGCAGACCCTTCTTCTGTAACTGCTGAGTGCTGAGTTGGGAGCCCTCATACCCGGGGGCGAGGGTCAGAGCTTCTCCCCAGCAGCCTCCAGGTGACGTTGATTGTCCCCAGGCCCCCTGCTTCCCTGCTCGTCCACCTGAGCACCAGCATTGGAAGTGTTATAGATTCTAATGACCTTTAAGGGTCCAGGAAAGAGATGTGCAGAGACGCTGTGGGGGCCGGTTTCACCCCGCCCCACATTTGTTCGGCCACCTTAGGCTGACCGTTTCTGCCAGCCTAGATGCTCTGACCAGTAGTCTGCGCTTTCTTCAATTAGGCCCCTGAATTAACGTACAAACAGCACCAGGTGTCAGAGCCCTGCCCGCTCAACTCCCAGACAGTCCAGGGTCAGTGGTGATCAAGGACCATGATGGCCACTGAGTCAACAGCCTTTTGAAGTAAACAGGAGTCCAGCCGGTCTTATTGGCCACCATCATCACGGTGTCTGTAGGCTTTTCTATGGTGACAGTGTGATATACGGTTCCCCCGCCAAGATTATTAGCTCCCCTCTGGGTGCAGTAAGTCCTGCAAGCAGTAGTCTACTCTTTTGGGACACACTCTTGTTGTTTTATGAGAGAAACTCCAGGTCAAGTGATGTTCACACGAGTCGTCATGGTGCCCTGTTGCCCCCGGTTATCTCTCTGGATGTTGGAGTTGGAGGGCCTCCTCACTCGAGGTCGGTGTGCCCACGGAGCGAACCCTGCAACTTCAGGGCATGGTTGGTGGTTAGGATCACCACGTGGGGTCCTTTTCCCTTAGGAGGGAGGTGGCCTTTTGGGCTGCTGATTTCCAGGTTTTTAGATACCGCCAGTATCTTGGCCAGATGCGGCAGTGGGCCAAGCCCCTTGGTGACCGTAGTTTATCCTACCTGGATGGCATTCTTGCATTGTTCCATTTCAAGTGGTCCCAGTTTTTGCACTAATTCTCCAATGGTGATTCACCTTTCACCGGGAATGTAAAGGTCAAAGGGTTTAGCTCAATTAGGGAGTTCCAGGGCAAGGGTCTGAATTGACTGCTCTTTCCATTCTTGAAAGGCCACTTCTGGATTCTATTCAAAAGGATCATCATCTTTTCCTTTCAGTGTTTCATATAGAGGCCCAGCTAGTAGACTGTAGTTAGGGATCCAGAAGCAGCAAACCCTGGCCTCCCCAGGAACCCCTAAGCTGTCTTCTAGTTTTAGAAAGGGGTAAGGCTGAAAATGGTTTCTTCCCTTTCCTGGGATGGGCTTCTCCGACCTTCTGTGAGAACGAAGCCCAGGCAGGTCACCGCAGTCTGTGATATTTGAGCTTTTTCTTGGACAACTTCTATCCTTTATTGGCTTGGTAGTTCAGAGGCCTCCTTAGTAGGGCTGGCGATCAGAATGTCATCTGTGTACTGAAGGAGGGTTTCCTTTTCCAGAGGTAGAACTTTTAGGTCTTTAGCTAAGCTTTCCCCAAAGATGGTGTGGGAATTTTTGCACCCTTGGGGCAAGACGGCCCGGAAGTATTGTTTTAGTTGTATGTTGAGTCCTGCCACTCACAAGCCAAAATTTCTTGTGACTCTGGGACTAATGGAATACAAAAGAAGGCATCATTGAAGACTAATACAGAATACCATGTCCTGGTGGTTGGTAGAATGACCAGGAGGGTGTAGGAATTAGGAGCAACTGGAGGTATATCCTCGGTGGCTTCACTGACTGTCCTGACATCATTTACCAGGTCCCCAGCAGCCCATGGGGCTCTCGTGGTCAGACCAATCCCAGAATATGGAGCTCACCTGGGCAGGTACCCCACCCCCACCCCAGCCCACGGGGCTCTCGTGGTCAGGCCCCTCCCAGGATACAGAGCTACCCTTGCAGGTACCGTGGCAGGGCTGGGCACACAGGAACCGTGCACATAGCCCTCATTGCAGAGCACCCCCAGCTCACCTGTCGCTCAGAGCTGACACAGAGCACCTCAGAGCAGGACTTGAACTAACAAACAGCAGCTGCGACAGGTCTGTGACCCTGGGTATCACTCTGTGCGGCCTCCCTCCACCTGGTCTTCCAGAGACTTCCACTGCACCCGGGGCACCAGGCCTCTGTCTCCAACCACCACTCACCCCTCCTCTCCCTGACTCCTGGGTTCCTCTCATTAGGAGAGGGTTTTCTTGAAGTTGTCTCCCACTCATGGGCCAGATAAAATGATTAGAAAACAAGCCAAAGCTGCAGCCCCTTGTCTATCCTGACTCTCAGGATCCCACACCTGTTCCTTGGACCTGGCCGGTTCAACAAGTTCCATTTTCTGCAACTGTGAGCCCCTGAGGGGTGATGATTGGCTGACCTGGGCAGCCTTACCGTGCCGGCCAGCCCTCCCCAGGTGTGCCTGGGTTGAGATCAATATAAATACCACTCCAGGCAGCAAGAGCCCCTGCAGCCGTGCCTGACGCCATTTTCTCTGCCCTGTCAGCAGTCTCGGGGCTGGGCTGGTGGGAGGGAGTGAGAGGCCACGGCTTTGTGGGTGGCCCAGTGTGAGTGGGGCTCTGCTGGACTTTCTGCAGCAGTTGCCAGGCTGCCACCTGCTAAAGAAGAGGATGTGTCACCCATACCTGCTGCTGGAATTTCTCCCTGGGCAGAGGTGAGGAAGGAAAAAAGCAGTGGGGGCAGGGACAGGACGGGTATCTCAGGCAGGGAAATGGAAATCTTCCAGAAGAGCACCCAGGGCCAGGACCATCCTGGCTGGCCTGCAGGCACCAAGTCGGCCGGCATGCTGTCACTCGTGTGGCTCTATGGCCCTTCCTCTAGGCTTTCAAGTCCTTGTATATATTCAGGTGTTTTACCTGGGACGGGTGGGAATAGTTCAGCAGCAACTGGCCTGGGGCTCAGCTCACGTTTACTCACAGATGCCTCGGCACGGTGCCCCAGCTTTGCAATGAGGACGCTTGTTGCGTGGGGGCTGCTGGCTGAATGGGAGACGATTCCCCACCACTGGCCAACTTCAGAATTGTTTACAACTGGAGCAAGTGCCCTGATACGGTTTTCCTCTGTGGAACTGGTGGGTTCTGTGTTTTTTTTCTCGTTTTCGTTTTTGGTTCAAGGTAGATTTTATTCCTCTTTTTTGTATTTACAGATATAAGCATGGAAATAATTTATTCATATAAATACATGTATGTGAAGGGAATAATTGTTTTTTCTGTTTTATTTTTTAAATTTTATTTCTTTTTAATTTTGAATTTTATTTTATATTTTTATACAGCAGGTTCTTATTGGTTATCTATTTTATACATATAAATGTATACATGCCAATCCCAGTCTCTCAACTCCTCCCACCACCACCCCCCCAACAGCTATCCCCCCTTGTTGCCCATACATTTGTTGTCTACATCTGTTGCTCTATTTATGCCTGGCAAAATGGTTAATCTGTATAGTTTTTCTAGGTTCCACATATATGCATGAATATACAAGATTTGTTTTTCTCTTTCTGACTTACTTCACTCTGTATGACAGTCTCTAGATCCATCGACGTCTCTACAAATGACCCAATTTCATTCCTTTTCATGGCTTAGTAATATTCCATTTTATATATGTACCACAGCTTTATGCATTCGTCTGTGGGCATTTAGGTTGCTTCCATTACCTCGATATTGTAAATAGTGATGCAATGAACATTGCGGTGAATGTCTCTTTTTGATTTATGGTTTTGTCTGGGTATATGTCCAGTACTGGGATTGCTGTATCATATGTTAATTCTATTGTTAGTTTCTTAAGAAACTCCATATTGTTCTCCATAGTGACTGTATCAATTTATATTCCCAACAATAGTGGAAGAGGGTGCCTTTTCTCCACACCCTTTCCAGCATTTTTTGTTTGTAGATTTTCTGATGATGCCCATTCTACCAGGTGTGAGGTGATACCTCATTGTTGAGTCCATTTTGTTGAGCAAGGGGTAGGTCTTGTCTATTACATATTTGGCTTAAGGAACAGTATCTGTGCTAATTTCAAACTCAGGTTTTATGCAGCACCCCAACTCACCTTTCCCCTTAAGCAAGCATAAGTTGGTTTTCTAAATTTGAGACCCTGTTCTGTTTTGAAATTCAGTTCATGTGTAGCCCAGTTCACATTCCGTGTATTAGTGATATCTTATGATGTTTCTTTTTCTGCGTGACTTATTTCAGTTAGAATCATCATACCTGAATCCACTCATTATGCTTCTACGGGCCTGATGACATAGATTTCATTGCTGAGTGATATTGCATTGTACGTAAGTACCACAACTTCTTTATCCATTTTTCACTTTCTGCGATATTGAACTTGTACCGTAAACGAGGTTCTTGTAAACAGAGCCGTCCCAAACTTTGGGGTGGCTGTGTCTTTATGATTTTAATTTCCCTAAGCTATAGGACCATAAGTGGAAGTGCCCTAGGCTCTGTTGCTTTGTTTTTTAGATGTTTCAGGAAACACCATACACTTCTCCCCAGTGGCTGTTGGCAATTTACATCCCGCCCATCAACATAACAAGGCTCCCAGTTCTCCATGGCCTGTCCTGCCTTTCTGGATTTTACACTTTTTTCAGATGGCCCTTTTGACCGGGGGGAAGTGAGACTTCATTGTAGTGCAGATTTCCTTTGCAAGCTTGCTTGGTTGGCCAAAAAGGGCGTATGCGTTTTTTCCTGAATATATTCAGGAAAAAACGCATACGCCCTTTTTGGCCAAGTGCATCATTGTGGACGTTCTGCCTCTTTTCCTATGCTTTCAATGCAATTCCAGTCTACCTCCTGAAATCGGTTTCCTGCAATTCTGCCCCGCTTTCAAGTCCTCTTGGCAGCCTTACTTCAGTATATTTTTGGACGATAGCTGTCATTTATAACTCTGCATGTTTGTGAATTACAGTGCCCCTGAGCTCCTTTCTTCAACTCGCTTTCTTTTGAGCTGGCCGCACCACCGCAGGATGGCTTCAGGCCCTAATCTTGTTCCGGCACGGCACGCTGAGCCTTTGATTATTTCCTCTTCCTGGTGGGAAATGAGAGTTAAATTTGCCCGTCCAGACACCTCCAGCTAGTCTCTCATTGGTTCTCCCTATTCCTGTTCATCTTCCGCAGAAGTTGCAAACTGGGCCAAACAGGAGGTTAAAGGCGCTGACTCTCCAAGTGGGGAGAGTGTTAGTAAAGCGTCTGGAATGTTGCACCCGAGTACCAGGGGACAAAAACTGAGACATATTTGAACACGTCTCCCGTTCACACGGTTGATCATACTCTGGGTTCCACATGCATGTTTTAGCTGAAGGAAGAATACCTTAAACCTGGAGAGTTGAGACCCGTGTAATGGGTACCATGCAATATGACTTCAAAGGGTCTTCATTTGCTCACCGAACCTCTCCAATCCTATCACTGCTGCGTTTATGCCCCTGTACACATGCTTGATTCTCTTTTGGAGACATAGCAATCCATAGGTTTTAAGATACTTACTAGTCAGGTACATTCTTAGGCGTTTAATATGGGGTGTTGAGTCCATTTGGTTGAGCAAGGAGTAGCTCTTGTCTATTCCATATTTGGCTTAAGGAACTTTATCTGTGCTCATTTCAATCTCTGGTTTTATGCAGCACCCCAACTCACCTTTCCCCTTAAGCAAGCATAAGTTGGTTTTCTAAATTTGAGACCCTGTTCTGTTTTGGAATTCAGTTCCTGTGTAGCCAAGTTTACATTCCGTGTATTAGTGATATCTTATGATGTTTCTTTTTCTGTGTGACTTATTTCAGTTAGAATCATCGTACCTGAATCCACTCATTATGCTGCTACGGGCCTGATGACATAGATTTCATTGCTGAGTGATACTGCATTGTACGTAAGTACCACAAGTTCTTTATCCATTTTTCACTTTCTGTGATATTGAACTTGTTCGGTTAACGAGGTTCTTGTAAACAGAGGCGTCCCAAACTTTGGGGTGGCTGTGTCTTTTTGATTTTAATTTCCCTAAGCTATAGGACCATAAGTGGAAGTGCCCTAGGCTCTGTTGCTTTGTTTTTTAGATGTTTCAGGAAACACCATACACTTCTCCCGAGTGTCTGTTGGCAATTTACATCCCGCCCATCAGCATAACAAGGCTCCCAGTTCTCCATGGCCTGTCCTGCCTTTCTGGATTTTACACTTTTTTCAGATGGCCCTTTTGACCGGGGGGAAGTGAGACTTCATTGTAGTGCAGATTTCCTTTTCAAGTTTGCTTGGTTGGCCAAAAAGGGCGTATGCGTTTTTTCCTGAATATATTCAGGAAAAAACGCATACGCCCTTTTTGGCCAAGTGCATCATTGTGGACGTTCTGCCTCTTTTCCTATGCTTTCAATGCAATTCCAGTCTACCTCCTGAAATCGGTTTCCTGCAATTCTGCCCCGCTTTCAAGTCCTCTTGGCAGCCTTACTTCAGTATATTTTTGGACGATAGCTGTCATTTATAACTCTGCAGGTTTGTGAATTACAGTGCCCCTGAGCTCCTTTCTTCAACTCGGTTTCTTTTGAGCTGGCCGCAACACCGCAGGATGGCTTCAGGCCCTAATCTGGTTCCGGCACGGCACGCTGAGCCTGTGGTTAATTCCTCTTCCTGGTGGGAAATGAGAGTTAAATTTGCCCGTCCAGACACCTCCAGCTAGTCTCTCATTGGTTCTCGCTATTCCTGTTCATCTTCCGCAGAAATTGCAAACTGGGCCAAACAGGAGGTTAAAGGGACTGACTCTCCAAGTCGGGAGAGTGTTAGTAAAGCGTCTGGAATGTTGCACCCGAGTACCAGGGTACGAAAACTGAGACATATTTGAACACGTCTCCCGATCACATGGTTGATCATACTCTAGGTTCCACATGCATGTTTTAGCTGAAGGAAGAATACCTTAAAGCTGGGTAGTTGAAACCCATGGAATGGGTACCATGCAATATGACTTCAAAGAGTCTTCATTTGCTCACCGAACCTCTCCAATCCTATCACTGCTGCGTTTATGCCCCTGTACACATGCTTGATTCTCTTTCGGAGACATAGCAATCCATAGGTTTTAAGATTCTTACTAGTCAGGTACATTCGTAGGTGTTTAATATGCGGTGTTGAGTCCATTTCGTTGAGCAAGGAGTAGCTCTTGTCTATTCCATATTTGGCTTAAGGAACTTTATCTGTGCTCATTTCAATCTCTGGTTTTATGAAGCACCCCAACTCACCTTTTCCCTTAAGCAAGCGTAAGTTGCTTTTCTAAATTTGAGACCCTGTTCTGTTCTGTAATTCAGTTCCTGTGTAGCCAAGTTTACATTCCGTGTATTACTGATATCTTATGATGTTTCTTTTTCTGTGTGATTTATTTCAGTTAGAATCATCATACCTGAATCCACTCATTGTGCTGCTAAGGGCCTGATGACATAGATTTCATTGCTGAGTGATATTGCTTTGTAAGTAAATACCACAACTTCTTTATCCATTTTTCAATTTCTGCGATGTTGAACTTGTATTGTAAACGAGGATCTTGTAAACAGAGGCGTCCCAAACTTTGGGGTGGCTGTGTCTTCTTGATTTTAATTTCCCTAAGCTATAGGACCATAAGTGGAAGTGCCCTAGGCTCTGTTGCTTTGTTTTTTAGATGTTTCAGGAAACACCATACACTTCTCCCGAGTGTCTGTTGGCAATTTACATCCCGCCCATCAGCATAACAAGGCTCCCAGTTCTCCATGGCCTGTCCTGCCTTTCTGGATTTTACACTTTTTTCAGATGGCCCTTTTGACCGGGGGGAAGTGAGACTTCATTGTAGTGCAGATTTCCTTTGCAAGCTTGCTTGGTTGGCCAAAAAGAGCGTATGCGTTTTTTCCTGAATATATTCAGGAAAAAACGCATACGCCCTTTTTGGCCAAGTGCATCATTGTGGACATTCTGCCTCTTTTCCTATGCTTTCAATGCAATTCCAGTCTACCTCCTGAAATCGGTTTCCTGCAATTCTGCCCCGCTTTCAAGTCCTCTTGGCAGCCTTACTTCAGTATATTTTTGGATGATAGCTGTCATTTATAACTCTGCATGTTTGTGAATTACAGTGCCCCTGAGCTCCTTTCTTCAACTCGCTTTCTTTTGAGCTGGCCGCAACACCGCAGGATGGCTTCAGGCCCTAATCTGGTTCCGGCACGGCATGCTGAGCCTTTGGTTATTTCCTCTTCCTGGTGGGAAATGAGAGTTAAATTTGCCCGTCCAGACACCTCCAGCTAGTCTCTCATTGGTTCTCGCTATTCCTGTTCATCTTCCGCAGAAATTGCAAACTGGGCCAAACAGGAGGTTAAAGGCGCTGACTCTCCAAGTGGGGAGAGTGTTAGTAAAGCGTCTGGAATGTTGCACCCGAGTAAAAGGGGAGGAAAACTGAGACATATTTGAACACGTCTCCTGTTCACACGGTTGATCATACTCTGGGTTCCACATGCATGTTTTAGCTGAAGGAAGAATACCTTAAACCTGGAGAGTTGAGACCCGTGGAATGGGTACCATGCAATATGACTTCAAAGGGTCTTCATTTGCTCACCGAACCTCTCCAATCCTATCACTGCTGCGTTTATGCCCCTGTACACATGCTTGATTCTCTTTTGGAGACATAGCAATCCATAGGTTTTAAGATACTTACTAGTCAGGTACATTCTTAGGCGTTTAATAATGGGTGTTGAGTCCATTTCGTTGAGCAAGGAGTAGCTCTTGTCTATTCCATATTTGGCTTAAGGAACTTTATCTGTGCTCATTTCAATCTCTGGTTTTATGCAGCACCCCAACTCACCTTTCCCCTTAAGCAAGCATAAGTTGGTTTTCTAAATTTGAGACCCTGTTCTGTTTTGGAATTCAGTTCCTGTGTAGCCAAGTTTACATTCCGTGTATTAGTGATATCTTATGATGTTTCTTTTTCTGTGTGACTTATTTCAGTTAGAATCATCGTACCTGAATCCACTCATTTTGCTGCTATGGGCCTGATGACATAGATTTCATTGCTGAGTGATACTGCATTGTACGTAAGTACCACAAGTTCTTTATCCATTTTTCACTTTCTATGATATTGAACTTGTACGGTAAACGAGGTTCTTGTAAACACAGGCGTCCCAAACTTTGGGGTGGCTGTGTCTTTTTGATTTTAATTTCCCTAAGCTATAGGACCATAAGTGGAAGTGCCCTAGGCTCTGTTGCTTTGTTTTTTAGATGTTTCAGGAAACACCATACACTTCTCCGGAGTGTCTGTTGGCAATTTACATCCCGCCCATCAGCATAACAATGCTCCCAGTTCTCCATGGCCTGTCCTGCCTTTCTGGATTTTACACTTTTTTCAGATGGCCCTTTTGACCGGGGGGAAGTGAGACTTCATTGTAGTGCAGATTTCCTTTGCAAGCTTGCTTGGTTGGCCAAAAAGGGCGTATGCGTTTTTTCCTGAATATATTCAGGAAAAAACGCATACGCCCTTTTTGGCCAAGTGCATCATTGTGGACGTTCTGCCTCTTTTCCTTTGCTTTCAATGCAATTCCAGGCTACCTCCTGAAATCGGTTTCCTGCAATTCTGCCCCGCTTTCAAGTCCTCTTGGCAGCCTTACTTCAGTATATTTTTGGACGATAGCTGTCATTTATAACTCTGCATGTTTGTGAATTACAGTGCCCCTGAGCTCCTTTCTTCAACTCGCTTTCTTGTGACCTGGCCGCAACACCGCAGGATGGCTTCAGGCCCTAATCTGGTTCCGGCACGGCACGCTGAGCCTTTGGTTATTTCCTCTTCCTGGTGGGAAATGAGAGTTAAATTTGCCCGTCCAGACACCTCCAGCTAGTCTCTCATTGGTTCTCCCTATTCCTGTTCATCTTCCGCAGAAATTGCAAACTGGGCCAAACAGGAGGTTAAAGGCGCTGACTCTCCAAGTGTGGAGAGTGTTAGTAAAGCGTCTGGAATGTTGCACCCGAGTACCAGGGGACGAAAACTGAGACATATTTGAACACGTCTCCCGTTCACACGGTTGATCATACTCTGGGTTCCACATGCATGTTTTAGCTGAAGGAAGAATCCCTGAAACCTGGAGAGTTGAGACCCGTGGAATGGGTACCATGCAATATGACTTCAAAGGGTCTTCATTTGCTCACCGAACCTCTCCAATCCTATCACTGCTGCGTTTATGCCCCTGTACACACGCTTGATTCTCTTTCGGAGACATAGCAATCCATAGGTTTTAAGATACTTACTAGTCAGGTACATTCTTAGGCATTTAATATGGGATGTTGAGTCCATTTCGTTGAGCAAGGAGTAGCTCTTGTCTATTCCATATTTGGCTTAAGGAACTTTATCTGTGCTCATTTCAATCTCTGGTTTTATGCAGCACCCCAACTCACCTTTCCCCTTAAGCAAGCATAAGGTGGTTTTCTAAATTTGAGACCCTGTTCTGTTTTGTAATTCAGTTCCTGTGTAGCCAAGTTTACATTCCGTGTATTAGTGATATCTTATGATGTTTCTTTTTCTGTGTGACTTATTTCAGTTAGAATCATCATACCTGTATCCACTCATTATGCTCCTATGGGCCTGATGACATAGATTTCATTGCTGAGTGATATTGCATTGTACGTAAGTACCACAACTTCTTTATCCATTTTTCACTTTCTGCGATATTGAACTTGTACCGTAAACGAGGTTCTTGTAAACAGAGGCGTCCCAAACTTTGGGGTGGCTGTGTCTTTTTGATTTTAATTTCCCTAAGCTATAGGACCATAAGTGGAAGTGCCCTAGGCTCTGTTGCTTTGTTTTTTAGATGTTTCAGGAAACACCATACACTTCTCCCGAGTGTCTGTTGGCAATTTACATCCCGCCCATCAGCATAACAAGGCTCCCAGTTCTCCATGGCCTGTCCTGCCTTCTGGATTTTACACTTTTTTTAGATGGCCCTTTTGACCGGAGGGAAGTGAGACTTCATTGTAGTGCAGATTTCCTTTGCAAGCTTGCTTGGTTGGCCAAAAAGGGCGTATGCGTTTTTTCCTGAATATATTCAGGAAAAAACGCATACGCCCTTTTTGGCCAAGTGCATCATTGTGGACGTTCTGCCTCTTTTCCTATGCTTTAAATGCTATTCCAGTCTACCTCCTGAAATCGGTTTCCTGCAATTCTGCCTTGCTTTCAATGCCTCTTCGTAGCCTTACCTCAATATATTTTTTGAAAATAGTTGGCCTTTATAACTCTGCAGTTTTTTGACTTGCAGTGGCCCTTAGCTCCATTTTTCAGCTCTTATTTTTGTGATCTTGCCTCATAACCACAAGATTCCTTCAGGCCCTATTCTTCTTCTGGGGCACCTTGCTGTGCCTTTGGTTTATTCTTCTTACTGATGTGAAATTAGAGTGACATGTGCCCATTGAAACTGCTACAGCTAGTTTCTCACTGGTTCCCCCTATTCCCATTCATCCTCCGCACTAACTGCAGACTGTGTGATACCAGAACTTAAAGGCATTGACTCTCCATGTGGGGATATTGTTAGTAAAGCGGCTGGAATGTCGATCCGGAGCCCCAGGAGAGGAAAAATGAGGTGCGTTTTAGAAACCTTTCCCGATCATATGGTATACCAGTCGCTGGGTTTCCCAAGCATGGTTTAGGTGTAGGAAGATTCCCTTCAACCTGGAGTGTTGGGACCCTTGGAATGAGTAGCATGAAGTATTGCATTAAACTTTTGGCAGTTGCTCACCAAAGCTCACCAATCCTCTCAGCCCCAAGTGTCCAGCCTTATGTCTTATCCAGCTGTGGGTCTATATGTGGTCAATCCAGGTTGCATCACAGCCCCTGAGCAAATTTTGTAAGAATTTTTCTCTCTTTCATTGTTTCTGCCTTTTGTTTTTAAAATTTATTTCTATAATGGGGTTTAGCTCATTTTCACTGCTGTGTTTGTGCCGCTCTGCACACACTTGATTCCCTTATGGAGATATATCAATACATGGGTTTTAAGATTCTTATTACTCAGATATATTTCTCTGCGGTGTATAGGGTGTGTTGAGGCCAGTTCATTGAGCAAGGTGTAGATCTTGTCTAATATCTATTTGGTTTATTGAACGGTATGTGTGCTAATTTCAAACTCTGGTTTTATGCATCACCCCACCTCTCCTTTCCCCTTAAGCTGACATAAGTGTGTTTTCTAAATGTGAGACACTGTTCTGTTCTGTAATTCATTTCTTGTGCAGCCATATTTACCCTCCCTCTATAAGTGATATCTTATGATATGTTTCTTTTTCTGTTTGACTTATTTCAAGTAGTATTATCGGACCTAAATCCACTCTTTATCCTTCTACTAGCCTTATTACATTGATTTCATGGTGAAGAGATATTCCATTGTACATAAGTACCACATCTTCTTTATCCATTGTTCTCTTTCCTGGGATATTTAAGGTGTACTGAAGTTGAGGTTCTTGTAAACAGAGTAGCCCTAAACTGTGGTGTTCTGGTGTCTTGTTGATTTTTAGACTTGCCTAGATATACTCGCATGATTGGAAGTGTCCTATGCTCTGTAGCTCTGTTTTTTAGATGATTTAGGAACCACCATACACTTCTCCAGAGTGGCTCTCGGCAGTTCACACACTGCCCATCAGCGTATAAAGGCTCCCTGTTCTCCATGGCCTGTCCTGCATTTCTGGTTTTTACAATTTTTTAGGATGGCCCTTTTGACCGGTGGGAAATGAGACTTCTTTGTTGTGCACATTTGCATTGCTTGCTTGCTTCGTTGCCCATAAAGTGCGTATGCGTTTTTTCCTGGATATAATCAGGAAAAAACGCATACGCCCTTTTGGGCCAACTTCATCATTGTCGAAATTCTGCCGCTTTTCATGTGCTTTAAAGACGAGTCCAATCTATCTCTTGAAATCTGTTTCTTGCAATTCTGTCTTGCATTCAGATCCTCTTCTTTGCCTTACCTCAACATATTTTTGGACGTTAGTTTTCATTTATAACTCTGCAGGTTTGTGAATTGCAGTGACCCTGAGCTCCATTTTTTAAGTTGCTCTTTTGTGAGCTGGCCTCAAACCCGCAGGATTGCTTCAGGCCCTATTTTGGCTCGGGCGAGGCGGGCTGAGCCTTTTTTCAATTCTTATTCTTAATGGGAAATTAGAGTGATATGTGCCCGTCCAAACCCCTACAACTATTCTCTCATTGGTTCCCCCTCTTCCCGTTCATCCTCCTCACAATTTGCAAAATGTGTGAAACAGAAGTTGAAATGTGCTGATTCTCCAAGTGGGGAGATTCTAAGTAACGTGGCTGGAATGGTGAACAGGAGCACCAGGAGAGGATAAATGAGCTGCATTTTAGACACATCTCCCGATCACATGGTGTACAGTCCTCTGGGTTTTCCATGCATGTTTTAGCTGTAGGAAGATCCCTTGAACCTGCAGATTTGGGACCCATTGAATGGGTACCAGGTAGTATTACTTTAAAGGGTGTGCATTTCCTCACCCAACCTCACATTTCTCTTAGTGCAAACAGTTTCCAGCCTTATGTCTCATCCTGCTGTGGGTCTAGATGTGTTCAATATATGTTGCATCACCGTCCCTGAGGAAAAGTTGTAAGAGGTTTTCTCTGTCTCTCTGTCGTTTATTTTTTTCAATTTATTACTATATTGGTTACAGCTGATTTTCAAAGCTCTGTTTCTTGCTGCTGTACATCCACTTGATTCACGTACAGAGAGACATCAGTAAATTCTTTTTCAGATTCTTACCAGTCGTATATATTCTTTTCCGGTGACTTGAGTGTGCTGAGTGCAGTTCTTTTAGCTACCGTGTAGGCCTTGTTGATTATCAGTTTGGTATTTGGAATGGTATCTTTGCTAATTTCAACCTCCTGGATGATGCCTCACCCCTCCCCACCTTTCCCGTTTAGCAGCCTTATGCGTGTTTTCTACATATTTGACTATGTTTTTGTTTTGTAATTTATTTCATGTGTAGCCATTTTGGATTCCACCTTTAAGTGATATCTTATGATATGTGTCTTTTTCTTTTTGAATTCTGTCACTTAGAATGATCATACGTAACTCCTCCGGAGTTGTTACAACTGGCCATATTTCATTGATTTCCAGGCTGAATAATATTCCACTCTACCTAAGTACCACATCTCTATCCATTTTTTCCCTCCAGAGACATTTAAGTTATATCCTAGTCGAGGATCTTTTAAACAGAGAGGGGGTAAACATTGGGGTGCCTGTGTCCTCTCGATTTTTGTTTTTCCCAAGATATACGCCCATGAGTGCAAGTGCCCTATGCTCTGTAGCTCATTTTTTAGATGCTTTAGTAAACACAATACACTTCTCCAGAATGGCCGTTGGCAATATACATTTCCACTATAAGTCTCACAGGGCTCCCTCTTCTCCTTGCCCTGTCCTGCATTTCTGTTGTTTACGCTTTATGAGGATGGCTCTTGTGACTGATGCGAAGTGATATCTTTTGTAGTATTGACTTCCAGTGCCCACCTGTTTGGTTGGCTAAAAAAGTGTATGCCCTTTTCTTGAATATATACAGAAAAAAACGCATACACCCTTTTTGGCCAACTGCAATGTTGGCAATGTTCAGCTCCTTTTCTTGTGCTTAATGGCGAGTCCTTTCTACCTCCTCAAATCCCTTTCCTGCCATTCTCCCTTGCTTGCAAGTCCTTTTCTCTGACTTTCCTCAAGACATTTTTCAGTGATGGATATTTTCAACTCTGCAGTTTCGTGAATTTTACTGCCCCTGAGTTCCATTGTTCAACTTGTGTTTATGGGAACTGGCCACAAAGCAGCAGGATTTCCTCAAGCCCTATACTGTTTCCATTGGCAACCCTAGCCTTTGGTCAATTCGTCTTCCTGATTGGAAATTAGAGTGACATGTGCCTGTCTGAACACCTAGGACTTGTCTCTCATTGTTCCTCATGCTTCCGCTTCATCCTCTGGACAAATTCCAAACTGTACGCAACAGGATGTTGACAGTGCTGACATCTCCAAGTGGGGAGACTGTTAGTAAAGACGCTGGAGGGGTGAACCCGAGCACCAGGAGATGAGGAGATGAGATGCCTTTTCCAAACTCTTCCCGATCAGATGGTATACCATCCTCTGGGTGTGACAGATATGTTTTAGCAGTAGGAAGGGTCCCATTCATGTAAGGAGAACACCAGGGCTTTTTCAAAATCAGTGTCTCCCCGAAACCCAAACTGGGGAATTTTTTAAGCTACAGCTACACATATGTTCATTAAGGGCCTTGGGAAGTAGGCAGAGTCCAAACTTTAGATGATTGAAGTCTTCAGGGTCAGAAGCACTCACCACCAGCTTCCCTTAGGTTACACTTTAACTGTCATTGATAGATGATGTCAATAAAAATATCTATTCTTTTTCAGATTATTTCCCCTTATAGGTTATTGCAAAATGTTGAGTGTAGTTCCCTGTGCTATACAGTAGTTCCTTGTTGATGATCTATTTTATACATAGCAGTGTGTATGTGTTAATCCCAAACTGTTAATTTATCCCTCCTCCCACCTTTCCCCTTTGGTAATAATAAATTATAAGATTTTATACTTCTCAGAAATGGGGGAGCTGAAAGAGAGGTATCATTTTCAATGGAAAAGCATTTAAAACAAGATTGAAGCTTTAACCAAGATTATTAGATGTACATCCTTGGAAAGAAATCACTTCGTTTCTCTAATATTGACCTGACAAATAAGACAAACCTTTTCACTGAACTTGCTTATAATAAAGTGATGGAAATATCAAATGGAAGCGTTAGAAACATCTTATTTTACCCGAGCCTTATACACTGTTCTATGTTAACTACAGTTTGGCTCACACATCTGTTCATTGAGGTTACAATAGTCTCAATTTCTGTTACTGATCCTCCAGAGTGGACCCCAACAAGTGTCCCCCTGCCCAGTGTCATTGGGGCCAACAGATCGAGACTGAGTTTGGTTCACAAGCAAAGGAAACTTTATATTTTGATCAGAGAATGGAGAGGTGAGAGCATGCACTACCCCGTGGGCTGTGGGCTGGGCTGCTGTGTAGAGATCCTGTCAGAGTCAGTGGGAGGGAGGGGGCGGAGCTCTCGAGGGCCGGGTTGGCTGCAGCTCAGGCTCTATATCACGGAGTCTGCACTGGGCCCCAGGAGCTGAGGTGTCGACCCAGCCATTCTGCACTAGGAAATCTGGTCTGAAGTGCCGGGTGTGGAACCTCTGCATGCGGGACCCTAGGAGCACATGAAATTAGACAAAGCACAAAGGATAAAAAAGCTTAGACTTGACTTTATTGCCCAGATTCTATTTTTATCTCCCAGGGATTTTTAATGGGCTTTGCTGGGGACAAACCCCTCCTCTGCCTTTTGTCCCGTTCCTCATTCTTGGAGTGCTGAGGGTGCAGACCCTTCTTCTGTAACTGCTGAGTGCTGAGTTGGGAGCCCTCATACCCGGGGGCGAGGGTCAGAGCTTCTCCCCAGCAGCCTCCAGGTGACGTTGATTGTCCCCAGGCCCCCTGCTTCCCTGCTCGTCCACCTGAGCACCAGCATTGGAAGTGTTATAGATTCTAATGACCTTTAAGGGTCCAGGAAAGAGATGTGCAGAGACGCTGTGGGGGCCGGTTTCACCCCGCCCCACATTTGTTCGGCCACCTTAGGCTGACCGTTTCTGCCAGCCTAGATGCTCTGACCAGTAGTCTGCGCTTTCTTCAATTAGGCCCCTGAATTAACGTACAAACAGCACCAGGTGTCAGAGCCCTGCCCGCTCAACTCCCAGACAGTCCAGGGTCAGTGGTGATCAAGGACCATGATGGCCACTGAGTCAACAGCCTTTTGAAGTAAACAGGAGTCCAGCCGGTCTTATTGGCCACCATCATCACGGTGTCTGTAGGCTTTTCTATGGTGACAGTGTGATATACGGTTCCCCCGCCAAGATTATTAGCTCCCCTCTGGGTGCAGTAAGTCCTGCAAGCAGTAGTCTACTCTTTTGGGACACACTCTTGTTGTTTTATGAGAGAAACTCCAGGTCAAGTGATGTTCACACGAGTCGTCATGGTGCCCTGTTGCCCCCGGTTATCTCTCTGGATGTTGGAGTTGGAGGGCCTCCTCACTCGAGGTCGGTGTGCCCACGGAGCGAACCCTGCAACTTCAGGGCATGGTTGGTGGTTAGGATCACCACGTGGGGTCCTTTTCCCTTAGGAGGGAGGTGGCCTTTTGGGCTGCTGATTTCCAGGTTTTTAGATACCGCCAGTATCTTGGCCAGATGCGGCAGTGGGCCAAGCCCCTTGGTGACCGTAGTTTATCCTACCTGGATGGCATTCTTGCATTGTTCCATTTCAAGTGGTCCCAGTTTTTGCACTAATTCTCCAATGGTGATTCACCTTTCACCGGGAATGTAAAGGTCAAAGGGTTTAGCTCAATTAGGGAGTTCCAGGGCAAGGGTCTGAATTGACTGCTCTTTCCATTCTTGAAAGGCCACTTCTGGATTCTATTCAAAAGGATCATCATCTTTTCCTTTCAGTGTTTCATATAGAAGCCCAGCTAGTAGACTGTAGTTAGGGATCCAGAAGCAGCAAACCCTGGCCTCCCCAGGAACCCCTAAGCTGTCTTCTAGTTTTAGAAAGGGGTAAGGCTGAAAATGGTTTCTTCTCTTTCCTGGGATGGGCTTCTCTGACCTTCTGTGAGAACGAAGCCCAGGCAGGTCACCGCAGTCTGTGATATTTGAGCTTTTTCTTGGACAACTTCTATCCTTTATTGGCTTGGTAGTTCAGAGGCCTCCTTAGTAGGGCTGGCGATCAGAATGTCATCTGTGTACTGAAGGAGGGTTTCCTTTTCCAGAGGTAGAACTTTTAGGTCTTTAGCTAAGCTTTCCCCAAAGATGGTGTGGGAATTTTTGCACCCTTGGGGCAAGACGGCCCGGAAGTATTGTTTTAGTTGTATGTTGAGTCCTGCCACTCACAAGCCAAAATTTCTTGTGACTCTGGGACTAATGGAATACAAAAGAAGGCATCATTGAAGACTAATACAGAATACCATGTCCTGGTGGTTGGTAGAATGACCAGGAGGGTGTAGGAATTAGGAGCAACTGGAGGTATATCCTCGGTGGCTTCACTGACTGTCCTGACATCATTTACCAGGTCCCCAGCAGCCCATGGGGCTCTCGTGGTCAGACCAATCCCAGAATATGGAGCTCACCTGGGCAGGTACCCCACCCCCACCCCAGCCCACGGGGCTCTCGTGGTCAGGCCCCTCCCAGGATACAGAGCTACCCTTGCAGGTACCGTGGCAGGGCTGGGCACACAGGAACCGTGCACATAGCCCTCATTGCAGAGCACCCCCAGCTCACCTGTCGCTCAGAGCTGACACAGAGCACCTCAGAGCAGGACTTGAACTAACAAACAGCAGCTGCGACAGGTCTGTGACCCTGGGTATCACTCTGTGCGGCCTCCCTCCACCTGGTCTTCCAGAGACTTCCACTGCACCCGGGGCACCAGGCCTCTGTCTCCAACCACCACTCACCCCTCCTCTCCCTGACTCCTGGGTTCCTCTCATTAGGAGAGGGTTTTCTTGAAGTTGTCTCCCACTCATGGGCCAGATAAAATGATTAGAAAACAAGCCAAAGCTGCAGCCCCTTGTCTATCCTGACTCTCAGGATCCCACACCTGTTCCTTGGACCTGGCCGGTTCAACAAGTTCCATTTTCTGCAACTGTGAGCCCCTGAGGGGTGATGATTGGCTGACCTGGGCAGCCTTACCGTGCCGGCCAGCCCTCCCCAGGTGTGCCTGGGTTGAGATCAATATAAATACCACTCCAGGCAGCAAGAGCCCCTGCAGCCGTGCCTGACGCCATTTTCTCTGCCCTGTCAGCAGTCTCGGGGCTGGGCTGGTGGGAGGGAGTGAGAGGTCACGGCTTTGTGGGTGGCCCAGTGTGAGTGGGGCTCTGCTGGACTTTCTGCAGCAGTTGCCAGGCTGCCACCTGCTAAAGAAGAGGATGTGTCACCCATACCTGCTGCTGGAATTTCTCCCTGGGCAGAGGTGAGGAAGGAAAAAAGCAGTGGGGGCAGGGACAGGACGGGTATCTCAGGCAGGGAAATGGAAATCTTCCAGAAGAGCACCCAGGGCCAGGACCATCCTGGCTGGCCTGCAGGCACCAAGTCGGCCGGCATGCTGTCACTCGTGTGGCTCTATGGCCCTTCCTCTAGGCTTTCAAGTCCTTGTATATATTCAGGTGTTTTACCTGGGACGGGTGGGAATAGTTCAGCAGCAACTGGCCTGGGGCTCAGCTCACGTTTACTCACAGATGCCTCGGCACGGTGCCCCAGCTTTGCAATGAGGACGCTTGTTGCGTGGGGGCTGCTGGCTGAATGGGAGACGATTCCCCACCACTGGCCAACTTCAGAATTGTTTACAACTGGAGCAAGTGCCCTGATACGGTTTTCCTCTGTGGAACTGGTGGGTTCTGTGTTTTTTTTCTCGTTTTCGTTTTTGGTTCAAGGTAGATTTTATTCCTCTTTTTTGTATTTACAGATATAAGCATGGAAATAATTTATTCATATAAATACATGTATGTGAAGGGAATAATTGTTTTTTCTGTTTTATTTTTTAAATTTTATTTCTTTTTAATTTTGAATTTTATTTTATATTTTTATACAGCAGGTTCTTATTGGTTATCTATTTTATACATATAAATGTATACATGCCAATCCCAGTCTCTCAACTCCTCCCACCACCACCCCCCCAACAGCTATCCCCCCTTGTTGCCCATACATTTGTTGTCTACATCTGTTGCTCTATTTATGCCTGGCAAAATGGTTAATCTGTATAGTTTTTCTAGGTTCCACATATATGCATGAATATACAAGATTTGTTTTTCTCTTTCTGACTTACTTCACTCTGTATGACAGTCTCTAGATCCATCGACGTCTCTACAAATGACCCAATTTCATTCCTTTTCATGGCTTAGTAATATTCCATTTTATATATGTACCACAGCTTTATGCATTCGTCTGTGGGCATTTAGGTTGCTTCCATTACCTCAATATTGTAAATAGTGATGCAATGAACATTGCGGTGAATGTCTCTTTTTGATTTATGGTTTTGTCTGGGTATATGTCCAGTACTGGGATTGCTGTATCATATGTTAATTCTATTGTTAGTTTCTTAAGAAACTCCATATTGTTCTCCATAGTGACTGTATCAATTTATATTCCCAACAATAGTGGAAGAGGGTTCCTTTTCTCCACACCCTTTCCAGCATTTTTTGTTTGTAGATTTTCTGATGATGCCCATTCTACCAGGTGTGAGGTGATACCTCATTGTTGAGTCCATTTTGTTGAGCAAGGGGTAGGTCTTGTCTATTACATATTTGGCTTAAGGAACAGTATCTGTGCTAATTTCAAACTCAGGTTTTATGCAGCACCCCAACTCACCTTTCCCCTTAAGCAAGCATAAGTTGGTTTTCTAAATTTGAGACCCTGTTCTGTTTTGAAATTCAGTTCATGTGTAGCCCAGTTCACATTCCGTGTATTAGTGATATCTTATGATGTTTCTTTTTCTGCGTGACTTATTTCAGTTAGAATCATCATACCTGAATCCACTCATTATGCTACTACGGGCCTGATGACATAGATTTCATTGCTGAGTGATATTGCATTGTACGTAAGTACCACAACTTCTTTATCCATTTTTCACTTTCTGCGATATTGAACTTGTACCGTAAACGAGGTTCTTGTAAACAGAGCCGTCCCAAACTTTGGGGTGGCTGTGTCTTTATGATTTTAATTTCCCTAAGCTATAGGACCATAAGTGGAAGTGCCCTAGGCTCTGTTGCTTTGTTTTTTAGATGTTTCAGGAAACACCATACACTTCTCCCCAGTGGCTGTTGGCAATTTACATCCCGCCCATCAGCATAACAAGGCTCCCAGTTCTCCATGGCCTGTCCTGCCTTTCTGGATTTTACACTTTTTTCAGATGGCCCTTTTGACCGGGGGGAAGTGAGACTTCATTGTAGTGCAGATTTCCTTTGCAAGCTTGCTTGGTTGGCCAAAAAGGGCGTATGCGTTTTTTCCTGAATATATTCAGGAAAAAACGCATACACCCTTTTTGGCCAAGTGCATCATTGTGGACGTTCTGCCTCTTTTCCTATGCTTTCAATGCAATTCCAGTCTACCTCCTGAAATCGGTTTCCTGCAATTCTGCCCCGCTTTCAAGTCCTCTTGGCAGCCTTACTTCAGTATATTTTTGGACGATAGCTGTCATTTATAACTCTGCATGTTTGTGAATTACAGTGCCCCTGAGCTCCCTTCTTCAACTCGCTTTCTTTTGAGCTGGCCGCACCACCGCAGGATGGCTTCAGGCCCTAATCTTGTTCCGGCACGGCACGCTGAGCCTTTGATTATTTCCTCTTCCTGGTGGGAAATGAGAGTTAAATTTGCCCGTCCAGACACCTCCAGCTAGTCTCTCATTGGTTCTCCCTATTCCTGTTCATCTTCCGCAGAAGTTGCAAACTGGGCCAAACAGGAGGTTAAAGGCGCTGACTCTCCAAGTGGGGAGAGTGTTAGTAAATCGTCTGGAATGTTGCACCCGAGTACCAGGGGACAAAAACTGAGACATATTTGAACACGTCTCCCGTTCACACGGTTGATCATACTCTGGGTTCCACATGCATGTTTTAGCTGAAGGAAGAATACCTTAAACCTGGAGAGTTGAGACCCGTGGAATGGGTACCATGAAATATGACTTCAAAGGGTCTTCATTTGCTCACCGAACCTCTCCAATCCTATCACTGCTGCGTTTATGCCCCTGTACACATGCTTGATTCTCTTTTGGAGACATAGCAATCCATAGGTTTTAAGATACTTACTAGTCAGGTACATTCTTAGGCGTTTAATATGGGGTGTTGAGTCCATTTCGTTGAGCAAGGAGTAGCTCTTGTCTATTCCATATTTGGCTTAAGGAACTTTATCTGTGCTCATTTCAATCTCTGGTTTTATGCAGCACCCCAACTCACCTTTCCCCTTAAGCAAGCATAAGTTGGTTTTCTAAATTTGAGACCCTGTTCTGTTTTGGAATTCAGTTCCTGTGTAGCCAAGTTTACATTCCGTGTATTAGTGATATCTTATGATGTTTCTTTTTCTGTGTGACTTATTTCAGTTAGAATCATCGTACCTGAATCCACTCATTATGCTGCTACGGGCCTGATGACATAGATTTCATTGCTGAGTGATACTGCATTGTACGTAAGTACCACAAGTTCTTTATCCATTTTTCACTTTCTGTGATATTGAACTTGTTCGGTTAACGAGGTTCTTGTAAACAGAGGCGTCCCAAACTTTGGGGTGGCTGTGTCTTTTTGATTTTAATTTCCCTAAGCTATAGGACCATAAGTGGAAGTGCCCTAGGCTCTGTTGCTTTGTTTTTTAGATGTTTCAGGAAACACCATACACTTCTCCCGAGTGTCTGTTGGCAATTTACATCCCGCCCATCAGCATAACAATGCTCCCAGTTCTCCATGGCCTGTCCTGCCTTTCTGGATTTTACACTTTTTTCAGATGGCCCTTTTGAGCGGGGGGAAGTGAGACTTCATTGTAGTGCAGATTTCCTTTGCAAGCTTGCTTGGTTGGCCAAAAAGGGCGTGTGCGTTTTTTCCTGAATATATTCAGGAGAAAACGCATACGCCCTTTTTGGCCAAGTGCATCATTGTGGACGTTCTGCCTCTTTTCCTATGCTTTCAATGCAATTCCAGTCTACCTCCTGAAATCGGTTTCCTGCAATTCTGCCCCGCTTTCAAGTCCTCTTGGCAGCCTTACTTCAGTATATTTTTGGACGATAGCTGTCATTTATAACTCTGCAGGTTTGTGAATTACAGTGCCCCTGAGCTCCTTTCTTCAACTCGCTTTCTTGTGACCTGGCCGCAACACCGCAGGATGGCTTCAGGCCCTAATCTGGTTCCGGCACGGCACGCTGAGCCTTTGGTTATTTCCTCTTCCTGGTGGGAAATGAGAGTTAAATTTGCCCGTCCAGACACCTCCAGCTAGTCTCTCATTGGTTCTCCCTATTCCTGTTCATCTTCCGCAGAAATTGCAAACTGGGCCAAACAGGAGGTTAAAGGCGCTGACTCTCCAAGTGTGGAGAGTGTTAGTAAAGCGTCTGGAATGTTGCACCCGAGTACCAGGGGAGGAAAACTGAGACATATTTGAACACGTCTCCCGTTCACATGGTTGATCATACTCTGGGTTCCACATGCATGTTTTAGCTGAAGGAAGAATACCTTAAACCTGGAGAGTTGAGACCCGTGTAATGGGTACCATGCAATATGACTTCAAAGGGTCTTCATTTGCTCACTGAACCTCTCCAATCCTATCACTGCTGCGTTTATGCCCCTGTACACATGCTTGATTCTCTTTTGGAGACATAGCAATCCATAGGTTTTAAGATACTTACTAGTCAGGTACATTCTTAGGCGTTTAATATGGGGTGTTGAGTCCATTTCGTTGAGCAAGGAGTAGCTCTTGTCTATTCCATATTTGGCTTAAGGAACTTTATCTGTGCTCATTTCAATCTCTGGTTTTATGCAGCACCCCAACTCACCGTTCCCCTTAAGCAAGCATAAGTTGGTTTTCTAAATTTGAGACCCTGTTCTGTTTTGGAATTCAGTTCCTGTGTAGCCAAGTTTACATTCCGTATATTAGTGATATCTTATGATGTTTCTTTTTCTGTGTGACTTATTTCAGTTAGAATCATCTTACCTGAATCCACTCATTATGCTGCTATGTGCCTGATGACATAGATTTCATTGCTGAGTGATACTGCATTGTACGTAAGTACCACAAGTTCTTTATCCATTTTTCACTTTCTGTGATATTGAACTTGTACGGTAAACGAGGTTCTTGTAAACAGAGGCGTCCCAAACTTTGGGGTGGCTGTGTCTTTTTGATTTTAATTTCCCTAAGCTATAGGACCATAAGTGGAAGTGCCCTAGGCTCTGTTGCTTTGTTTTTTAGATGTTTCAGGAAACACCATACACTTCTCCCGAGTGTCTGTTGGCAATTTACATCCCGCCCATCAACATAACAAGGCTCCCAGTTCTCCATGGCCTGTCCTGCCTTTCTGGATTTTACACTTTTTTCAGATGGCCCTTTTGACCGGGGGGAAGTGAGACTTCATTGTAGTGCAGATTTCCTTTTCAAGTTTGCTTGGTTGGCCAAAAAGGGCGTATGCGTTTTTTCCTGAATATATTCAGGAAAAAACGCATACGCCCTTTTTGGCCAAGTGCATCATTGTGGACGTTCTGCCTCTTTTCCTATGCTTTCAATGCAATTCCAGTCTACCTCCTGAAATCGGTTTCCTGCAATTCTGCCCCGCTTTCAAGTCCTCTTGGCAGCCTTACTTCAGTATATTTTTGGACGATAGCTGTCATTTATAACTCTGCAGGTTTGTGAATTACAGTGCCCCTGAGCTCCTTTCTTCAACTCGCTTTCTTTTGAGCTGGCCGCAACACCGCAGGATGGCTTCAGGCCCTAATCTGGTTCCGGCACGGCACGCTGAGCCTTTGGTTAATTCCTCTTCCTGGTGGGAAATGAGAGTTAAATTTGCCCGTCCAGACAACTCCAGCTAGTCTCTCATTGGTTCTCCCTATTCCTGTTCATCTTCCGCAGAAATTGCAAACTGGGCCAAACAGGAGGTTAAAGGGACTGACTCTCCAAGTCGGGAGAGTGTTAGCAAAGCGTCTGGAATGTTGCACCCGAGTACCAGGGTACGAAAACTGAGACATATTTGAACACGTCTCCCGATCACATGGTTGATCATACTCTAGGTTCCACATGCATGTTTTAGCTGAAGGAAGAATACCTTAAAGCTGGGTAGTTGAAACCCGTGGAATGGGTACCATGCAATATGACTTCAAAGGGTCTTCATTTGCTCACCGAACCTCTCCAATCCTATCACTGCTGCGTTTATGCCCCTGTACACATGCTTGATTCTCTTTTGGAGACATAGCAATCCATAGGTTTTAAGATACTTACTAGTCCGGTACATTCTTAGGCGTTTAATAATGGGTGTTGAGTCCATTTCGTTGAGCAAGGAGTAGCTCTTGTCTATTCCATATTTGGCTTAAGGAACTTTATCTGTGCTCATTTCAATCTCTGGTTTTATGCAGCACCCCAACTCACCTTTACCCTTAAGCAAGCATAAGTTGGTTTTCTAAATTTGAGACCCTGTTCTGTTTTGGAATTCAGTTCCTGTGTAGCCAAGTTTACATTCCGTGTATTAGTGATATCTTATGATGTTTCTTTTTCTGTGTGACTTATTTCAGTTAGAATCATCGTACCTGAATCCACTCATTATGCTGCTACGGGCCTGTTGACATAGATTTCATTGCTGAGTGATACTGAATTGTACGTAAGTACCACAAGTTCTTTATCCATTTTTCACTTTCTGTGATATTGAACTTGTATGGTAAATGAGGTTCTTGTAAACACAGGCGTCCAAAACTTTGGGGTGGCTGTGTCTTTTTGATTTTAATTTCCCTAAGCTATAGGACCATAAGTGGAAGTGCCCTAGGCTCTGTTGCTTTGTTTTTTAGATGTTTCAGGAAACACCATACACTTCTCCCGAGTGTCTGTTGGCAATTTACATCCCGCCCATCAGCATAACAAGGCTCCCAGTTCTCCATGGCCTGTCCTGCCTTTCTGGATTTTACACTTTTTTCAGATGGCCCTTTTGACCGGGGGGAAGTGAGACTTCATTGTAGTGCAGATTTCCTTTGCAAGCTTGCTTGGTTGGCCAAAAAGGGCTTATGCGTTTTTTCCTGAATATATTCAGGAAAAAACGCATACGCCCTTTTTGGCCAAGTGCATCATTGTGGACGTTCTGCCTCTTTTCCTATGCTTTCAATGCAATTCCAGTCTACCTCCTGAAATCGGTTTCCTGCAATTCTGCCCCGCTTTCAAGTCCTCTTGGCAGCCTTACTTCAGTATATTTTTGGACGATAGCTGTCATTTATAACTCTGCAGCTTTGTGAATTACAGTGCCCCTGAGCTCCTTTCTTCAACTCGGTTTCTTTTGACCTGGCCGCAACACCGCAGGATGGCTTCAGGCCCTAATCTGGTTCCGGCACGGCACACTGAGCCTTTGGTTATTTCCTCTTCCTGGTGGGAAATGAGAGTTAAATTTGCCCGTCCAGACACCTCCAGCTAGTCTCTCATTGGTTCTCCCTATTCCTGTTCATCTTCCGCAGAAATTGCAAACTGGGCCAAACAGGAGGTTAAAGGGACTGACTCTCCAAGTCGGGAGAGTGTTAGTAAAGCGTCTGGAATGTTGCACCCGAGTACCAGGGTACGAAAACTGAGACATATTTGAACACGTCTCCCGATCACATGGTTGATCATACTCTAGGTTCCACATGCATGATTTAGCTGAAGGAAGAATACCTTAAAGCTGGGTAGTTGAAACCCTTGGAATGGGTACCATGCAATATGACTTCAAAGGGTCTTCATTTGCTCACCGAACCTCTCCAAACCTATCACTGCTGCGTTTATGCCCCTGTACACATGCTTGATTCTCTTTCGGAGACATAGCAATCCATAGGTTTTAAGATTCTTACTAGTCAGGTACATTCGTAGGTGTTTAATATGCGGTGTTGAGTCCATTTCGTTGAGCAAGGAGTAGCTCTTGTCTATTCCATATTTGGCTTAAGGAACTTTATCTGTGCTCATTTCAATCTCTGGTTTTATGAAGCACCCCAACTCACCTTTACCCTTAAGCAAGCGTAAGTTGCTTTTCTAAATTTGAGACCCTGTTCTGTTCTGTAATTCAGTTCCTGTGTAACCAAGTTTACATTCCGTGTATTACTGATAACTTATGATGTTTCTTTTTCTGTGTGATTTATTTCAGTTAGAATCATCATACCTGAATCCACTCATTGTGCTGCTAAGGGCCTGATGACATAGATTTCATTGCTGAGTGATATTGCTTTGTAAGTAAATACCACAACTTCTTTATCCATTTTTCACTTTCTGCGATGTTGAACTTGTATTGTAAACGAGGATCTTGTAAACAGAGGCGTCCCAAACTTTGGGGTGGCTGTGTCTTTTTGATTTTAATTTCCCTAAGCTATAGGACCATAAGTGGAAGTGCCCTAGGCTCTGTTGCTTTGTTTTTTAGATGTTTCAGGAAACACCATACACTTCTCCCGAGTGTCTGTTGGCAATTTACATCCCGCCCATCAGCATAACAAGGCTCCCAGTTCTCCATGGCCTGTCCTGCCTTTCTGGATTTTACACTTTTTTCAGATGGCCCTTTTGACCGGGGGGAAGTGAGACTTCATTGTAGTGCAGATTTCCTTTGCAAGCTTGCTTGGTTGGCCAAAAAGGGCGTATGCGTTTTTTCCTGAATATATTCAGGAAAAAACGCATACGCCCTTTTTGGCCAAGTGCATCATTGTGGACATTCTGCCTCTTTTCCTATGCTTTCAATGCAATTCCAGTCTACCTCCTGAAATCGGTTTCCTGCAATTCTGCCCCGCTTTCAAGTCCTCTTGGCAGCCTTACTTCAGTATATTTTTGGAGGATAGCTGTCATTTATAACTCTGCATGTTTGTGAATTACAGTGCCCCTGAGCTCCTTTCTTCAACTCGCTTTCTTTTGAGCTGGCCGCAACACCGCAGGATGGCTTCAGGCCCTAATCTGGTTCCGGCACGGCATGCTGAGCCTTTGGTTATTTCCTCCTCCTGGTGGGAAATGAGAGTTAAATTTGCCCGTCCAGACACCTCCAGCTAGTCTCTCATTGGTTCTCGCTATTCCTGTTCATCTTCCGCAGAAATTGCAAACTGGGCCAAACAGGAGGTTAAAGGCGCTGACTCTCCAAGTGGGGAGAGTGTTAGTAAAGCGTCTGGAATGTTGCACCCGAGTAAAAGGGGAGGAAAACTGAGACATATTTGAACACGTCTCCTGTTCACACGGTTGATCATACTCTGGGTTCCACATGCATGTTTTAGCTGAAGGAAGAATACCTTAAACCTGGAGAGTTGAGACCCGTGGAATGGGTACCATGCAATATGACTTCAAAGGGTCTTCATTTGCTCACCGAACCTCTCCAATCCTATCACTGCTGCGTTTATGCCCCTGTACACATGCTTGATTCTCTTTTGGAGACATAGCAATCCATAGGTTTTAAGATACTTACTAGTCAGGTACATTCTTAGGCGTTTAATAATGGGTGTTGAGTCCATTTCGTTGAGCAAGGAGTAGCTCTTGTCTATTCCATATTTGGCTTAAGGAACTTTATCTGTGCTCATTTCAATCTCTGGTTTTATGCAGCACCCCAACTCACCTTTCCCCTTAAGCAAGCATAAGTTGGTTTTCTAAATTTGAGACCCTGTTCTGTTTTGGAATTCAGTTCCTGTGTAGCCAAGTTTACATTCCGTGTATTAGTGATATCTTATGATGTTTCTTTTTCTGTGTGACTTATTTCAGTTAGAATCATCGTACCTGAATCCACTCATTTTGCTGCTATGGGCCTGATGACATAGATTTCATTGCTGAGTGATACTGCATTGTACGTAAGTACCACAAGTTCTTTATCCATTTTTCACTTTCTGCGATATTGAACTTGTATGGTAAACGAGGTTCTTGTAAACACAGGCGTCCCAAACTTTGGGGTGGCTGTGTCTTTTTGATTTTAATTTCCCTAAGCTATAGGACCATAAGTGGAAGTGCCCTAGGCTCTGTTGCTTTGTTTTTTAGATGTTTCAGGAAACACCATACACTTCTCCCGAGTGTCTGTTGGCAATTTACATCCCGCCCATCAGCATAACAAGGCTCCCAGTTCTCCATGGCCTGTCCTGCCTTTCTGGATTTTACACTTTTTTCAGATGGCCCTTTTGACCGGGGGGAAGTGAGACTTCATTGTAGTGCAGATTTCCTTTGCAAGCTTGCTTGGTTGGCCAAAAAGGGCGTATGCGTTTTTTCCTGAATATATTCAGGAAAAAACGCATACGCCCTTTTTGGCCAAGTGCATCATTGTGGACGTTCTGCCTCTTTTCCTATGCTTTCAATGCAATTCCAGTCTACCTCCTGAAATCGGTTTCCTGCAATTCTGCCCCGCTTTCAAGTCCTCTTGGCAGCCTTACTTCAGTATATTTTTGGAGGATAGCTGTCATTTATAACTCTGCATGTTTTTGAATTACAGTGCCCATGAGCTCCTTTCTTCAACTCGCTTTCTTTTGAGCTGGCCGCAACACCGCAGGATGGCTTCAGGCCCTAATCTGGTTCCGGCATGGCATGCTGAGCCTTTGGTTATTTCCTCTTCCTGGTGGGAAATGAGAGTTAAATTTGCCCGTCCAGACACCTCCAGCTAGTCTCTCATTGGTTCTCGCTATTCCTGTTCATCTTCCGCAGAAATTGCAAACTGGGCCAAACAGGAGGTTAAAGGCGCTGACTCTCCAAGTGGGGAGAGTGTTAGTAAAGCGTCTGGAATGTTGCACCCGAGTAAAAGGGGAGGAAAACTGAGACATATTTGAACACGTCTCCTGTTCACACGGTTGATCATACTCTGGGTTCCACATGCATGTTTTAGCTGAAGGAAGAATACCTTAAACCTGGAGAGTTGAGACCCGTGGAATGGGTACCATGCAATATGACTTCAAAGGGTCTTCATTTGCTCACCGAACCTCTCCAATCCTATCACTGCTGCGTTTATGCCCCTGTACACATGCTTGATTCTCTTTTGGAGACATAGCAATCCATAGGTTTTAAGATACTTACTAGTCAGGTACATTCTTAGGCGTTTAATAATGGGTGTTGAGTCCATTTCGTTGAGCAAGGAGTAGCTCTTGTCTATTCCATATTTGGCTTAAGGAACTTTATCTGTGCTCATTTCAATCTCTGGTTTTATGCAGCACCCCAACTCACCTTTCCCCTTAAGCAAGCATAAGTTGGTTTTCTAAATTTGAGACCCTGTTCTGTTTTGGAATTCAGTTCCTGTGTAGCCAAGTTTACATTCCGTGTATTAGTGATATCTTATGATGTTTCTTTTTCTGTGTGACTTATTTCAGTTAGAATCATCGTACCTGAATCCACTCATTTTGCTGCTATGGGCCTGATGACATAGATTTCATTGCTGAGTGATACTGCATTGTACGTAAGTACCACAAGTTCTTTATCCATTTTTCACTTTCTGCGATATTGAACTTGTACGGTAAACGAGGTTCTTGTAAACACAGGCGTCCCAAACTTTGGGGTGGCTGTGTCTTTTTGATTTTAATTTCCCTAAGCTATAGGACCATAAGTGGAAGTGCCCTAGGCTCTGTTGCTTTGTTTTTTAGATGTTTCAGGAAACACCATACACTTCTCCCGAGTGTCTGTTGGCAATTTACATCCCGCCCATCAGCATAACAATGCTCCCAGTTCTCCATGGCCTGTCCTGCCTTTCTGGATTTTACACTTTTTTCAGATGGCCCTTTTGACCGGGGGGAAGTGAGACTTCATTGTAGTGCAGATTTCCTTTGCAAGCTTGCTTGGTTGGCCAAAAAGGGCGTATGCGTTTTTTCCTGAATATATTCAGGAAAAAACGCATACGCCCTTTTTGGCCAAGTGCATCATTGTGGACGTTCTGCCTCTTTTCCTTTGCTTTCAATGCAATTCCAGGCTACCTCCTGAAATCGGTTTCCTGCAATTCTGCCCCGCTTTCAAGTCCTCTTGGGAGCCTTACTTCAGTATATTTTTGGACGATAGCTGTCATTTATAACGCTGCAGGTTTGTGAATTACAGTGCCCCTGAGCTCCTTTCTTCAACTCGCTTTCTTGTGACCTGGCCGCAACACCGCAGGATGGCTTCAGGCCCTAATCTTGTTCTGGCACGGCACGCTGAGCCTTTGGTTATTTCCTCTTCCTGGTGGGAAATGAGAGTTAAATTTGCCCGTCCAGACACCTCCAGCTAGTCTCTCATTGGTTCTCCCTATTCCTGTTCATCTTCCGCAGAAATTGCAAACTGGGCCAAACAGGAGGTTAAAGGCGCTGACTCTCCAAGTGGGGAGAGTGTTAGTAAAGCGTCTGGAGTGTTGCACCCGAGTACCAGGGGAGGAAAACTGAGACATATTTGAACACGTCTCCCGATCACATGGTTGATCATACTCTGGGTTCCACATGCATGTTTTAGCTGAAGGAAGAATACCTTAAACCTGGAGAGTTGAGACCCGTGTAATGGGTACCATGCAATATGACTTCAAAGGGTCTTCATTTGCTCACCGAACCTCTCCAATCCTATCACTGCTGCGTTTATGCCCCTGTACACATGCTTGATTCTCTTTTGGAGACATAGCAATCCATAGGTTTTAAGATACTTACTAGTCAGGTACATTCTTAGGCGTTTAATATGGGGTATTGAGTCCATTTCGTTGAGCAAGGAGTAGCTCTTGTCTATTCCATATTTGGCTTAAGGAACTTTATCTGTGCTCATTTCGATCTCTGGTTTTATGCAGCACCCCAACTCACCTTTCCCCTTAAGCAAGCATAAGTTGGTTTTCTAAATTTGAGACCCTGTTCTGTTTTGGAATTCAGTTCCTGTGTAGCCAAGTTTACATTCCGTGTATTAGTGATATCTTATAATGTTTCTTTTTCTGTGTGACTTACTTCAGTTAGAATCATCGTACCTGAATCCACTCATTATGCTGCTACGGGCCTGATGACATAGATTTCATTGCTGAGTGATACTGCATTGTACGTAAGTACCACAAGTTCTTTATCCATTTTTCACTTTCTGTGATATTGAACTTGTACGGTAAACGAGGTTCTTGTAAACAGAGGCGTCCCAAACATTGGGGTGGTTGTGTCTTTTTGATTTTAATTTCCCTAAGCTATAGGACCATAAGTGGAAGTGCCCTAGGCTCTGTTGCTTTGTTTTTTAGATGTTTCAGGAAACACCATACACTTCTCCCGAGTGTCTGTTGGCAATTTACATCCCGCCCATCAGCATAACAAGGCTCCCAGTTCTCCATGGCCTGTCCTGCCTTTCTGGATTTTACACTTTTTTCAGATGGCCCTTTTGACCGGGGGGAAGTGAGACTTCATTGTAGTGCAGATTTCCTTTGCAAGGTTGCTTGGTTGGCCAAAAAGGGCGTATGCGTTTTTTCCTGAATATATTCAGGAAAAAACGCATACGCCCTTTTTGGCCAAGTGCATCATGGTGGACGTTCTGCCTCTTTTCCTATGCTTTCAATGCAATTCCAGTCTACCTCCTGAAATCGGTTTCCTGCAATTCTGCCCCGCTTTCAAGTCCTCTTGGCAGCCTTACTTCAGTATATTTTTGGACGATAGCTGTCATTTATAACTCTGCAGGTTTGTGAATTACAGTGCCCCTGAGCTCCTTTCTTCAACTCGCTTTCTTGTGACCTGGCCGCAACACCGCAGGATGGCTTCAGGCCCTAATCTGGTTCTGGCACGGCACGCTGAGCCTTTGGTTATTTCCTCTTCCTGGTGGGAAATGAGAGTTAAATTTGCCCGTCCAGACACCTCCAGCTAGTCTCTCATTGGTTCTCGCTATTCCTGTTCATCTTCCGCAGAAATTGCAAACTGGGCCAAACAGGAGGTTAAAGGCGCTGACTCTCCAAGTGGGGAGAGTGTTAGTAAAGCGTCTGGAATGTTGCACCCGAGTACCAGGGGAGGAAAACTGAGACATATTTGAACACGTCTCCCGTTCACACGGTTGATCATACTCTAGGTTCCACATGCATGTTTTAGCTGAAGGAAGAATACCTTAAACCTGGAGAGTTGAGACCCGTGTAATGGGTACCATGCAATATGACTTCAAAGGGTCTTCATTTGCTCACCGAACCTCTCCAATCCTATCACTGCTGCGTTTATGCCCCTGTACACATGCTTGATTCTCTTTTGGAGACATAGCAATCCATAGGTTTTAAGATACTTACTAGTCAGGTACATTCTTAGGCGTTTAATATGGGGTATTGAGTCCATTTCGTTGAGCAAGGAGTAGCTCTTGTCTATTCCATATTTGGCTTAAGGAACTTTATCTGTGCTCATTCCAATCTCTGGTTTTATGCAGCACCCCAACTCACCTTTCCCCTTAAGCAAGCATAAGTTGGTTTTCTAAATTTGAGACCCTGTTCTGTTTTGGAATTCAGTTCCTGTGTATCCAAGTTTACATTCCTTTTATTACTGATATCTTATGATGTTTCTTTTCTGTGTGACTTATTTCAGTTAGAATCATCGTACCTGAATCCACTCAATTTGCTGCTACGGGCCTGATGACATAGATTTCATTGCTGAGTGATACTGCATTGTACGTAAGTACCACAAGTTCTTTATCCATTTTTCACTGTCTGTGATATTGAACTTGTACGGTAAACGAGGTTCTTGTAAACACAGGCGTCCAAAACTTTGTTGTGGTTGTGTCTTTTTGATTTTAATTTCCCTAAGCTATAGGACCATAAGTGGAAGTGCCCTAGGCTCTGTTGCTTTGTTTTTTAGATGTTTCAGGAAACACCATACACTTCTCCCGAGTGTCTGTTGGCAATTTACATCCCGCCCATCAGCATAACAAGGCTCCCAGTTCTCCATGGCCTGTCCTGCCTTTCTGGATTTTACACTTTTTTCAGATGGCCCTTTTGACCGGGGGGAAGTGAGACTTCATTGTAGTGCAGATTTCCTTTGCAAGCTTGCTTGGTTGGCCAAAAAGGGCGTATGCGTTTTTTCCTGAATATATTCAGGAAAAAACGCATACGCCCTTTTTGGCCAAGTGCATCATTGTGGACGTTCTGCCTCTTTTCCTATGCTTTCAATGCAATTCCAGTCTACCTCCTGAAATCGGTTTCCTGCAATTCTGCCCCGCTTTCAAGTCCTCTTGGCAGCCTTACTTCAGTATATTTTTGGACGATAGCTGTCATTTATAACTCTGCAGGTTTGTGAATTACAGTGCCCCTGAGCTCCTTTCTTCAACTCGCTTTCTTGTGACCTGGCCGCAACATCGCAGGATGGCTTCAGGCCCTAATCTGGTTCCGGCACGGCATGCTGAGCCTTTGGTTATTTCCTCTTCCTGGTGGGAAATGAGAGTTAAATTTGCCCGTCCAGACACCTCCAGCTAGTCTCTCATTGGTTCTCGCTATTCCTGTTCATGTTCCGCAGAAATTGCAAAGTGGGCCAAACAGGAGGTTAAAGGCGCTGACTCTCCAAGTGGGGAGAGTGTTAGTAAAGCGTCTGGAATGTTGCACCCGAGTACCAGGGGAGGAAAACTGAGACATATTTGAACACGTCTCCCGTTCACACTGTTGATCATACTCTGGGTTCCACATGCATGTTTTAGCTGAAGGAAGAATACCTTAAACCTGGAGAGTTGAGACCCGTGTAATGGGTACCATGCAATATGACTTCAAAGGGTCTTCATTTGCTCACCGAACCTCTCCAATCCTATCACTGCTGCGTTTATGCCCCTGTACACATGCTTGATTCTCTTTCGGAGACATAGCAATCCATAGGTTTTAAGATACTTACTAGTCAGGTACATTCTTAGGCGTTTAATATGGGGTGTTGAGTCCATTTCGTTGAGCAAGGAGTAGCTCTTGCTTATTCCATATTTGGCTTAAGGAACTTTATCTGTGCTCATTTCAATCTCTGGTTTTATGCAGCACCCCAACTCACCTTTACCCTTAAGCAAGCATAAGTTGGTTTTCTAAATTTGAGACCCTGTTCTGTTCTGTAATTCAGTTCCTGTGTAGCCAAGTTTACATTCTGTGTATTACTGATATCTTATGATGTTTCTTTTTCTGTGTGACTTATTTCAGTTAGAATCATCATACCTGAATCCACTCATTGTGCTGCTAAGGGCCTGATGACATAGATTTCATTGCTGAGTGATATTGCTTTGTAAGTAAATACCACAAGTTCTTTATCCATTTTTCACTTTCTGTGATATTGAACTTGTATTGTAAACGAGGTTCTTGTAAACAGAGGCGTCCCAAACTTTGGGGTGGCTGTGTCTTTTTGATTTTAATTTCCCTAAGCTATAGGACCATAAGTGGAAGTGCCCTAGGCTCTGTTGCTTTGTTTTTTAGATGTTTCAGGAAACACCATACACTTCTCCCGAGTGTCTGTTGGCAATTTACATCCCGCCCATCAGCATAACAAGGCTCCCAGTTCTCCATGGCCTGTCCTGCCTTTCTGGATTTTACACATTTTTCAGATGGCCCTTTTGACCGGGGGAAAGTGAGACTTCATTGTAGTGCATATTTCCTTTGCAAGCTTGCTTGGTTGGCCAAAAAGGGCGTATGCGTTTTTTCCTGAATATATTCAGGAAAAAACGCATACGCCCTTTTTGGCCAAGTGCATCATTGTGGACGTTCTGCCTCTTTTCCTATGCTTTCAATGCAATTCCAGTCTACCTCCTGAAATCGGTTTCCTGCAATTCTGCCCCGCTTTCAAGTCCTCTTGGCAGCCTTACTTCAGTATATTTTTGGACGATAGCTGTCATTTATAACTCTGCAGGTTTGTGAATTACAGTGCCCCTGAGCTCCTTTCTTCAACTCGCTTTCTTGTGACGTGGTCGCAACACCGCAGGATGGCTTCAGGCCCTAATCTGGTTCCGGCACGGCACGCTGAGCCTTTGGTTATTTCCTCTTCCTGGTGGGAAATGAGAGTTAAATTTGCCCGTCCAGACACCTCTAGCTAGTCTCTCATTGGTTCTCGCTATTCCTGTTCATCTTCCGCAGAAATTGCAAACTGGGCCAAACAGGAGGTTAAAGGCGCTGACTCTCCAAGTGGGGAGAGTGTTAGTAAAGCGTCTGGAATGTTGCACCCGAGTACCAGGTGAGGAAAACTGAGACATATTTGAACACGTCTCCCGATCACACGGTTGATCATACTCTGGGTTCCACATGCATGTTTTAGCTGAAGGAAGAATACCTTAAACCTGGAGAGTTGAGACCCGTGGAATGGGTACCATGCAATATGACTTCAAAGGGTCTTCATTTGCTCACCGAACCTCTCCAATCCTATCACTGCTGCGTTTATGCCCCTGTACACATGCTTGATTCTCTTTTGGAGACATAGCAATCCATAGGTTTTAAGATACTTACTAGTCAGGTACATTCTTAGGCGTTTAATATGGGGTGTTGAGTCCATTTCGTTGAGCAAGGAGTAGCTCTTGTCTATTCCATATTTGGCTTAAGGAACTTTATCTGTGCTCATTTCGATCTCTGGTTTTATGCAGCACCCCAACTCACCTTTCCCCTTAAGCAAGCATAAGTTGGTTTTCTAAATTTGAGACCCTGTTCTGTTTTGGAATTCAGTTCCTGTGTAGCCAAGTTTACATTCCGTGTATTAGTGATATCTTATGATGTTTCTTTTTCTGTGTGACTTATTTCAGTTAGAATCATCGTACCTGAAACCACTCATTATGCTGCTACGGGCCTGTTGACATAGATTTCATTGCTGAGTGATACTGCATTGTACGTAAGTACCACAAGTTCTTTATCCATTTTTCACTTTCTGTGATATTGAACTTGTATGGTAAACGAGGTTCTTGTAAACACAGGCGTCCAAAACTTTGGGGTGGCTGTGTCTTTTTGATTTTAATTTCCCTAAGCTATAGGACCATAAGTGGAAGTGCCCTAGGCTCTGTTGCTTTGTTTTTTAGATGTTTCAGGAAACACCATACACTTCTCCCGAGTGTCTGTTGGCAATTTACATCCCGCCCATCAGCATAACAAGGCTCCCAGTTCTCCATGGCCTGTCCTGCCTTTCTGGATTTTACACTTTTTTCAGATGGCCCTTTTGACCGGGGGGAAGTGAGACTTCATTGTAGTGCAGATTTCCTTTGCAAGCTTGCTTGGTTGGCCAAAAAGGGCGTATGCGTTTTTTCCTGAATATATTCAGGAAAAAACGCATACGCCCTTTTTGGCCAAGTGCATCATGGTGGACGTTCTGCCTCTTTTCCTATGCTTTCAATGCAATTCCAGTCTACCTCCTGAAATCGGTTTCCTGCAATTCTGCCCCGCTTTCAAGTCCTCTTGGCAGCCTTACTTCAGTATATTTTTGGACGATAGCTGTCATTTATAACTCTGCAGGTTTGTGAATTACAGTGCCCCTGAGCTCCTTTCTTCAACTCGCTTTCTTGTGACCTGGCCGGAACACCGCAGGATGGCTTCAGGCCCTAATCTGGTTCCGGCACGGCACGCTGAGCCTTTGGTTATTTCCTCTTCCTGGTGGGAAATGAGAGTTAAATTTGCCCGTCCAGACACCTCCAGCTAGTCTCTCATTGGTTCTCGCTATTCCTGTTCATCTTCCGCAGAAATTGCAAACTGGGCCAAACAGGAGGTTAAAGGCGCTGACTCTCCAAGTGGGGAGAGTGTTAGTAAAGCGTCTGGAATGTTGCACCCGAGTACCAGGGGACGAAAACTGAGACATATTTGAACACGTCTCCCGTTCACACAGTTGTTCATACTCTGGGTTCCACATGCATGTTTTAGCTGAAGGAAGAATACCTTAAACCTGGAGAGTTGAGACCCGTGGAATGGGTACCATGCAATATGACTTCAAAGGGTCTTCATTTGCTCACCGAACCTCTCCAATCCTATCACTGCTGCGTTTATGCCCCTGTACACATGCTTGATTCTCTTTTGGAGACATAGCAATCCACAGGTTTTAAGATACTTACTAGTCAGGTACATTCTTAGGCGTTTAATATGGGGTTTTGAGTCCATTTCGTTGAGCAAGGAGTAGCTCTTGTCTATTCCATATTTGGCTTAAGGAACTTTATCTGTGCTCATTCCAATCTCTGGTTTTATGCAGCACCCCAACTCACCTTTCCCCTTAAGCAAGCATAAGATGGTTTTCTAAATTTGAGACCCTGTTCTGTTTTGGAATTCAGTTCCTGTGTATCCAAGTTTACATTCCTTTTATTACTGATATCTTATGATGTTTCTTTTTCTGTGTGACTTATTTCAGTTAGAATCATTGTACGTGAATCCACTCATTTTGCTGCTACGGGCCTGATGACATAGATTTCATTGCTGAGTGATACTGCATTGTACGTAAGTACCACAAGTTCTTTATCCATTTTTCACTTTCTGTGATATTGAACTTGTACGGTAAATGAGGTTCTTGTAAACAGAGGCGTCCCAAACTTTGGGGTGGCTGTGTCTTCTTGATTTTAATTTCCCTAAGCTATAAGACCATAAGTGGAAGTGCCCTAGGCTCTGTTGCTTTGTTTTTTAGATGTTTCAGGAAACACCATACACTTCTCCCGAGTGTCTGTTGGCAATTTACATCCCGCCCATCAGCATAACAAGGCTCCCAGTTCTCCATGGCCTGTCCTGCCTTTCTGGATTTTACACTTTTTTCAGATGGCCCTTTTGACCGGGGGGAAGTGAGACTTCATTGTAGTGCAGATTTCCTTTGCAAGCTTGCTTGGTTGGCCAAAAAGGGCGTATGCGTTTTTTCCTGAATATATTCAGGAAAAAACGCATACGCCCTTTTTGGCCAAGTGCATCATTGTGGACGTTCTGCCTCTTTTCCTATGCTTTCAATGCAATTCCAGTCTACCTCCTGAAATCGGTTTCCTGCAATTCTGCCCCGCTTTCAAGTCCTCTTGGCAGCCTTACTTCAGTATATTTTTGGACGATAGCTGTCATTTATAACTCTGCATGTTTGTGAATTACAGTGCCCCTGAGCTCCTTTCTTCAACTCGCTTTCTTGTGACGTGGTCGCAACACCGCAGGATGGCTTCAGGCCCTAATCTCGTTCCGGCACGGCACGCTGAGCCTTTGGTTATTTCCTCTTCCTGGTGGGAAATGAGAGTTAAATTTGCCCGTCCAGACACCTCTAGCTAGTCTCTCATTGGTTCTCCCTATTCCTGTTCATCTTCCGCAGAAATTGCAAACTGGGCCAAACAGGAGGTTAAAGGCGCTGACTCTCCAAGTGGGGAGAGTGTTAGTAAAGCGTCTGGAATGTTGCACCCGAGTACCAGGGGAGGAAAACTGAGACATATTTGAACACGTCTCCCGATCACACAGTTGATCATACTCTGGGTTCCACATGCATGTTTTAGCTGAAGGAAGAATACCTTAAACCTGGAGAGTTGAGACCCGTGGAATGGGTACCATGCAATATGACTTCAAAGGGTCTTCATTTGCTCACCGAACCTCTCCAATCCTATCACTGCTGCGTTTATGCCCCTGTACACATGCTTGATTCTCTTTTGGAGACATAGCAATCCATAGGTTTTAAGATACTTACTAGTCAGGTACATTCTTAGGCGTTTAATATGGGGTGTTGAGTCCATTTCTTTGAGCAAGGAGTAGCTCTTGTCTATTCCATATTTGGCTTAAGGAACTTTATCTGTGCTCATTTCGATCTCTGGTTTTATGCAGCACCCCAACTCACCTTTCCCCTTAAGCAAGCATAAGTTGGTTTTCTAAATTTGAGACCCTGTTCTGTTTTGGAATTCAGTTCCTGTGTAGCCAAGTTTACATTCCGTGTATTAGTGATATCTTATGATGTTTCTTTTTCTGTGTGACTTATTTCAGTTAGAATCATCGTACCTGAAACCACTCATTATGCTGCTACGGGCCTGTTGACATAGATTTCATTGCTGAGTGATACTGCATTGTACGTAAGTACCACAAGTTCTTTATCCATTTTTCACTTTCTGTGATATTGAACTTGTATGGTAAAAGAGGTTCTTGTAAACACAGGCGTCCAAAACTTTGGGGTGGCTGTGTCTTTTTGATTTTAATTTCCCTAAGCTATAGGACCATAAGTGGAAGTGCCCTAGGCTCTGTTGCTTTGTTTTTTAGATGTTTCAGGAAACACCATACACTTCTCCCGAGTGTTTGTTGGCAATTTACATCCCGCCCATCAGCATAACAAGGCTCCCAGTTCTCCATGGCCTGTCCTGCCTTTCTGGATTTTACACTTTTTTCAGATGGCCCTTTTGACCGGGGGGAAGTGAGACTTCATTGTAGTGCAGATTTCCTTTGCAAGCTTGCTTGGTTGGCCAAAAAGGGCGTATGCGTTTTTTCCTGAATATATTCAGGAAAAAACGCATACGCCCTTTTTGGCCAAGTGCATCATGGTGGACGTTCTGCCTCTTTTCCTATGCTTTCAATGCAATTCCAGTCTACCTCCTGAAATCGGTTTCCTGCAATTCTGCCCCGCTTTCAAGTCCTCTTGGCAGCCTTACTTCAGTATATTTTTGGACGATAGCTGTCATTTATAACTCTGCAGGTTTGTGAATTACAGTGCCCCTGAGCTCCTTTCTTCAACTCGCTTTCTTGTGACCTGGCCGCAACACCGCAGGATGGCTTCAGGCCCTAATCTGGTTCCGGCACGGCACGCTGAGCCTTTGGTTATTTCCTCTTCCTGGTGGGAAATGAGAGTTAAATTTGCCCGTCCAGACACCTCCAGCTAGTCTCTCATTGGTTCTCGCTATTCCTGTTCATCTTCCGCAGAAATTGCAAACTGGGCCAAACAGGAGGTTAAAGGCGCTGACTCTCCAAGTGGGGAGAGTGTTAGTAAAGCGTCTGGAATGTTGCACCCGAGTACCAGGGGAGAAAAACTGAGACATATTTGAACACGTCTCCCGATCACATGGTTGATCATACTCTGGGTTCCACATGCATGTTTTAGCTGAAGGAAGAATAACTTAAACCTGGAGAGTTGAGACCCGTGGAATGGGTACCATGCAATATGACTTCAAAGGGTCTTCATTTGCTCACCGAACCTCTCCAATCCTATCACTGCTGCGTTTATGCCCCTGTACACATGCTTGATTCTCTTTTGGAGACATAGCAATCCATAGGTTTTAAGATACTTACTAGTCAGGTACATTCTTAGGCGTTTAATATGGGGTATTGAGTCCATTTCGTTGAGCAAGGAGTAGCTCTTGTCTATTCCATATTTGGCTTAAGGAACTTTATCTGTGCTCATTCCAATCTCTGGTTTTATGCAGCACCCCAACTCACCTTTCCCCTTAAGCAAGCATAAGTTGGTTTTCTAAATTTGAGACCCTGTTCTGTTTTGGAATTCAGTTCCTGTGTATCCAAGTTTACATTCCTTTTATTACTGATATCTTATGATGTTTCTTTTTCTGTGTGACTTATTTCAGTTAGAATCATCGTACGTGAATCCACTCATTTTGCTGCTACGGGCCTGATGACATAGATTTCATTGCTGAGTGATACTGCATTGTACGTAAGTACTACAAGTTCTTTATCCATTTTTCACTTTCTGTGATATTGAACTTGTACGGTAAATGAGGTTCTTGTAAACAGAGGCGTCCCAAACTTTGGGGTGGCTGTGTCTTCTTGATTTTAATTTCCCTAAGCTATAGGACCATAAGTGGAAGTGCCCTAGGCTCTGTTGCTTTGTTTTTTAGATGTTTCAGGAAACACCATACACTTCTCCCGAGTGTCTGTTGGCAATTTACATCCCGCCCATCAGCATAACAAGGCTCCCAGTTCTCCATGGCCTGTCCTGCCTTTCTGGATTTTACACTTTTTTCAGATGGCCCTTTTGACCGGGGGGAAGTGAGACTTCATTGTAGTGCAGATTTCCTTTGCAAGCTTGCTTGGTTGGCCAAAAAGGGCGTATGCGTTTTTTCCTGAATATATTCAGGAAAAAACGCATACGCCCTTTTTGGCCAAGTGCATCATTGTGGACGTTCTGCCTCTTTTCCTATGCTTTCAATGCAATTCCAGTCTACCTCCTGAAATCGGTTTCCTGCAATTCTGCCCCGCTTTCAAGTCCTCTTGGCAGCCTTACTTCAGTATATTTTTGGACGATAGCTGTCATTTATAACTCTGCAGGTTTGTGAATTACAGTGCCCCTGAGCTCCTTTCTTCAACTCGCTTTCTTGTGACCTGGCCGCAACACCGCAGGATGGCTTCAGGCCCTAATCTGGTTCCGGCACGGCACGCTGAGCCTTTGGTTATTTCCTCTTCCTGGTGGGAAATGAGAGTTAAATTTGCCCGTCCAGACACCTCCAGCTAGTCTCTCATTGGTTCTCGCTATTCCTGTTCATCTTCCGCAGAAATTGCAAACTGGGCCAAACAGGAGGTTAAAGGGACTGACTCTCCAAGTCGGGAGAGTGTTAGTAAAGCGTCTGGAATGTTGCACCCGAGTACCAGGGTACGAAAACTGAGACATATTTGAACACGTCTCCCGATCACATGGTTGATCATACTCTAGGTTCCACATGCATGTTTTAGCTGAAGGAAGAATACCTTAAACCTGGGTAGTTGAAACCCGTGGAATGGGTACCATGCAATATGACTTCAAAGGGTCTTCATTTGCTCACCGAACCTCTCCAATCCTATCACTGCTGCGTTTATGCCCCTGTACACATGCTTGATTCTCTTTCGGAGACATAGCAATCCATAGGTTTTAAGATTCTTACTAGTCAGGTACATTCGTAGGTGTTTAATATGCGGTGTTGAGTCCATTTCGTTGAGCAAGGAGTAGCTCTTGTCTATTCCATATTTGGCTTAAGGAACTTTATCTGTGCTCATTTCAATCTCTGGTTTTATGAAGCACCCCAACTCACCTTTACCCTTAAGCAAGCGTAAGTTGCTTTTCTAAATTTGAGACCCTGTTCTGTTCTGTAATTCAGTTCCTGTGTAGCCAAGTTTACATTCCGTGTATTAGTGATATCTTATGATGTTTCTTTTTCTGTGTGACTTATTTCAGTTAGAATCATCATACCTGAATCCACTCATTGTGCTGCTAAGGGCCTGATGACATAGATTTCATTGCTGAGTGATATTGCTTTGTAAGTAAATACCACAACTTCTTTATCCATTTTTCACTTTCTGCAATGTTGAACTTGTATTGTAAACGAGGTTCTTGTAAACAGAGGTGTCCCAAACTTTGGGGTGGCTGTGTCTTTTTGATTTTAATTTCCCTAAGCTATAGGACCATAAGTGGAAGTGCCCTAGGCTCTGTTGCTTTGTTTTTTAGATGTTTCAGGAAACACCATACACTTCTCCCGAGTGTCTGTTGGCAATTTACATCCCGCCCATCAGCATAACAAGGCTCCCAGTTCTCCATGGCCTGTCCTGCCTTTCTGGATTTTACACTTTTTTCAGATGGCCCTTTTGACCGGGGGAAAGTGAGACTTCATTGTAGTGCAGATTTCCTTTGCAAGCTTGCTTGGTTGGCCAAAAAGGGCGTATGCGTTTTTTCCTGAATATATTCAGGATAAAACGCATACGCCCTTTTTGGCCAAGTGCATCATTGTGGACGTTCTGCCTCTTTTCCTATGCTTTCAATGCAATTCCAGTCTACCTCCTGAAATCGGTTTCCTGCAATTCTGCCCCGCTTTCAAGTCCTCTTGGCAGCCTTACTTCAGTATATTTTTGGAGGATAGCTGTCATTTATAACTCTGCAGGTTTGTGAATTACAGTGCCCCTGAGCTCCTTTCTTCAACTCGCTTTCTTGTGACGTGGTCGCAACACCGCAGGATGGCTTCAGGCCCTAATCTGGTTCCGGCACGGCACGCTGAGCCTTTGGTTATTTCCTCTTCCTGGTGGGAAATGAGAGTTAAATTTGCCCGTCCAGACACCTCCAGCTAGTCTCTCATTGGTTCTCGCTATTCCTGTTCATCTTCCGCAGAAATTGCAAACTGGGCCAAACAGGAGGTTAAAGGCGCTGACTCTCCAAGTGGGGAGAGTGTTAGTAAAGCGTCTGGAATGTTGCACCCGAGTACCAGGGGAGGAAAACTGAGACATATTTGAACACGTCTCCCGTTCACACAGTTGATCATACTCTGGGTTCCACATGCATGTTTTAGCTGAAGGAAGAATACCTTAAACCTGGAGAGTTGAGACCCGTGTAATGGGTACCATGCAATATGACTTCAAAGGGTCTTCATTTGCTCACCGAACCTCTCCAATCCTATCACTGCTGCGTTTATGCCCCTGTACACATGCTTGATTCTCTTTTGGAGACATAGCAATCCATAGGTTTTAAGATACTTACTAGTCAGGTACATTCTTAGGCGTTTAATATGGGATGTTGAGTCCATTTCATTGAGCAAGGAGTAGCTCTTGTCTATTCCATATTTGGCTTAAGGAACTTTATCTGTGCTCATTTCAATCTCTGGTTTTATGCAGCACCCCAACTCACCTTTCCCTTTAAGCAAGCATAAGTTGGTTTTCTAAATTTGAGACCCTGTTCTGTTTTGGAATTCAGTTCCTGTGTAGCCAAGTTTACATTCCGTGTATTAGTGATATCTTATGATGTTTCTTTTTCTGTGTGACTTATTTCAGTTAGAATCATCGTACGTGAATCCACTCATTTTGCTGCTACGGGCCTGATGACAAAGATTTCATTGCTGAGTGATACTGCATTGTACGTAAGTACCACAAGTTCTTTATCCATTTTTCACTTTCTGTGATATTGAACTTGTACGGTAAATGAGGTTCTTGTAAACAGAGGCGTCCCAAACTTTGGGGTGGCTGTGTCTTCTTGATTTTAATTTCCCTAAGCTATAGGACCATAAGTGGAAGTGCCCTAGGCTCTGTTGCTTTGTTTTTTAGATGTTTCAGGAAACACCATACACTTCTCCCGAGTGTCTGTTGGCAATTTACATCCCGCCCATCAGCATAACAAGGCTCCCAGTTCTCCATGGCCTGTCCTGCCTTTCTGGATTTTACACTTTTTTCAGATGGCCCTTTTGACCGGGGGGAAGTGAGACTTCATTGTAGTGCAGATTTCCTTTGCAAGCTTGCTTGGTTGGCCAAAAAGGGCGTATGCGTTTTTTCCTGAATATATTCAGGAAAAAACGCATACGCCCTTTTTGGCCAAGTGCATCATTGTGGACGTCCTGCCTCTTTTCCTATGCTTTCAATGCAATTCCAGTCTACCTCCTGAAATCGGTTTCCTGCAATTCTGCCCCGCTTTCAAGTCCTCTTGGCAGCCTTACTTCAGTATATTTTTGGACGATAGCTGTCATTTATAACGCTGCAGGTTTGTGAATTACAGTGCCCCTGAGCTCCTATCTTCAACTCGGTTTCTTTTGACCTGGCCGCAACACCGCAGGATGGCTTCAGGCCCTAATCTGGTTCCGGCACGGCACGCTGAGCCTTTGGTTATTTCCTCTTCCTGGTGGGAAATGAGAGTTAAATTTGCCCGTCCAGACACCTCCAGCTAGTCTCTCATTGGTTCTCCCTATTCCTGTTCATCTTCCGCAGAAATTGCAAACTGGGCCAAACAGGAGTTTAAAGGGACTGACTCTCCAAGTCGGGAGAGTGTTAGTAAAGCGTCTGGAATGTTGCACCCGAGTACCAGGGTACGAAAACTGAGACATATTTGAACACGTCTCCTGATCACATGGTTGATCATACTCTAGGTTCCACATGCATGTTTTAGCTGAAGGAAGAATACCTTAAAGCTGGGTAGTTGAAACCCGTGGAATGGGTACCATGCAATATGACTTCAAAGGGTCTTCATTTGCTCACCGAACCTCTCCAATCCTATCACTGCTGCGTTTATGCCCCTGTACACATGCTTGATTCTCTTTCGGAGACATAGCAATCCATAGGTTTTAAGATACTTACTAGTCAGGTACATTCTTAGGCGTTTAATATGGGGTGTTGAGTCCATTTCGTTGAGCAAGGAGTAGCTCTTGCTTATTCCATATTTGGCTTAAGGAACTTTATCTGTGCTCATTTCAATCTCTGGTTTTATGCAGCACCCCAACTCACCTTTCCCCTTAAGCAAGCATAAGTTGGTTTTCTAAATTTGAGACCCTGTTCTGTTCTGTAATTCAGTTCCTGTGTAGCCAAGTTTACATTCCGTGTATTACTGATATCTTATGATGTTTCTTTTTCTGTGTGACTTATTTCAGTTAGAATCATCATACCTGAATCCACTCATTGTGCTGCTAAGAGCCTGATGACATAGATTTCATTGCTGAGTGATATTGCTTTGTAAGTAAATACCACAACTTCTTTATCCATTTTTCACTTTCTGTGATATTGAACTTGTATTGTAAATGAGGTTATTGTAAACAGAGGTGTCCCAAACTTTGGGGTGGCTGTGTCTTTTTGATTTTAATTTCCCTAAGCTATAGGACCATAAGTGGAAGTGCCCTAGGCTCTGTTGCTTTGTTTTTTAGATGTTTCAGCAAACACCATACACTTCTCCCGAGTGTCTGTTGGCAATTTACATCCCGCCCATCAGCATAACAAGGCTCCCAGTTCTCCATGGCCTGTCCTGCCTTTCTGGATTTTACACTTTTTTCAGATGGCCCTTTTGACCGGGGGGAAGTGAGACTTCATTGTAGTGCAGATTTCCTTTGCAAGCTTGCTTGGTTGGCCAAAAAGGGCGTATGCGTTTTTTCCTGAATATATTCAGGAAAAAACGCATACACCCTTTTTGGCCAAGTGCATCATTGTGGACGTTCTGCCTCTTTTCCTATGCTTTCAATGCAATTCCAGTCTACCTCCTGAAATCGGTTTCCTGCAATTCTGCCCCGCTTTCAAGTCCTCTTGGCAGCCTTACTTCAGTATATTTTTGGACGATAGCTGTCATTTATAACTCTGCAGGTTTGTGAATTACAGTGCCCCTGAGCTCCTTTCTTCAACTCGCTTTCTTGTGACCTGGTCGCAACACGGCAGGATGGCTTCAGGCCCTAATCTCGTTCCGGCACGGCACGCTGAGCCTTTGGTTATTTCCTCTTCCTGGTGGGAAATGAGAGTTAAATTTGCCCGTCCAGACACCTCCAGCTAGTCTCTCATTGGTTCTCGCTATTCCTGTTCATCTTCCGCAGAAATTGCAAACTGGGCCAAACAGGAGGTTAAAGGCGCTGACTCTCCAAGTGGGGAGAGTGTTAGTAAAGCGTCTGGAATGTTGCACCCGAGTACCAGGGTACGAAAACTGAGACATATTTGAACACGTCTCCCAATCACACGGTTGATCATACTCTGGGTTCCACATGCATGTTTTAGCTGAAGGAAGAATACCTTAAACCTGGAGAGTTGAGACCCGTGGAATGGGTACCATGCAATATGACTTCAAAGGGTCTTCATTTGCTCACCGAACCTCTCCAATCCTATCACTGCTGCGTTTATGCCCCTGTACACATGCTTGATTCTCTTTTGGAGACATAGCAATCCATAGGTTTTAAGATACTTACTAGTCAGGTACATTCTTAGGCGTTTAATAATGGGTGTTGAGTCCATTTCGTTGAGCAAGGAGTAGCTCTTGTCTATTCCATATTTGGCTTAAGGAACTTTATCTGTGCTCATTTCAATCTCTGGTTTTATGCAGCACCCCAACTCACCTTTCCCCTTAAGCAAGCATAAGTTGGTTTTCTAAATTTGAGACCCTGTTCTGTTTTGGAATTCAGTTCCTGTGTAGCCAAGTTTACATTCCATGTATTAGTGATATCTTATGATGTTTCTTTTTCTGTGTGACTTATTTCAGTTAGAATCATCGTACCTGAATCCACTCATTATGCTGCTACGGGCCTGATGACATAGATTTCATTGCTGTGTGATACTGCATTGTACGTAAGTACCACAAGTTCTTTATCCATTTTTCACTATCTGTGATATTGAACTTGTACGGTAAACGAGGTTCTTGTAAACACAGGCGTCCCAAACTTTGGGGTGGCTGTGTCTTTTTGATTTTAATTTCCCTAAGCTATAGGACCATAAGTGGAAGTGCCCTAGGCTCTGTTGCTTTGTTTTTTAGATGTTTCAGGAAACACCATACACTTCTCCCGAGTGTCTGTTGGCAATTTACATCCCGCCCATCAGCATAACAATGCTCCCAGTTCTCCATGGCCTGTCCTGCCTTTCTGGATTTTACACTTTTTTCAGATGGCCCTTTTGACCGGGGGGAAGTGAGACTTCATTGTAGTGCAGATTTCCTTTGCAAGCTTGCTTGGTTGGCCAAAAAGGGCGTATGCGTTTTTTCCTGAATATATTCAGGAAAAAACGCATACGCCCTTTTTGGCCAAGTGCATCATTGTGGACGTTCTGCCTCTTTTCCTTTGCTTTCAATGCAATTCCAGGCTACCTCCTGAAATCGGTTTCCTGCAATTCTGCCCCGCTTTCAAGTCCTCTTGGCAGCCTTACTTCAGTATATTTTTGGACGATAGCTGTCATTTATAACGCTGCAGGTTTGTGAATTACAGTGCCCCTGAGCTCCTTTCTTCAACTCGCTTTCTTGTGACCTGGCCGGAACACCGCAGGATGGCTTCAGGCCCTAATCTGGTTCTGGCACGGCACGCTGAGCCTTTGGTTATTTCCTCTTCCTGGTGGGAAATGAGAGTTAAATTTGCCCGTCCAGACACCTCCAGCTAGTCTCTCATTGGTTCTCCCTATTCCTGTTCATCTTCCGCAGAAATTGCAAACTGGGCCAAACAGGAGGTTAAAGGCGCTGACTCTCCAAGTGGGGAGAGTGTTAGTAAAGCGTCTGGAATGTTGCACCCGAGTACCAGGGGAGGAAAACTGAGACATATTTGAACACGTCTCCCGATCACATGGTTGATCATACTCTGGGTTCCACATGCATGTTTTAGCTGAAGGAAGAATACCTTAAACCTGGAGAGTTGAGACCCGTGGAATGGGTACCATGCAATATGACTTCAAAGGGTCTTCATTTGCTCACCGAACCTCTCCAATCCTATCACTGCTGCGTTTATGCCCCTGTACACATGCTTGATTCTCTTTTGGAGACATAGCAATCCATAGGTTTTAAGATACTTACTAGTCAGGTACATTCTTAGGCGTTTAATATGGGGTGTTGAGTCCATTTCGTTGAGCAAGGAGTAGCTCTTGTCTATTCCATATTTGGCTTAAGGAACTTTATCTGTGCTCATTTCGATCTCTGGTTTTATGCAGCACCCCAACTCACCTTTCCCCTTAAGCAAGCATAAGTTGGTTTTCTAAATTTGAGACCCTGTTCTGTTTTGGAATTCAGTTCCTGTGTAGCCAAGTTTACATTCCGTGTATTAGTGATATCTTATGATGTTTCTTTTTCTGTGTGACTTATTTCAGTTAGAATCATCGTACCTGAATCCACTCATTATGCTGCTACGGGCCTGATGACATAGATTTCATTGCTGAGTGATACTGCATTGTACGTAAGTACCACAAGTTCTTTATCCATTTTTCACTTTCTGTGATATTGAACTTGTATGGTAAACAAGGTTCTTGTAAACACAGGCGTCCAAAACTTTGGGGTGGTTGTGTCTTTTTGATTTTAATTTCCCTAAGCTATAGGACCATAAGTGGAAGTGCCCTAGGCTCTGTTGCTTTGTTTTTTAGATGTTTCAGGAAACACCATACACTTCTCCCGAGTGTCTGTTGGCAATTTACATCCCGCCCATCAGCATAACAAGGCTCCCAGTTCTCCATGGCCTGTCCTGCCTTTCTGGATTTTACACTTTTTTCAGATGGCCCTTTTGACCGGGGGGAAGTGAGACTTCATTGTAGTGCAGATTTCCTTTGCAAGCTTGCTTGGTTGGCCAAAAAGGGCGTATGCGTTTTTTCCTGAATATATTCAGGAAAAAACGCATACGCCCTTTTTGGCCAAGTGCATCATTGTGGACGTTCTGCCTCTTTTCCTATGCTTTCAATGCAATTCCAGTCTACCTCCTGAAATCGGTTTCCTGCAATTCTGCCCCGCTTTCAAGTCCTCTTGGCAGCCTTACTTCAGTATATTTTTGGACGATAGCTGTCATTTATAACTCTGCAGGTTTGTGAATTACAGTGCCCCTGAGCTCCTTTCTTCAACTCGCTTTCTTGTGACCTGGTCGCAACACCGCAGGATGGCTTCAGGCCCTAATCTGGTTCCGGCACGGCATGCTGAGCCTTTGGTTATTTCCTCTTCCTGGTGGGAAATGAGAGTTAAATTTGCCCGTCCAGACACCTCCAGCTAGTCTCTCATTGGTTCTCGCTATTCCTGTTCATGTTCCGCAGAAATTGCAAAGTGGGCCAAACAGGAGGTTAAAGGCGCTGACTCTCCAAGTGGGGAGAGTGTTAGTAAAGCGTCTGGAATGTTTCACCCGAGTACCAGGGGAGGAAAACTGAGACATATTTGAACACGTCTCCCGTTCACACAGTTGATCATACTCTGGGTTCCACATGCATGTTTTAGCTGAAGGAAGAATACCTTAAACCTGGAGAGTTGAGACCCGTGTAATGGGTACCATGCAATATGACTTCAAAGGGTCTTCATTTGCTCACCGAACCTCTCCAATCCTATCACTGCTGCGTTTATGCCCCTGTACACATGCTTGATTCTCTTTTGGAGACATAGCAATCCATAGGTTTTAAGATACTTACTAGTCAGGTACATTCTTAGGCGTTTAATATGGGGTGTTGAGTCCATTTCGTTGAGCAAGGAGTAGCTCTTGCTTATTCCATATTTGGCTTAAGGAACTTTATCTGTGCTCATTTCAATCTCTGGTTTTATGCAGCACCCCAACTCACCTTTACCCTTAAGCAAGCATAAGTTGGTTTTCTAAATTTGAGACCCAGTTCTGTTCTGTAATTCAGTTCCTGTGTAGCCAAGTTTACATTCTGTGTATTACTGATATCTTATGATGTTTCTTTTTCTGTGTGACTTATTTCAGTTAGAATCATCATAACTGAATCCACTCATTGTGCTGCTAAGGGCCTGATGACATAGATTTCATTGCTGAGTGATATTGCTTTGTAAGTAAATACCACAACTTCTTTATCCATTTTTCTCTTTCTGCAATGTTGAACTTGTATTGTAAACGAGGTTCTTGTAAACAGAGGTGTCCCAAACTTTGGGGTGGCTGTGTCTTTTTGATTTTAATTTCCCTAAGCTATAGGACCATAAGTGGAAGTGCCCTAGGCTCTGTTGCTTTGTTTTTTAGATGTTTCAGGAAACACCATACACTTCTCCCGAGTGTCTGTTGGCAATTTACATCCCGCCCATCAGCATAACAAGGCTCCCAGTTCTTCATGGCCTGTCCTGCCTTTCTGGATTTTACACATTTTTCAGATGGCCCTTTTGACCGGGGGAAAGTGAGACTTCATTGTAGTGCAGATTTCCTTTGCAAGCTTGCTTGGTTGGCCAAAAAGGGCGTATGCGTTTTTTCCTGAATATATTCAGGAAAAAACGCATACGCCCTTTTTGGCCAAGTGCATCATTGTGGACGTTCTGCCTCTTTTCCTATGCTTTCAATGCAATTCCAGTCTACCTCCTGAAATCGGTTTCCTGCAATTCTGCCCCGCTTTCAAGTCCTCTTGGCAGCCTTACTTCAGTATATTTTTGGACGATAGCTGTCATTTATAACTCTGCAGGTTTGTGAATTACAGTGCCCCTGAGCTCCTTTCTTCAACTCGCTTTCTTGTGACGTGGTCGCAACACCGCAGGATGGCTTCAGGCCCTAATCTCGTTCCGGCACGGCACGCTGAGCCTTTGGTTATTTCCTCTTCCTGGTGGGAAATGAGAGTTAAATTTGCCCGTCCAGACACCTCTAGGTAGTCTCTCATTGGTTCTCCCTATTCCTGTTCATCTTCCGCAGAAATTGCAAACTGGGCCAAACAGGAGGTTAAAGGCGCTGACTCTCCAAGTGGGGAGAGTGTTAGTAAAGCGTCTGGAATGTTGCACCCGAGTACCAGGGGAGGAAAACTGAGACATATTTGAACACGTCTCCCGTTCACACAGTTGATCATACTCTGGGTTCCACATGCATGTTTTAGCTGAAGGAAGAATACCTTAAACCTGGAGAGTTGAGACCCGTGGAATGGGTACCATGCAATATGACTTCAAAGGGTCTTCATTTGCTCACCGAACCTCTCCAATCCTATCACTGCTGCGTTTATGCCCCTGTACACATGCTTGATTCTCTTTTGGAGACATAGCAATCCATAGGTTTTAAGATACTTACTAGTCAGGTACATTCTTAGGCGTTTAATATGGGGTGTTGAGTCCATTTCGTTGAGCAAGGAGTAGCTCTTGTCTATTCCATATTTGGCTTAAGGAACTTTATCTGTGCTCATTTCGATCTCTGGTTTTATGCAGCACCCCAACTCACCTTTCCCCTTAAGCAAGCATAAGTTGGTTTTCTAAATTTGAGACCCTGTTCTGTTTTGGAATTCAGTACCTGTGTAGCCAAGTTTACATTCCGTGTATTAGTGATATCTTATGATGTTTCTTTTTCTGTGTGACTTATTTCAGTTAGAATCATCGTACCTGAAACCACTCATTATGCTGCTACGGGCCTGTTGACATAGATTTCATTGCTGAGTGATACTGCATTGTACGTAAGTACCACAAGTTCTTTATCCATTTTTCACTTTCTGTGATATTGAACTTGTACGGTAAACGAGGTTCTTGTAAACACAGGCGTCCAAAACTTTGGGGTGGCTGTGTCTTTTTGATTTTAATTTCCCTAAGCTATAGGACCATAAGTGGAAGTGCCCTAGGCTCTGTTGCTTTGTTTTTTAGATGTTTCAGGAAACACCATACACTTCTCCCGAGTGTCTGTTGGCAATTTACATCCCGCCCATCAGCATAACAAGGCTCCCAGTTCTCCATGGCCTGTCCTGCCTTTCTGGATTTTACACTTTTTTCAGATGGCCCTTTTGACCGGGGGGAAGTGAGACTTCATTGTAGTGCAGATTTCCTTTGCAAGCTTGCTTGGTTGGCCAAAAAGGGCGTATGCGTTTTTTCCTGAATATATTCAGGAAAAAACGCATACGCCCTTTTTGGCCAAGTGCATCATGGTGGACGTTCTGCCTCTTTTCCTATGCTTTCAATGCAATTCCAGTCTACCTCCTGAAATCGGTTTCCTGCAATTCTGCCCCGCTTTCAAGTCCTCTTGGCAGCCTTACTTCAGTATATTTTTGGACGATAGCTGTCATTTATAACTCTGCAGGTTTGTGAATTACAGTGCCCCTGAGCTCCTTTCTTCAACTCGCTTTCTTTTGAGCTGGCCGCAACACCGCAGGATGGCTTCAGGCCCTAATCTGGTTCCGGCACGGCACGCTGAGCCTTTGGTTATTTCCTCTTCCTGGTGGGAAATGAGAGTTAAATTTGCCCGTCCAGACACCTCCAGCTAGTCTCTCATTGGTTCTCGCTATTCCTGTTCATGTTCCGCAGAAATTGCAAAGTGGGCCAAACAGGAGGTTAAAGGCGCTGACTCTCCAAGTGGGGAGAGTGTTAGTAAAGCGTCTGGAATGTTGCACCCGAGTACCAGGGGAGGAAAACTGAGACATATTTGAACACGTCTCCCGTTCACACAGTTGATCATACTCTGGGTTCCACATGCATGTTTTAGCTGAAGGAAGAATACCTTAAACCTGGAGAGTTGAGACCCGTGTAATGGGTACCATGCAATATGACTTCAAAGGGTCTTCATTTGCTCACCGAACCTCTCCAATCCTATCACTGCTGCGTTTATGCCCCTGTACACATGCTTGATTCTCTTTCGGAGACATAGCAATCCATAGGTTTTAAGATACTTACTAGTCAGGTACATTCTTAGGCGTTTAATATGGGGTGTTGAGTCCATTTCGTTGAGCAAGGAGTAGCTCTTGCTTATTCCATATTTGGCTTAAGGAACTTTATCTGTGCTCATTTCAATCTCTGGTTTTATGCAGCACCCCAACTCACCTTTCCCCTTAAGCAAGCATAAGTTGGTTTTCTAAATTTGAGACCCTCTTCTGTTCTGTAATTCAGTTCCTGTGTAGCCAAGTTTACATTCCGTGTATTACTGATATCTTATGATGTTTCTTTTTCTGTGTGACTTATTTCAGTTAGAATCATCATACCTGAATCCACTCATTGTGCTGCTAAGAGCCTGATGACATAGATTTCATTGCTGAGTGATATTGCTTTGTAAGTAAATACCACAACTTCTTTATCCATTTTTCACTTTCTGTGATATTGAACTTGTATTGTAAACGAGGTTATTGTAAACAGAGGTGTCCCAAACTTTGGGGTGGCTGTGTCTTTTTGATTTTAATTTCCCTAAGCTATAGGACCATAAGTGGAAGTGCCCTAGGCTCTGTTGCTTTGTTTTTTAGATGTTTCAGCAAACACCATACACTTCTCCCGAGTGTCTGTTGGCAATTTACATCCCGCCCATCAGCATAACAAGGCTCCCAGTTCTCCATGGCCTGTCCTGCCTTTCTGGATTTTACACTTTTTTCAGATGGCCCTTTTGACCGGGGGGAAGTGAGACTTCATTGTAGTGCAGATTTCCTTTGCAAGCTTGCTTGGTTGGCCAAAAAGGGCGTATGCGTTTTTTCCTGAATATATTCAGGAAAAAACGCATACACCCTTTTTGGCCAAGTGCATCATTGTGGACGTTCTGCCTCTTTTCCTATGCTTTCAATGCAATTCCAGTCTACCTCCTGAAATCGGTTTCCTGCAATTCTGCCCCGCTTTCAAGTCCTCTTGGCAGCCTTACTTCAGTATATTTTTGGACGATAGCTGTCATTTATAACTCTGCAGGTTTGTGAATTACAGTGCCCCTGAGCTCCTTTCTTCAACTCGCTTTCTTTTGAGCTGGCCGCAACACCGCAGGATGGCTTCAGGCCCTAATCTGGTTCCGGCACGGCACGCTGAGCCTTTGGTTATTTCCTCTTCCTGGTGGGAAATGAGAGTTAAATTTGCCCGTCCAGACACCTCCAGCTAGTCTCTCATTGGTTCTCGCTATTCCTGTTCATCTTCCGCAGAAATTGCAAACTGGGCCAAACAGGAGGTTAAAGGCGCTGACTCTCCAAGTGGGGAGAGTGTTAGTAAAGCGTCTGGAATGTTGCACCCGAGTACCAGGGGAGGAAAACTGAGACATATTTGAACACGTCTCCCGATCACACGGTTGATCATACTCTGGGTTCCACATGCATGTTTTAGCTGAAGGAAGAATACCTTAAACCTGGAGAGTTGAGACCCGTGGAATGGGTACCATGCAATATGACTTCAAAGGGTCTTCATTTGCTCACCGAACCTCTCCAATCCTATCACTGCTGCGTTTATGCCCCTGTACACATGCTTGATTCTCTTTTGGAGACATAGCAATCCATAGGTTTTAAGATACTTACTAGTCAGGTACATTCTTAGGCGTTTAATAATGGGTGTTGAGTCCATTTCGTTGAGCAAGGAGTAGCTCTTGTCTATTCCATATTTGGCTTAAGGAACTTTATCTGTGCTCATTTCAATCTCTGGTTTTATGCAGCACCCCAACTCACCTTTCCCCTTAAGCAAGCATAAGTTGGTTTTCTAAATTTGAGACCCTGTTCTGTTTTGGAATTCAGTTCCTGTGTAGCCAAGTTTACATTCCGTGTATTAGTGATATCTTATGATGTTTCTTTTTCTGTGTGACTTATTTCAGTTAGAATCATCGTACCTGAAACCACTCATTATGCTGCTACGGGCCTGTTGACATAGATTTCATTGCTGAGTGATACTGCATTGTACGTAAGTACCACAAGTTCTTTATCCATTTTTCACTTTCTGTGATATTGAACTTGTATGGTAAACGAGGTTCTTGTAAACACAGGCGTCCAAAACTTTGGGGTGGCTGTGTCTTTTTGATTTTAATTTCCCTAAGCTATAGGACCATAAGTGGAAGTGCCCTAGGCTCTGTTGCTTTGTTTTTTAGATGTTTCAGGAAACACCATACACTTCTCCCGAGTGTCTGTTGGCAATTTACATCCCGCCCATCAGCATAACAAGGCTCCCAGTTCTCCATGGCCTGTCCTGCCTTTCTGGATTTTACACTTTTTTCAGATGGCCCTTTTGACCGGGGGGAAGTGAGACTTCATTGTAGTGCAGATTTCCTTTGCAAGCTTGCTTGGTTGGCCAAAAAGGGCGTATGCGTTTTTTCCTGAATATATTCAGGAAAAAACGCATACGCCCTTTTTGGCCAAGTGCATCATGGTGGACGTTCTGCCTCTTTTCCTATGCTTTCAATGCAATTCCAGTCTACCTCCTGAAATCGGTTTCCTGCAATTCTGCCCCGCTTTCAAGTCCTCTTGGCAGCCTTACTTCAGTATATTTTTGGACGATAGCTGTCATTTATAACTCTGCAGGTTTGGGAATTACAGTGCCCCTGAGCTCCTTTCTTCAACTCGCTTTCTTGTGACCTGGCCGCAACACCGCAGGATGGCTTCAGGCCCTAATCTGGTTCCGGCACGGCACGCTGAGCCTTTGGTTATTTCCTCTTCCTGGTGGGAAATGAGAGTTAAATTTGCCCGTCCAGACACCTCCAGCTAGTCTCTCATTGGTTCTCGCTATTCCTGTTCATCTTCCGCAGAAATTGCAAACTGGGCCAAACAGGAGGTTAAAGGCGCTGACTCTCCAAGTGGGGAGAGTGTTAGTAAAGCGTCTGGAATGTTGCACCCGAGTACCAGGGGAGGAAAACTGAGACATATTTGAACACGTCTCCCGATCACACGGTTGATCATACTCTGGGTTCCACATGCATGTTTTAGCTGAAGGAAGAATACCTTAAACCTGGAGAGTTGAGACCCGTGGAATGGGTACCATGCAATATGACTTCAAAGGGTCTTCATTTGCTCACCGAACCTCTCCAATCCTATCACTGCTGCGTTTATGCCCCTGTACACATGCTTGATTCTCTTTTGGAGACATAGCAATCCATAGGTTTTAAGATACTTACTAGTCAGGTACATTCTTAGGCGTTTAATATGGGGTGTTGAGTCCATTTCGTTGAGCAAGGAGTAGCTCTTGTCTATTCCATATTTGGCTTAAGGAACTTTATCTGTGCTCATTTCGATCTCTGGTTTTATGCAGCACCCCAACTCACCTTTCCCCTTAAGCAAGCATAAGTTGGTTTTCTAAATTTGAGACCCTGTTCTGTTTTGGAATTCAGTTCCTGTGTAGCCAAGTTTACATTCCGTGTATTAGTGATATCTTATGATGTTTCTTTTTCTGTGTGACTTATTTCAGTTAGAATCATCGTACGTGAAACCACTCATTATGCTGCTACGGGCCTGTTGACATAGATTTCATTGCTGAGTGATACTGCATTGTACGTAAGTACCACAAGTTCTTTATCCATTTTTCACTTTCTGTGATATTGAACTTGTATGGTAAACGAGGTTCTTGTAAACACAGGCGTCCAAAACTTTGGGGTGGCTGTGTCTTTTTGATTTTAATTTCCCTAAGCTATAGGACCATAAGTGGAAGTGCCCTAGGCTCTGTTGCTTTGTTTTTTAGATGTTTCAGGAAACACCATACACTTCTCCAGAGTGTCTGTTGGCAATTTACATCCCGCCCATCAGCATAACAAGGCTCCCAGTTCTCCATGGCCTGTCCTGCCTTTCTGGATTTTACACTTTTTTCAGATGGCCCTTTTGACCGGGGGGAAGTGAGACTTCATTGTAGTGCAGATTTCCTTTGCAAGCTTGCTTGGTTGGCCAAAAAGGGCGTATGCGTTTTTTCCTGAATATATTCAGGAAAAAACGCATACGCCCTTTTTGGCCAAGTGCATCATGGTGGACGTTCTGCCTCTTTTCCTATGCTTTCAATGCAATTCCAGTCTACCTCCTGAAATCGGTTTCCTGCAATTCTGCCCCGCTTTCAAGTCCTCTTGGCAGCCTTACTTCAGTATATTTTTGGACGATAGCTGTCATTTATAACTCTGCAGGTTTGTGAATTACAGTGCCCCTGAGCTCCTTTCTTCAACTCGCTTTCTTGTGACCTGGCCGGAACACCGCAGGATGGCTTCAGGCCCTAATCTGGTTCCGGCACGGCACGCTGAGCCTTTGGTTATTTCCTCTTCCTGGTGGGAAATGAGAGTTAAATTTGCCCGTCCAGACACCTCCAGCTAGTCTCTCATTGGTTCTCGCTATTCCTGTTCATCTTCCGCAGAAATTGCAAACTGGGCCAAACAGGAGGTTAAAGGCGCTGACTCTCCAAGTGGGGAGAGTGTTAGTAAAGCGTCTGGAATGTTGCACCCGAGTACCAGGGGAGGAAAACTGAGACATATTTGAACACGTCTCCCGTTCACACAGTTGATCATACTCTGGGTTCCACATGCATGTTTTAGCTGAAGGAAGAATACCTTAAACCTGGAGAGTTGAGACCCGTGGAATGGGTACCATGCAATATGACTTCAAAGGGTCTTCATTTGCTCACCGAACCTCTCCAATCCTATCACTGCTGCGTTTATGCCCCTGTACACATGCTTGATTCTCTTTTGGAGACATAGCAATCCATAGGTTTTAAGATACTTACTAGTCAGGTACATTCTTAGGCGTTTAATATGGGGTGTTGAGTCCATTTCGTTGAGCAAGGAGTAGCTCTTGTCTATTCCATATTTGGCTTAAGGAACTTTATCTGTGCTCATTCCAATCTCTGGTTTTATGCAGCACCCCAACTCACCTTTCCCCTTAAGCAAGCATAAGTTGGTTTTCTAAATTTGAGACCCTGTTCTGTTTTGGAATTCAGTTCCTGTGTATCCAAGTTTACATTCCTTTTATTACTGATATCTTATGATGTTTCTTTTTCTGTGTGACTTATTTCAGTTAGAATCATCGTACGTGAATCCACTCATTTTGCTGCTACGGGCCTGATGACATAGATTTCATTGCTGAGTGATACTGCATTGTACGTAAGTACCACAAGTTCTTTATCCATTTTTCACTTTCTGTGATATTGAACTTGTACGGTAAATGAGGTTCTTGTAAACAGAGGCGTCCCAAACTTTTGGGTGGCTGTGTCTTCTTGATTTTAATTTCCCTAAGCTATAAGACCATAAGTGGAAGTGCCCTAGGCTCTGTTGCTTTGTTTTTTAGATGTTTCAGGAAACACCATACACTTCTCCCGAGTGTCTGTTGGCAATTTACATCCCGCCCATCAGCATAACAAGGCTCCCAGTTCTCCATGGCCTGTCCTGCCTTTCTGGATTTTACACTTTTTTCAGATGGCCCTTTTGACCGGGGGGAAGTGAGACTTCATTGTAGTGCAGATTTCCTTTGCAAGCTTGCTTGGTTGGCCAAAAAGGGCGTATGCGTTTTTTCCTGAATATATTCAGGAAAAAACGCATACGCCCTTTTTGGCCAAGTGCATCATTGTGGAGGTTCTGCCTCTTTTCCTATGCTTTCAATGCAATTCCAGTCTACCTCCTGAAATCGGTTTCCTGCAATTCTGCCCCGCTTTCAAGTCCTCTTGGCAGCCTTACTTCAGTATATTTTTGGACGATAGCTGTCATTTATAACTCTGCAGGTTTGTGAATTACAGTGCCCCTGAGCTCCTTTCTTCAACTCGGTTTCATTTGACCTGGCCGCAACACCGCAGGATGGCTTCAGGCCCTAATCTGGTTCCGGCACGGCACGCTGAGCCTTTGGTTATTTCCTCTTCCTGGTGGGAAATGAGAGTTAAATTTGCCCGTCCAGACACCTGTAGCTAGTCTCTCATTGGTTCTCCCTATTCCTGTTCATCTTCCGCAGAAATTGCAAACTGGGCCAAACAGGAGGTTAAAGGGGCTGACTCTCCAAGTCGGGAGAGTGTTAGTAAAGCGTCTGGAATGTTGCACCCGAGTACCAGGGTACGAAAACTGAGACATATTTGAACACGTCTCCCGATCACATGGTTGATCATACTCTAGGTTCCACATGCATGTTTTAGCTGAAGGAAGAATACCTTTAAGCTGGGTAGTTGAAACCCGTGGAATGGGTACCATGCAATATGACTTCAAAGGGTCTTCATTTGCTCACCGAACCTCTCCAATCCTATCACTGCTGCGTTTATGCCCCTGTACACATGCTTGATTCTCTTTCGGAGACATAGCAATCCATAGGTTTTAAGATTCTTACTAGTCAGGTACATTCGTAGGTGTTTAATATGCGGTGTTGAGTCCATTTCGTTGAGCAAGGAGTAGCTCTTGTCTATTCCATATTTGGCTTAAGGAACTTTATCTGTGCTCATTTCGATCTCTGGTTTTATGAAGCACCCCAACTCACCTTTACCCTTAAGCAAGCGTAAGTTGCTTTTCTAAATTTGAGACCCTGTTCTGTTCTGTAATTCAGTTCCTGTGTAGCCAAGTTTACATTCCGTGTATTACTGATATCTTATGATGTTTCTTTTTCTGTGTGACTTATTTCAGTTAGAATCATCATACCTGAATCCACTCATTGTGCTGCTAAGGGCCTGATGACATAGATTTCATTGCTGAGTGATATTGCTTTGTAAGTAAATACCACAACTTCTTTATCCATTTTTCACTTTCTGCAATGTTGAACTTGTATTGTAAACGAGGTTCTTGTAAACAGAGGTGTCCCAAACTTTGGGGTGGCTGTGTCTTTTTGATTTTAATTTCCCTAAGCTATAGGACCATAAGTGGAAGTGCCCTAGGCTCTGTTGCTTTGTTTTTTAGATGTTTCAGGAAACACCATACACTTCTCCCGAGTGTCTGTTGGCAATTTACATCCCGCCCATCAGCATAACAAGGCTCCCAGTTCTCCATGGCCTGTCCTGCCTTTCTGGATTTTACACTTTTTTCAGATGGCCCTTTTGACCGGGGGGAAGTGAGACTTCATTGTAGTGCAGATTTCCTTTGCAAGCTTGCTTGGTTGGCCAAAAAGGGCGTATGCGTTTTTTCCTGAATATATTCAGGAAAAAACGCATACGCCCTTTTTGGCCAAGTGCATCATTGTGGACGTTCTGCCTCTTTTCCTATGCTTTCAATGCAATTCCAGTCTACCTCCTGAAATCGGTTTCCTGCAATTCTGCCCCGCTTTCAAGTCCTCTTGGCAGCCTTACTTCAGTATATTTTTGGACGATAGCTGTCATTTATAACTCTGCAGGTTTGTGAATTACAGTGCCCCTGAGCTCCTTTCTTCAACTCGCTTTCTTGTGACGTGGTCGCAACACCGCAGGATGGCTTCAGGCCCTAATCTCGTTCCGGCACGGCACGCTGAGCCTTTGGTTATTTCCTCTTCCTGGTGGGAAATGAGAGTTAAATTTGCCCGTCCAGACACCTCTAGGTAGTCTCTCATTGGTTCTCCCTATTCCTGTTCATCTTCCGCAGAAATTGCAAACTGGGCCAAACAGGAGGTTAAAGGCGCTGACTCTCCAAGTGGGGAGAGTGTTAGTAAAGCGTCTGGAATGTTGCACCCGAGTACCAGGGGAGGAAAACTGAGACATATTTGAACACGTCTCCCGATCACACGGTTGATCATACTCTGGGTTCCACATGCATGTTTTAGCTGAAGGAAGAATACCTTAAACCTGGAGAGTTGAGACCCGTGGAATGGGTACCATGCAATATGACTTCAAAGGGTCTTCATTTGCTCACCGAACCTCTCCAATCCTATCACTGCTGCGTTTATGCCCCTGTACACATGCTTGATTCTCTTTTGGAGACATAGCAATCCATAGGTTTTAAGATACTTACTAGTCAGGTACATTCTTAGGCGTTTAATATGGGGTGTTGAGTCCATTTCGTTGAGCAAGGAGTAGCTCTTGTCTATTCCATATTTGGCTTAAGGAACTTTATCTGTGCTCATTTCGATCTCTGGTTTTATGCAGCACCCCAACTCACCTTTCCCCTTAAGCAAGCATAAGTTGGTTTTCTAAATTTGAGACCCTGTTCTGTTTTGGAATTCAGTTCCTGTGTAGCCAAGTTTACATTCCGTGTATTAGTGATATCTTATGATGTTTCTTTTTCTGTGTGACTTATTTCAGTTAGAATCATCGTACCTGAAACCACTCATTATGCTGCTACGGGCCTGTTGACATAGATTTCATTGCTGAGTGATACTGCATTGTACGTAAGTACCACAAGTTCTTTATCCATTTTTCACTTTCTGTGATATTGAACTTGTATGGTAAACGAGGTTCTTGTAAACACAGGCGTCCAAAACTTTGGGGTGGCTGTGTCTTTTTGATTTTAATTTCCCTAAGCTATAGGACCATAAGTGGAAGTGCCCTAGGCTCTGTTGCTTTGTTTTTTAGATGTTTCAGGAAACACCATACACTTCTCCCGAGTGTCTGTTGGCAATTTACATCCCGCCCATCAGCATAACAAGGCTCCCAGTTCTCCATGGCCTGTCCTGCCTTTCTGGATTTTACACTTTTTTCAGATGGCCCTTTTGACCGGGGGGAAGTGAGACTTCATTGTAGTGCAGATTTCCTTTGCAAGCTTGCTTGGTTGGCCAAAAAGGGCGTATGCGTTTTTTCCTGAATATATTCAGGAAAAAACGCATACGCCCTTTTTGGCCAAGTGCATCATGGTGGACGTTCTGCCTCTTTTCCTATGCTTTCAATGCAATTCCAGTCTACCTCCTGAAATCGGTTTCCTGCAATTCTGCCCCGCTTTCAAGTCCTCTTGGCAGCCTTACTTCAGTATATTTTTGGACGATAGCTGTCATTTATAACTCTGCAGGTTTGTGAATTACAGTGCCCCTGAGCTCCTTTCTTCAACTCGCTTTCTTGTGACGTGGTCGCAACACCGCAGGATGGCTTCAGGCCCTAATCTGGTTCCGGCACGGCACGCTGAGCCTTTGGTTATTTCCTCTTCCTGGTGGGAAATGAGAGTTAAATTTGCCCGTCCAGACACCTCTAGGTAGTCTCTCATTGGTTCTCCCTATTCCTGTTCATCTTCCGCAGAAATTGCAAACTGGGCCAAACAGGAGGTTAAAGGCGCTGACTCTCCAAGTGGGGAGAGTGTTAGTAAAGCGTCTGGAATGTTGCACCCGAGTACCAGGGGAGGAAAACTGAGACATATTTGAACACGTCTCCCGATCACACGGTTGATCATACTCTGGGTTCCACATGCATGTTTTAGCTGAAGGAAGAATACCTTAAACCTGGAGAGTTGAGACCCGTGGAATGGGTACCATGCAATATGACTTCAAAGGGTCTTCATTTGCTCACCGAACCTCTCCAATCCTATCACTGCTGCATTTATGCCCCTGTACACATGCTTGATTCTCTTTTGGAGACATAGCAATCCATAGGTTTTAAGATACTTACTAGTCAGGTACATTCCTAGGCGTTTAATATGGGGTGTTGAGTCCATTTCGTTGAGCAAGGAGTAGCTCTTGTCTATTCCATATTTGGCTTAAGGAACTTTATCTGTGCTCATTTCGATCTCTGGTTTTATGCAGCACCCCAACTCACCTTTCCCCTTAAGCAAGCATAAGTTGGTTTTCTAAATTTGAGACCCTGTTCTGTTTTGGAATTCAGTTCCTGTGTAGCCAAGTTTACATTCCGTGTATTACTGATATCTTATGATGTTTCTTTTTCTGTGTGACTTATTTCAGTTAGAATCATCGTACCTGAATCCACTCATTATTCTGCTACGGGCCTGATGACATAGATTTCATTGCTGAGTGATACTGCATTGTACGTAAGTACCACAAGTTCTTTATCCATTTTTCACTTTCTGTGATATTGAACTTGTACGGTAAATGAGGTTCTTGTAAACAGAGGCGTCCCAAACTTTGGGGTGGCTGTGTCTTCTTGATTTTAATTTCCCTAAGCTATAAGACCATAAGTGGAAGTGCCCTAGGCTCTGTTGCTTTGTTTTTTAGATGTTTCAGGAAACACCATACACTTCTCCCGAGTGTCTGTTGGCAATTTACATCCCGCCCATCAGCATAACAAGGCTCCCAGTTCTCCATGGCCTGTCCTGCCTTTCTGGATTTTACACTTTTTTCAGATGGCCCTTTTGACCGGGGGGAAGTGAGACTTCATTGTAGTGCAGATTTCCTTTGCAAGCTTGCTTGGTTGGCCAAAAAGGGCGTATGCGTTTTTTCCTGAATATATTCAGGAAAAAACGCATACGCCCTTTTTGGCCAAGTGCATCATTGTGGACGTTCTGCCTCTTTTCCTATGCTTTCAATGCAATTCCAGTCTACCTCCTGAAATCGGTTTCCTGCAATTCTGCCCCGCTTTCAAGTCCTCTTGGCAGCCTTACTTCAGTATATTTTTGGACGATAGCTGTCATTTATAACTCTGCAGGTTTGTGAATTACAGTGCCCCTGAGCTCCTTTCTTCAACTCGCTTTCTTGTGACGTGGTCGCAACACCGCAGGATGGCTTCAGGCCCTAATCTCGTTCCGGCACGGCACGCTGAGCCTTTGGTTATTTCCTCTTCCTGGTGGGAAATGAGAGTTAAATTTGCCCGTCCAGACACCTCTAGGTAGTCTCTCATTGGTTCTCGCTATTCCTGTTCATCTTCCGCAGAAATTGCAAACTGGGCCAAACAGGAGGTTAAAGGCGCTGACTCTCCAAGTGGGGAGAGTGTTAGTAAAGCGTCTGGAATGTTGCACCCGAGTACCAGGGGAGGAAAACTGAGACATATTTGAACACGTCTCCCGTTCACACAGTTGATCATACTCTGGGTTCCACATGCATGTTTTAGCTGAAGGAAGAATACCTTAAACCTGGAGAGTTGAGACCCGTGGAATGGGTACCATGCAATATGACTTCAAAGGGTCTTCATTTGCTCACCGAACCTCTCCAATCCTATCACTGCTGCGTTTATGCCCCTGTACACATGCTTGATTCTCTTTTGGAGACATAGCAATCCATAGGTTTTAAGATACTTACTAGTCAGGTACATTCTTAGGCGTTTAATATGGGGTGTTGAGTCCATTTCGTTGAGCAAGGAGTAGCTCTTGTCTATTCCATATTTGGCTTAAGGAACTTTATCTGTGCTCATTTCGATCTCTGGTTTTATGCAGCACCCCAACTCACCTTTCCCCTTAAGCAAGCATAAGTTGGTTTTCTGAATTTGAGACCCTGTTCTGTTTTGGAATTCAGTTCCTGTGTAGCCAAGTTTACATTCCGTGTATTAGTGATATCTTATGATGTTTCTTTTTCTGTGTGACTTATTTCAGTTAGAATCATCGTACCTGAAACCACTCATTATGCTGCTACGGGCCTGTTGACATAGATTTCATTGCTGAGTGATACTGCATTGTACGTAAGTACCACAAGTTCTTTATCCATTTTTCACTTTCTGTGATATTGAACTTGTATGGTAAACGAGGTTCTTGTAAACACAGGCGTCCCAAACTTTGGGGTGGCTGTGTCTTTTTGATTTTAATTTCCCTAAGCTATAGGACCATAAGTGGAAGTGCCCTAGGCTCTGTTGCTTTGTTTTTTAGATGTTTCAGGAAACACCATACACTTCTCCCGAGTGTCTGTTGGCAATTTACATCCCGCCCATCAGCATAACAAGGCTCCCAGTTCTCCATGGCCTGTCCTGCCTTTCTGGATTTTACACTTTTTTCAGATGGCCCTTTTGAGCGGGGGGAAGTGAGACTTCATTGTAGTGCAGATTTCCTTTGCAAGCTTGCTTGGTTGGCCAAAAAGGGCGTATGCGTTTTTTCCTGAATATATTCAGGAAAAAACGCATACGCCCTTTTTGGCCAAGTGCATCATTGTGGACGTTCTGCCTCTTTTCCTATGCTTTCAATGCAATTCCAGTCTACCTCCTGAAATCGGTTTCCTGCAATTCTGCCCCGCTTTCAAGTCCTCTTGGCAGCCTTACTTCAGTATATTTTTGGACGATAGCTGTCATTTATAACGCTGCAGGTTTGTGAATTACAGTGCCCCTGAGCTCCTATCTTCAACTCGGTTTCTTTTGACCTGGCCGCAACACCGCAGGATGGCTTCAGGCCCTAATCTGGTTCCGGCACGGCACGCTGAGCCTTTGGTTATTTCCTCTTCCTGGTGGGAAATGAGAGTTAAATTTGCCCGTCCAGACACCTCCAGCTAGTCTCTCATTGGTTCTCCCTATTCCTGTTCATCTTCCGCAGAAATTGCAAACTGGGCCAAACAGGAGTTTAAAGGGACTGACTCTCCAAGTCGGGAGAGTGTTAGTAAAGCGTCTGGAATGTTGCACCCGAGTACCAGGGTACGAAAACTGAGACATATTTGAACACGTCTCCTGATCACATGGTTGATCATACTCTAGGTTCCACATGCATGTTTTAGCTGAAGGAAGAATACCTTAAACCTGGGTAGTTGAAACCCGTGGAATGGGTACCATGCAATATGACTTCAAAGGGTCTTCATTTGCTCACCGAACCTCTCCAATCCTATCACTGCTGCGTTTATGCCCCTGTACACATGCTTGATTCTCTTTTGGAGACATAGCAATCCATAGGTTTTAAGATACTTACTAGTCAGGTACATTCTTAGGCGTTTAATATGGGGTGTTGAGTCCATTTCGTTGAGCAAGGAGTAGCTCTTGTCTATTCCATATTTGGCTTAAGGAACTTTATCTGTGCTCATTTCGATCTCTGGTTTTATGCAGCACCCCAACTCACCTTTCCCCTTAAGCAAGCATAAGTTGGTTTTCTAAATTTGAGACCCTGTTCTGTTTTGGAATTCAGTTCCTGTGTAGCCAAGTTTACATTCCGTGTATTAGTGATATCTTATGATGTTTCTTTTTCTGTGTGACTTATTTCAGTTAGAATCATCGTACCTGAAACCACTCATTATGCTGCTACGGGCCTGTTGACATAGATTTCATTGCTGAGTGATACTGCATTGTACGTAAGTACCACAAGTTCTTTATCCATTTTTCACTTTCTGTGATATTGAACTTGTATGGTAAACGAGGTTCTTGTAAACACAGGCGTCCAAAACTTTGGGGTGGCTGTGTCTTTTTGATTTTAATTTCCCTAAGCTATAGGACCATAAGTGGAAGTGCCCTAGGCTCTGTTGCTTTGTTTTTTAGATGTTTCAGGAAACACCATACACTTCTCCCGAGTGTCTGTTGGCAATTTACATCCCGCCCATCAGCATAACAAGGCTCCCAGTTCTCCATGGCCTGTCCTGCCTTTCTGGATTTTACACTTTTTTCAGATGGCCCTTTTGACCGGGGGGAAGTGAGACTTCATTGTAGTGCAGATTTCCTTTGCAAGCTTGCTTGGTTGGCCAAAAAGGGCGTATGCGTTTTTTCCTGAATATATTCAGGAAAAAACGCATACGCCCTTTTTGGCCAAGTGCATCATGGTGGACGTTCTGCCTCTTTTCCTATGCTTTCAATGCAATTCCAGTCTACCTCCTGAAATCGGTTTCCTGCAATTCTGCCCCGCTTTCAAGTCCTCTTGGCAGCCTTACTTCAGTATATTTTTGGACGATAGCTGTCATTTATAACTCTGCAGGTTTGTGAATTACAGTGCCCCTGAGCTCCTTTCTTCAACTCGCTTTCTTGTGACGTGGTCGCAACACCGCAGGATGGCTTCAGGCCCTAATCTGGTTCCGGCACGGCACGCTGAGCCTTTGGTTATTTCCTCTTCCTGGTGGGAAATGAGAGTTAAATTTGCCCGTCCAGACACCTCTAGGTAGTCTCTCATTGGTTCTCCCTATTCCTGTTCATCTTCCGCAGAAATTGCAAACTGGGCCAAACAGGAGGTTAAAGGCGCTGACTCTCCAAGTGGGGAGAGTGTTAGTAAAGCGTCTGGAATGTTGCACCCGAGTACCAGGGGAGGAAAACTGAGACATATTTGAACACGTCTCCCGATCACACGGTTGATCATACTCTGGGTTCCACATGCATGTTTTAGCTGAAGGAAGAATACCTTAAACCTGGAGAGTTGAGACCCGTGGAATGGGTACCATGCAATATGACTTCAAAGGGTCTTCATTTGCTCACCGAACCTCTCCAATCCTATCACTGCTGCGTTTATGCCCCTGTACACATGCTTGATTCTCTTTTGGAGACATAGCAATCCATAGGTTTTAAGATACTTACTAGTCAGGTACATTCTTAGGCGTTTAATATGGGGTGTTGAGTCCATTTCGTTGAGCAAGGAGTAGCTCTTGTCTATTCCATATTTGGCTTAAGGAACTTTATCTGTGCTCATTTCGATCTCTGGTTTTATGCAGCACCCCAACTCACCTTTCCCCTTAAGCAAGCATAAGTTGGTTTTCTAAATTTGAGACCCTGTTCTGTTTTGGAATTCAGTTCCTGTGTCGCCAAGTTTACATTCCGTGTATTACTGATATCTTATGATGTTTCTTTTTCTGTGTGACTTATTTCAGTTAGAATCATCGTACCTGAAACCACTCATTATGCTGCTACGGGCCTGTTGACATAGATTTCATTGCTGAGTGATACTGCATTGTACGTAAGTACCACAAGTTCTTTATCCATTTTTCACTTTCTGTGATATTGAACTTGTATGGTAAACGAGGTTCTTGTAAACACAGGCGTCCAAAACTTTGGGGTGGCTGTGTCTTTTTGATTTTAATTTCCCTAAGCTATAGGACCATAAGTGGAAGTGCCCTAGGCTCTGTTGCTTTGTTTTTTAGATGTTTCAGGAAACACCATACACTTCTCCCGAGTGTCTGTTGGCAATTTACATCCCGCCCATCAGCATAACAAGGCTCCCAGTTCTCCATGGCCTGTCCTGCCTTTCTGGATTTTACACTTTTTTCAGATGGCCCTTTTGAGCAGGGGGAAGTGAGACTTCATTGTAGTGCAGATTTCCTTTGCAAGCTTGCTTGGTTGGCCAAAAAGGGCGTATGCGTTTTTTCCTGAATATATTCAGGAAAAAACGCATACGCCCTTTTTGGCCAAGTGCATCATGGTGGACGTTCTGCCTCTTTTCCTATGCTTTCAATGCAATTCCAGTCTACCTCCTGAAATCGGTTTCCTGCAATTCTGCCCCGCTTTCAAGTCCTCTTGGCAGCCTTACTTCAGTATATTTTTGGACGATAGCTGTCATTTATAACTCTGCAGGTTTGTGAATTACAGTGCCCCTGAGCTCCTTTCTTCAACTCGCTTTCTTTTGACCTGGCCGCAACACCGCAGGATGGCTTCAGGCCCTAATCTGGTTCCGGCACGGCACGCTGAGCCTTTGGTTATTTCCTCTTCCTGGTGGGAAATGAGAGTTAAATTTGCCCGTCCAGACACCTCCAGCTAGTCTCTCATTGGTTCTCCCTATTCCTGTTCATCTTCCGCAGAAATTGCAAACTGGGCCAAACAGGAGGTTAAAGGCGCTGACTCTCCAAGTGGGGAGAGTGTTAGTAAAGCGTCTGGAATGTTGCACCCGAGTACCAGGGGAGGAAAACTGAGACATATTTGAACACGTATCCCGATCACACGGTTGATCATACTCTGGGTTCCACATGCATGTTTTAGCTGAAGGAAGAATACCTTAAACCTGGAGAGTTGAGACCCGTGGAATGGGTACCATGCAATATGACTTCAAAGGGTCTTCATTTGCTCACCGAACCTCTCCAATCCTATCACTGCTGCGTTTATGCCCCTGTACACATGCTTGATTCTCTTTTGGAGACATAGCAATCCATAGGTTTTAAGATACTTACTAGTCAGGTACATTCTTAGGCGTTTAATATGGGGTGTTGAGTCCATTTCGTTGAGCAAGGAGTAGCTCTTGTCTATTCCATATTTGGCTTAAGGAACTTTATCTGTGCTCATTTCGATCTCTGGTTTTATGCAGCACCCCAACTCACCTTTCCCCTTAAGCAAGCATAAGTTGGTTTTCTAAATTTGAGACCCTGTTCTGTTTTGGAATTCAGTTCCTGTGTAGCCAAGTTTACATTCCGTGTATTAGTGATATCTTATGATGTTTCTTTTTCTGTGTGACTTATTTCAGTTAGAATCATCGTACCTGAAACCACTCATTATGCTGCTACGGGCCTGTTGACATAGATTTCATTGCTGAGTGATACTGCATTGTACGTAAGTACCACAAGTTCTTTATCCATTTTTCACTTTCTGTGATATTGAACTTGTATGGTAAACGAGGTTCTTGTAAACACAGGCGTCCAAAACTTTGGGGTGGCTGTGTCTTTTTGATTTTAATTTCCCTAAGCTATAGGACCATAAGTGGAAGTGCCCTAGGCTCTGTTGCTTTGTTTTTTAGATGTTTCAGGAAACACCATACACTTCTCCCGAGTGTCTGTTGGCAATTTACATCCCGCCCATCAGCATAACAAGGCTCCCAGTTCTCCATGGCCTGTCCTGCCTTTCTGGATTTTACACTTTTTTCAGATGGCCCTTTTGAGCGGGGGGAAGTGAGACTTCATTGTAGTGCAGATTTCCTTTGCAAGCTTGCTTGGTTGGCCAAAAAGGGCGTATGCGTTTTTTCCTGAATATATTCAGGAAAAAACGCATACGCCCTTTTTGGCCAAGTGCATCATGGTGGACGTTCTGCCTCTTTTCCTATGCTTTCAATGCAATTCCAGTCTACCTCCTGAAATCGGTTTCCTGCAATTCTGCCCCGCTTTCAAGTCCTCTTGGCAGCCTTACTTCAGTATATTTTTGGACGATAGCTGTCATTTATAACTCTGCAGGTTTGTGAATTACAGTGCCCCTGAGCTCCTTTCTTCAACTCGCTTTCTTTTGACCTGGCCGCAACACCGCAGGATGGCTTCAGGCCCTAATCTGGTTCCGGCACGGCACGCTGAGCCTTTGGTTATTTCCTCTTCCTGGTGGGAAATGAGAGTTAAATTTGCCCGTCCAGACACCTCCAGCTAGTCTCTCATTGGTTCTCCCTATTCCTGTTCATCTTCCGCAGAAATTGCAAACTGGGCCAAACAGGAGGTTAAAGGCGCTGACTCTCCAAGTGGGGAGAGTGTTAGTAAAGCGTCTGGAATGTTGCACCCGAGTACCAGGGGAGGAAAACTGAGACATATTTGAACACGTATCCCGATCACATGGTTGATCATACTCTGGGTTCCACATGCATGTTTTAGCTGAAGGAAGAATACCTTAAACCTGGAGAGTTGAGACCCGTGGAATGGGTACCATGCAATATGACTTCAAAGGGTCTTCATTTGCTCACCGAACCTCTCCAATCCTATCACTGCTGCGTTTATGCCCCTGTACACATGCTTGATTCTCTTTTGGAGACATAGCAATCCATAGGTTTTAAGATACTTACTAGTCAGGTACATTCTTAGGCGTTTAATATGGGGTGTTGAGTCCATTTCGTTGAGCAAGGAGTAGCTCTTGTCTATTCCATATTTGGCTTAAGGAACTTTATCTGTGCTCATTTCGATCTCTGGTTTTATGCAGCACCCCAACTCACCTTTCCCCTTAAGCAAGCATAAGTTGGTTTTCTAAATTTGAGACCCTGTTCTGTTTTGGAATTCAGTTCCTGTGTAGCCAAGTTTACATTCCGTGTATTAGTGATATCTTATGATGTTTCTTTTTCTGTGTGACTTATTTCAGTTAGAATCATCGTACCTGAAACCACTCATTATGCTGCTACGGGCCTGTTGACATAGATTTCATTGCTGAGTGATACTGCATTGTACGTAAGTACCACAAGTTCTTTATCCATTTTTCACTTTCTGTGATATTGAACTTGTATGGTAAACGAGGTTCTTGTAAACACAGGCGTCCAAAACTTTGGGGTGGCTGTGTCTTTTTGATTTTAATTTCCCTAAGCTATAGGACCATAAGTGGAAGTGCCCTAAGCTCTGTTGTTTTGTTTTTTAGATGTTTCAGGAAACACCATACACTTCTCCCGAGTGTCTGTTGGCAATTTACATCCTGCCCATCAGCATAACAAGGCTCCCAGTTCTCCATGGCCTGTCCTGCCTTTCTGGATTTTACACTTTTTTCAGATGGCCCTTTTGACCGGGGGGAAGTGAGACTTCATTGTAGTGCAGATTTCCTTTGCAAGCTTGCTTGGTTGGCCAAAAAGGGCGTATGCGTTTTTTCCTGAATATATTCAGGAAAAAACGCATACGCCCTTTTTGGCCAAGTGCATCATGGTGGACGTTCTGCCTCTTTTCCTATGCTTTCAATGCAATTCCAGTCTACCTCCTGAAATCGGTTTCCTGCAATTCTGCCCCGCTTTCAAGTCCTCTTGGCAGCCTTACTTCAGTATATTTTTGGACGATAGCTGTCATTTATAACTCTGCAGGTTTGTGAATTACAGTGCCCCTGAGCTCCTTTCTTCAACTCGGTTTCATTTGACCTGGCCGCAACACCGCAGGATGGCTTCAGGCCCTAATCTCGTTCCGGCACGGCACGCTGAGCCTTTGGTTATTTCCTCTTCCTGGTGGGAAATGAGAGTTAAATTTGCCCGTCCAGACACCTCTAGGTAGTCTCTCATTGGTTCTCGCTATTCCTGTTCATCTTCCGCAGAAATTGCAAACTGGGCCAAACAGGAGGTTAAAGGCGCTGACTCTCCAAGTGGGGAGAGTGTTAGTAAAGCATCTGGAATGTTGCACCCGAGTACCAGGGGAGGAAAACTGAGACATATTTGAACACGTCTCCCGATCACACGGTTGATCATACTCTGGGTTCCACATGCATGTTTTAGCTGAAGGAAGAATACCTTAAACCTGGAGAGTTGAGACCCGTGGAATGGGTACCATGCAATATGACTTCAAAGGGTCTTCATTTGCTCACCGAACCTCTCCAATCCTATCACTGCTGCGTTTATGCCCCTGTACACATGCTTGATTCTCTTTTGGAGACATAGCAATCCATAGGTTTTAAGATACTTACTAGTCAGGTACATTCTTAGGCGTTTAATATGGGGTGTTGAGTCCATTTCGTTGAGCAAGGAGTAGCTCTTGTCTATTCCTTATTTGGCTTAAGGAACTTTATCTGTGCTCATTTCGATCTCTGGTTTTATGCAGCACCCCAACTCACCTTTCCCCTTAAGCAAGCATAAGTTGGTTTTCTAAATTTGAGACCCTGTTCTGTTTTGGAATTCAGTTCCTGTGTAGCCAAGTTTACATTCCGTGTATTACTGATATCTTATGATGTTTCTTTTTCTGTGTGACTTATTTCAGTTAGAATCATCATACCTGAATCCACTCATTTTGCTGCTACAGGCCTGATGACATAGATTTCATTGCTGAGTGATACTGCATTGTACGTAAGTACCACAAGTTCTTTATCCATTTTTCACTTTCTGTGATATTGAACTTGTACGGTAAATGAGGTTCTTGTAAACAGAGGCGTCCCAAACTTTGGGGTGGCTGTGTCTTCTTGATTTTAATTTCCCTAAGCTATAGGACCATAAGTGGAAGTGCCCTAGGCTCTGTTGCTTTGTTTTTTAGATGTTTCAGGAAACACCATACACTTCTCCCGAGTGTCTGTTGGCAATTTACATCCCGCCCATCAGCATAACAAGGCTCCCAGTTCTCCATGGCCTGTCCTGCCTTTCTGGATTTTACACTTTTTTCAGATGGCCCTTTTGACCGGGGGGAAGTGAGACTTCATTGTAGTGCAGATTTCCTTTGCAAGCTTGCTTGGTTGGCCAAAAAGGGCGTATGCGTTTTTTCCTGAATATATTCAGGAAAAAACGCATACGCCCTTTTTGGCCAAGTGCATCATTGTGGACGTTCTGCCTCTTTTCCTATGCTTTCAATGCAATTCCAGTCTACCTCCTGAAATCGGTTTCCTGCAATTCTGCCCCGCTTTCAAGTCCTCTTGGCAGCCTTACTTCAGTATATTTTTGGACGATAGCTGTCATTTATAACTCTGCAGGTTTGTGAATTACAGTGCCCCTGAGCTCCTTTCTTCAACTCGCTTTCTTGTGACGTGGTCGCAACACCGCAGGATGGCTTCAGGCCCTAATCTCGTTCCGGCACGGCACGCTGAGCCTTTGGTTATTTCCTCTTCCTGGTGGGAAATGAGAGTTAAATTTGCCCGTCCAGACACCTCTAGCTAGTCTCTCATTGGTTCTCGCTATTCCTGTTCATCTTCCGCAGAAATTGCAAACTGGGCCAAACAGGAGGTTAAAGGCGCTGACTCTCCAAGTGGGGAGAGTGTTAGTAAAGCGTCTGGAATGTTGCACCCGAGTACCAGGGGAGGAAAACTGAGACATATTTGAACACGTCTCCCGTTCACACAGTTGATCATACTCTGGGTTCCACATGCATGTTTTAGCTGAAGGAAGAATACCTTAAACCTGGGTAGTTGAAACCCGTGGAATGGGTACCATGCAATATGACTTCAAAGGGTCTTCATTTGCTCACCGAACCTCTCCAATCCTATCACTGCTGCGTTTATGCCCCTGTACACATGCTTGATTCTCTTTTGGAGACATAGCAATCCATAGGTTTTAAGATACTTACTAGTCAGGTACATTCTTAGGCGTTTAATATGGGGTGTTGAGTCCATTTCGTTGAGCAAGGAGTAGCTCTTGTCTATTCCATATTTGGCTTAAGGAACTTTATCTGTGCTCATTCCAATCTCTGGTTTTATGCAGCACCCCAACTCACCTTTCCCCTTAAGCAAGCATAAGTTGGTTTTCTAAATTTGAGACCCTGTTCTGTTTTGGAATTCAGTTCCTGTGTAGCCAAGTTTACATTCCGTGTATTAGTGATATCTTATGATGTTTCTTTTTCTGTGTGACTTATTTCAGTTAGAATTATCGTACCTGAAACCACTCATTATGCTGCTACGGGCCTGTTGACATAGATTTCATTGCTGAGTGATACTGCATTGTACGTAAGTACCACAAGTTCTTTATCCATTTTTCACTTTCTGTGATATTGAACTTGTATGGTAAACGAGGTTCTTGTAAACACAGGCGTCCCAAACTTTGGGGTGGCTGTGTCTTTTTGATTTTAATTTCCCTAAGCTATAGGACCATAAGTGGAAGTGCCCTAGGCTCTGTTGCTTTGTTTTTTAGATGTTTCAGGAAACACCATACACTTCTCCCGAGTGTCTGTTGGCAATTTACATCCCGCCCATCAGCATAACAAGGCTCCCAGTTCTCCATGGCCTGTCCTGCCTTTCTGGATTTTACACTTTTTTCAGATGGCCCTTTTGAGCGGGGGGAAGTGAGACTTCATTGTAGTGCAGATTTCCTTTGCAAGCTTGCTTGGTTGGCCAAAAAGGGCGTATGCGTTTTTTCCTGAATATATCCAGGAAAAAACGCATACGCCCTTTTTGGCCAAGTGCATCATTGTGGACGTTCTGCCTCTTTTCCTATGCTTTCAATGCAATTCCAGTCTACCTCCTGAAATCGGTTTCCTGCAATTCTGCCCCGCTTTCAAGTCCTCTTGGCAGCCTTACTTCAGTATATTTTTGGACGATAGCTGTCATTTATAACGCTGCAGGTTTGTGAATTACAGTGCCCCTGAGCTCCTATCTTCAACTCGGTTTCTTTTGACCTGGCCGCAACACCGCAGGATGGCTTCAGGCCCTAATCTGGTTCCGGCACGGCACGCTGAGCCTTTGGTTATTTCCTCTTCCTGGTGGGAAATGAGAGTTAAATTTGCCCGTCCAGACACCTCCAGCTAGTCTCTCATTGGTTCTCCCTATTCCTGTTCATCTTCCGCAGAAATTGCAAACTGGGCCAAACAGGAGTTTAAAGGGACTGACTCTCCAAGTCGGGAGAGTGTTAGTAAAGCGTCTGGAATGTTGCACCCGAGTACCAGGGTACGAAAACTGAGACATATTTGAACACGTCTCCTGATCACATGGTTGATCATACTCTAGGTTCCACATGCATGTTTTAGCTGAAGGAAGAATACCTTAAAGCTGGGTAGTTGAAACCCGTGGAATGGGTACCATGCAATATGACTTCAAAGGGTCTTCATTTGCTCACCGAACCTCTCCAATCCTATCACTGCTGCGTTTATGCCCCTGTACACATGCTTGATTCTCTTTTGGAGACATAGCAATCCATAGGTTTTAAGATACTTACTAGTCAGGTACATTCTTAGGCGTTTAATATGGGGTGTTGAGTCCATTTCGTTGAGCAAGGAGTAGCTCTTGTCTATTCCATATTTGGCTTAAGGAACTTTATCTGTGCTCATTCCGATCTCTGGTTTTATGCAGCACCCCAACTCACCTTTCCCCTTAAGCAAGCATAAGTTGGTTTTCTAAATTTGAGACCCTGTTCTGTTTTGGAATTCAGTTCCTGTGTAGCCAAGTTTACATTCCGTGTATTACTGATATCTTATGATGTTTCTTTTTCTGTGTGACTTATTTCAGTTAGAATCATCGTACCTGAAACCACTCATTATGCTGCTACGGGCCTGTTGACATAGATTTCATTGCTGAGTGATACTGCATTGTACGTAAGTACCACAAGTTCTTTATCCATTTTTCACTTTCTGTGATATTGAACTTGTATGGTAAACGAGGTTCTTGTAAACACAGGCGTCCCAAACTTTGGGGTGGCTGTGTCTTTTTGATTTTAATTTCCCTAAGCTATAGGACCATAAGTGGAAGTGCCCTAGGCTCTGTTGCTTTGTTTTTTAGATGTTTCAGGAAACACCATACACTTCTCCCGAGTGTCTGTTGGCAATTTACATCCCGCCCATCAGCATAACAAGGCTCCCAGTTCTCCATGGCCTGTCCTGCCTTTCTGGATTTTACACTTTTTTCAGATGGCCCTTTTGACCGGGGGGAAGTGAGACTTCATTGTAGTGCAGATTTCCTTTACAAGCTTGCTTGGTTGGCCAAAAAGGGCGTATGCGTTTTTTCCTGAATATATTCAGGAAAAAACGCATACGCCCTTTTTGGCCAAGTGCATCATGGTGGACGTTCTGCCTCTTTTCCTATGCTTTCAATGCAATTCCAGTCTACCTCCTGAAATCGGTTTCCTGCAATTCTGCCCCGCTTTCAAGTCCTCTTGGCAGCCTTACTTCAGTATATTTTTGGACGATAGCTGTCATTTATAACTCTGCAGGTTTGTGAATTACAGTGCCCCTGAGCTCCTTTCTTCAACTCGCTTTCTTGGGACGTGGTCGCAACACCGCAGGATGGCTTCAGGCCCTAATCTCGTTCCGGCACGGCACGCTGAGCCTTTGGTTATTTCCTCTTCCTGGTGGGAAATGAGAGTTAAATTTGCCCGTCCAGACACCTCTAGGTAGTCTCTCATTGGTTCTCCCTATTCCTGTTCATCTTCCGCAGAAATTGCAAACTGGGCCAAACAGGAGGTTAAAGGCGCTGACTCTCCAAGTGGGGAGAGTGTTAGTAAAGCGTCTGGAATGTTGCACCCGAGTACCAGGGGAGGAAAACTGAGACATATTTGAACACGTCTCCCGATCACACGGTTGATCATACTCTGGGTTCCACATGCATGTTTTAGCTGAAGGAAGAATACCTTAAACCTGGAGAGTTGAGACCCGTGTAATGGGTACCATGCAATATGACTTCAAAGGGTCTTCATTTGCTCACCGAACCTCTCCAATCCTATCACTGCTGCGTTTATGCCCCTGTACACATGCTTGATTCTCTTTTGGAGACATAGCAATCCATAGGTTTTAAGATACTTACTAGTCAGGTACATTCTTAGGCGTTTAATATGGGGTGTTGAGTCCATTTCGTTGAGCAAGGAGTAGCTCTTGTCTATTCCATATTTGGCTTAAGGAACTTTATCTGTGCTCATTTTGATCTCTGGTTTTATGCAGCACCCCAACTCACCTTTACCCTTAAGCAAGCATAAGTTGGTTTTCTAAATTTGAGACCCTGTTCTGTTTTGGAATTCAGTTCCTGTGTAGCCAAGTTTACATTCCGTGTATTAGTGATATCTTATGATGTTTCTTTTTCTGTGTGACTTATTTCAGTTAGAATCATCGTACCTGAAACCACTCATTATGCTGCTACGGGCCTGTTGACATAGATTTCATTGCTGAGTGATACTGCATTGTACGTAAGTACCACAAGTTCTTTATCCATTTTTCACTTTCTGTGATATTGAACTTGTATGGTAAACGAGGTTCTTGTAAACACAGGCGTCCAAAACTTTGGGGTGGCTGTGTCTTTTTGATTTTAATTTCCCTAAGCTATAGGACCATAAGTGGAAGTGCCCTAGGCTCTGTTGCTTTGTTTTTTAGATGTTTCAGGAAACACCATACACTTCTCCCGAGTGTCTGTTGGCAATTTACATCCCGCCCATCAGCATAACAAGGCTCCCAGTTCTCCATGGCCTGTCCTGCCTTTCTGGATTTTACACTTTTTTCAGATGGCCCTTTTGACCGGGGGGAAGTGAGACTTCATTGTAGTGCAGATTTCCTTTGCAAGCTTGCTTGGTTGGCCAAAAAGGGCGTATGCGTTTTTTCCTGAATATATTCAGGAAAAAACGCATACGCCCTTTTTGGCCAAGTGCATCATGGTGGACGTTCTGCCTCTTTTCCTATGCTTTCAATGCAATTCCAGTCTACCTCCTGAAATCGGTTTCCTGCAATTCTGCCCCGCTTTCAAGTCCTCTTGGCAGCCTTACTTCAGTATATTTTTGGACGATAGCTGTCATTTATAACTCTGCAGGTTTGTGAATTACAGTGCCCCTGAGCTCCTTTCTTCAACTCGCTTTCTTGTGACGTGGTCGCAACACCGCAGGATGGCTTCAGGCCCTAATCTCGTTCCGGCACGGCACGCTGAGCCTTTGGTTATTTCCTCTTCCTGGTGGGAAATGAGAGTTAAATTTGCCCGTCCAGACACCTCTAGGTAGTCTCTCATTGGTTCTCCCTATTCCTGTTCATCTTCCGCAGAAATTGCAAACTGGGCCAAACAGGAGGTTAAAGGCGCTGACTCTCCAAGTGGGGAGAGTGTTAGTAAAGCGTCTGGAATGTTGCACCCGAGTACCAGGGGAGGAAAACTGAGACATATTTGAACACGTCTCCCGATCACACGGTTGATCATACTCTGGGTTCCACATGCATGTTTTAGCTGAAGGAAGAATACCTTAAACCTGGAGAGTTGAGACCCGTGTAATGGGTACCATGCAATATGACTTCAAAGGGTCTTCATTTGCTCACCGAACCTCTCCAATCCTATCACTGCTGCGTTTATGCCCCTGTACACATGCTTGATTCTCTTTTGGAGACATAGCAATCCATAGGTTTTAAGATACTTACTAGTCAGGTACATTCTTAGGCGTTTAATATGGGGTGTTGAGTCCATTTCGTTGAGCAAGGAGTAGCTCTTGTCTATTCCATATTTGGCTTAAGGAACTTTATCTGTGCTCATTTCGATCTCTGGTTTTATGCAGCACCCCAACTCACCTTTCCCCTTAAGCAAGCATAAGTTGGTTTTCTAAATTTGAGACCCTGTTCTGTTTTGGAATTCAGTTCCTGTGTAGCCAAGTTTACATTCCGTGTATTAGTGATATCTTATGATGTTTCTTTTTCTGTGTGACTTATTTCAGTTAGAATCATCGTACCTGAAACCACTCATTATGCTGCTACGGGCCTGTTGACATAGATTTCATTGCTGAGTGATACTGCATTGTACGTAAGTACCACAAGTTCTTTATCCATTTTTCACTTTCTGTGATATTGAACTTGTATGGTAAACGAGGTTCTTGTAAACACAGGCGTCCAAAACTTTGGGGTGGCTGTGTCTTTTTGATTTTAATTTCCCTAAGCTATAGGACCATAAGTGGAAGTGCCCTAGGCTCTGTTGCTTTGTTTTTTAGATGTTTCAGGAAACACCATACACTTCTCCCGAGTGTCTGTTGGCAATTTACATCCCGCCCATCAGCATAACAAGGCTCCCAGTTCTCCATGGCCTGTCCTGCCTTTCTGGATTTTACACTTTTTTCAGATGGCCCTTTTGACCGGGGGGAAGTGAGACTTCATTGTAGTGCAGATTTCCTTTGCAAGCTTGCTTGGTTGGCCAAAAAGGGCGTATGCGTTTTTTCCTGAATATATTCAGGAAAAAACGCATACGCCCTTTTTGGCCAAGTGCATCATGGTGGACGTTCTGCCTCTTTTCCTATGCTTTCAATGCAATTCCAGTCTACCTCCTGAAATCGGTTTCCTGCAATTCTGCCCCGCTTTCAAGTCCTCTTGGCAGCCTTACTTCAGTATATTTTTGGACGATAGCTGTCATTTATAACTCTGCAGGTTTGTGAATTACAGTGCCCCTGAGCTCCTTTCTTCAACTCGCTTTCTTGTGACGTGGTCGCAACACCGCAGGATGGCTTCAGGCCCTAATCTCGTTCCGGCACGGCACGCTGAGCCTTTGGTTATTTCCTCTTCCTGGTGGGAAATGAGAGTTAAATTTGCCCGTCCAGACACCTCTAGGTAGTCTCTCATTGGTTCTCCCTATTCCTGTTCATCTTCCGCAGAAATTGCAAACTGGGCCAAACAGGAGGTTAAAGGCGCTGACTCTCCAAGTGGGGAGAGTGTTAGTAAAGCGTCTGGAATGTTGCACCCGAGTACCAGGGGAGGAAAACTGAGACATATTTGAACACGTCTCCCGATCACACGGTTGATCATACTCTGGGTTCCACATGCATGTTTTAGCTGAAGGAAGAATACCTTAAACCTGGAGAGTTGAGACCCGTGGAATGGGTACCATGCAATATGACTTCAAAGGGTCTTCATTTGCTCACCGAACCTCTCCAATCCTATCACTGCTGCGTTTATGCCCCTGTACACATGCTTGATTCTCTTTTGGAGACATAGCAATCCATAGGTTTTAAGATACTTACTAGTCAGGTACATTCTTAGGCGTTTAATATGGGGTGTTGAGTCCATTTCGTTGAGCAAGGAGTAGCTCTTGTCTATTCCATATTTGGCTTAAGGAACTTTATCTGTGCTCATTTCGATCTCTGGTTTTATGCAGCACCCCAACTCACCTTTCCCCTTAAGCAAGCATAAGTTGGTTTTCTAAATTTGAGACCCTGTTCTGTTTTGGAATTCAGTTCCTGTGTAGCCAAGTTTACATTCCGTGTATTAGTGATATCTTATGATGTTTCTTTTTCTGTGTGACTTATTTCAGTTAGAATCATCGTACCTGAAACCACTCATTATGCTGCTACGGGCCTGTTGACATAGATTTCATTGCTGAGTGATACTGCATTGTACGTAAGTACCACAAGTTCTTTATCCATTTTTCACTTTCTGTGATATTGAACTTGTATGGTAAACGAGGTTCTTGTAAACACAGGCGTCCAAAACTTTGGGGTGGCTGTGTCTTTTTGATTTTAATTTCCCTAAGCTATAGGACCATAAGTGGAAGTGCCCTAGGCTCTGTTGCTTTGTTTTTTAGATGTTTCAGGAAACACCATACACTTCTCCCGAGTGTCTGTTGGCAATTTACATCCCGCCCATCAGCATAACAAGGCTCCCAGTTCTCCATGGCCTGTCCTGCCTTTCTGGATTTTACACTTTTTTCAGATGGCCCTTTTGACCGGGGGGAAGTGAGACTTCATTGTAGTGCAGATTTCCTTTGCAAGCTTGCTTGGTTGGCCAAAAAGGGCGTATGCGTTTTTGCCTGAATATATTCAGGAAAAAACGCATACGCCCTTTTTGGCCAAGTGCATCATGGTGGACGTTCTGCCTCTTTTCCTATGCTTTCAATGCAATTCCAGTCTACCTCCTGAAATCGGTTTCCTGCAATTCTGCCCCGCTTTCAAGTCCTCTTGGCAGCCTTACTTCAGTATATTTTTGGACGATAGCTGTCATTTATAACTCTGCAGGTTTGTGAATTACAGTGCCCCTGAGCTCCTTTCTTCAACTCGCTTTCTTTTGAGCTGGCCGCAACACCGCAGGATGGCTTCAGGCCCTAATCTGGTTCCGGCACGGCACGCTGAGCCTTTGGTTATTTCCTCTTCCTGGTGGGAAATGAGAGTTAAATTTGCCCGTCCAGACACCTCCAGCTAGTCTCTCATTGGTTCTCGCTATTCCTGTTCATCTTCCGCAGAAATTGCAAACTGGGCCAAACAGGAGGTTAAAGGCGCTGACTCTCCAAGTGGGGAGAGTGTTAGTAAAGCGTCTGGAATGTTGCACCCGAGTACCAGGGGAGGAAAACTGAGACATATTTGAACACGTCTCCCGTTCACACAGTTGATCATACTCTGGGTTCCACATGCATGTTTTAGCTGAAGGAAGAATACCTTAAACCTGGAGAGTTGAGACCCGTGTAATGGGTACCATGCAATATGACTTCAAAGGGTCTTCATTTGCTCACCGAACCTCTCCAATCCTATCACTGCTGCGTTTATGCCCCTGTACACATGCTTGATTCTCTTTTGGAGACATAGCAATCCATAGGTTTTAAGATACTTACTAGTCAGGTACATTCTTAGGCGTTTAATATGGGGTGTTGAGTCCATTTCATTGAGCAAGGAGTAGCTCTTGTCTATTCCATATTTGGCTTAAGGAACTTTATCTGCGCTCATTCCAATCTCTGGTTTTATGCAGCACCCCAACTCACCTTTCCCCTTAAGCAAGCATAAGTTGGTTTTCTAAATTTGAGACCCTGTTCTGTTTTGGAATTCAGTTCCTGTGTATCCAAGTTTACATTCCTTTTATTACTGATATCTTATGATGTTTCTTTTTCTGTGTGACTTATTTCAGTTAGAATCATCGTACGTGAATCCACTCATTTTGCTGCTACGGGCCTGATGACAAAGATTTCATTGCTGAGTGATACTGCATTATACGTAAGTACCACAAGTTCTTTATCCATTTTTCACTTTCTGTGATATTGAACTTGTACGGTAAATGAGGTTCTTGTAAACAGAGGCGTCCCAAACTTTGCGGTGGCTGTGTCTTCTTGATTTTAATTTCCCTAAGCTATAGGACCATAAGTGGAAGTGCCCTAGGCTCTGTTGCTTTGTTTTTTAGATGTTTCAGGAAACACCATACACTTCTCCCGAGTGTCTGTTGGCAATTTACATCCCGCCCATCAGCATAACAAGGCTCCCAGTTCTCCATGGCCTGTCCTGCCTTTCTGGATTTTACACTTTTTTCAGATGGCCCTTTTGACCGGGGGGAAGTGAGACTTCATTGTAGTGCAGATTTCCTTTGCAAGCTTGCTTGGTTGGCCAAAAAGGGCGTATGCGTTTTTTCCTGAATATATTCAGGAAAAAACGCATACGCCCTTTTTGGCCAAGTGCATCATTGTGGACGTTCTGCCTCTTTTCCTATGCTTTCAATGCAATTCCAGTCTACCTCCTGAAATCGGTTTCCTGCAATTCTGCCCCGCTTTCAAGTCCTCTTGGCAGCCTTACTTCAGTATATTTTGGACGATAGCTGTCATTTATAACTCTGCAGGTTTGTGAATTACAGTGCCCCTGAGCTCCTTTCTTCAACTCGCTTTCTTTTGAGCTGGCCGCAACACCGCAGGATGGCTTCAGGCCCTAATCTGGTTCCGGCACGGCACGCTGAGCCTTTGGTTATTTCCTCTTCCTGGTGGGAAATGAGAGTTAAATTTGCCCGTCCAGACACCTCCAGCTAGTCTCTCATTGGTTCTCGCTATTCCTGTTCATCTTCCGCAGAAATTGCAAAGTGGGCCAAACAGGAGGTTAAAGGGACTGACTCTCCAAGTCGGGAGAGTGTTAGTAAAGCGTCTGGAATGTTGCACCCGAGTACCAGGGTACGAAAACTGAGACATATTTGAACACGTCTCCCGATCACACGGTTGATCATACTCTGGGTTCCACATGCATGTTTTAGCTGAAGGAAGAATACCTTAAACCTGGAGAGTTGAGACCCGTGGAATGGGTACCATGCAATATGACTTCAAAGGGTCTTCATTTGCTCACCGAACCTCTCCAATCCTATCACTGCTGCGTTTATGCCCCTGTACACATGCTTGATTCTCTTTTGGAGACATAGCAATCCATAGGTTTTAAGATACTTACTAGTCAGGTACATTCTTAGGCGTTTAATATGGGGTGTTGAGTCCATTTCATTGAGCAAGGAGTAGCTCTTGTCTATTCCATATTTGGCTTAAGGAACTTTATCTGTGCTCATTCCAATCTCTGGTTTTATGCAGCACCCCAACTCACCTTTCCCCTAAAGCAAGCATAAGTTGGTTTTCTACATTTGAGACCCTGTTCTGTTTTGGAATTCAGTTCCTGTGTAGCCAAGTTTACATTCCTTTTATTACTGATATCTTATGATGTTTCTTTTTCTGTGTGACTTATTTCAGTTAGAATCATCATACCTGAATCCACTCATTGTGCTGCTAAGGGCCTGATGACATAGATTTCATTGCTGAGTGATATTGCTTTGTAAGTAAATACCACAAGTTCTTTATCCATTTTTCACTTTCTGTGATATTGAACTTGTATGGTAAACGAGGTTCTTGTAAACACAGGCCTCCAAAACTTTGGGGTGGCTGTGTCTTTTTGATTTTAATTTCCCTAAGCTATAGGACCATAAGTGGAAGTGCCCTAGGCTCTGTTGCTTTGTTTTTTAGATGTTTCAGGAAACACCATACACTTCTCCCGAGTGTCTGTTGGCAATTTACATCCCGCCCATCAGCATAACAAGGCTCCCAGTTCTCCATGGCCTGTCCTGCCTTTCTGGATTTTACACTTTTTTCAGATGGCCCTTTTGACCGGGGGGAAGTGAGACTTCATTGTAGTGCAGATTTCCTTTGCAAGCTTGCTTGGTTGGCCAAAAAGGGCGTATGCGTTTTTTCCTGAATATATTCAGGAAAAAACGCATACGCCCTTTTTGGCCAAGTGCATCATTGTGGACGTTCTGCCTCTTCTCCTATGCTTTCAATGCAATTCCAGTCTACCTCCTGAAATCGGTTTCCTGCAATTCTGCCCCGCTTTCAAGTCCTCTTGGCAGCCTTACTTCAGTATATTTTTGGACGATAGCTGTCATTTATAACTCTGCAGGTTTGTGAATTACAGTGCCCCTGAGCTCCTTTCTTCAACTCGGTTTCTTTTGACCTGGCCGCAACACCGCAGGATGGCTTCAGGCCCTAATCTGGTTCCGGCATGGCACGCTGAGCCTTTGGTTATTTCCTCTTCCTGGTGGGAAATAAGAGTTAAATTTGCCCGTCCAGACACCTCCAGCTAGTCTCTCATTGGTTCTCGCTATTCCTGTTCATCTTCCGCAGAAATTGCAAACTGGGCCAAACAGGAGGTTAAAGGGACTGAGTCTCCAAGTCGGGAGAGTGTTAGTAAAGCGTCTGGAATGTTGCACCCGAGTACCAGGGGAGGAAAACTGAGACATATTTGAACACGTCTCCCGATCACACGGTTGATCATACTCTGGGTTCCACATGCATGTTTTAGCTGAAGGAAGAATACCTTAAACCTGGAGAGTTGAGACCCGTGTAATGGGTACCATGCAATATGACTTCAAAGGGTCTTCATTTGCTCACCGAACCTCTCCAATCCTGTCACTGCTGCGTTTATGCCCCTGTACACATGCTTGATTCTCTTTCGGAGACATAGCAATCCATAGGTTTTAAGATTCTTACTAGTCAGGTACATTCGTAGGTGTTTAATATGCGGTGTTGAGTCCATTTCGTTGAGCAATGAGTAGCTCTTGTCTATTCCATATTTGGCTTAAGGAACTTTATCTGTGCTCATTTCAATCTCTGGTTTTATGCAGCACCCCAACTCACCTTTACCCTTAAGCAAGCATAAGTTGGTTTTCTAAATTTGAGACCCTGTTCTGTTCTGTAATTCAGTTCCTGTGTAGCCAAGTTTACATTCCGTGTATTACTGATATCTTATGATGTTTCTTTTTCTGTGTGACTTATTTCAGTTAGAATCATCATACCTGAATCCACTCATTGTGCTGCTAAGGGCCTGATGACATAGATTTCATTGCTGAGTGATATTGCTTTGTAAGTAAATACCACAACTTCTTTATCCATTTTTCACTTTGTGCAATGTTGAACTTGTATTGTAAACGAGGTTCTTGTAAACAGAGGTGTCCCAAACTTTGGGGTGGCTGTGTCTTTTTGATTTTAATTTCCCTAAGCTATAGGACCATAAGTGGAAGTGCCCTAGGCTCTGTTGCTTTGTTTTTTAGATGTTTCAGGAAACACCATACACTTCTCCCGAGTGTCTGTTGGCAATTTACATCCCGCCCATCAGCATAACAAGGCTCCCAGCTCTCCATGGCCTGTCCTGCCTTTCTGGATTTTACACTTTTTTCAGATGGCCCTTTTGACAGGGGGAAAGTGAGACTTCATTGTAGTGCAGATTTCCTTTGCAAGCTTGCTTGGTTGGCCAAAAAGGGCGTATGCGTTTTTTCCTGAATATATTCAGGAAAAAACGCATACGCCCTTTTTGGCCAAGTGCATCATTGTGGACGTTCTGCCTCTTTTCCTATGCTTTCAATGCAATTCCAGTCTACCTCCTGAAATCGGTTTCCTGCAATTCTGCCCCGCTTTCAAGTCCTCTTGGCAGCCTTACTTCAGTATATTTTTGGACAATAGCTGTCATTTATAACTCTGCAGGTTTGTGAATTACAGTGCCCCTGAGCTCCTTTCTTCAACTCGCTTTCTTTTGAGCTGGCCGCAACACCGCAGGATGGCTTCAGGCCCTAATCTGGTTCCGGCACGGCACGCTGAGCCTTTGGTTATTTCCTCTTCCTGGTGGGAAATGAGAGTTAAATTTGCCCGTCCAGACACCTCCAGCTAGTCTCTCATTGGTTCTCGCTATTCCTGTTCATCTTCCACAGAAATTGCAAACTGGGCCAAACAGGAGGTTAAAGGCGCTGACTCTCCAAGTGGGGAGAGTGTTAGTAAAGCGTCTGGAATGTTGCACCCGAGTACCAGGGGAGGAAAACTGAGACATATTTGAACACGTCTCCCGTTCACACAGTTGATCATACTCTGGGTTCCACATGCATGTTTTAGCTGAAGGAAGAATACCTTAAACCTGGAGAGTTGAGACCCGTGTAATGGGTACCATGCAATATGACTTCAAAGGGTCTTCATTTGCTCACCGAACCTCTCCAATCCTATCACTGCTGCGTTTATGCCCCTGTACACATGCTTGATTCTCTTTTGGAGACATAGCAATCCATAGGTTTTAAGATACTTACTAGTCAGGTACATTCTTAGGCGTTTAATATGGGGTGTTGAGTCCATTTCATTGAGCAAGGAGTAGCTCTTGTCTATTCCATATTTGGCTTAAGGAACTTTATCTGTGCTCATGCCAATCTCTGGTTTTATGCAGCACCCCAACTCACCTTTCCCCTAAAGCAAGCATAAGTTGGTTTTCTAAATTTGAGACCCTGTTCTGTTTTGGAATTCAGTTCCTGTGTAGCCAAGTTTACATTCCTTTTATTACTGATATCTTATGATGTTTCTTTTTCTGTGTGACTTATTTCAGTTAGAATCATCATACCTGAATCCACTCATTGTGCTGCTAAGGGCCTGATGACATAGATTTCATTGCTGAGTGATATTGCTTTGTAAGTAAATACCACAAGTTCTTTATCCATTTTTCACTTTCTGTGATATTGAACTTGTATGGTAAATGAGGTTCTTGTAAACAGAGGCGTCCAAAACTTTGGGGTGGCTGTGTCTTTTTGATTTTAATTTCCCTAAGCTATAGGACCATAAGTGGAATTGCCCTAGGCTCTGTTGCTTTGTTTTTTAGATGTTTCAGGAAACACCATACACTTCTCCCGAGTGTCTGTTGGCAATTTACATCCCGCCCATCAGCATAACAAGGCTCCCAGTTCTCCATGGCCTGTCCTGCCTTTCTGGATTTTACACTTTTATCAGATGGCCCTTTTGACCGGGGGGAAGTGAGACTTCATTGTAGTGCAGATTTCCTTTGCAAGCTTGCTTGGTTGGCCAAAAAGGGCGTATGCGTTTTTTCCTGAATATATTCAGGAAAAAACGCATACGCCCTTTTTGGCCAAGTGCATCATTGTGGACGTTCTGCCTCTTTTCCTATGCTTTCAATGCAATTCCAGTCTACCTCCTGAAATCGGTTTCCTGCAATTCTGCCCCGCTTTCAAGTCCTCTTGGCAGCCTTACTTCAGTATATTTTTGGACGATAGCTGTCATTTATAACTCTGCAGGTTTGTGAATTACAGTGCCCCTGAGCTCCTTTCTTCAACTCGCTTTCTTTTGAGCTGGCCGCAACACCGCAGGATGGCTTCAGGCCCTAATCTGGTTCCGGCACGGCACGCTGAGCCTTTGGTTATTTCCTCTTCCTGGTGGGAAATGAGAGTTAAATTTGCCTGTCCAGACACCTCCAGCTAGTCTCTCATTGGTTCTCGCTATTCCTGTTCATCTTCCGCAGAAATTGCAAACTGGGCCAAACAGGAGGTTAAAGGCGCTGACTCTCCAAGTGGGGAGAGTGTTAGTAAAGCGTCTGGAATGTTGCACCCGAGTATCAGGGTACGAAAACTGAGACATATTTGAACACATCTCCCGATCACATGGTTGATCATACTCTAGGTTCCCCATGCATGTTTTAGCTGAAGGAAGAATACCTTAAACCAGGAGAGTTGAGACCCGTGGAATGGGTACCATGCAATATGACTTCAAAGGGTCTTCATTTGCTCACCGAACCTCTCCAATCCTATCACTGCTGCGTTTATGCCCCTGTACACATGCTTGATTCTCTTTTGGAGACATAGCAATCCATAGGTTTTAAGATACTTACTAGTCAGGTACATTCTTAGGCGTTTAATATGGGGTGTTGAGTCCATTTCGTTGAGCAAGGAGTAGCTCTTGTCTATTCCATATTTGGCTTAAGGAACTTTATCTGTGCTCATTTCAATCTCTGGTTTTATGCAGCACCCCAACTCACCTTTCCCCTTAAGCAAGCATAAGTTGGTTTTCTAAATTTGAGACCCTGTTCTGTTTTGGAATTCAGTTCCTGTGTAGCCAAGTTTACATTCCATGTATTAGTGATATCTTATGATGTTTCTTTTTCTGTGTGACTTATTTCAGTTAGAATCATCGTACCTGAATCCACTCATTATGCTGCTACGGGCCTGATGACATAGATTTCATTGCTGAGTGATACTGCATTGTACGTAAGTACCACAAGTTCTTTATCCATTTTTCACTTTCTGTGATATTGAACTTGTACGGTAAACGAGGTTCTTGTAAACACAGGCCTCCAAAACTTTGGGGTGGTTGTGTCTTTTTGCTTTTAATTTCCCTAAGCTATAGGACCATAAGTGGAAGTGCCCTAGGCTCTGTTGCTTTGTTTTTTAGATGTTTCAGGAAACACCATACACTTCTCCCGAGTGTCTGTTGGCAATTTACATCCCGCCCATCAGCATAACAAGGCTCCCAGTTCTCCATGGCCTGTCCTGCCTTTCTGGATTTTACACTTTTTTCAGATGGCCCTTTTGACCGGGGGGAAGTGAGACTTCATTGTAGTGCAGATTTCTTTTGCAAGCTTGCTTGGTTGGCCAAAAAGGGCGTATGCGTTTTTTCCTGAATATATTCAGGAAAAAACGCATACGCCCTTTTTGGCCAAGTGCATCATTGTGGACGTTCTGCCTCTTTTCCTATGCTTTCAATGCAATTCCAGTCTACCTCCTGAAATCGGTTTCCTGCAATTCTGCCCCGCTTTCAAGTCCTCTTGGCAGCCTTACTTCAGTATATTTTTGGACGATAGCTGTCATTTATAACTCTGCAGGTTTGTGAATTACAGTGCCCCTGAGCTCCTTTCTTCAACTCGCTTTCTTTTGAGCTGGCCGCAACACCGCAGGATGGCTTCAGGCCCTAATCTGGTTCCGGCACGGCACGCTGAGCCTTTGGTTATTTCCTATTCCTGGTGGGAAATGAGAGTTAAATTTGCCCGTCCAGACACCTCCAGCTAGTCTCTCATTGGTTCTCGGTATTCCTGTTCATCTTCCGCAGAAATTGCAAACTGGGCCAAACAGGAGGTTAAAGGCGCTGACTCTCCAAGTGGGGAGAGTGTTAGTAAAGCGTCTGGAATGTTGCACCCGAGTACCAGGGGAGGAAAACTGAGACATATTTGAACACGTCTCCCGTTCACACAGTTGATCATACTCTGGGTTCCACATGCATGTTTTAGCTGAAGGAAGAATACCTTAAACCTGGAGAGTTGAGACCTGTGGAATGGGTACCATGCAATATGACTTCAAAGGGTCTTCATTTGCTCACCGAACCTCTCCAATCCTATCACTGCTGCGTTTATGCCCCTGTACACATGCTTGATTCTCTTTCGGAGACATAGCAATCCATAGGTTTTAAGATTCTTACTAGTCAGGTACATTCGTAGGTGTTTAATATGCGGTGTTGAGTCCATTTCGTTGAGCAAGGAGTAGCTCTTGTCTATTCCATATTTGGCTTAAGGAACTTTATCTGTGCTCATTTCAATCTCTGGTTTTATGCAGCACCCCAACTCACCTTTCCCCTAAAGCAAGCGTAAGTTGGTTTTCTAAATTTGAGACCCTGTTCTGTTTTGGAATTCAGTTCCTGTGTAGCCAAGTTTACATTCCTTTTATTACTGATATCTTATGATGTTTCTTTTTCTGTGTGACTTATTTCAGTTAGAATCATCATACCTGAATCCACTCATTGTGCTGCTAAGGGCCTGATGACATAGATTTCATTGCTGAGTGATATTGCTTTGTAAGTAAATACCACAAGTTCTTTATCCATTTTTCACTTTCTGTGATATTGAACTTGTATGGTAAACGAGGTTTTTGTAAACACAGGCGTCCAAAACTTTGGGGTGGCTGTGTCTTTTTGATTTTAATTTCCCTAAGCTATAGGACCATAAGTGGAATTGCCCTAGGCTCTGTTGCTTTGTTTTTTAGATGTTTCAGGAAACACCATACACTTCTCCCGAGTGTCTGTTGGCAATTTACATCCCGCCCATCAGCATAACAAGGCTCCCAGTTCTCCATGGCCTGTCCTGCCTTTCTGGATTTTACACTTTTTTCAGATGGCCCTTTTGACCGGGGGGAAGTGAGACTTCATTGTAGTGCAGATTTCCTTTGCAAGCTTGCTTGGTTGGCCAAAAAGGACGTATGCAATTTTTCCTGAATATATTCAGGAAAAAACGCATACGCCCTTTTTGGCCAAGTGCATCATTGTGGACGTTCTGCCTCTTTTCCTATGCTTTCAATGCAATTCCAGTCTACCTCCTGAAATCGCTTTCCTGCAATTCTGCCCCGCTTTCAAGTCCTCTTGGCAGCCTTACTTCAGTATATTTTTGGACGATAGCTGTCATTTATAACTCTGCAGGTTTGTGAATTACAGTGCCCCTGAGCTCCTTTCTTCAACTCGGTTTCTTTTGACCTGGCTGCAACACGGCAGGATGGCTTCAGGCCCTAATCTGGTTCCGGCACGGCACGCTGAGCCTTTGGTTATTTCCTATTCCTGGTGGGAAATGAGAGTTAAATTTGCCCGTCCAGACACCTCCAGCTAGTCTCTCATTGGTTCTCGCTATTCCTGTTCATCTTCCGCAGAAATTGCAAACTGGGCCAAACAGGAGGTTAAAGGGACTGACTCTCCAAGTGGGGAGAGTGTTAGTAAAGCGTCTGGAATGTTGCACCCGAGTACCAGGGTACGAAAACTGAGACATATTTGAACACGTCTCCCGATCACATGGTTGATCATACTCTAGGTTCCACATGCATGTTTTAGCTGAAGGAAGAATACCTTAAACCTGGGTAGTTGAAACCCGTGGAATGGGTACCATGCAATATGACTTCAAAGGGTCTTCATTTGCTCACCGAACCTCTCCAATCCTATCACTGCTGCATTTATGCCCCTGTACACATGCTTGATTCTCTTTCGGAGACATAGCAATCCATAGGTTTTAAGATACTTACTAGTCAGGTACATTCTTAGGCGTTTAATATGGGGTGTTGAGTCCATTTCTTTGAGCAAGGAGTAGCTCTTGCTTATTCCATATTTGGCTTAAGGAACTTTATCTGTGCTCATTTCAATCTCTGGTTTTATGCAGCACCCCAACTCACCTTTCCCCTTAAGCAAGCATAAGTTGGTTTTCTAAATTTGAGACGCTGTTCTGTTCTGTAATTCAGTTCCTGTGTAGCCAAGTTTACATTCCGTGTATTACTGATATCTTATGATGTTTCTTTTTCTGTGTGACTTATTTCAGTTAGAATCATCATACCTGAATCCACTCATTGTGCTGCTAAGGGCCTGATGACATAGATTTCATTGCTGAGTGATATTGCTTTGTAAGTAAATACCACAACTTCTTTATCCATTTTTCACTTTCTGCAATGTTGAACTTGTATTGTAAACGAGGTTCTTGTAAACACAGGCGTCCAAAACTTTGGGGTGGCTGTGTCTTTTTGATTTTAATTTCCCTAAGCTATAGGACCATAAGTGGAAGTGCCCTAGGCTCTGTTGCTTTGTTTTTTAGATGTTTCAGGAAACACCATACACTTCTCCCGAGTGTCTGTTGGCAATTTACATCCCGCCCATCAGCATAACAAGGCTCCCAGTTCTCCATGGCCTGTCCTGCCTTTCTGGATTTTACACTTTTTTCAGATGGCCCTTTTGACCGGGGGGAAGTGAGACTTCATTGTAGTGCAGATTTCCTTTGCAAGCTTGCTTGGTTGGCCAAAAAGGGCGTATGCGTTTTTTCCTGAATATATTCAGGAAAAAACGCATACGCCCTTTTTGGCCAAGTGCATCATGGTGGACGTTCTGCCTCTTTTCCTATGCTTTCAATGCAATTCCAGTCTACCTCCTGAAATCGGTTTCCTGCAATTCTGCCCCGCTTTCAAGTCCTCTTGGCAGCCTTACTTCAGTATATTTTTGGACGATAGCTGTCATTTATAACTCTGCAGGTTTGTGAATTACAGTGCCCCTGAGCTCCTTTCTTCAACTCGGTTTCTTTTGACCTGGCCGCAACACCGCAGGATGGCTTCAGGCCCTAATCTGGTTCCGGCACGGCACGCTGAGCCTTTGGTTATTTCCTCTTCCTGGTGGGAAATGAGAGTTAAATTTGCCCGTCCAGACACCTCCAGCTAGTCTCTCATTGGTTCTCGCTATTCCTGTTCATCTTCCGCAGAAATTGCAAACTGGGCCAAACAGGAGGTTAAAGGGACTGAGTCTCCAAGTCGGGAGAGTGTTAGTAAAGCGTCTGGAATGTTGCACCCGAGTACCAGGGTACGAAAACTGAGACATATTTGAACACGTCTCCCGATCACACGGTTGATCATACTCTGGGTTCCACATGCATGTTTTAGCTGAAGGAAGAATACCTTAAACCTGGAGAGTTGAGACCCGTGTAATGGGTACCATGCAATATGACTTCAAAGGGTCTTCATTTGCTCACCGAACCTCTCCAATCCTGTCACTGCTGCGTTTATGCCCCTGTACACATGCTTGATTCTCTTTTGGAGACATAGCAATCCATAGGTTTTAAGATACTTACTAGTCAGGTACATTCTTAGGCGTTTAATATGGGGTGTTGAGTCCATTTCATTGAGCAATGAGTAGCTCTTGTCTATTCCATATTTGGCTTAAGGAACTTTATCTGTGCTCATTTCAATCTCTGGTTTTATGCAGCACCCCAACTCACCTTTCCCCTTAAGCAAGCATAAGTTGGTTTTCTAAATTTGAGACCCTGTTCTGTTCTGTAATTCAGTTCCTGTGTAGCCAAGTTTACATTCCGTGTATTACTGATATCTTATGATGTTTCTTTTTCTGTGTGACTTATTTCAGTTAGAATCATCATACCTGAATCCACTCATTGTGCTGCTAAGGGCCTGATGACATAGATTTCATTGCTGAGTGATATTGCTTTGTAAGTAAATACCACAACTTCTTTATCCATTTTTCACTTTGTGCAATGTTGAACTTGTATTGTAAACGAGGTTCTTGTAAACAGAGGTGTCCCAAACTTTGGGGTGGCTGTGTCTTTTTGATTTTAATTTCCCTAAGCTATAGGACCATAAGTGGAAGTGCCCTAGGCTCTGTTGCTTTGTTTTTTAGATGTTTCAGGAAACACCATACACTTCTCCCGAGTGTCTGTTGGCAATTTACATCCCGCCCATCAGCATAACAAGGCTCCCAGCTCTCCATGGCCTGTCCTGCCTTTCTGGATTTTACACTTTTTTCAGATGGCCCTTTTGACCGGGGGAAAGTGAGACTTCATTGTAGTGCAGATTTCCTTTGCAAGCTTGCTTGGTTGGCCAAAAAGGGCGTATGCGTTTTTTCCTGAATATATTCAGGAAAAAACGCATACGCCCTTTTTGGCCAAGTGCATCATTGTGGACGTTCTGCCTCTTTTCCTATGCTTTCAATGCAATTCCAGTCTACCTCCTGAAATCGGTTTCCTGCAATTCTGCCCCGCTTTCAAGTCCTCTTGGCAGCCTTACTTCAGTATATTTTTGGACGATAGCTGTCATTTATAACTCTGCAGGTTTGTGAATTACAGTGCCCCTGAGCTCCTTTCTTCAACTCGCTTTCTTGTGACCTGGTCGCAACACCGCAGGATGGCTTCAGGCCCTAATCTCGTTCCGGCACGGCACGCTGAGCCTTTGGTTATTTCCTCTTCCTGGTGGGAAATGAGAGTTAAATTTGCCCGTCCAGACTCCTCCAGCTAGTCTCTCATTGGTTCTCCCTATTCCTGTTCATCTTCCGCAGAAATTGCAAACTGGGCCAAACAGGAGGTTAAAGGCGCTGACTCTCCAAGTGGGGAGAGTGTTAGTAAAGCGTCTGGAATGTTGCACCCGAGTACCAGGGGAGGAAAACTGAGACATATTTGAACACGTCTCCCGTTCACACAGTTGATCATACTCTGGGTTCCACATGCATGTTTTAGCTGAAGGAAGAATACCTTAAACCTGGAGAGTTGAGACCCGTGGAATGGGTACCATGCAATATGACTTCAAAGGGTCTTCATTTGCTCACCGAACCTCTCCAATCCTATCACTGCTGCGTTTATGCCCCTGTACACATGCTTGATTCTCTTTTGGAGACATAGCAATCCATAGGTTTTAAGATACTTACTAGTCAGGTACATTCTTAGGCGTTTAATATGGGGTGTTGAGTCCATTTCATTGAGCAAGGAGTAGCTCTTGTCTATTCCATATTTGGCTTAAGGAACTTTATCTGTGCTCATTCCAATCTCTGGTTTTATGCAGCACCCCAACTCACCTTTCCCCTAAAGCAAGCATAAGTTGGTTTTCTAAATTTGAGACCCTGTTCTGTTTTGGAATTCAGTTCCTGTGTAGCCAAGTTTACATTCCGTGTATTACTGATATCTTATGATGTTTCTTTTTCTGTGTGACTTATTTCAGTTAGAATCATCATACCTGAATCCACTCATTGTGCTGCTAAGGGCCTGATGACATAGATTTCATTGCTGAGTGATATTGCTTTGTAAGTAAATACCACAAGTTCTTTATCCATTTTTCACTTTCTGTGATATTGAACTTGTATGGTAAACGAGGTTCTTGTAAACACAGGCGTCCAAAACTTTGGGGTGGCTGTGTCTTTTTGATTTTAATTTCCCTAAGCTATAGGACCATAAGTGGAAGTGCCCTAGGCTCTGTTGCTTTGTTTTTTAGATGTTTCAGGAAACACCATACACTTCTCCCGAGTGTCTGTTGGCAATTTACATCCCGCCCATCAGCATAACAAGGCTCCCAGTTCTCCATGGCCTGTCCTGCCTTTCTGGATTTTACACTTTTATCAGATGGCCCTTTTGACCGGGGGGAAGTGAGACTTCATTGTAGTGCAGATTTCCTTTGCAAGCTTGCTTGGTTGGCCAAAAAGGGCGTATGCGTTTTTTCCTGAATATATTCAGGAAAAAACGCATACGCCCTTTTTGGCCAAGTGCATCATTGTGGACGTTCTGCCTCTTTTCCTATGCTTTCAATGCAATTCCAGTCTACCTCCTGAAATCGGTTTCCTGCAATTCTGCCCCGCTTTCAAGTCCTCTTGGCAGCCTTACTTCAGTATATTTTTGGACGATAGCTGTCATTTATAACTCTGCAGGTTTGTGAATTACAGTGTCCCTGAGCTCCTTTCTTCAACTCGCTTTCTTGTGACCTGGCCGCAACACCGCAGGATGGCTTCAGGCCCTAATCTGGTTCCGGCACGGCACGCTGAGCCTTTGTTTATTTCCTCTTCCTGGTGGGAAATGAGAGTTAAATTTGCCCGTCCAGACACCTCCAGCTAGTCTCTCATTGGTTCTCGCTATTCCTGTTCATCTTCCGCAGAAATTGCAAACTGGGCCAAACAGGAGGTTAAAGGGACTGACTCTCCAAGTCGGGAGAGTGTTAGTAAAGCGTCTGGAATGTTGCACCCGAGTATCAGGGTACGAAAACTGAGACATATTTGAACACGTCTCCCGATCACACGGTTGATCATACTCTAGGTTCCACATGCATGTTTTAGCTGAAGGAAGAATACCTTAAAGCTGGGTAGTTGAAACCCGTGGAATGGGTACCATGCAATATGACTTCAAAGGGTCTTCATTTGCTCACCGAACCTCTCCAATCCTATCACTGCTGCGTTTATGCCCCTGTACACATGCTTGATTCTCTTTCGGAGACATAGCAATCCATAGGTTTTAAGATTCTTACTAGTCAGGTACATTCGTAGGTGTTTAATATGCGGTGTTGAGTCCATTTCATTGAGCAAGGAGTAGCTCTTGTCTATTCCATATTTGGCTTAAGGAACTTTATCTGTGCTCATTTCAATCTCTGGTTTTATGAAGCACCCCAACTCACCTTTACCCTTAAGCAAGCGTAAGTTGCTTTTCTAAATTTGAGACCCTGTTCTGTTCTGTAATTCAGTTCCTGTGTAGCCAAGTTTACATTCCGTGTATTACTGATAACTTATGATGTTTCTTTTTCTGTGTGACTTATTTCAGTTAGAATCATCATACCTGAATCCACTCATTGTGCTGCTAAGGGCCTGATGACATAGATTTCATTGCTGAGTGATATTGCTTTGTAAGTAAATACCACAACTTCTTTATCCATTTTTCACTTTCTGCAATGTTGAACTTGTATTGTAAACGAGGATCTTGTAAACAGAGGCGTCCCAAACTTTGGGGTGGCTGTGTCTTTTTGATTTTAATTTCCCTAAGCTATAGGACCATAAGTGGAAGTGCCCTAGGCTCTGTTGCTTTGTTTTTTAGATGTTTCAGGAAACACCATACACTTCTCCCGAGTGTCTGTTGGCAATTTACATCCCGCCCATCAGCATAACAAGGCTCCCAGTTCTCCATGGCCTGTCCTGCCTTTCTGGATTTTACACTTTTTTCAGATGGCCCTTTTGACCGGGGGGAAGTGAGACTTCATTGTAGTGCAGATTTCCTTTGCAAGCTTGCTTGGTTGGCCAAAAAGGGCGTCTGCGTTTTTTCCTGAATATATTCAGGAAAAAACGCATACGCCCTTTTTGGCCAAGTGCATCATTGTGGACGTTCTGCCTCTTTTCCTATGCTTTCAATGCAATTCCAGTCTACCTCCTGAAATCGGTTTCCTGCAATTCTGCCCCGCTTTCAAGTCCTCTTGGCAGCCTTACTTCAGTATATTTTTGGATGATAGCTGTCATTTATAACTCTGCATGTTTGTGAATTACAGTGCCACTGAGCTCCTTTCTTCAACTCGCTTTCTTGTGACCTGGCCGCAACACCGCAGGATGGCTTCAGGCCCTAATCTGGTTCAGGCACGGCACGCTGAGCCTTTGGTTATTTCCTCTTCCTGGTGGGAAATGAGAGTTAAATTTGCCCGTCCAGACACCTCCAGCTAGTCTCTCATTGGTTCTCCCTATTCCTGTTCATCTTCCGCAGAAATTGCAAACTGGGCCAAACAGGAGGTTAAAGGCGCTGACTCTCCAAGTGGGGAGAGTGTTAGTAAAGCGTCTGGAATGTTGCACCCGAGTACCAGGGGAGGAAAACTGAGACATATTTGAACCCGTCTCCCGATCACATGGTTGATCATACTCTGGGTTCCACATGCATGTTTTAGCTGAAGGAAGAATACCTTAAACCTGGAGAGTTGAGACCCGTGGAATGGGTACCATGCAATATGACTTCAAAGGGTCTTCATTTGCTCACCGAACCTCTCCAATCCTATCACTGCTGCGTTTATGCCCCTGTACACATGCTTGATTCTCTTTTGGAGACATAGCAATCCATAGGTTTTAAGATACTTACTAGTCAGGTACATTCTTAGGCGTTTAATATGGGGTGTTGAGTCCATTTCGTTGAGCAAGGAGTAGCTCTTGTCTATTCCATATTTGGCTTAAGGAACTTTATCTGTGCTCATTTCGATCTCTGGTTTTATGCAGCACCCCAACTCACCTTTCCCCTTAAGCAAGCATAAGTTGGTTTTCTAAATTTGAGACCCTGTTCTGTTTTGGAATTCAGTTCCTGTGTAGCCAAGTTTACATTCCGTGTATTAGTGATATCTTATGATGTTTCATTTTCTGTGTGACTTATTTCAGTTAGAATCATCGTACCTGAATCCACTCATTATGCTGCTACGGGCCTGTTGACATAGATTTCATTGCTGAGTGATACTGCATTGTACGTAAGTACCACAAGTTCTTTATCCATTTTTCACTTTCTGTGATATTGAACTTGTACGGTAAACGAGGTTCTTGTAAACACAGGCGTCCAAAACTTTGGGGTGGTTGTGTCTTTTTGATTTTAATTTCCCTAAGCTATAGGACCATAAGTGGAAGTGCCCTAGGCTCTGTTGCTTTGTTTTTTAGATGTTTCAGGAAACACCATACACTTCTCCCGAGTGTCTGTTGGCAATTTACATCCCGCCCATCAGCATAACAAGGCTCCCAGTTCTCCATGGCCTGTCCTGCCTTTCTGGATTTTACACTTTTTTCAGATGGCCCTTTTGACCGGGGGAAAGTGAGACTTCATTGTAGTGCAGATTTTCTTTGCAAGCTTGCTTGGTTGGCCAAAAAGGGCGTATGCGTTTTTGCCTGAATATATTCAGGAAAAAACGCATACGCCCTTTTTGGCCAAGTGCATCATTGTGGACGTTCTGCCTCTTTTCCTATGCTTTCAATGCAATTCCAGTCTACCTCCTGAAATCGGTTTCCTGCAATTCTGCCCCGCTTTCAAGTCCTCTTGGCAGCCTTACTTCAGTATATTTTTGGACGATAGCTGTCATTTATAACTCTGCAGGTTTGTGAATTACAGTGCCCCTGAGCTCCTTTCTTCAACTCGCTTTCTTTTGAGCTGGCCGCAACACCGCAGGATGGCTTCAGGCCCTAATCTGGTTCCAGCACGGCACGCTGAGCCTTTGGTTATTTCCTCTTCCTGGTGGGAAATGAGAGTTAAATTTGCCCGTCCAGACACCTCCAGCTAGTCTCTCATTGGTTCTCGCTATTCCTGTTCATCTTCCGCAGAAATTGCAAACTGGGCCAAACAGGAGGTTAAAGGCGCTGACTCTCCAAGTGGGGAGAGTGTTAGTAAAGCGTCTGGAATGTTGCACCCGAGTACCAGGGGAGGAAAACTGAGATATATTTGAACACGTCTCTCGTTCACACAGTTGATCATACTCTGGGTTCCACATGCATGTTTTAGCTGAAGGAAGAATACCTTAAACCTGGAGAGTTGAGACCCGTGGAATGGGTACCATGCAATATGACTTCAAAGGGTCTTCATTTGCTCACCGAACCTCTCCAATCCTATCACTGCTGCGTTTATGCCCCTGTACACATGCTTGATTCTCTTTCGGAGACATAGCAATCCATAGGTTTTAAGATACTTACTAGTCAGGTACATTCTTAGGCGTTTAATATGGGGTGTTGAGTCCATTTCGTTGAGCAAGGAGTAGCTCTAGTCTATTCCATATTTGGCTTAAGGAACTTTATCTGTGCTCATTTCAATCTCTGGTTTTATGCAGCACCCCAACTCACCTTTCTCCTAAAGCAAGCGTAAGTTGGTTTTCTAAATTTGAGACCCTGTTCTGTTTTGGAATTCAGTTCCTGTGTAGCCAAGTTTACATTCCTTTTATTACTGATATCTTATGATGTTTCTTTTTCTGTGTGACTTATTTCAGTTAGAATCATCATACCTGAATCCACTCATTGTGCTGCTAAGGGCCTGATGACATAGATTTCATTGCTGAGTGATATTGCTTTGTAAGTAAATACCACAAGTTCTTTATCCATTTTTCACTTTCTGTGATATTGAACTTGTATGGTAAACGAGGTTCTTGTAAACACAGGCGTCCAAAACTTTGGGGTGGCTGTGTCTTTTTGATTTTAATTTCCCTAAGCTATAGGACCATAAGTGGAAGTGCCCTAGGCTCTGTTGCTTTGTTTTTTAGATGTTTCAGGAAACACCATACACTTCTCCCGAGTGTCTGTTGGCAATTTACATCCCGCCCATCAGCATAACAAGGCTCCCAGTTCTCCATGGCCTGTCCTGCCTTTCTGGATTTTACACTTTTTTCAGATGGCCCTTTTGACCGGGGGGAAGTGAGACTTCATTGTAGTGCAGATTTCCTTTGCAAGCTTGCTTGGTTGGCCAAAAAGGGCGTATGCGTTTTTTCCTGAATATATTCAGGAAAAAACGCATACGCCCTTTTTGGCCAAGTGCATCATTGTGGACGTTCTGCCTCTTTTCCTATGCTTTCAATGCAATTCCAGGCTACCTCCTGAAATCGGTTTCCTGCAATTCTGCCCCGCTTTCAAGTCCTCTTGGCAGCCTTACTTCAGTATATTTTTGGACGATAGCTGTCATTTATAACTCTGCAGGTTTGTGAATTACAGTGCCCCTGAGCTCCTTTCTTCAACTCGGTTTCTTTTGACCTGGCCGCAACACCGCAGGATGGCTTCAGGCCCTAATCTGGTTCCGGCACGGCATGCTGAGCCTTTGGTTATTTCCTCTTCCTGGTGGGAAATGAGAGTTAAATTTGCCCGTCCAGACACCTCCAGCTAGTCTCTCATTGGTTCTCGCTATTCCTGTTCATCTTCCGCAGAAATTGCAAACTGGGCCAAACAGGAGGTTAAAGGGACTGACTCTCCAAGTCGGGAGAGTGTTAGTAAAGCGTCTGGAATGTTGCACCCGAGTACCAGGGTACGAAAACTGAGACATATTTGAACACGTCTCCCGATCACACGGTTGATCATACTCTGGGTTCCACATGCATGTTTTAGCTGAAGGAAGAATACCTTAAACCTGGAGAGTTGAGACCCGTGGAATGGGTACCATGCAATATGACTTCAAAGGGTCTTCATTTGCTCACCGAACCTCTCCAATCCTATCACTGCTGCGTTTATGCCCCTGTACACATGCTTGATTCTCTTTCGGAGACATAGCAATCCATAGGTTTTAAGATACTTACTAGTCAGGTACATTCTTAGGCGTTTAATATGGGGTGTTGAGTCCATTTCGTTGAGCAAGGAGTAGCTCTTGCTTATTCCATATTTGGCTTAAGGAACTTTATCTGTGCTCATTTCGATCTCTGGTTTTATGCAGCACCCCAACTCACCTTTGCCCTTAAACAAGCATAAGTTGGTTTTCTAAATTTGAGACCCTGTTCTGTTGTGTAATTCAGTTCCTGTGTAGCCAAGTTTACCTTCCATGTATTACTGATATCTTATGATGTTTCTTTTTCTGTGTGACTTATTTCAGTTAGAATCATCATACCTGAATCCACTCATTGTGCTGCTAAGGGCCTGATGACATAGATTTCATTGCTGAGTGATATTGCTTTGTAAGTAAATACCACAACTTCTTTATCCATTTTTCACTTTCTGCAATGTTGAACTTGTATTGTAAACGAGGTTCTTGTAAACAGAGGTGTCCCAAACTTTGTGGTGGCTGGGTCTTTTTGATTTTAATTTCCCTAATCTATAGGACCATAAGTGGAAGTGCCCTAGGCTCTGTTGCTTTGTTTTTTAGATGTTTCAGGAAACACCATACACTTCTCCCGAGTGTCTGTTGGCAATTTACATCCCGCCCATCAGCATAACAAGGCTCCCAGTTCTCCATGGCCTGTCCTGCCTTTCTGGATTTTACACTTTTTTCAGATGGCCCTTTTGACCGGGGGAAAGTGAGACTTCATTGTAGTGCAGATTTCCTTTGCAAGCTTGCTTGGTTGGCCAAAAAGGGCGTATGCGTTTTTTCCTGAATATATTCAGGAAAAAACGCATACGCCCTTTTTGGCCAAGTGCATCATGGTGGACGTTCTGCCTCTTTTCCTATGCTTTCAATGTAATTCCAGTCTACCTCCTGAAATCGGTTTCCTGCAATTCTGCCCCGCTTTCAAGTCCTCTTGGCAGCCTTACTTCAGTATATTTTTGGACGATAGCTGTCATTTATAACTCTGCAGGTTTGTGAATTACAGTGCCCCTGAGCTCCTTTCTTCAACTCGCTTTCTTTTGAGCTGGCCGCAACACCGCAGGATGGCTTCAGGCCCTAATCTGGTTCCGGCACGGCATGCTGAGCCTTTGGTTATTTCCTCTTCCTGGTGGGAAATGAGAGTTAAATTTGCCCGTCCAGACACCTCCAGCTAGTCTCTCATTGGTTCTCGCTATTCCTGTTCATCTTCCGCAGAAATTGCAAACTGGGCCAAACAGGAGGTTAAAGGCGCTGACTCTCCAAGTGGGGAGAGTGTTAGTAAAGCGTCTGGAATGTTGCACCCGAGTACCAGGGGAGGAAAACTGAGACATATTTGAACACGTCTCCCGTTCACACAGTTGATCATACTCTGGGTTCCACATGCATGTTTTAGCTGAAGGAAGAATACCTTAAACCTGGAGAGTTGAGACCCGTGGAATGGGTACCATGCAATATGACTTCAAAGGGTCTTCATTTGCTCACCGAACCTCTCCAATCCTATCACTGCTGCGTTTATGCCCCTGTACACATGCTTGATTCTCTTTTGGAGACATAGCAATCCATAGGTTTTAAGATACTTACTAGTCAGGTACATTCTTAGGCGTTTAATATGGGGTGTTGAGTCCATTTCGTTGAGCAAGGAGTAGCTCTTGTCTATTCCATATTTGGCTTAAGGAACTTTATCTGTGCTCATTCCAATCTCTGGTTTTATGCAGCACCCCAACTCACCTTTCCCCTTAAGCAAGCATAAGTTGGTTTTCTAAATTTGAGACCCTGTTCTGTTTTGGAATTCAGTTCCTGTGTATCCAAGTTTACATTCCTTTTATTACTGATATCTTATGATGTTTCTTTTTCTGTGTGACTTATTTCAGTTAGAATCATCGTACGTGAATCCACTCATTTTGCTGCTACGGGCCTGATGACAAAGATTTCATTGCTGAGTGATACTGCATTGTACGTAAGTACCACAAGTTCTTTATCCATTTTTCACTTTCTGTGATATTCAACTTGTACGGTAAATGAGGTTCTTGTAAACAGAGGCGTCCCAAACTTTGGGGTGGCTGTGTCTTCTTGATTTTAATTTCCCTAAGCTATAGGACCATAAGTGGAAGTGCCCTAGGCTCTGTTGCTTTGTTTTTTAGATGTTTCAGGAAACACCATACACTTCTCCCGAGTGTCTGTTGGCAATTTACATCCCGCCCATCAGCATAACAAGGCTCCCAGTTCTCCATGGCCTGTCCTGCCTTTCTGGATTTTACACTTTTTTCAGATGGCCCTTTTGACCGGGGGGAAGTGAGACTTCATTGTAGTGCAGATTTCCTTTGCAAGCTTGCTTGGTTGGCCAAAAAGGGCGTATGCGTTTTTTCCTGAATATATTCAGGAAAAAACGCATACGCCCTTTTTGGCCAAGTGCATCATTGTGGACGTTCTGCCTCTTTTCCTATGCTTTCAATGCAATTCCAGTCTACCTCCTGAAATCGGTTTCCTGCAATTCTGCCCCGCTTTCAAGTCCTCTTGGCAGCCTTACTTCAGTATATTTTTGGACGATAGCTGTCATTTATAACGCTGCAGGTTTGTGAATTACAGTGCCCCTGAGCTCCTTTCTTCAACTCGGTTTCTTTTGACCTGGCCGCAACACCGCAGGATGGCTTCAGGCCCTAATCTGGTTCCGGCACGGCACGCTGAGCCTTTGGTTATTTCCTCTTCCTGGTGGGAAATGAGAGTTAAATTTGCCCGTCCAGACACCTCCAGCTAGTCTCTCATTGGTTCTCCCTATTCCTGTTCATCTTCCGCAGAAATTGCAAACTGGGCCAAACAGGAGGTTAAAGGGACTGACTCTCCAAGTCGGGAGAGTGTTAGTAAAGCGTCTGGAATGTTGCACCCGAGTACCAGGGTACGAAAACTGAGACATATTTGAACACGTCTCCTGATCACATGGTTGATCATACTCTAGGTTCCACATGCATGTTTTAGCTGAAGGAAGAATACTTTAAAGCTGGGTAGTTGAAACCCGTGGAATGGGTACCATGCAATATGACTTCAAAGGGTCTTCATTTGCTCACCGAACCTCTCCAATCCTATCACTGCTGCGTTTATGCCCCTGTACACATGCTTGATTCTCTTTCGGAGACATAGCAATCCATAGGTTTTAAGATACTTACTAGTCAGGTACATTCTTAGGCGTTTAATATGGGGTGTTGAGTCCATTTCGTTGAGCAAGGAGTAGCTCTTGCTTATTCCATATTTGGCTTAAGGAACTTTATCTGTGCTCATTTCAATCTCTGGTTTTATGCAGCACCCCAACTCACCTTTACCCTTAAGCAAGCATAAGTTGGTTTTCTAAATTTGAGACCCTGTTCTGTTCTGTAATTCAGTTCCTGTGTAGCCAAGTTTACATTCCGTGTATTACTGATATCTTATGATGTTTCTTTTTCTGTGTGACTTATTTCAGTTAGAATCATCATACCTGAATCCACTCATTGTGCTGCTAAGAGCCTGATGACATAGATTTCATTGCTGAGTGATATTGCTTTGTAAGTAAATACCACAACTTCTTTATCCATTTTTCACTTTCTGCAATGTTGAACTTGTATTGTAAACGAGGTTATTGTAAACAGAGGTGTCCCAAACTTTGGGGTGGCTGTGTCTTTTTGATTTTAATTTCCCTAAGCTATAGGACCATAAGTGGAAGTGCCCTAGGCTCTGTTGCTTTGTTTTTTAGATGTTTCAGGAAACACCATACACTTCTCCCGAGTGTCTGTTGGCAATTTACATCCCGCCCATCAGCATAACAAGGCTCCCAGTTCTCCATGGCCTGTCCTGCCTTTCTGGATTTTACACTTTTTTCAGATGGCCCTTTTGACCGGGGGAAAGTGAGACTTCATTGTAGTGCAGATTTCCTTTGCAAGCTTGCTTGGTTGGCCAAAAAGGGCGTATGCGTTTTTTCCTGAATATATGCAGGAAAAAACGCATACGCCCTTTTTGGCCAAGTGCATCATTGTGGACGTTCTGCCTCTTTTCCTATGCTTTCAATGCAATTCCAGTCTACCTCCTGAAATCGGTTTCCTGCAATTCTGCCCCGCTTTCAAGTCCTCTTGGCAGCCTTACTTCAGTATATTTTTGGACGATAGCTGTCATTTATAACTCTGCAGGTTTGTGAATTACAGTGCCCCTGAGCTCCTTTCTTCAACTCGCTTTCTTGTGACCTGGTCGCAACACGGCAGGATGGCTTCAGGCCCTAATCTCGTTCCGGCACGGCACGCTGAGCCTTTGGTTATTTCCTCTTCCTGGTGGGAAATGAGAGTTAAATTTGCCCGTCCAGGCACCTCTAGCTAGTCTCTCATTGGTTCTCCCTATTCCTGTTCATCTTCCGCAGAAATTGCAAACTGGGCCAAACAGGAGGTTAAAGGCGCTGACTCTCCAAGTGGGGAGAGTGTTAGTAAAGCGTCTGGAATGTTGCACCCGAGTACCAGGGGACGAAAACTGAGACATATTTGAACACGTCTCCCGTTCACACGGTTGATCATACTCTGGGTTCCACATGCATGTTTTAGCTGAAGGAAGAATACCTTAAACCTGGAGAGTTGAGACCCGTGGAATGGGTACCATGCAATATGACTTCAAAGGGTCTTCATTTGCTCACCGAACCTCTCCAATCCTATCACTGCTGCGTTTATGCCCCTGTACACATGCTTGATTCTCTTTTGGAGACATAGCAATCCATAGGTTTTAAGATACTTACTAGTCAGGTACATTCTTAGGCGTTTAATATGGGGTATTGAGTCCATTTCGTTGAGCAAGGAGTAGCTCTTGTCTATTCAATATTTGGCTTAAGGAACTTTATCTGTGCTCATTCCAATCTCTGGTTTTATGCAGCACCCCAACTCACCTTTCCCCTTAAGCAAGCATAAGTTGGTTTTCTAAATTTGAGACCCTGTTCTGTTTTGGAATTCAGTTCCTGTGTAGCCAAGTTTACATTCCATGTATTAGTGATATCTTATGATGTTTCTTTTTCTGTGTGACTTATTTCAGTTAGAATCATCGTACCTGAATCCACTCATTATGCTGCTACAGGCCTGATGACATAGATTTCATTGCTGAGTGATACTGCATTGTACGTAAGTACCACAAGTTCTTTATCCATTTTTCACTTTCTGTGATATTGAACTTGTACAGTAAACGAGGTTCTTGTAAACACAGGCGTCCAAAACTTTGGGGTGGTTGTGTCTTTTTGATTTTAATTTCCCTAAGCTATAGGACCATAAGTGGAAGTGCCCTCGGCTCTGTTGCTTTGTTTTTTAGATGTTTCAGGAAACACCATACACTTCTCCCGAGTGTCTGTTGGCAATTTACATCCCGCCCATCAGCATAACAAGGCTCCCAGTTCTCCATGGCCTGTCCTGCCTTTCTGGATTTTACACTTTTTTCAGATGGCCCTTTTGACCGGGGGGAAGTGAGACTTCATTGTAGTGCAGATTTCCTTTGCAAGCTTGCTTGGTTGGCCAAAAAGGGCGTATGCATTTTTTCCTGAATATATTCAGGAAAAAACGCATACGCCCTTTTTGGCCAAGTGCATCATTGTGGACGTTCTGCCTCTTTTCCTATGCTTTCAATGCAATTCCAGGCTACCTCCTGAAATCGGTTTCCTGCAATTCTGCCCCGCTTTCAAGTCCTCTTGGCAGCCTTACTTCAGTATATTTTTGGACGATAGCTGTCATTTATAACTCTGCAGGTTTGTGAATTACAGTGCCCCTGAGCTCCTTTCTTCAACTCGCTTTCTTTTGAGCTGGCCGCAACACCGCAGGATGGCTTCAGGCCCTAATCTGGTTCCGGCATGGCACGCTGAGCCTTTGGTTATTTCCTCTTCCTGGTGGGAAATGAGAGTTAAATTTGCCCGTCCAGACACCTCCAACTAGTCTCTCATTGGTTCTCGCTATTCCTGTTCATGTTCCGCAGAAATTGCAAACTGGGCCAAACAGGAGGTTAAAGGCGCTGACTCTCCAAGTGGGGAGAGTGTTAGTAAAGCGTCTGGAATGTTGCACCCGAGTACCAGGTGACGAAAACTGAGACATATTTGAACACGTCTCCCGTTCACACAGTTGATCATACTCTGGGTTCCACATGCATGTTTTAGCTGAAGGAAGAATACCTTAAACCTGGAGAGTTGAGACCCGTGGAATGGGTACCATGCAATATGACTTCAAAGGGTCTTCATTTGCTCACCGAACCTCTCCAATCCTGTCACTGCTGCGTTTATGCCCCTGTACACATGCTTGATTCTCTTTCGGAGACATAGCAATCCATAGGTTTTAAGATTCTTACTAGTCAGGTACATTCGTAGGTGTTTAATATGCGGTGTTGAGTCCATTTCGTTGAGCAAGGAGTAGCTCTTGTCTATTCCATATTTGGCTTAAGGAACTTTATCTGTGCTCATTTCAATCTCTGGTTTTATGCAGCACCCCAACTCACCTTTCCCCTTAAGCAAGCATAAGTTGGTTTTCTAAATTTGAGACCCTGTTCTGTTTTGGAATTCAGTTCCTGTGTAGCCAAGTTTACATTCCGTGTATTACTGATATCTTATGATGTTTCTTTTTCTGTGTGACTTATTTCAGTTAGAATCATCATACCTGAATCCACTCATTGTGCTGCTAAGAGCCTGATGACATAGATTTCATTGCTGAGTGATACTGCATTGTACGTAAGTACCACAAGTTCATTATCCATTTTTCACTTTCTGTGATATTGAACTTGTACGGTAAACGAGGTTCTTGTAAACACAGGCGTCCAAAACTTTGGGGTGGTTGTGTCTTTTTGATTTTAATTTCCCTAAGCTATAGGACCATAAGTGGAAGTGCCCTAGGCTCTGTTGCTTTGTTTTTTAGATGTTTCAGGAAACACCATACACTTCTCCCGAGTGTCTGTTGGCAATTTACATCCCGCCCATCAGCATAACAAGGCTCCCAGTTCTCCATGGCCTGTCCTGCCTTTCTGGATTTTACACTTTTTTCAGATGGCCCTTTTGACCGGGGGGAAGTGAGACTTCATTGTAGTGCAGATTTCCTTTGCAAGCTTGCTTGGTTGGCCAAAAAGGGCGTATGCGTTTTTTCCTGAATATATTCAGGAAAAAACGCATACGCCCTTTTTGGCCAAGTGCATCATTGTGGACGTTCTGCCTCTTTTCCTATGCTTTCAATGCAATTCCAGTCTACCTCCTGAAATCGGTTTCCTGCAATTCTGCCCCGCTTTCAAGTCCTCTTGGTAGCCTTACTTCAGTATATTTTGGACGATAGCTGTCATTTATAACTCTGCAGGTTTGTGAATTACAGTGCCCCTGAGCTCCTTTCTTCAACTCGCTTTGTTTTGAGCTGGCCGCAACACCGCAGGATGGCTTCAGGCCCTAATCTGGTTCCGGCACGGCACGCTGAGCCTTTGGTTATTTCCTCTTCCTGGTGGGAAATGAGAGTTAAATTTGCCCGTCCAGACACCTCCAGCTAGTCTGTCATTGGTTCTCGCTATTCCTGTTCATCTTCCGCAGAAATTGCAAAGTGGGCCAAACAGGAGGTTAAAGGGACTGACTCTCCAAGTCGGGAGAGTGTTAGTAAAGCGTCTGGAATGTTGCACCCGAGTACCAGGGTACGAAAACTGAGACATATTTGAACACGTCTCCCGATCACACGGTTGATCATACTCTGGGTTCCACATGCATGTTTTAGCTGAAGGAAGAATACCTTAAACCTGGAGAGTTGAGACCCGTGGAATGGGTACCATGCAATATGACTTCAAAGGGTCTTCATTTGCTCACCGAACCTCTCCAATCCTATCACTGCTGCGTTTATGCCCCTGTACACATGCTTGATTCTCTTTTGGAGACATAGCAATCCATAGGTTTTAAGATACTTACTAGTCAGGTACATTCTTAGGCGTTTAATATGGGGTGTTGAGTCCATTTCATTGAGCAAGGAGTAGCTCTTGTCTATTCCATATTTGGCTTAAGGAACTTTATCTGTGCTCATTCCAATCTCTGGTTTTATGCAGCACCCCAACTCACCTTTCCCCTAAAGCAAGCATAAGTTGGTTTTCTACATTTGAGACCCTGTTCTGTTTTGGAATTCAGTTCCTGTGTAGCCAAGTTTACATTCCTTTTATTACTGATATCTTATGATGTTTCTTTTTCTGTGTGACTTATTTCAGTTAGAATCATCGTACGTGAATCCACTCATTTTGCTGCTACGGGCCTGATGACAAAGATTTCATTGCTGAGTGATACTGCATTGTACGTAAGTACCACAAGTTCTTTATCCATTTTTCACTTTCTGTGATATTCAACTTGTACGGTAAATGAGGTTCTTGTAAACAGAGGCGTCCCAAACTTTGGGGTGGCTGTGTCTTCTTGATTTTAATTTCCCTAAGCTATAGGACCATAAGTGGAAGTGCCCTAGGCTCTGTTGCTTTGTTTTTTAGATGTTTCAGGAAACACCATACACTTCTCCCGAGTGTCTGTTGGCAATTTACATCCCGCCCATCAGCATAACAAGGCTCCCAGTTCTCCATGGCCTGTCCTGCCTTTCTGGATTTTACACTTTTTTCAGATGGCCCTTTTGACCGGGGGGAAGTGAGACTTCATTGTAGTGCAGATTTCCTTTGCAAGCTTGCTTGGTTGGCCAAAAAGGGCGTATGCGTTTTTTCCTGAATATATTCAGGAAAAAACGCATACGCCCTTTTTGGCCAAGTGCATCATTGTGGACGTTCTGCCTCTTTTCCTATGCTTTCAATGCAATTCCAGTCTACCTCCTGAAATCGGTTTCCTGCAATTCTGCCCCGCTTTCAAGTCCTCTTGGCAGCCTTACTTCAGTATATTTTTGGACGATAGCTGTCATTTATAACGCTGCAGGTTTGTGAATTACAGTGCCCCTGAGCTCCTTTCTTCAACTCGGTTTCTTTTGACCTGGCCGCAACACCGCAGGATGGCTTCAGGCCCTAATCTGGTTCCGGCACGGCACGCTGAGCCTTTGGTTATTTCCTCTTCCTGGTGGGAAATGAGAGTTAAATTTGCCCGTCCAGACACCTCCAGCTAGTCTCTCATTGGTTCTCCCTATTCCTGTTCATCTTCCGCAGAAATTGCAAACTGGGCCAAACAGGAGGTTAAAGGGACTGACTCTCCAAGTCGGGAGAGTGTTAGTAAAGCGTCTGGAATGTTGCACCCGAGTACCAGGGTACGAAAACTGAGACATATTTGAACACGTCTCCTGATCACATGGTTGATCATACTCTAGGTTCCACATGCATGTTTTAGCTGAAGGAAGAATACTTTAAAGCTGGGTAGTTGAAACCCGTGGAATGGGTACCATGCAATATGACTTCAAAGGGTCTTCATTTGCTCACCGAACCTCTCCAATCCTATCACTGCTGCGTTTATGCCCCTGTACACATGCTTGATTCTCTTTCGGAGACATAGCAATCCATAGGTTTTAAGATACTTACTAGTCAGGTACATTCTTAGGCGTTTAATATGGGGTGTTGAGTCCATTTCGTTGAGCAAGGAGTAGCTCTTGCTTATTCCATATTTGGCTTAAGGAACTTTATCTGTGCTCATTTCAATCTCTGGTTTTATGCAGCACCCCAACTCACCTTTACCCTTAAGCAAGCATAAGTTGGTTTTCTAAATTTGAGACCCTGTTCTGTTCTGTAATTCAGTTCCTGTGTAGCCAAGTTTACATTCCGTGTATTACTGATATCTTATGATGTTTCTTTTTCTGTGTGACTTATTTCAGTTAGAATCATCATACCTGAATCCACTCATTGTGCTGCTAAGAGCCTGATGACATAGATTTCATTGCTGAGTGATATTGCTTTGTAAGTAAATACCACAACTTCTTTATCCATTTTTCACTTTCTGCAATGTTGAACTTGTATTGTAAACGAGGTTATTGTAAACAGAGGTGTCCCAAACTTTGGGGTGGCTGTGTCTTTTTGATTTTAATTTCCCTAAGCTATAGGACCATAAGTGGAAGTGCCCTAGGCTCTGTTGCTTTGTTTTTTAGATGTTTCAGGAAACACCATACACTTCTCCCGAGTGTCTGTTGGCAATTTACATCCCGCCCATCAGCATAACAAGGCTCCCAGTTCTCCATGGCCTGTCCTGCCTTTCTGGATTTTACACTTTTTTCAGATGGCCCTTTTGACCGGGGGAAAGTGAGACTTCATTGTAGTGCAGATTTCCTTTGCAAGCTTGCTTGGTTGGCCAAAAAGGGCGTATGCGTTTTTTCCTGAATATATGCAGGAAAAAACGCATACGCCCTTTTTGGCCAAGTGCATCATTGTGGACGTTCTGCCTCTTTTCCTATGCTTTCAATGCAATTCCAGTCTACCTCCTGAAATCGGTTTCCTGCAATTCTGCCCCGCTTTCAAGTCCTCTTGGCAGCCTTACTTCAGTATATTTTTGGACGATAGCTGTCATTTATAACTCTGCAGGTTTGTGAATTACAGTGCCCCTGAGCTCCTTTCTTCAACTCGCTTTCTTGTGACCTGGTCGCAACACGGCAGGATGGCTTCAGGCCCTAATCTCGTTCCGGCACGGCACGCTGAGCCTTTGGTTATTTCCTCTTCCTGGTGGGAAATGAGAGTTAAATTTGCCCGTCCAGGCACCTCTAGCTAGTCTCTCATTGGTTCTCCCTATTCCTGTTCATCTTCCGCAGAAATTGCAAACTGGGCCAAACAGGAGGTTAAAGGCGCTGACTCTCCAAGTGGGGAGAGTGTTAGTAAAGCGTCTGGAATGTTGCACCCGAGTACCAGGGGACGAAAACTGAGACATATTTGAACACGTCTCCCGTTCACACGGTTGATCATACTCTGGGTTCCACATGCATGTTTTAGCTGAAGGAAGAATACCTTAAACCTGGAGAGTTGAGACCCGTGGAATGGGTACCATGCAATATGACTTCAAAGGGTCTTCATTTGCTCACCGAACCTCTCCAATCCTATCACTGCTGCGTTTATGCCCCTGTACACATGCTTGATTCTCTTTTGGAGACATAGCAATCCATAGGTTTTAAGATACTTACTAGTCAGGTACATTCTTAGGCGTTTAATATGGGGTATTGAGTCCATTTCGTTGAGCAAGGAGTAGCTCTTGTCTATTCAATATTTGGCTTAAGGAACTTTATCTGTGCTCATTCCAATCTCTGGTTTTATGCAGCACCCCAACTCACCTTTCCCCTTAAGCAAGCATAAGTTGGTTTTCTAAATTTGAGACCCTGTTCTGTTTTGGAATTCAGTTCCTGTGTAGCCAAGTTTACATTCCATGTATTAGTGATATCTTATGATGTTTCTTTTTCTGTGTGACTTATTTCAGTTAGAATCATCGTACCTGAATCCACTCATTATGCTGCTACAGGCCTGATGACATAGATTTCATTGCTGAGTGATACTGCATTGTACGTAAGTACCACAAGTTCTTTATCCATTTTTCACTTTCTGTGATATTGAACTTGTACAGTAAACGAGGTTCTTGTAAACACAGGCGTCCAAAACTTTGGGGTGGTTGTGTCTTTTTGATTTTAATTTCCCTAAGCTATAGGACCATAAGTGGAAGTGCCCTCGGCTCTGTTGCTTTGTTTTTTAGATGTTTCAGGAAACACCATACACTTCTCCCGAGTGTCTGTTGGCAATTTACATCCCGCCCATCAGCATAACAAGGCTCCCAGTTCTCCATGGCCTGTCCTGCCTTTCTGGATTTTACACTTTTTTCAGATGGCCCTTTTGACCGGGGGGAAGTGAGACTTCATTGTAGTGCAGATTTCCTTTGCAAGCTTGCTTGGTTGGCCAAAAAGGGCGTATGCATTTTTTCCTGAATATATTCAGGAAAAAACGCATACGCCCTTTTTGGCCAAGTGCATCATTGTGGACGTTCTGCCTCTTTTCCTATGCTTTCAATGCAATTCCAGGCTACCTCCTGAAATCGGTTTCCTGCAATTCTGCCCCGCTTTCAAGTCCTCTTGGCAGCCTTACTTCAGTATATTTTTGGACGATAGCTGTCATTTATAACTCTGCAGGTTTGTGAATTACAGTGCCCCTGAGCTCCTTTCTTCAACTCGCTTTCTTTTGAGCTGGCCGCAACACCGCAGGATGGCTTCAGGCCCTAATCTGGTTCCGGCATGGCACGCTGAGCCTTTGGTTATTTCCTCTTCCTGGTGGGAAATGAGAGTTAAATTTGCCCGTCCAGACACCTCCAACTAGTCTCTCATTGGTTCTCGCTATTCCTGTTCATGTTCCGCAGAAATTGCAAACTGGGCCAAACAGGAGGTTAAAGGCGCTGACTCTCCAAGTGGGGAGAGTGTTAGTAAAGCGTCTGGAATGTTGCACCCGAGTACCAGGTGACGAAAACTGAGACATATTTGAACACGTCTCCCGTTCACACAGTTGATCATACTCTGGGTTCCACATGCATGTTTTAGCTGAAGGAAGAATACCTTAAACCTGGAGAGTTGAGACCCGTGGAATGGGTACCATGCAATATGACTTCAAAGGGTCTTCATTTGCTCACCGAACCTCTCCAATCCTGTCACTGCTGCGTTTATGCCCCTGTACACATGCTTGATTCTCTTTCGGAGACATAGCAATCCATAGGTTTTAAGATTCTTACTAGTCAGGTACATTCGTAGGTGTTTAATATGCGGTGTTGAGTCCATTTCGTTGAGCAAGGAGTAGCTCTTGTCTATTCCATATTTGGCTTAAGGAACTTTATCTGTGCTCATTTCAATCTCTGGTTTTATGCAGCACCCCAACTCACCTTTCCCCTTAAGCAAGCATAAGTTGGTTTTCTAAATTTGAGACCCTGTTCTGTTTTGGAATTCAGTTCCTGTGTAGCCAAGTTTACATTCCGTGTATTACTGATATCTTATGATGTTTCTTTTTCTGTGTGACTTATTTCAGTTAGAATCATCATACCTGAATCCACTCATTGTGCTGCTAAGAGCCTGATGACATAGATTTCATTGCTGAGTGATACTGCATTGTACGTAAGTACCACAAGTTCATTATCCATTTTTCACTTTCTGTGATATTGAACTTGTACGGTAAACGAGGTTCTTGTAAACACAGGCGTCCAAAACTTTGGGGTGGTTGTGTCTTTTTGATTTTAATTTCCCTAAGCTATAGGACCATAAGTGGAAGTGCCCTAGGCTCTGTTGCTTTGTTTTTTAGATGTTTCAGGAAACACCATACACTTCTCCCGAGTGTCTGTTGGCAATTTACATCCCGCCCATCAGCATAACAAGGCTCCCAGTTCTCCATGGCCTGTCCTGCCTTTCTGGATTTTACACTTTTTTCAGATGGCCCTTTTGACCGGGGGGAAGTGAGACTTCATTGTAGTGCAGATTTCCTTTGCAAGCTTGCTTGGTTGGCCAAAAAGGGCGTATGCGTTTTTTCCTGAATATATTCAGGAAAAAACGCATACGCCCTTTTTGGCCAAGTGCATCATTGTGGACGTTCTGCCTCTTTTCCTATGCTTTCAATGCAATTCCAGTCTACCTCCTGAAATCGGTTTCCTGCAATTCTGCCCCGCTTTCAAGTCCTCTTGGTAGCCTTACTTCAGTATATTTTGGACGATAGCTGTCATTTATAACTCTGCAGGTTTGTGAATTACAGTGCCCCTGAGCTCCTTTCTTCAACTCGCTTTGTTTTGAGCTGGCCGCAACACCGCAGGATGGCTTCAGGCCCTAATCTGGTTCCGGCACGGCACGCTGAGCCTTTGGTTATTTCCTCTTCCTGGTGGGAAATGAGAGTTAAATTTGCCCGTCCAGACACCTCCAGCTAGTCTGTCATTGGTTCTCGCTATTCCTGTTCATCTTCCGCAGAAATTGCAAAGTGGGCCAAACAGGAGGTTAAAGGGACTGACTCTCCAAGTCGGGAGAGTGTTAGTAAAGCGTCTGGAATGTTGCACCCGAGTACCAGGGTACGAAAACTGAGACATATTTGAACACGTCTCCCGATCACACGGTTGATCATACTCTGGGTTCCACATGCATGTTTTAGCTGAAGGAAGAATACCTTAAACCTGGAGAGTTGAGACCCGTGGAATGGGTACCATGCAATATGACTTCAAAGGGTCTTCATTTGCTCACCGAACCTCTCCAATCCTATCACTGCTGCGTTTATGCCCCTGTACACATGCTTGATTCTCTTTTGGAGACATAGCAATCCATAGGTTTTAAGATACTTACTAGTCAGGTACATTCTTAGGCGTTTAATATGGGGTGTTGAGTCCATTTCATTGAGCAAGGAGTAGCTCTTGTCTATTCCATATTTGGCTTAAGGAACTTTATCTGTGCTCATTCCAATCTCTGGTTTTATGCAGCACCCCAACTCACCTTTCCCCTAAAGCAAGCATAAGTTGGTTTTCTACATTTGAGACCCTGTTCTGTTTTGGAATTCAGTTCCTGTGTAGCCAAGTTTACATTCCTTTTATTACTGATATCTTATGATGTTTCTTTTTCTGTGTGACTTATTTCAGTTAGAATCATCATACCTGAATCCACTCATTGTGCTGCTAAGGGCCTGATGACATAGATTTCATTGCTGAGTGATATTGCTTTGTAAGTAAATACCACAAGTTCTTTATCCATTTTTCACTTTCTGTGATATTGAACTTGTATGGTAAACGAGGTTCTTGTAAACACAGGCGTCCAAAACTTTGGGGTGGCTGTGTCTTTTTGATTTTAATTTCCCTAAGCTATAGGACCATAAGTGGAAGTGCCCTAGGCTCTGTTGCTTTGTTTTTTAGATGTTTCAGGAAACACCATACACTTCTCCCGAGTGTCTGTTGGCAATTTACATCCCGCCCATCAGCATAACAAGGCTCCCAGTTCTCCATGGCCTGTCCTGCCTTTCTGGATTTTACACTTTTTTCAGATGGCCCTTTTGACCGGGGGGAAGTGAGACTTCATTGTAGTGCAGATTTCCTTTGCAAGCTTGCTTGGTTGGCCAAAAAGGGCGTATGCGTTTTTTCCTGAATATATTCAGGAAAAAACGCATACGCCCTTTTTGGCCAAGTGCATCATTGTGGACGTTCTGCCTCTTCTCCTATGCTTTCAATGCAATTCCAGTCTACCTCCTGAAATCGGTTTCCTGCAATTCTGCCCCGCTTTCAAGTCCTCTTGGCAGCCTTACTTCAGTATATTTTTGGACGATAGCTGTCATTTATAACTCTGCAGGTTTGTGAATTACAGTGCCCCTGAGCTCCTTTCTTCAACTCGGTTTCTTTTGACCTGGCCGCAACACCGCAGGATGGCTTCAGGCCCTAATCTGGTTCCGGCACGGCACGCTGAGCCTTTGGTTATTTCCTCTTCCTGGTGGGAAATGAGAGTTAAATTTGCCCGTCCAGACACCTCCAGCTAGTCTCTCATTGGTTCTCGCTATTCCTGTTCATCTTCCGCAGAAATTGCAAAGTGGGCCAAACAGGAGGTTAAAGGGACTGACTCTCCAAGTCGGGAGAGTGTTAGTAAAGCGTCTGGAATGTTGCACCCGAGTACCAGGGTACGAAAACTGAGACATATTTGAACACGTCTCCCGATCACACGGTTGATCATACTCTGGGTTCCACATGCATGTTTTAGCTGAAGGAAGAATACCTTAAACCTGGAGAGTTGAGACCCGTGTAATGGGTACCATGCAATATGACTTCAAAGGGTCTTCATTTGCTCACCGAACCTCTCCAATCCTGTCACTGCTGCGTTTATGCCCCTGTACACATGCTTGATTCTCTTTCGGAGACATAGCAATCCATAGGTTTTAAGATTCTTACTAGTCAGGTACATTCGTAGGTGTTTAATATGCGGTGTTGAGTCCATTTCGTTGAGCAATGAGTAGCTCTTGTCTATTCCATATTTGGCTTAAGGAACTTTATCTGTGCTCATTTCAATCTCTGGTTTTATGCAGCACCCCAACTCACCTTTACCCTTAAGCAAGCATAAGTTGGTTTTCTAAATTTGAGACCCTGTTCTGTTCTGTAATTCAGTTCCTGTGTAGCCAAGTTTACATTCCGTGTATTACTGATATCTTATGATGTTTCTTTTTCTGTGTGACTTATTTCAGTTAGAATCATCATACCTGAATCCACTCATTGTGCTGCTAAGGGCCTGATGACATAGATTTCATTGCTGAGTGATATTGCTTTGTAAGTAAATACCACAACTTCTTTATCCATTTTTCACTTTCTGCAATGTTGAACTTGTATTGTAAACGAGGTTCTTGTAAACAGAGGTGTCCCAAACTTTGGGGTGGCTGTGTCTTTTTGATTTTAATTTCCCTAAGCTATAGGACCATAAGTGGAAGTGCCCTAGGCTCTGTTGCTTTGTTTTTTAGATGTTTCAGGAAACACCATACACTTCTCCCGAGTGTCTGTTGGCAATTTACATCCCGCCCATCAGCATAACAAGGCTCCCAGCTCTCCATGGCCTGTCCTGCCTTTCTGGATTTTACACTTTTTTCAGATGGCCCTTTTGACCGGGGGAAAGTGAGACTTCATTGTAGTGCAGATTTCCTTTGCAAGCTTGCTTGGTTGGCCAAAAAGGGCGTATGCGTTTTTTCCTGAATATATTCAGGAAAAAACGCATACGCCCTTTTTGGCCAAGTGCATCATTGTGGACGTTCTGCCTCTTTTCCTATGCTTTCAATGCAATTCCAGTCTACCTCCTGAAATCGGTTTCCTGCAATTCTGCCCCGCTTTCAAGTCCTCTTGGCAGCCTTACTTCAGTATATTTTTGGACAATAGCTGTCATTTATAACTCTGCAGGTTTGTGAATTACAGTGCCCCTGAGCTCCTTTCTTCAACTCGCTTTCTTTTGAGCTGGCCGCAACACCGCAGGATGGCTTCAGGCCCTAATCTGGTTCCGGCACGGCACGCTGAGCCTTTGGTTATTTCCTCTTCCTGGTGGGAAATGAGAGTTAAATTTGCCCGTCCAGACACCTCCAGCTAGTCTCTCATTGGTTCTCGCTATTCCTGTTCATGTTCCGCAGAAATTGCAAACTGGGCCAAACAGGAGGTTAAAGGCGCTGACTCTCCAAGTGGGGAGAGTGTTAGTAAAGCGTCTGGAATGTTGCACCCGAGTACCAGGGGAGGAAAACTGAGACATATTTGAACACGTCTCCCGTTCACACAGTTGATCATACTCTGGGTTCCACATGCATGTTTTAGCTGAAGGAAGAATACCTTAAACCTGGAGAGTTGAGACCCGTGTAATGGGTACCATGCAATATGACTTCAAAGGGTCTTCATTTGCTCACCGAACCTCTCCAATCCTATCACTGCTGCGTTTATGCCCCTGTACACATGCTTGATTCTCTTTTGGAGACATAGCAATCCATAGGTTTTAAGATACTTACTAGTCAGGTACATTCTTAGGCGTTTAATATGGGGTGTTGAGTCCATTTCATTGAGCAAGGAGTAGCTCTTGTCTATTCCATATTTGGCTTAAGGAACTTTATCTGTGCTCATGCCAATCTCTGGTTTTATGCAGCACCCCAACTCACCTTTCCCCTAAAGCAAGCATAAGTTGGTTTTCTAAATTTGAGACCCTGTTCTGTTTTGGAATTCAGTTCCTGTGTAGCCAAGTTTACATTCCTTTTATTACTGATATCTTATGATGTTTCTTTTTCTGTGTGACTTATTTCAGTTAGAATCATCATACCTGAATCCACTCATTGTGCTTCTAAGGGCCTGATGACATAGATTTCATTGCTGAGTGATATTGCTTTGTAAGTAAATACCACAAGTTCTTTATCCATTTTTCACTTTCTGTGATATTGAACTTGTATGGTAAATGAGGTTCTTGTAAACAGAGGCGTCCAAAACTTTGGGGTGGCTGTGTCTTTTTGATTTTAATTTCCCTAAGCTATAGGACCATAAGTGGAAGTGCCCTAGGCTCTGTTGCTTTGTTTTTTAGATGTTTCAGGAAACACCATACACTTCTCCCGAGTGTCTGTTGGCAATTTACATCCCGCCCATCAGCATAACAAGGCTCCCAGTTCTCCATGGCCTGTCCTGCCTTTCTGGATTTTACACTTTTTTCAGATGGCCCTTTTGACCGGGGGGGAAGTGAGACTTCATTGTAGTGCAGATTTCCTTTGCAAGCTTGCTTGGTTGGCCAAAAAGGGCGTATGCGTTTTTTCCTGAATATATTCAGGAAAAAACGCATACGCCCTTTTTGGCCAAGTGCATCATTGTGGACGTTCTGCCTCTTTTCCTATGCTTTCAATGCAATTCCAGTCTACCTCCTGAAATCGGTTTCCTGCAATTCTGCCCCGCTTTCAAGTCCTCTTGGCAGCCTTACTTCAGTATATTTTTGGACGATAGCTGTCATTTATAACTCTGCAGGTTTGTGAATTACAGTGTCCCTGAGCTCCTTTCTTCAACTCGCTTTCTTGTGACCTGGCCGCAACACCGCAGGATGGCTTCAGGCCCTAATCTGGTTCCGGCACGGCACGCTGAGCCTTTGGTTATTTCCTCTTCCTGGTGGGAAATGAGAGTTAAATTTGCCCGTCCAGACACCTCCAGCTAGTCTCTCATTGGTTCTCGCTATTCCTGTTCATCTTCCGCAGAAATTGCAAACTGGGCCAAACAGGAGGTTAAAGGGACTGACTCTCCAAGTCGGGAGAGTGTTAGTAAAGCGTCTGGAATGTTGCACCCGAGTACCAGGGTACGAAAACTGAGACATATTTGAACACGTCTCCCGATCACATGGTTGATCATACTCTAGGTTCCACATGCATGTTTTAGCTGAAGGAAGAATACCTTAAAGCTGGGTAGTTGAAACCCGTGGAATGGGTACCATGCAATATGACTTCAAAGGGTCTTCATTTGCTCACCGAACCTCTCCAATCCTATCACTGCTGTGTTTATGCCCCTGTACACATGCTTGATTCTCTTTCGGAGACATAGCAATCCATAGGTTTTAAGATTCTTACTAGTCAGGTACATTCGTAGGTGTTTAATATGCGGTGTTGAGTCCATTTCGTTGAGCAAGGAGTAGCTCTTGTCTATTCCATATTTGGCTTAAGGAACTTTATCTGTGCTCATTTCAATCTCTGGTTTTATGAAGCACCCCAACTCACCTTTACCCTTAAGCAAGCGTAAGTTGCTTTTCTAAATTTGAGACCCTGTTCTGTTCTGTAATTCAGTTCCTGTGTAGCCAAGTTTACATTCCGTGTATTACTGATATCTTATGATGTTTCTTTTTCTGTGTGACTTATTTCAGTTAGAATCATCATACCTGAATCCACTCATTGTGCTGCTAAGGGCCTGATGACATAGATTTCATTGCTGAGTGATATTGCTTTGTAAGTAAATACCACAACTTCTTTATCCATTTTTCACTTTCTGCGATGTTGAACTTGTATTGTAAACGAGGATCTTGTAAACAGAGGCGTCCCAAACTTTGGGGTGGCTGTGTCTTTTTGATTTTAATTTCCCTAAGCTATAGGACCATAAGTGGAAGTGCCCTAGGCTCTGTTGCTTTGTTTTTTAGATGTTTCAGGAAACACCATACACTTCTCCCGAGTGTCTGTTGGCAATTTACATCCCGCCCATCAGCATAACAAGGCTCCCAGTTCTCCATGGCCTGTCCTGCCTTTCTGGATTTTACACTTTTTTCAGATGGCCCTTTTGACCGGGGGGAAGTGAGACTTCATTGTAGTGCAGATTTCCTTTGCAAGCTTGCTTGGTTGGCCAAAAAGGGCGTCTGTGTTTTTTCCTGAATATATTCAGGAAAAAACGCAGACGCCCTTTTTGGCCAAGTGCATCATTGTGGACGTTCTGCCTCTTTTCCTATGCTTTCAATGCAATTCCAGTCTACCTCCTGAAATCGGTTTCCTGCAATTCTGCCCCGCTTTCAAGTCCTCTTGGCAGCCTTACTTCAGTATATTTTTGGATGATAGCTGTCATTTATAACTCTGCATGTTTGTGAATTACAGTGCCACTGAGCTCCTTTCTTCAACTCGCTTTCTTGTGAGCTGGCCGCAACACCGCAGGATGGCTTCAGGCCCTAATCTGGTTCCGGCACGGCACGCTGAGCCTTTGGTTATTTCCTCTTCCTGGTGGGAAATGAGAGTTAAATTTGCCCGTCCAGACACCTCCAGCTAGTCTCTCATTTGTTCTCCCTATTCCTGTTCATCTTCCGCAGAAATTGCAAACTGGGCCAAACAGGAGGTTAAAGGCGCTGACTCTCCAAGTGGGGAGAGTGTTAGTAAAGCGTCTGGAATGTTGCACCCGAGTACCAGGGGAGGAAAACTGAGACATATTTGAACACGTCTCCCGATCACATGGTTGATCATACTCTGGGTTCCACATGCATGTTTTAGCTGAAGGAAGAATACCTTAAACCTGGAGAGTTGAGACCCGTGGAATGGGTACCATGCAATATGACTTCAAAGGGTCTTCATTTGCTCACTGAACCTCTCCAATCCTATCACTGCTGCGTTTATGCCCCTGTACACATGCTTGATTCTCTTTTGGAGACATAGCAATCCATAGGTTTTAAGATACTTACTAGTCAGGTACATTCTTAGGCGTTTAATATGGGGTGTTGAGTCCATTTCGTTGAGCAAGGAGTAGCTCTTGTCTATTCCATATTTGGCTTAAGGAACTTTATCTGTGCTCATTTCGATCTCTGGTTTTATGCAGCACCCCAACTCACCTTTCCCCTTAAGCAAGCATAAGTTGGTTTTCTAAATTTGAGACCCTGTTCTGTTTTGGAATTCAGTTCCTGTGTAGCCAAGTTTACATTCCGTGTATTAGTGATATCTTATGATGTTTCTTTTTCTGTGTGACTTATTTCAGTTAGAATCATCGTACCTGAATCCACTCATTATGCTGCTACGGGCCTGATGACATAGATTTCATTGCTGAGTGATACTGCATTGTACGTAAGTACCACAAGTTCTTTATCCATTTTTCACTTTCTGTGATATTGAACTTGTATGGTAAACGAGGTTCTTGTAAACACAGGCGTCCAAAACGTTGGGGTGGCTGTGTCTTTTTGATTTTAATTTCCCTAAGCTATAGGACCATAAGTGGAAGTGCCCTAGGCTCTGTTGCTTTGTTTTTTAGATGTTTCAGGAAACACCATACACTTCTCCCGAGTGTCTGTTGGCAATTTACATCCCGCCCATCAGCATAACAAGGCTCCCAGTTCTCCATGGCCTGTCCTGCCTTTCTGGATTTTACACTTTTTTCAGATGGCCCTTTTGACTGGGGGGAAGTGAGACTTCATTTTAGTGCAGATTTCCTTTGCAAGCTTGCTTGGTTGGCCAAAAAGGGCGTATGCGTTTTTTCCTGAATATATTCAGGAAAAAACGCATACGCCCTTTTTGGCCAAGTGCATCATTGTGGACGTTCTGCCTCTTTTCCTATGCTTTCAATGCAATTCCAGTCTACCTCCTGAAATCGGTTTCCTGCAATTCTGCCCCGCTTTCAAGTCCTCTTGGCAGCCTTACTTCAGTATATTTTTGGACGATAGCTGTCATTTATAACTCTGCAGGTTTGTGAATTACAGTGTCCCTGAGCTCCTTTCTTCAACTCGCTTTCTTGTGACCTGGCCGCAACACCGCAGGATGGCTTCAGGCCCTAATCTGGTTCCGGCACGGCACGCTGAGCCTTTGGTTATTTCCTCTTCCTGGTGGGAAATGAGAGTTAAATTTGCCCGTCCAGACACCTCCAGCTAGTCTCTCATTGGTTCTCGCTATTCCTGTTCATCTTCCGCAGAAATTGCAAACTGGGCCAAACAGGAGGTTAAAGGCGCTGACTCTCCAAGTGGGGAGAGTGTTAGTAAAGCGTCTGGAATGTTGCACCCGAGTACCAGGGGAGGAAAACTGAGACATATTTGAACACGTCTCCCGTTCACACAGTTGATCATACTCTGGGTTCCACATGCATGTTTTAGCTGAAGGAAGAATACCTTAAACCTGGAGAGTTGAGACCCGTGTAATGGGTACCATGCAATATGACTTCAAAGGGTCTTCATTTGCTCACCGAACCTCTCCAATCCTATCACTGCTGCGTTTATGCCCCTGTACACATGCTTGATTCTCTTTCGGAGACATAGCAATCCATAGGTTTTAAGATTCTTACTAGTCAGGTACATTCGTAGGTGTTTAATATGCGGTGTTGAGTCCATTTCGTTGAGCAATGAGTAGCTCTTGTCTATTCCATATTTGGCTTAAGGAACTTTATCTGTGCTCATTTCAATCTCTGGTTTTATGCAGCACCCCAACTCACCTTTACCCTTAAGCAAGCATAAGTTGGTTTTCTAAATTTGAGACCCTGTTCTGTTCTGTAATTCAGTTCCTGTGTAGCCAAGTTTACATTCCGTGTATTACTGATATCTTATGATGTTTCTTTTTCTGTGTGACTTATTTCAGTTAGAATCATCATACCTGAATCCACTCATTGTGCTGCTAAGGGCCTGATGACATAGATTTCATTGCTGAGTGATATTGCTTTGTAAGTAAATACCACAACTTCTTTATCCATTTTTCACTTTCTGCAATGTTGAACTTGTATTGTAAACGAGGTTCTTGTAAACAGAGGTGTCCCAAACTTTGGGGTGGCTGTGTCTTTTTGATTTTAATTTCCCTAAGCTATAGGACCATAAGTGGAAGTGCCCTAGGCTCTGTTGCTTTGTTTTTTAGATGTTTCAGGAAACACCATACACTTCTCCCGAGTGTCTGTTGGCAATTTACATCCCGCCCATCAGCATAACAAGGCTCCCAGCTCTCCATGGCCTGTCCTGCCTTTCTGGATTTTACACTTTTTTCAGATGGCCCTTTTGACCGGGGGAAAGTGAGACTTCATTGTAGTGCAGATTTCCTTTGCAAGCTTGCTTGGTTGGCCAAAAAGGGCGTATGCGTTTTTTCCTGAATATATTCAGGAAAAAACGCATACGCCCTTTTTGGCCAAGTGCATCATTGTGGACGTTCTGCCTCTTTTCCTATGCTTTCAATGCAATTCCAGTCTACCTCCTGAAATCGGTTTCCTGCAATTCTGCCCCGCTTTCAAGTCCTCTTGGCAGCCTTACTTCAGTATATTTTTGGACAATAGCTGTCATTTATAACTCTGCAGGTTTGTGAATTACAGTGCCCCTGAGCTCCTTTCTTCAACTCGCTTTCTTTTGAGCTGGCCGCAACACCGCAGGATGGCTTCAGGCCCTAATCTGGTTCCGGCACGGCACGCTGAGCCTTTGGTTATTTCCTCTTCCTGGTGGGAAATGAGAGTTAAATTTGCCCGTCCAGACACCTCCAGCTAGTCTCTCATTGGTTCTCGCTATTCCTGTTCATGTTCCGCAGAAATTGCAAACTGGGCCAAACAGGAGGTTAAAGGCGCTGACTCTCCAAGTGGGGAGAGTGTTAGTAAAGCGTCTGGAATGTTGCACCCGAGTACCAGGGGAGGAAAACTGAGACATATTTGAACACGTCTCCCGTTCACACAGTTGATCATACTCTGGGTTCCACATGCATGTTTTAGCTGAAGGAAGAATACCTTAAACCTGGAGAGTTGAGACCCGTGTAATGGGTACCATGCAATATGACTTCAAAGGGTCTTCATTTGCTCACCGAACCTCTCCAATCCTATCACTGCTGCGTTTATGCCCCTGTACACATGCTTGATTCTCTTTTGGAGACATAGCAATCCATAGGTTTTAAGATACTTACTAGTCAGGTACATTCTTAGGCGTTTAATATGGGGTGTTGAGTCCATTTCATTGAGCAAGGAGTAGCTCTTGTCTATTCCATATTTGGCTTAAGGAACTTTATCTGTGCTCATGCCAATCTCTGGTTTTATGCAGCACCCCAACTCACCTTTCCCCTAAAGCAAGCATAAGTTGGTTTTCTAAATTTGAGACCCTGTTCTGTTTTGGAATTCAGTTCCTGTGTAGCCAAGTTTACATTCCTTTTATTACTGATATCTTATGATGTTTCTTTTTCTGTGTGACTTATTTCAGTTAGAATCATCATACCTGAATCCACTCATTGTGCTTCTAAGGGCCTGATGACATAGATTTCATTGCTGAGTGATATTGCTTTGTAAGTAAATACCACAAGTTCTTTATCCATTTTTCACTTTCTGTGATATTGAACTTGTATGGTAAATGAGGTTCTTGTAAACAGAGGCGTCCAAAACTTTGGGGTGGCTGTGTCTTTTTGATTTTAATTTCCCTAAGCTATAGGACCATAAGTGGAAGTGCCCTAGGCTCTGTTGCTTTGTTTTTTAGATGTTTCAGGAAACACCATACACTTCTCCCGAGTGTCTGTTGGCAATTTACATCCCGCCCATCAGCATAACAAGGCTCCCAGTTCTCCATGGCCTGTCCTGCCTTTCTGGATTTTACACTTTTTTCAGATGGCCCTTTTGACCGGGGGGGAAGTGAGACTTCATTGTAGTGCAGATTTCCTTTGCAAGCTTGCTTGGTTGGCCAAAAAGGGCGTATGCGTTTTTTCCTGAATATATTCAGGAAAAAACGCATACGCCCTTTTTGGCCAAGTGCATCATTGTGGACGTTCTGCCTCTTTTCCTATGCTTTCAATGCAATTCCAGTCTACCTCCTGAAATCGGTTTCCTGCAATTCTGCCCCGCTTTCAAGTCCTCTTGGCAGCCTTACTTCAGTATATTTTTGGACGATAGCTGTCATTTATAACTCTGCAGGTTTGTGAATTACAGTGTCCCTGAGCTCCTTTCTTCAACTCGCTTTCTTGTGACCTGGCCGCAACACCGCAGGATGGCTTCAGGCCCTAATCTGGTTCCGGCACGGCACGCTGAGCCTTTGGTTATTTCCTCTTCCTGGTGGGAAATGAGAGTTAAATTTGCCCGTCCAGACACCTCCAGCTAGTCTCTCATTGGTTCTCGCTATTCCTGTTCATCTTCCGCAGAAATTGCAAACTGGGCCAAACAGGAGGTTAAAGGGACTGACTCTCCAAGTCGGGAGAGTGTTAGTAAAGCGTCTGGAATGTTGCACCCGAGTACCAGGGTACGAAAACTGAGACATATTTGAACACGTCTCCCGATCACATGGTTGATCATACTCTAGGTTCCACATGCATGTTTTAGCTGAAGGAAGAATACCTTAAAGCTGGGTAGTTGAAACCCGTGGAATGGGTACCATGCAATATGACTTCAAAGGGTCTTCATTTGCTCACCGAACCTCTCCAATCCTATCACTGCTGTGTTTATGCCCCTGTACACATGCTTGATTCTCTTTCGGAGACATAGCAATCCATAGGTTTTAAGATTCTTACTAGTCAGGTACATTCGTAGGTGTTTAATATGCGGTGTTGAGTCCATTTCGTTGAGCAAGGAGTAGCTCTTGTCTATTCCATATTTGGCTTAAGGAACTTTATCTGTGCTCATTTCAATCTCTGGTTTTATGAAGCACCCCAACTCACCTTTACCCTTAAGCAAGCGTAAGTTGCTTTTCTAAATTTGAGACCCTGTTCTGTTCTGTAATTCAGTTCCTGTGTAGCCAAGTTTACATTCCGTGTATTACTGATATCTTATGATGTTTCTTTTTCTGTGTGACTTATTTCAGTTAGAATCATCATACCTGAATCCACTCATTGTGCTGCTAAGGGCCTGATGACATAGATTTCATTGCTGAGTGATATTGCTTTGTAAGTAAATACCACAACTTCTTTATCCATTTTTCACTTTCTGCGATGTTGAACTTGTATTGTAAACGAGGATCTTGTAAACAGAGGCGTCCCAAACTTTGGGGTGGCTGTGTCTTTTTGATTTTAATTTCCCTAAGCTATAGGACCATAAGTGGAAGTGCCCTAGGCTCTGTTGCTTTGTTTTTTAGATGTTTCAGGAAACACCATACACTTCTCCCGAGTGTCTGTTGGCAATTTACATCCCGCCCATCAGCATAACAAGGCTCCCAGTTCTCCATGGCCTGTCCTGCCTTTCTGGATTTTACACTTTTTTCAGATGGCCCTTTTGACCGGGGGGAAGTGAGACTTCATTGTAGTGCAGATTTCCTTTGCAAGCTTGCTTGGTTGGCCAAAAAGGGCGTCTGTGTTTTTTCCTGAATATATTCAGGAAAAAACGCAGACGCCCTTTTTGGCCAAGTGCATCATTGTGGACGTTCTGCCTCTTTTCCTATGCTTTCAATGCAATTCCAGTCTACCTCCTGAAATCGGTTTCCTGCAATTCTGCCCCGCTTTCAAGTCCTCTTGGCAGCCTTACTTCAGTATATTTTTGGATGATAGCTGTCATTTATAACTCTGCATGTTTGTGAATTACAGTGCCACTGAGCTCCTTTCTTCAACTCGCTTTCTTGTGAGCTGGCCGCAACACCGCAGGATGGCTTCAGGCCCTAATCTGGTTCCGGCACGGCACGCTGAGCCTTTGGTTATTTCCTCTTCCTGGTGGGAAATGAGAGTTAAATTTGCCCGTCCAGACACCTCCAGCTAGTCTCTCATTTGTTCTCCCTATTCCTGTTCATCTTCCGCAGAAATTGCAAACTGGGCCAAACAGGAGGTTAAAGGCGCTGACTCTCCAAGTGGGGAGAGTGTTAGTAAAGCGTCTGGAATGTTGCACCCGAGTACCAGGGGAGGAAAACTGAGACATATTTGAACACGTCTCCCGATCACATGGTTGATCATACTCTGGGTTCCACATGCATGTTTTAGCTGAAGGAAGAATACCTTAAACCTGGAGAGTTGAGACCCGTGGAATGGGTACCATGCAATATGACTTCAAAGGGTCTTCATTTGCTCACTGAACCTCTCCAATCCTATCACTGCTGCGTTTATGCCCCTGTACACATGCTTGATTCTCTTTTGGAGACATAGCAATCCATAGGTTTTAAGATACTTACTAGTCAGGTACATTCTTAGGCGTTTAATATGGGGTGTTGAGTCCATTTCGTTGAGCAAGGAGTAGCTCTTGTCTATTCCATATTTGGCTTAAGGAACTTTATCTGTGCTCATTTCGATCTCTGGTTTTATGCAGCACCCCAACTCACCTTTCCCCTTAAGCAAGCATAAGTTGGTTTTCTAAATTTGAGACCCTGTTCTGTTTTGGAATTCAGTTCCTGTGTAGCCAAGTTTACATTCCGTGTATTAGTGATATCTTATGATGTTTCTTTTTCTGTGTGACTTATTTCAGTTAGAATCATCGTACCTGAATCCACTCATTATGCTGCTACGGGCCTGATGACATAGATTTCATTGCTGAGTGATACTGCATTGTACGTAAGTACCACAAGTTCTTTATCCATTTTTCACTTTCTGTGATATTGAACTTGTATGGTAAACGAGGTTCTTGTAAACACAGGCGTCCAAAACGTTGGGGTGGCTGTGTCTTTTTGATTTTAATTTCCCTAAGCTATAGGACCATAAGTGGAAGTGCCCTAGGCTCTGTTGCTTTGTTTTTTAGATGTTTCAGGAAACACCATACACTTCTCCCGAGTGTCTGTTGGCAATTTACATCCCGCCCATCAGCATAACAAGGCTCCCAGTTCTCCATGGCCTGTCCTGCCTTTCTGGATTTTACACTTTTTTCAGATGGCCCTTTTGACTGGGGGGAAGTGAGACTTCATTTTAGTGCAGATTTCCTTTGCAAGCTTGCTTGGTTGGCCAAAAAGGGCGTATGCGTTTTTTCCTGAATATATTCAGGAAAAAACGCATACGCCCTTTTTGGCCAAGTGCATCATTGTGGACGTTCTGCCTCTTTTCCTATGCTTTCAATGCAATTCCAGTCTACCTCCTGAAATCGGTTTCCTGCAATTCTGCCCCGCTTTCAAGTCCTCTTGGCAGCCTTACTTCAGTATATTTTTGGACGATAGCTGTCATTTATAACTCTGCAGGTTTGTGAATTACAGTGTCCCTGAGCTCCTTTCTTCAACTCGCTTTCTTGTGACCTGGCCGCAACACCGCAGGATGGCTTCAGGCCCTAATCTGGTTCCGGCACGGCACGCTGAGCCTTTGGTTATTTCCTCTTCCTGGTGGGAAATGAGAGTTAAATTTGCCCGTCCAGACACCTCCAGCTAGTCTCTCATTGGTTCTCGCTATTCCTGTTCATCTTCCGCAGAAATTGCAAACTGGGCCAAACAGGAGGTTAAAGGCGCTGACTCTCCAAGTGGGGAGAGTGTTAGTAAAGCGTCTGGAATGTTGCACCCGAGTACCAGGGGAGGAAAACTGAGACATATTTGAACACGTCTCCCGTTCACACAGTTGATCATACTCTGGGTTCCACATGCATGTTTTAGCTGAAGGAAGAATACCTTAAACCTGGAGAGTTGAGACCCGTGTAATGGGTACCATGCAATATGACTTCAAAGGGTCTTCATTTGCTCACCGAACCTCTCCAATCCTATCACTGCTGCGTTTATGCCCCTGTACACATGCTTGATTCTCTTTCGGAGACATAGCAATCCATAGGTTTTAAGATTCTTACTAGTCAGGTACATTCGTAGGTGTTTAATATGCGGTGTTGAGTCCATTTCGTTGAGCAAGGAGTAGCTCTTGTCTATTCCATATTTGGCTTAAGGAACTTTATCTGTGCTCATTTCAATCTCTGGTTTTATGCAGCACCCCAACTCACCTTTCCCCTTAAGCAAGCATAAGTTGGTTTTCTAAATTTGAGACCCTGTTCTGTTTTGGAATTCAGTTCCTGTGTAGCCAAGTTTACATTCCTTTTATTACTGATATCTTATGATGTTTCTTTTTCTGTGTGACTTATTTCAGTTAGAATCATCGTACCTGAATCCACTCATTGTGCTGCTAAGGGCCTGATGACATAGATTTCATTGCTGAGTGATATTGCTTTGTAAGTAAATACCACAAGTTCTTTATCCATTTTTCACTTTCTGTGATATTGAACTTGAATGGTAAACGAGGTTCTTGTAAACACAGGCGTCCAAAACTTTGGGGTGGCTGTGTCTTTTTGATTTTAATTTCCCTAAGCTATAGGACCATAAGTGGAATTGCCCTAGGCTCTGTTGCTTTGTTTTTTAGATGTTTCAGGAAACACCATACACTTCTCCCGAGTGTCTGTTGGCAATTTACATCCCGCCCATCAGCATAACAAGGCTCCCAGTTCTCCATGGCCTGTCCTGCCTTTCTGGATTTTACACTTTTTTCAGATGGCCCTTTTGACCGGGGGGAAGTGAGACTTCATTGTAGTGCAGATTTCCTTTGCAAGCTTGCTTGGTTGGCCAAAAAGGGCGTATGCGTTTTTTCCTGAATATATTCAGGAAAAAACGCATACGCCCTTTTTGCCCAAGTGCATCATTGTGGACGTTCTGCCTCTTTTCCTATGCTTTCAATGCAATTCCAGTCTACCTCCTGAAATCGGTTTCCTGCAATTCTGCCCCGCTTTCAAGTCCTCTTGGCAGCCTTACTTCAGTATATTTTTGGACGATAGCTGTCATTTATAACTCTGCAGGTTTGTGAATTACAGTGCCCCTGAGCTCCTTTCTTCAACTCGGTTTCTTTTGACCTGGCCGCAACACCGCAGGATGGCTTCAGGCCCTAATCTGGTTCCGGCACGGCACGCTGAGCCTTTGGTTATTTCCTCTTCCTGGTGGGAAATGAGAGTTAAATTTGCCCATCCAGACACCTCCAGCTAGTCTCTCATTGGTTCTCGCTATTCCTGTTCATCTTCCGCAGAAATTGCAAACTGGGCCAAACAGGAGGTTAAAGGGACTGACTCTCCAAGTCGGGAGAGTGTTAGTAAAGCGTCTGGAATGTTGCACCCGAGTACCAGGGTACGAAAACTGAGACATATTTGAACACGTCTCCCGATCACATGGTTGATCATACTCTAGGTTCCACATGCATGGTTTAGCTGAAGGAAGAATACCTTAAACCTGGGTAGTTGAAACCCGTGGAATGGGTACCATGCAATATGACTTCAAAGGGTCTTCATTTGCTCACCGAACCTCTCCAATCCTATCACTGCTGCATTTATGCCCCTGTACACATGCTTGATTCTCTTTCGGAGACATAGCAATCCATAGGTTTTAAGATACTTACTAGTCAGGTACATTCTTAGGCGTTTAATATGGGGTGTTGAGTCCATTTCGTTGAGCAAGGAGTAGCTCTTGCTTATTCCATATTTGGCTTAAGGAACTTTATCTGTGCTCATTTCAATCTCTGGTTTTATGCAGCACCCCAACTCACCTTTCCCCTTAAGCAAGCATAAGTTGGTTTTCTAAATTTGAGACGCTGTTCTGTTCTGTAATTCAGTTCCTGTGTAGCCAAGTTTACATTCCGTGTATTACTGATATCTTATGATGTTTCTTTTTCTGTGTGACTTATTTCAGTTAGAATCATCATACCTGAATCCACTCATTGTGCTGCTAAGGGCCTGATGACATAGATTTCATTGCTGAGTGATATTGCTTTGTAAGTAAATACCACAACTTCTTTATCCATTTTTCACTTTCTGCAATGTTGAACTTGTATTGTAAACGAGGTTCTTGTAAACAGAGGTGTCCCAAATTTTGGGGTGGCTGTGTCTTTTTGATTTTAATTTCCCTAAGCTATAGGACCATAAGTGGAAGTGCCCTAGGCTCTGTTGCTTTGTTTTTTAGATGTTTCAGGAAACACCATACACTTCTCCCGAGTGTCTGTTGGCAATTTACATCCCGCCCATCAGCATAACAAGGCTCCCAGTTCTCCATGGCCTGTCCTGCCTTTCTGGATTTTACACTTTTTTCAGATGGCCCTTTTGACCGGGGGAAAGTGAGACTTCATTGTAGTGCAGATTTCCTTTGCAAGCTTGCTTGGTTGGCCAAAAAGGGCGTATGCGTTTTTTCCTGAATATATTCAGGAAAAAACGCATATGCCCTTTTTGGCCAAGTGCATCATTGTGGACGTTCTGCCTCTTTTCCTATGCTTTCAATGCAATTCCAGTCTACCTCCTGAAATCGGTTTCCTGCAATTCTGCCCCGCTTTCAAGTCCTCTTGGCAGCCTTACTTCAGTATATTTTTGGACGATAGCTGTCATTCATAACTCTGCAGGTTTGTGAATTACAGTGCCCCTGAGCTCCTTTCTTCAACTCGCTTTCTTGTGACCTGGTCGCAACACCGCAGGATGGCTTCAGGCCCTAATCTCGTTCCGGCACGGCACGCTGAGCCTTTGGTTATTTCCTCTTCCTGGTGGGAAATGAGAGTTAAATTTGCCCGTCCAGACACCTCTAGCTAGTCTCTCATTGGTTCTCCCTAATCCTGTTCATCTTCCGCAGAAATTGCAAACTGGGCCAAACAGGAGGTTAAAGGCGCTGACTCTCCAAGTGGGGAGAGTGTTAGTAAAGCGTCTGGAATGTTGCACCCGAGTACCAGGGGACGAAAACTGAGACATATTTGAACACGTCTCCCGTTCACACGGTTGATCATACTCTGGGTTCCACATGCATGTTTTAGCTGAAGGAAGAATACCTTAAACCTGGAGAGTTGAGACCCGTGGAATGGGTACCATGCAATATGACTTCAAAGGGTCTTCATTTGCTCACCGAACCTCTCCAATCCTATCACTGCTGCGTTTATGCCCCTGTACACATGCTTGATTCTCTTTTGGAGACATAGCAATCCATAGGTTTTAAGATACTTACTAGTCAGGTACATTCTTAGGCGTTTAATATGGGGTGTTGAGTCCATTTCGTTGAGCAAGGAGTAGCTCTTGTCTATTCCATATTTGGCTTAAGGAACTTTATCTGTGCTCATTTCAATCTCTGGTTTTATGCAGCACCCCAACTCACCTTTCCCCTTAAGCAAGCATAAGTTGGTTTTCTAAATTTGAGACCCTGTTCTGTTTTGGAATTCAGTTCCTGTGTAGCCAAGTTTACATTCCATGTATTAGTGATATCTTATGATGTTTCTTTTTCTGTGTGACTTATTTCAGTTAGAATCATCGTACCTGAATCCACTCATTATGCTGCTACGGGCCTGATGACATAGATTTCATTGCTGAGTGATACTGCATTGTACGTAAGTACCACAAGTTCTTTATCCATTTTTCACTTTCTGTGATATTGAACTTGTACGGTAAACGAGGTTCTGGTAAACACAGGCGTCCAAAACTTTGGGGTGGTTGTGTCTTTTTGATTTTAATTTCCCTAAGCTATAGGACCATAAGTGGAAGTGCCCTAGGCTCTGTTGCTTTGTTTTTTAGATGTTTCAGGAAACACCATACACTTCTCCCGAGTGTCTGTTGGCAATTTACATCCCGCCCATCAGCATAACAATGCTCCCAGTTCTCCATGGCCTGTCCTGCCTTTCTGGATTTTACACTTTTTTCAGATGGCCCTTTTGACCGGGGGAAAGTGAGACTTCATTGTATTGCAGATTTCCTTTGCAAGCTTGCTTGGTTGGCCAAAAAGGGCGTATGCGTTTTTTCCTGAATATATTCAGGAAAAAACGCATACGCCCTTTTTGGCCAAGTGCATCATTGTGGACGTTCTGCCTCTTTTCCTATGCTTTCAATGCAATTCCAGTCTACCTCCTGAAATCGGTTTCCTGCAATTCTGCCCCGCTTTCAAGTCCTCTTGGCAGCCTTACTTCAGTATATTTTTGGACGATAGCTGTCATTTATAACTCTGCAGGTTTGTGAATTACAGTGCCCCTGAGCTCCTTTCTTCAACTCGCTTTCTTTTGAGCTGGCCGCAACACCGCAGGATGGCTTCAGGCCCTAATCTGGTTCCGGCACGGCACGCTGAGCCTTTGGTTATTTCCTCTTCCTGGTGGGAAATGAGAGTTAAATTTGCCTGTCCAGACACCTCCAGCTAGTCTCTCATTGGTTCTCGCTATTCCTGTTCATCTTCCGCAGAAATTGCAAACTGGGCCAAACAGGAGGTTAAAGGCGCTGACTCTCCAAGTGGGGAGAGTGTTAGTAAAGCGTCTGGAATGTTGCACCCGAGTACCAGGGTACGAAAACTGAGACATATTTGAACACGTCTCCCGTTCACACGGTTGATCATACTCTGGGTTCCACATGCATGTTTTAGCTGAAGGAAGAATACCTTAAACCTGGAGAGTTGAGACCCGTGGAATGGGTACCATGCAATATGACTTCAAAGGGTCTTCATTTGCTCACCGAACCTGTCCAATCCTATCACTGCTGCGTTTATGCCCCTGTACACATGCTTGATTCTCTTTTGGAGACATAGCAATCCATAGGTTTTAAGATACTTACTAGTCAGGTACATTCTTAGGCGTTTAATATGGGGTGTTGAGTCCATTTCGTTGAGCAAGGAGTAGCTCTTGTCTATTCCATATTTGGCTTAAGGAACTTTATCTGTGCTCATTTCAATCTCTGGTTTTATGCAGCACCCCAACTCACCTTTCCCCTAAAGCAAGCGTAAGTTGGTTTTCTAAATTTGAGACCCTGTTCTGTTTTGGAATTCAGTTCCTGTGTAGCCAAGTTTACATTCCTTTTATTACTGATATCTTATGATGTTTCTTTTTCTGTGTGACTTATTTCAGTTAGAATCATCATACCTGAATCCACTCATTGTGCTGCTAAGGGCCTGATGACATAGATTTCATTGCTGAGTGATATTGCTTTGTAAGTAAATACCACAAGTTCTTTATCCATTTTTCACTTTCTGCAATGTTGAACTTGTATTGTAAACGAGGTTCTTGTAAACAGAGGTGTCCCAAACTTTGGGGTGGCTGTGTCTTTTCGATTTTAATTTCCCTAAGCTATAGGACCATAAGTGGAAGTGCCCTAGGCTCTGTTGCTTTGTTTTTTAGATGTTTCAGGAAACACCATACACTTCTCCCGAGTGTCTGTTGGCAATTTACATCCCGCCCATCAGCATAACAAGGCTCCCAGCTCTCCATGGCCTGTCCTGCCTTTCTGGATTTTACACTTTTTTCAGATGGCCCTTTTGACCGGGGGAAAGTGAGACTTCATTGTAGTGCAGATTTCCTTTGCAAGCTTGCTTGGTTGGCCAAAAAGGGCGTATGCGTTTTTTCCTGAATATATTCAGGAAAAAACGCATACGCCCTTTTTGGCCAAGTGCATCATTGTGGACGTTCTGCCTCTTTTCCTATGCTTTCAATGCAATTCCAGTCTACCTCCTGAAATCGGTTTCCTGCAATTCTGCCCCGCTTTCAAGTCCTCTTGGCAGCCTTACTTCAGTATATTTTTGGACGATAGCTGTCATTTATAACTCTGCAGGTTTGTGAATTACAGTGCCCCTGAGCTCCTTTCTTCAACTCGCTTTCTTGTGACCTGGTCGCAACACCGCAGGATGGCTTCAGGCCCTAATCTCGTTCCGGCACGGCACGCTGAGCCTTTGGTTATTTCCTCTTCCTGGTGGGAAATGAGAGTTAAATTTGCCCGTCCAGACTCCTCCAGCTAGTCTCTCATTGGTTCTCCCTATTCCTGTTCATCTTCCGCAGAAATTGCAAACTGGGCCAAAGAGGAGGTTAAAGGCGCTGACTCTCCAAGTGGGGAGAGTGTTAGTAAAGCGTCTGGAATGTTGCACCCGAGTACCAGGGGAGGAAAACTGAGACATATTTGAACACGTCTCCCGTTCACACAGTTGATCATACTCTGGGTTCCACATGCATGTTTTAGCTGAAGGAAGAATACCTTAAACCTGGAGAGTTGAGACCCGTGTAATGGGTACCATGCAATATGACTTCAAAGGGTCTTCATTTGCTCACCGAACCTCTCCAATCCTATCACTGCTGCGTTTATGCCCCTGTACACATGCTTGATTCTCTTTTGGAGACATAGCAATCCATAGGTTTTAAGATACTTACTAGTCAGGTACATTCTTAGGCGTTTAATATGGGGTGTTGAGTCCATTTCATTGAGCAAGGAGTAGCTCTTGTCTATTCCATATTTGGCTTAAGGAACTTTATCTGTGCTCATTCCAATCTCTGGTTTTATGCAGCACCCCAACTCACCTTTCCCCTAAAGCAAGCATAAGTTGGTTTTCTAAATTTGAGACCCTGTTCTGTTTTGGAATTCAGTTCCTGTGTAGCCAAGTTTACATTCCGTGTATTACTGATATCTTATGATGTTTCTTTTTCTGTGTGACTTATTTCAGTTAGAATCATCATACCTGAATCCACTCATTGTGCTGCTAAGGGCCTGATGACATAGATTTCATTGCTGAGTGATATTGCTTTGTAAGTAAATACCACAAGTTCTTTATCCATTTTTCACTTTCTGTGATATTGAACTTGTATGGTAAACGAGGTTCTTGTAAACACAGGCGTCCAAAACTTTGGGGTGGCTGTGTCTTTTTGATTTTAATTTCCCTAAGCTATAGGACCATAAGTGGAAGTGCCCTAGGCTCTGTTGCTTTGTTTTTTAGATGTTTCAGGAAACACCATACACTTCTCCCGAGTGTCTGTTGGCAATTTACATCCCGCCCATCAGCATAACAATGCTCCCAGTTCTCCATGGCCTGTCCTGCCTTTCTGGATTTTACACTTTTATCAGATGGCCCTTTTGACCGGGGGGAAGTGAGACTTCATTGTAGTGCAGATTTCCTTTGCAAGCTTGCTTGGTTGGCCAAAAAGGGCGTATGCGTTTTTTCCTGAATATATTCAGGAAAAAACGCATACGCCCTTTTTGGCCAAGTGCATCATTGTGGACGTTCTGCCTCTTTTCCTATGCTTTCAATGCAATTCCAGTCTACCTCCTGAAATCGGTTTCCTGCAATTCTGCCCCGCTTTCAAGTCCTCTTGGCAGCCTTACTTCAGTATATTTTTGGACGATAGCTGTCATTTATAACTCTGCAGGTTTGTGAATTACAGTGTCCCTGAGCTCCTTTCTTCAACTCGCTTTCTTGTGACCTGGCCGCAACACCGCAGGATGGCTTCAGGCCCTAATCTGGTTCCGGCACGGCACGCTGAGCCTTTGGTTATTTCCTCTTCCTGGTGGGAAATGAGAGTTAAATTTGCCCGTCCAGACACCTCCAGCTAGTCTCTCATTGGTTCTCGCTATTCCTGTTCATCTTCCGCAGAAATTGCAAACTGGGCCAAACAGGAGGTTAAAGGGACTGAGTCTCCAAGTCGGGAGAGTGTTAGTAAAGCGTCTGGAATGTTGCACCCGAGTACCAGGGTACGAAAACTGAGACATATTTGAACACGTCTCCTGATCACATGGTTGATCATACTCTAGGTTCCACATGCATGTTTTAGCTGAAGGAAGAATACCTTAAAGCTGGGTAGTTGAAACCCGTGGAATGGGTACCATGCAATATGACTTCAAAGGGTCTTCATTTGCTCACCGAACCTCTCCAATCCTATCACTGCTGCGTTTATGCCCCTGTACACATGCTTGATTCTCTTTCGGAGACATAGCAATCCATAGGTTTTAAGATTCTTACTAGTCAGGTACATTCGTAGGTGTTTAATATGCGGTGTTGAGTCCATTTCGTTGAGCAAGGAGTAGCTCTTGTCTATTCCATATTTGGCTTAAGGAACTTTATCTGTGCTCATTTCAATCTCTGGTTTTATGAAGCACCCCAACTCACCTTTACCCTTAAGCAAGCGTAAGTTGCTTTTCTAAATTTGAGACCCTGTTCTGTTCTGTAATTCAGTTCCTGTGTAGCCAAGTTTACATTCCGTGTATTACTGATAACTTATGATGTTTCTTTTTCTGTGTGACTTATTTCAGTTAGAATCATCATACCTGAATCCACTCATTGTGCTGCTAAGGGCCTGATGACATAGATTTCATTGCTGAGTGATATTGCTTTGTAAGTAAATACCACAACTTCTTTATCCATTTTTCACTTTGTGCAATGTTGAACTTGTATTGTAAACGAGGATCTTGTAAACAGAGGCGTCCCAAACTTTGGGGTGGCTGTGTCTTTTTGATTTTAATTTCCCTAAGCTATAGGACCATAAGTGGAAGTGCCCTAGGCTCTGTTGCTTTGTTTTTTAGATGTTTCAGGAAACACCATACACTTCTCCCGAGTGTCTGTTGGCAATTTACATCCCGCCCATCAGCATAACAAGGCTCCCAGTTCTCCATGGCCTGTCCTGCCTTTCTGGATTTTACACTTTTTTCAGATGGCCCTTTTGACCGGGGGGAAGTGAGACTTCATTGTAGTGCAGATTTCCTTTGCAAGCTTGCTTGGTTGGCCAAAAAGGGCGTCTGTGTTTTTTCCTGAATATATTCAGGAAAAAACGCATACGCCCTTTTTGGCCAAGTGCATCATTGTGGACGTTCTGCCTCTTTTCCTATGCTTTCAATGCAATTCCAGTCTACCTCCTGAAATCGGTTTCCTGCAATTCTGCCCCGCTTTCAAGTCCTCTTGGCAGCCTTACTTCAGTATATTTTTGGATGATAGCTGTCATTTATAACTCTGCATGTTTGTGAATTACAGTGCCACTGAGCTCCTTTCTTCAACTCGCTTTCTTGTGACCTGGCCGCAACACCGCAGGATGGCTTCAGGCCCTAATCTGGTTCCGGCACGGCACGCTGAGCCTTTGGTTATTTCCTCTTCCTGGTGGGAAATGAGAGTTAAATTTGCCCGTCCAGACACCTCCAGCTAGTCTCTCATTGGTTCTCCCTATTCCTGTTCATCTTCCGCAGAAATTGCAAACTGGGCCAAACAGGAGGTTAAAGGCGCTGACTCTCCAAGTGGGGAGAGTGTTAGTAAAGCGTCTGGAATGTTGCACCCGAGTACCAGGGGAGGAAAACTGAGACATATTTGAACACGTCTCCCGATCACATGGTTGATCATACTCTGGGTTCCACATGCATGTTTTAGCTGAAGGAAGAATACCTTAAACCTGGAGAGTTGAGACCCGTGGAATGGGTACCATGCAATATGACTTCAAAGGGTCTTCATTTGCTCACCGAACCTCTCCAATCCTATCACTGCTGCGTTTATGCCCCTGTACACATGCTTGATTCTCTTTTGGAGACATAGCAATCCATAGGTTTTAAGATACTTACTAGTCAGGTACATTCTTAGGCGTTTAATATGGGGTGTTGAGTCCATTTCGTTGAGCAAGGAGTAGCTCTTGTCTATTCCATATTTGGCTTAAGGAACTTTATCTGTGCTCATTTCGATCTCTGGTTTTATGCAGCACCCCAACTCACCTTTCCCCTTAAGCAAGCATAAGTTGGTTTTCTAAATTTGAGACCCTGTTCTGTTTTGGAATTCAGTTCCTGTGTAGCCAAGTTTACATTCCTTTTATTACTGATATCTTATGATGTTTCTTTTTCTGTGTGACTTATTTCAGTTAGAATCATCATACCTGAATCCACTCATTGTGCTGCTAAGGGCCTGATGACATAGATTTCATTGCTGAGTGATATTGCTTTGTAAGTAAATACCACAAGTTCTTTATCCATTTTTCACTTTCTGCAATGTTGAACTTGTATTGTAAACGAGGTTCTTGTAAACAGAGGTGTCCCAAACTTTGGGGTGGCTGTGTCTTTTCGATTTTAATTTCCCTAAGCTATAGGACCATAAGTGGAAGTGCCCTAGGCTCTGTTGCTTTGTTTTTTAGATGTTTCAGGAAACACCATACACTTCTCCCGAGTGTCTGTTGGCAATTTACATCCCGCCCATCAGCATAACAAGGCTCCCAGCTCTCCATGGCCTGTCCTGCCTTTCTGGATTTTACACTTTTTTCAGATGGCCCTTTTGACCGGGGGAAAGTGAGACTTCATTGTAGTGCAGATTTCCTTTGCAAGCTTGCTTGGTTGGCCAAAAAGGGCGTATGCGTTTTTTCCTGAATATATTCAGGAAAAAACGCATACGCCCTTTTTGGCCAAGTGCATCATTGTGGACGTTCTGCCTCTTTTCCTATGCTTTCAATGCAATTCCAGTCTACCTCCTGAAATCGGTTTCCTGCAATTCTGCCCCGCTTTCAAGTCCTCTTGGCAGCCTTACTTCAGTATATTTTTGGACGATAGCTGTCATTTATAACTCTGCAGGTTTGTGAATTACAGTGCCCCTGAGCTCCTTTCTTCAACTCGCTTTCTTGTGACCTGGTCGCAACACCGCAGGATGGCTTCAGGCCCTAATCTCGTTCCGGCACGGCACGCTGAGCCTTTGGTTATTTCCTCTTCCTGGTGGGAAATGAGAGTTAAATTTGCCCGTCCAGACTCCTCCAGCTAGTCTCTCATTGGTTCTCCCTATTCCTGTTCATCTTCCGCAGAAATTGCAAACTGGGCCAAAGAGGAGGTTAAAGGCGCTGACTCTCCAAGTGGGGAGAGTGTTAGTAAAGCGTCTGGAATGTTGCACCCGAGTACCAGGGGAGGAAAACTGAGACATATTTGAACACGTCTCCCGTTCACACAGTTGATCATACTCTGGGTTCCACATGCATGTTTTAGCTGAAGGAAGAATACCTTAAACCTGGAGAGTTGAGACCCGTGTAATGGGTACCATGCAATATGACTTCAAAGGGTCTTCATTTGCTCACCGAACCTCTCCAATCCTATCACTGCTGCGTTTATGCCCTTGTACACATGCTTGATTCTCTTTTGGAGACATAGCAATCCATAGGTTTTAAGATACTTACTAGTCAGGTACATTCTTAGGCGTTTAATATGGGGTGTTGAGTCCATTTCATTGAGCAAGGAGTAGCTCTTGTCTATTCCATATTTGGCTTAAGGAACTTTATCTGTGCTCATTCCAATCTCTGGTTTTATGCAGCACCCCAACTCACCTTTCCCCTAAAGCAAGCATAAGTTGGTTTTCTAAATTTGAGACCCTGTTCTGTTTTGGAATTCAGTTCCTGTGTAGCCAAGTTTACATTCCGTGTATTACTGATATCTTATGATGTTTCTTTTTCTGTGTGACTTATTTCAGTTAGAATCATCATACCTGAATCCACTCATTGTGCTGCTAAGGGCCTGATGACATAGATTTCATTGCTGAGTGATATTGCTTTGTAAGTAAATACCACAAGTTCTTTATCCATTTTTCACTTTCTGTGATATTGAACTTGTATGGTAAACGAGGTTCTTGTAAACACAGGCGTCCAAAACTTTGGGGTGGCTGTGTCTTTTTGATTTTAATTTCCCTAAGCTATAGGACCATAAGTGGAAGTGCCCTAGGCTCTGTTGCTTTGTTTTTTAGATGTTTCAGGAAACACCATACACTTCTCCCGAGTGTCTGTTGGCAATTTACATCCCGCCCATCAGCATAACAAGGCTCCCAGTTCTCCATGGCCTGTCCTGCCTTTCTGGATTTTACACTTTTTTCAGATGGCCCTTTTGACCGGGGGGAAGTGAGACTTCATTGTAGTGCAGATTTCCTTTGCAAGCTTGCTTGGTTGGCCAAAAAGGGCGTCTGTGTTTTTTCCTGAATATATTCAGGAAAAAACGCATACGCCCTTTTTGGCCAAGTGCATCATTGTGGACGTTCTGCCTCTTTTCCTATGCTTTCAATGCAATTCCAGTCTACCTCCTGAAATCGGTTTCCTGCAATTCTGCCCCGCTTTCAAGTCCTCTTGGCAGCCTTACTTCAGTATATTTTTGGATGATAGCTGTCATTTATAACTCTGCATGTTTGTGAATTACAGTGCCACTGAGCTCCTTTCTTCAACTCGCTTTCTTGTGACCTGGCCGCAACACCGCAGGATGGCTTCAGGCCCTAATCTGGTTCCGGCACGGCACGCTGAGCCTTTGGTTATTTCCTCTTCCTGGTGGGAAATGAGAGTTAAATTTGCCCGTCCAGACACCTCCAGCTAGTCTCTCATTGGTTCTCCCTATTCCTGTTCATCTTCCGCAGAAATTGCAAACTGGGCCAAACAGGAGGTTAAAGGCGCTGACTCTCCAAGTGGGGAGAGTGTTAGTAAAGCGTCTGGAATGTTGCACCCGAGTACCAGGGGAGGAAAACTGAGACATATTTGAACACGTCTCCCGATCACATGGTTGATCATACTCTGGGTTCCACATGCATGTTTTAGCTGAAGGAAGAATACCTTAAACCTGGAGAGTTGAGACCCGTGGAATGGGTACCATGCAATATGACTTCAAAGGGTCTTCATTTGCTCACCGAACCTCTCCAATCCTATCACTGCTGCGTTTATGCCCCTGTACACATGCTTGATTCTCTTTTGGAGACATAGCAATCCATAGGTTTTAAGATACTTACTAGTCAGGTACATTCTTAGGCGTTTAATATGGGGTGTTGAGTCCATTTCGTTGAGCAAGGAGTAGCTCTTGTCTATTCCATATTTGGCTTAAGGAACTTTATCTGTGCTCATTTCGATCTCTGGTTTTATGCAGCACCCCAACTCACCTTTCCCCTTAAGCAAGCATAAGTTGGTTTTCTAAATTTGAGACCCTGTTCTGTTTTGGAATTCAGTTCCTGTGTAGCCAAGTTTACATTCCGTGTATTAGTGATATCTTATGATGTTTCATTTTCTGTGTGACTTATTTCAGTTAGAATCATCGTACCTGAATCCACTCATTATGCTGCTACGGGCCTGTTGACATAGATTTCATTGCTGAGTGATACTGCATTGTACGTAAGTACCACAAGTTCTTTATCCATTTTTCACTTTCTGTGATATTGAACTTGTACGGTAAACGAGGTTCTTGTAAACACAGGCGTCCAAAACTTTGGGGTGGTTGTGTCTTTTTGATTTTAATTTCCCTAAGCTATAGGACCATAAGTGGAAGTGCCCTAGGCTCTGTTGCTTTGTTTTTTAGATGTTTCAGGAAACACCATACACTTCTCCCGAGTGTCTGTTGGCAATTTACATCCCGCCCATCAGCATAACAAGGCTCCCAGTTCTCCATGGCCTGTCCTGCCTTTCTGGAGTTTACACTTTTTTCAGATGGCCCTTTTGACCGCGGGAAAGTGAGACTTCATTGTAGTACAGATTTTCTTTGCAAGCTTGCTTGGTTGGCCAAAAAGGGCGTATGCGTTTTTGCCTGAATATATTCAGGAAAAAACGCATACGCCCTTTTTGGCCAAGTGCATCATTGTGGACGTTCTGCCTCTTTTCCTATGCTTTCAATGCAATTCCAGTCTACCTCCTGAAATCGGTTTCCTGCAATTCTGCCCCGCTTTCAAGTCCTCTTGGCAGCCTTACTTCAGTATATTTTTGGACGATAGCTGTCATTTATAACTCTGCAGGTTTGTGAATTACAGTGCCCCTGAGCTCCTTTCTTCAACTCGCTTTCTTTTGAGCTGGCCGCAACACCGCAGGATGGCTTCAGGCCCTAATCTGGTTCCGGCACGGCACGCTGAGCCTTTGGTTATTTCCTCTTCCTGGTGGGAAATGAGAGTTAAATTTGCCCGTCCAGACACCTCCAGCTAGTCTCTCATTGGTTCTCGCTATTCCTGTTCATCTTCCGCAGAAATTGCAAACTGGGCCAAACAGGAGGTTAAAGGCGCTGACTCTCCAAGTGGGGAGAGTGTTAGTAAAGCGTCTGGAATGTTGCACCCGAGTACCAGGGGAGGAAAACTGAGATATATTTGAACACGTCTCCCATTCACACAGTTGATCATACTCTGGGTTCCACATGCATGTTTTAGCTGAAGGAAGAATACCTTAAACCTGGAGAGTTGAGACCCGTGGAATGGGTACCATGCAATATGACTTCAAAGGGTCTTCATTTGCTCACCGAACCTCTCCAATCCTATCACTGCTGCGTTTATGCCCCTGTACACATGCTTGATTCTCTTTTGGAGACATAGCAATCCATAGGTTTTAAGATACTTACTAGTCAGGTACATTCGTAGGTGTTTAATATGCGGTGTTGAGTCCATTTCGTTGAGCAAGGAGTAGCTCTAGTCTATTCCATATTTGGCTTAAGGAACTTTATCTGTGCTCATTTCAATCTCTGGTTTTATGCAGCACCCCAACTCACCTTTCTCCTAAAGCAAGCGTAAGTTGGTTTTCTAAATTTGAGACCCTGTTCTGTTTTGGAATTCAGTTCCTGTGTAGCCAAGTTTACATTCCTTTTATTACTGATATCTTATGATGTTTCTTTTTCTGTGTGACTTATTTCAGTTAGAATCATCATACCTGAATCCACTCATTGTGCTGCTAAGGGCCTGATGACATAGATTTCATTGCTGAGTGATATTGCTTTGTAAGTAAATACCACAACTTCTTTATCCATTTTTCACTTTCTGCAATGTTGAACTTGTATTGTAAACGAGGTTCTTGTAAACAGAAGTGTCCCAAACTCTGGGGTGGCTGTGTCTTTTTCATTTTAATTTCCCTAAGCTATAGGACCATAAGTGGAAGTGCCCTAGGCTCTGTTGCTTTGTTTTTTAGATGTTTCAGGAAACACCATACACTTCTTCCGAGTGTCTGTTGGCAATTTACATCCCGCCCATCAGCATAACAAGGCTCCCAGTTCTCCATGGCCTGTCCTGCCTTTCTGGATTTTACACTTTTTTCAGATGGCCCTTTTGACCGGGGGGAAGTGAGACTTCATTGTAGTGCAGATTTCCTTTGCAAGCTTGCTTGGTTGGCCAAAAAGGGCGTATGCGTTTTTTCCTGAATATATTCAGGAAAAAACGCATACGCCCTTTTTGGCCAAGTGCATCATTGTGGACGTTCTGCCTCTTTTCCTATGCTTTCAATGCAATTCCAGGCTACCTCCTGAAATCGGTTTCCTGCAATTCTGCCCCGCTTTCAAGTCCTCTTGGCAGCCTTACTTCAGTATAATTTTGGACGATAGCTGTCGTTTATAACGCTGCAGGTTTGTGAATTACAGTGTCCCTGAGCTCCTTTCTTCAACTCGCTTTCTTGTGACCTGGTCGCAACACCGCAGGATGGCTTCAGGCCCTAATCTCGTTCCGGCACGGCACGCTGAGCCTTTGGTTATTTCCTCTTCCTGGTGCGAAATGAGAGTTAAATTTGCCCGTCCAGACACCTCTAGCTAGTCTCTCATTGGTTCTCCCTATTCCTGTTCATCTTCCGCAGAAATTGCAAACTGGGCCAAACAGGAGGTTAAAGGCGCTGACTCTCCAAGTGGGGAGAGTGTTAGTAAAGCGTCTGGAATGTTGCACCCGAGTACCAGGGACGAAAACTGAGACATATTTGAACACGTCTCCCGTTCACACGGTTGATCATACTCTGGGTTCCACATGCATGTTTTAGCTGAAGGAAGAATACCTTAAACCTGGAGAGTTGAGACCCGTGGAATGGGTACCATGCAATATGACTTCAAAGGGTCTTCATTTGCTCACCGAACCTCTCCAATCCTATCACTGCTGCGTTTATGCCCCTGTACACATGCTTGATTCTCTTTTGGAGACATAGCAATCCATAGGTTTTAAGATACTTACTAGTCAGGTACATTCTTAGGCGTTTAATATGGGGTGTTGAGTCCATTTCGTTGAGCAAGGAGTAGCTCTTGTCTATTCCATATTTGGCTTAAGGAACTTTATCTGTGCTCATTTCGATCTCTGGTTTTATGCAGCACCCCAACTCACCTTTCCCCTTAAGCAAGCATAAGTTGGTTTTCTAAATTTGAGACTCTGTTCTGTTCTGTAATTCAGTTCCTGTGTAGCCAAGTTTACATTCCGTGTATTACTGATATCTTATGATGTTTCTTTTTCTGTGTGACTTATTTCAGTTAGAATCATCATACCTGAATCCACTCATTGTGCTGCTAAGGGCCTGATGACATAGATTTCATTGCTGAGTGATATTGCTTTGTAAGTAAATACCACAACTTCTTTATCCATTTTTCACTTTCTGCATTGTTGAACTTGTATTGTAAACGAGGTTCTTGTAAACAGAGGTGTCCCAAACTTTGGGGTGGCTGTGTCTTTTTGATTTTAATTTCCCTAAGCTATAGGACCATAAGTGGAAGTGCCCTAGGCTCTGTTGCTTTGTTTTTTAGATGTTTCAGGAAACACCATACACTTCTCCCGAGTGTCTGTTGGCAATTTACATCCCGCCCATCAGCATAACAAGGCTCCCAGTTCTCCATGGCCTGTCCTGCCTTTCTGGATTTTACACTTTTTTCAGATGGCCCTTTTGACCGGGGGAAAGTGAGACTTCATTGTAGTGCAGATTTCCTTTGCAAGCTTGCTTGGTTGGCCAAAAAGGGCGTATGCGTTTTTTCCTGAATATATTCAGGAAAAAACGCATACGCCCTTTTTGGCCAAGTGCATCATTGTGGACGTTCTGCCTCTTTTCCTATGCTTTCAATGTAATTCCAGTCTACCTCCTGAAATCGGTTTCCTGCAATTCTGCCCCGCTTTTAAGTCCTCTTGGCAGCCTTACTTCAGTATATTTTTGGACGATAGCTGTCATTTATAACTCTGCAGGTTTGTGAATTACAGTGCCCCTGAGCTCCTTTCTTCAACTCGCTTTCTTGTGACCTGGTCGCAACACCGCAGGATGGCTTCAGGCCCTAATCTCGTTCCGGCACGGCACGCTGAGCCTTTGGTTATTTCCTCTTCCTGGTGGGAAATGAGAGTTAAATTTGCCCGTCCAGACACCTCTAGCTAGTCTCTCATTGGTTCTCCCTATTCCTGTTCATCTTCCGCAGAAATTGCAAACTGGGCCAAACAGGAGGTTAAAGGCGCTGACTCTCCAAGTGGGGAGAGTGTTAGTAAAGCGTCTGGAATGTTGCACCCGAGTACCAGGGGACGAAAACTGAGACATATTTGAACACGTCTCCCGTTCACACGGTTGATCATACTCTGGGTTCCACATGCATGTTTTAGCTGAAGGAAGAATACCTTAAACCTGGAGAGTTGAGACCCGTGGAATGGGTACCATGCAATATGACTTCAAAGGGTCTTCATTTGCTCACCGAACCTCTCCAATCCTATCACTGCTGCGTTTATGCCCCTGTACACATGCTTGATTCTCTTTTCGAGACATAGCAATCCATAGGTTTTAAGATACTTACTAGTCAGGTACATTCTTAGGCGTTTAATATGGGGTGTTGAGTCCATTTCGTTGAGCAAGGAGTAGCTCTTGTCTATTCCATATTTGGCTTAAGGAACTTTATCTGTGCTCATTTCAATCTCTGGTTTTATGCAGCACCCCAACTCACCTTTCCCCTTAAGCAAGCATAAGTTGGTTTTCTAAATTTGAGACCCTGTTCTGTTTTGGAATTCAGTTCCTGTGTAGCCAAGTTTACATTCCTTTTATTACTGATATCTTATGATGTTTCTTTTTCTGTGTGACTTATTTCAGTTAGAATCATCATACCTGAATCCACTCATTGTGCTGCTAAGGGCCTGATGACATAGATTTCATTGCTGAGTGATATTGCTTTGTAAGTAAATACCACAAGTTCTTTATCCATTTTTCACTTTCTGTGATATTGAACTTGTATGGTAAACGAGGTTCTTGTAAACACAGGCGTCCAAAACTTTGGGGTGGCTGTGTCTTTTTGATTTTAATTTCCCTAAGCTATAAGACCATAAGTGGAAGTGCCCTAGGCTCTGTTGCTTTGTTTTTTAGATGTTTCAGGAAACACCATACACTTCTCCTGAGTGTCTGTTGGCAATTTACATCCCGCCCATCAGCATAACAAGGCTCCCAGTTCTCCATGGCCTGTCCTGCCTTTCTGGATTTTACACTTTTTTCAGATGGCCCTTTTGACCGGGGGGAAGTGAGACTTCATTGTAGTGCAGATTTCCTTTGCAAGCTTGCTTGGTTGGCCAAAAAGGGCGTATGCGTTTTTTCCTGAATATATTCAGGAAAAAACGCATACGCCCTTTTTGGCCAAGTGCATCATTGTGGACGTTCTGCCTCTTTTCCTATGCTTTCAATGCAATTCCAGTCTACCTCCTGAAATCGGTTTCCTGCAATTCTGCCCCGCTTTCAAGTCCTCTTGGCAGCCTTACTTCAGTATATTTTTGGACGATAGCTGTCATTTATAAGTCTGCAGGTTTGTGAATTACAGTGCCCCTGAGCTCCTTTCTTCAACTCGCTTTCTTGTGACCTGGTCGCAACACCGCAGGATGGCTTCAGGCCCTAATCTCGTTCCGGCACGGCACGCTGAGCCTTTGGTTATTTCCTCTTCCTGGTGGGAAATGAGAGTTAAATTTGCCCGTCCAGACACCTCTAGCTAGTCTCTCATTGGTTCTCCCTATTCCTGTTCATCTTCCGCAGAAATTGCAAACTGGGCCAAACAGGAGGTTAAAGGCGCTGACTCTCCAAGTGGGGAGAGTGTTAGTAAAGCGTCTGGAATGTTGCACCCGAGTACCAGGGGACGAAAACTGAGACATATTTGAACACGTCTCCCGTTCACACGGTTGATCATACTCTGGGTTCCACATGCATGTTTTAGCTGAAGGAAGAATACCTTAAACCTGGAGAGTTGAGACCCGTGGAATGGGTACCATGCAATATGACTTCAAAGGGTCTTCATTTGCTCACCGAACCTCTCCAATCCTATCACTGCTGCGTTTATGCCCCTGTACACATGCTTGATTCTCTTTTGGAGACATAGCAATCCATAGGTTTTAAGATACTTACTAGTCAGGTACATTCTTAGGCGTTTAATATGGGGTGTTGAGTCCATTTCGTTGAGCAAGGAGTAGCTCTTGTCTATTCCATATTTGGCTTAAGGAACTTTATCTGTGCTCATTTCAATCTCTGGTTTTATGCAGCACCCCAACTCACCTTTCCCCTTAAGCAAGCATAAGTTGGTTTTCTAAATTTGAGACCCTGTTCTGTTTTGGAATTCAGTTCCTGTGTAGCCAAGTTTACATTCCTTTTATTACTGATATCTTATGATGTTTCTTTTTCTGTGTGACTTATTTCAGTTAGAATCATCATACCTGAATCCACTCATTGTGCTGCTAAGGGCCTGATGACATAGATTTCATTGCTGAGTGATATTGCTTTGTAAGTAAATACCACAAGTTCTTTATCCATTTTTCACTTTCTGTGATATTGAACTTGTGTGGTAAACGAGGTTCTTGTAAACAGAGGTGTCCCAAACTTTGGGGTGGCTGTGTCTTTTCGATTTTAATTTCCCTAAGCTATAGGACCATAAGTGGAAGTGCCCTAGGCTCTGTTGCTTTGTTTTTTAGATGGTTCAGGAAACACCATACACTTCTCCCGAGTGTCTGTTGGCAATTTACATCCCGCCCATCAGCATAACAAGGCTCCCAGTTCTCCATGGCCTGTCCTGCCTTTCTGGATTTTACACTTTTTTCAGATGGCCCTTTTGACCGGGGGAAAGTGAGACTTCATTGTAGTGCAGATTTCCTTTGCAAGCTTGCTTGGTTGGCCAAAAAGGGCGTATGCGTTTTTTCCTGAATATATTCAGGAAAAAACGCATACGCCCTTTTTGGCCAAGTGCATCATTGTGGACGTTCTGCCTCTTTTCCTATGCTTTCAATGCAATTCCAGGCTACCTCCTGAAATCGGTTTCCTGCAATTCTGCCCCGCTTTCAAGTCCTCTTGGCAGCCTTACTTCAGTATAATTTTGGACGATAGCTGTCGTTTATAACGCTGCAGGTTTGTGAATTACAGTGTCCCTGAGCTCCTTTCTTCAACTCGCTTTCTTGTGACCTGGTCGCAACACCGCAGGATGGCTTCAGGCCCTAATCTCGTTCCGGCACGGCACGCTGAGCCTTTGGTTATTTCCTCTTCCTGGTGCGAAATGAGAGTTAAATTTGCCCGTCCAGACACCTCTAGCTAGTCTCTCATTGGTTCTCCCTATTCCTGTTCATCTTCCGCAGAAATTGCAAACTGGGCCAAACAGGAGGTTAAAGGCGCTGACTCTCCAAGTGGGGAGAGTGTTAGTAAAGCGTCTGGAATGTTGCACCCGAGTACCAGGGACGAAAACTGAGACATATTTGAACACGTCTCCCGTTCACACGGTTGATCATACTCTGGGTTCCACATGCATGTTTTAGCTGAAGGAAGAATACCTTAAACCTGGAGAGTTGAGACCCGTGGAATGGGTACCATGCAATATGACTTCAAAGGGTCTTCATTTGCTCACCGAACCTCTCCAATCCTATCACTGCTGCGTTTATGCCCCTGTACACATGCTTGATTCTCTTTTGGAGACATAGCAATCCATAGGTTTTAAGATACTTACTAGTCAGGTACATTCTTAGGCGTTTAATATGGGGTGTTGAGTCCATTTCGTTGAGCAAGGAGTAGCTCTTGTCTATTCCATATTTGGCTTAAGGAACTTTATCTGTGCTCATTTCGATCTCTGGTTTTATGCAGCACCCCAACTCACCTTTCCCCTTAAGCAAGCATAAGTTGGTTTTCTAAATTTGAGACTCTGTTCTGTTCTGTAATTCAGTTCCTGTGTAGCCAAGTTTACATTCCGTGTATTACTGATATCTTATGATGTTTCTTTTTCTGTGTGACTTATTTCAGTTAGAATCATCATACCTGAATCCACTCATTGTGCTGCTAAGGGCCTGATGACATAGATTTCATTGCTGAGTGATATTGCTTTGTAAGTAAATACCACAACTTCTTTATCCATTTTTCACTTTCTGCATTGTTGAACTTGTATTGTAAACGAGGTTCTTGTAAACAGAGGTGTCCCAAACTTTGGGGTGGCTGTGTCTTTTTGATTTTAATTTCCCTAAGCTATAGGACCATAAGTGGAAGTGCCCTAGGCTCTGTTGCTTTGTTTTTTAGATGTTTCAGGAAACACCATACACTTCTCCCGAGTGTCTGTTGGCAATTTACATCCCGCCCATCAGCATAACAAGGCTCCCAGTTCTCCATGGCCTGTCCTGCCTTTCTGGATTTTACACTTTTTTCAGATGGCCCTTTTGACCGGGGGAAAGTGAGACTTCATTGTAGTGCAGATTTCCTTTGCAAGCTTGCTTGGTTGGCCAAAAAGGGCGTATGCGTTTTTTCCTGAATATATTCAGGAAAAAACGCATACGCCCTTTTTGGCCAAGTGCATCATTGTGGACGTTCTGCCTCTTTTCCTATGCTTTCAATGTAATTCCAGTCTACCTCCTGAAATCGGTTTCCTGCAATTCTGCCCCGCTTTTAAGTCCTCTTGGCAGCCTTACTTCAGTATATTTTTGGACGATAGCTGTCATTTATAACTCTGCAGGTTTGTGAATTACAGTGCCCCTGAGCTCCTTTCTTCAACTCGCTTTCTTGTGACCTGGTCGCAACACCGCAGGATGGCTTCAGGCCCTAATCTCGTTCCGGCACGGCACGCTGAGCCTTTGGTTATTTCCTCTTCCTGGTGGGAAATGAGAGTTAAATTTGCCCGTCCAGACACCTCTAGCTAGTCTCTCATTGGTTCTCCCTATTCCTGTTCATCTTCCGCAGAAATTGCAAACTGGGCCAAACAGGAGGTTAAAGGCGCTGACTCTCCAAGTGGGGAGAGTGTTAGTAAAGCGTCTGGAATGTTGCACCCGAGTACCAGGGGACGAAAACTGAGACATATTTGAACACGTCTCCCGTTCACACGGTTGATCATACTCTGAGTTCCACATGCATGTTTTAGCTGAAGGAAGAATACCTTAAACCTGGAGAGTTGAGACCCGTGGAATGGGTACCATGCAATATGACTTCAAAGGGTCTTCATTTGCTCACCGAACCTCTCCAATCCTATCACTGCTGCGTTTATGCCCCTGTACACATGCTTGATTCTCTTTTCGAGACATAGCAATCCATAGGTTTTAAGATACTTACTAGTCAGGTACATTCTTAGGCGTTTAATATGGGGTGTTGAGTCCATTTCGTTGAGCAAGGAGTAGCTCTTGTCTATTCCATATTTGGCTTAAGGAACTTTATCTGTGCTCATTTCAATCTCTGGTTTTATGCAGCACCCCAACTCACCTTTCCCCTTAAGCAAGCATAAGTTGGTTTTCTAAATTTGAGACCCTGTTCTGTTTTGGAATTCAGTTCCTGTGTAGCCAAGTTTACATTCCTTTTATTACTGATATCTTATGATGTTTCTTTTTCTGTGTGACTTATTTCAGTTAGAATCATCATACCTGAATCCACTCATTGTGCTGCTAAGGGCCTGATGACATAGATTTCATTGCTGAGTGATATTGCTTTGTAAGTAAATACCACAAGTTCTTTATCCATTTTTCACTTTCTGTGATATTGAACTTGTATGGTAAACGAGGTTCTTGTAAACACAGGCGTCCAAAACTTTGGGGTGGCTGTGTCTTTTTGATTTTAATTTCCCTAAGCTATAAGACCATAAGTGGAAGTGCCCTAGGCTCTGTTGCTTTGTTTTTTAGATGTTTCAGGAAACACCATACACTTCTCCTGAGTGTCTGTTGGCAATTTACATCCCGCCCATCAGCATAACAAGGCTCCCAGTTCTCCATGGCCTGTCCTGCCTTTCTGGATTTTACACTTTTTTCAGATGGCCCTTTTGACCGGGGGGAAGTGAGACTTCATTGTAGTGCAGATTTCCTTTGCAAGCTTGCTTGGTTGGCCAAAAAGGGCGTATGCGTTTTTTCCTGAATATATTCAGGAAAAAACGCATACGCCCTTTTTGGCCAAGTGCATCATTGTGGACGTTCTGCCTCTTTTCCTATGCTTTCAATGCAATTCCAGTCTACCTCCTGAAATCGGTTTCCTGCAATTCTGCCCCGCTTTCAAGTCCTCTTGGCAGCCTTACTTCAGTATATTTTTGGACGATAGCTGTCATTTATAAGTCTGCAGGTTTGTGAATTACAGTGCCCCTGAGCTCCTTTCTTCAACTCGCTTTCTTGTGACCTGGTCGCAACACCGCAGGATGGCTTCAGGCCCTAATCTCGTTCCGGCACGGCACGCTGAGCCTTTGGTTATTTCCTCTTCCTGGTGGGAAATGAGAGTTAAATTTGCCCGTCCAGACACCTCTAGCTAGTCTCTCATTGGTTCTCCCTATTCCTGTTCATCTTCCGCAGAAATTGCAAACTGGGCCAAACAGGAGGTTAAAGGCGCTGACTCTCCAAGTGGGGAGAGTGTTAGTAAAGCGTCTGGAATGTTGCACCCGAGTACCAGGGGACGAAAACTGAGACATATTTGAACACGTCTCCCGTTCACACGGTTGATCATACTCTGGGTTCCACATGCATGTTTTAGCTGAAGGAAGAATACCTTAAACCTGGAGAGTTGAGACCCGTGGAATGGGTACCATGCAATATGACTTCAAAGGGTCTTCATTTGCTCACCGAACCTCTCCAATCCTATCACTGCTGCGTTTATGCCCCTGTACACATGCTTGATTCTCTTTTGGAGACATAGCAATCCATAGGTTTTAAGATACTTACTAGTCAGGTACATTCTTAGGCGTTTAATATGGGGTGTTGAGTCCATTTCGTTGAGCAAGGAGTAGCTCTTGTCTATTCCATATTTGGCTTAAGGAACTTTATCTGTGCTCATTTCAATCTCTGGTTTTATGCAGCACCCCAACTCACCTTTCCCCTTAAGCAAGCATAAGTTGGTTTTCTAAATTTGAGACCCTGTTCTGTTTTGGAATTCAGTTCCTGTGTAGCCAAGTTTACATTCCTTTTATTACTGATATCTTATGATGTTTCTTTTTCTGTGTGACTTATTTCAGTTAGAATCATCATACCTGAATCCACTCATTGTGCTGCTAAGGGCCTGATGACATAGATTTCATTGCTGAGTGATATTGCTTTGTAAGTAAATACCACAAGTTCTTTATCCATTTTTCACTTTCTGTGATATTGAACTTGTGTGGTAAACGAGGTTCTTGTAAACAGAGGTGTCCCAAACTTTGGGGTGGCTGTGTCTTTTCGATTTTAATTTCCCTAAGCTATAGGACCATAAGTGGAAGTGCCCTAGGCTCTGTTGCTTTGTTTTTTAGATGGTTCAGGAAACACCATACACTTCTCCCGAGTGTCTGTTGGCAATTTACATCCCGCCCATCAGCATAACAAGGCTCCCAGTTCTCCATGGCCTGTCCTGCCTTTCTGGATTTTACACTTTTTTCAGATGGCCCTTTTGACCGGGGGAAAGTGAGACTTCATTGTAGTGCAGATTTCCTTTGCAAGCTTGCTTGGTTGGCCAAAAAGGGCGTATGCGTTTTTTCCTGAATATATTCAGGAAAAAACGCATACGCCCTTTTTGGCCAAGTGCATCATTGTGGACGTTCTGCCTCTTTTCCTATGCTTTCAATGCAATTCCAGTCTACCTCCTGAAATCGGTTTCCTGCAATTCTGCCCCGCTTTCAAGTCCTCTTGGCAGCCTTACTTCAGTATATTTTTGGACGATAGCTGTCATTTATAACTCTGCAGGTTTGTGAATTACAGTGCCCCTGAGCTCCTTTCTTCAACTCGGTTTCTTTTGACCTGGCCGCAACACCGCAGGATGGCTTCAGGCCCTAATCTGGTTCCGGCACGGCACGCTGAGCCTTTGGTTATTTCCTCTTCCTGGTGGGAAATGAGAGTTAAATTTGCCCGTCCAGACACCTCCAGCTAGTCTCTCATTGGTTCTCGCTATTCCTGTTCATCTTCCGCAGAAATTGCAAACTGGGCCAAACAGGAGGTTAAAGGGACTGACTCTCCAAGTCGGGAGAGTGTTAGTAAAGCGTCTGGAATGTTGCACCCGAGTACCAGGGTACGAAAACTGAGACATATTTGAACACGTCTCCCGATCACATGGTTGATCATACTCTGGGTTCCACATGCATGTTTTAGCTGAAGGAAGAATACCTTAAACCTGGAGAGTTGAGACCCGTGTAATGGGTACCATGCAATATGACTTCAAAGGGTCTTCATTTGCTCACCGAACCTCTCCAATCCTGTCACTGCTGCGTTTATGCCCCTGTACACATGCTTGATTCTCTTTCGGAGACATAGCAATCCATAGGTTTTAAGATTCTTACTAGTCAGGTACATTCGTAGGTGTTTAATATGCGGTGTTGAGTCCATTTCGTTGAGCAATGAGTAGCTCTTGTCTATTCCATATTTGGCTTAAGGAACTTTATCTGTGCTCATTTCAATCTCTGGTTTTATGCAGCACCCCAACTCACCTTTACCCTTAAGCAAGCATAAGTTGGTTTTCTAAATTTGAGACCCTGTTCTGTTCTGTAATTCAGTTCCTGTGTAGCCAAGTTTACATTCCGTGTATTACTGATATCTTATGATGTTTCTTTTTCTGTGTGACTTATTTCAGTTAGAATCATCATACCTGAATCCACTCATTGTGCTGCTAAGGGCCTGATGACATAGATTTCATTGCTGAGTGATATTGCTTTGTAAGTAAATACCACAACTTCTTTATCCATTTTTCACTTTGTGCAATGTTGAACTTGTATTGTAAACGAGGTTCTTGTAAACAGAGGTGTCCCAAACTTTGGGGTGGCTGTGTCTTTTTGATTTTAATTTCCCTAAGCTATAGGACCATAAGTGGAAGTGCCCTAGGCTCTGTTGCTTTGTTTTTTAGATGTTTCAGGAAACACCATACACTTCTCCCGAGTGTCTGTTGGCAATTTACATCCCGCCCATCAGCATAACAAGGCTCCCAGCTCTCCATGGCCTGTCCTGCCTTTCTGGATTTTACACTTTTTTCAGATGGCCCTTTTGACCGGGGGAAAGTGAGACTTCATTGTAGTGCAGATTTCCTTTGCAAGCTTGCTTGGTTGGCCAAAAAGGGCGTATGCGTTTTTTCCTGAATATATTCAGGAAAAAACGCATACGCCCTTTTTGGCCAAGTGCATCATTGTGGACGTTCTGCCTCTTTTCCTATGCTTTCAATGCAATTCCAGTCTACCTCCTGAAATCGGTTTCCTGCAATTCTGCCCCGCTTTCAAGTCCTCTTGGCAGCCTTACTTCAGTATATTTTTGGACGATAGCTGTCATTTATAACTCTGCAGGTTTGTGAATTACAGTGCCCCTGAGCTCCTTTCTTCAACTCGCTTTCTTGTGACCTGGTCGCAACACCGCAGGATGGCTTCAGGCCCTAATCTCGTTCCGGCACGGCACGCTGAGCCTTTGGTTATTTCCTCTTCCTGGTGGGAAATGAGAGTTAAATTTGCCCTTCCAGACTCCTCCAGCTAGTCTCTCATTGGTTCTCCCTATTCCTGTTCATCTTCCGCAGAAATTGCAAACTGGGCCAAACAGGAGGTTAAAGGCGCTGACTCTCCAAGTGGGGAGAGTGTTAGTAAAGCGTCTGGAATGTTGCACCCGAGTACCAGGGGAGGAAAACTGAGACATATTTGAACACGTCTCCCGTTCACACAGTTGATCATACTCTGGGTTCCACATGCATGTTTTAGCTGAAGGAAGAATACCTTAAACCTGGAGAGTTGAGACCCGTGTAATGGGTACCATGCAATATGACTTCAAAGGGTCTTCATTTGCTCACCGAACCTCTCCAATCCTATCACTGCTGCGTTTATGCCCCTGTACACATGCTTGATTCTCTTTTGGAGACATAGCAATCCATAGGTTTTAAGATACTTACTAGTCAGGTACATTCTTAGGCGTTTAATATGGGGTGTTGAGTCCATTTCATTGAGCAAGGAGTAGCTCTTGTCTATTCCATATTTGGCTTAAGGAACTTTATCTGTGCTCATTCCAATCTCTGGTTTTATGCAGCACCCCAACTCACCTTTCCCCTAAAGCAAGCATAAGTTGGTTTTCTAAATTTGAGACCCTGTTCTGTTTTGGAATTCAGTTCCTGTGTAGCCAAGTTTACATTCCGTGTATTACTGATATCTTATGATGTTTCTTTTTCTGTGTGACTTATTTCAGTTAGAATCATCATACCTGAATCCACTCATTGTGCTGCTAAGGGCCTGATGACATAGATTTCATTGCTGAGTGATATTGCTTTGTAAGTAAATACCACAAGTTCTTTATCCATTTTTCACTTTCTGTGATATTGAACTTGTATGGTAAACGAGGTTCTTGTAAACACAGGCGTCCAAAACTTTGGGGTGGCTGTGTCTTTTTGATTTTAATTTCCCTAAGCTATAGGACCATAAGTGGAAGTGCCCTAGGCTCTGTTGCTTTGTTTTTTAGATGTTTCAGGAAACACCATACACTTCTCCCGAGTGTCTGTTGGCAATTTACATCCCGCCCATCAGCATAACAAGGCTCCCAGTTCTCCATGGCCTGTCCTGCCTTTCTGGATTTTACACTTTTTTCAGATGGCCCTTTTGACCGGGGGGAAGTGAGACTTCATTGTAGTGCAGATTTCCTTTGCAAGCTTGCTTGGTTGGCCAAAAAGGGCGTATGCGTTTTTTCCTGAATATATTCAGGAAAAAACGCATACGCCCTTTTTGGCCAAGTGCATCATTGTGGACGTTCTGCCTCTTTTCCTATGCTTTCAATGCAATTCCAGGCTACCTCCTGAAATCGGTTTCCTGCAATTCTGCCCCGCTTTCAAGTCCTCTTGGCAGCCTTACTTCAGTATATTTTTGGACGATAGCTGTCATTTATAACTCTGCAGGTTTGTGAATTACAGTGCCCCTGAGCTCCTTTCTTCAACTCGGTTTCTTTTGACCTGGCCGCAACACCGCAGGATGGCTTCAGGCCCTAATCTCGTTCCGGCACGGCATGCTGAGCCTTTGGTTATTTCCTCTTCCTGGTGGGAAATGAGAGTTAAATTTGCCCGTCCAGACACCTCCAGCTAGTCTCTCATTGGTTCTCGCTATTCCTGTTCATCTTCCGCAGAAATTGCAAACTGGGCCAAACAGGAGGTTAAAGGGACTGACTCTCCAAGTCGGGAGAGTGTTAGTAAAGCGTCTGGAATGTTGCACCCGAGTACCAGGGTACGAAAACTGAGACATATTTGAACACGTCTCCCGATCACACGGTTGATCATACTCTGGGTTCCACATGCATGTTTTAGCTGAAGGAAGAATACCTTAAACCTGGAGAGTTGAGACCCGTGGAATGGGTACCATGCAATATGACTTCAAAGGGTCTTCATTTGCTCACCGAACCTCTCCAATCCTATCACTGCTGCGTTTATGCCCCTGTACACATGCTTGATTCTCTTTCGGAGACATAGCAATCCATAGGTTTTAAGATACTTACTAGTCAGGTACATTCTTAGGCGTTTAATATGGGGTGTTGTGTCCATTTCGTTGAGCAAGGAGTAGCTCTTGCTTATTCCATATTTGGCTTAAGGAACTTTATCTGTGCTCATTTCAATCTCTGGTTTTATGCAGCACCCCAACTCACCTTTCCCCTTAAGCAAGCATAAGTTGGTTTTCTAAATTTGAGACCCTGTTCTGTTGTGTAATTCAGTTCCTGTGTAGCCAAGTTTACATTCCGTGTATTACTGATATCTTATGATGTTTCTTTTTCTGTGTGACTTATTTCAGTTAGAATCATCATACCTGAATCCACTCATTGTGCTGCTAAGGGCCTGATGACATAGATTTCATTGCTGAGTGATATTGCTTTGTAAGTAAATACCACAAGTTCTTTATCCATTTTTCACTTTCTGTGATATTGAACTTGTATGGTAAACGTGGTACTTGTAAACACAGGCGTCCAAAACTTTGGGGTGGCTGTGTCTTTTTGATTTTAATTTCCCTAAGCTATAGGACCATAAGTGGAAGTGCCCTAGGCTCTGTTGCTTTGTTTTTTAGATGTTTCAGGAAACACCATACACTTCTCCCGAGTGTCTGTTGGCAATTTACATCCCGTCCATCAGCATAACAAGGCTCCCAGTTCTCCATGGCCTGTCCTGCCTTTCTGGATTTTACACTTTTTTCAGATGGCCCTTTTGACCGGGGGGGAAGTGAGACTTCATTGTAGTGCAGATTTCCTTTGCAAGCTTGCTTGGTTGGCCAAAAAGGGCGTATGCGTTTTTTCCTGAATATATTCAGGAAAAAACGCATACGCCCTTTTTGGCCAAGTGCATCATTGTGGACGTTCTGCCTCTTTTCCTATGCTTTCAATGCAATTCCAGTCTACCTCCTGAAATCGGTTTCCTGCAATTCTGCCCCGCTTTCAAGTCCTCTTGGCAGCCTTACTTCAGTATATTTTTGGACGATAGCTGTCATTTATAACTCTGCAGGTTTGTGAATTACAGTGCCCCTGAGCTCCTTTCTTCAACTCGGTTTCTTTTGACCTGGCCGCAACACCGCAGGATGGCTTCAGGCCCTAATCTGGTTCCGGCACGGCACGCTGAGCCTTTGGTTATTTCCTCTTCCTGGTGGGAAATGAGAGTTAAATTTGCCCGTCCAGACACCTCCAGCTAGTCTCTCATTGGTTCTCGCTATTCCTGTTCATCTTCCGCAGAAATTGCAAACTGGGCCAAACAGGAGGTTAAAGGCGCTGACTCTCCAAGTGGGGAGAGTGTTAGTAAAGCGTCTGGAATGTTGCACCCGAGTACCAGGGGAGGAAAACTGAGACATATTTGAACACGTCTCCCGTTCACACAGTTGATCATACTCTGGGTTCCACATGCATGTTTTAGCTGAAGGAAGAATACCTTAAACCTGGAGAGTTGAGACCCGTGTAATGGGTACCATGCAATATGACTTCAAAGGGTCTTCATTTGCTCACTGAACCTCTCCAATCCTATCACTGCTGCGTTTATGCCCCTGTACACATGCTTGATTCTCTTTTGGAGACATAGCAATCCATAGGTTTTAAGATACTTACTAGTCAAGTACATTCTTAGGCGTTTAATATGGGGTATTGAGTCCATTTCGTTGAGCAAGGAGTAGCTCTTGTCTATTCCATATTTGGCTTAAGGAACTTTATCTGTGCTCATTCCAATCTCTGGTTTTATGCAGCACCCCAACTCACCTTTCCCCTAAAGCAAGCATAAGTTGGTTTTCTAAATTTGAGACCCTGTTCTGTTTTGGAATTCAGTTCCTCAGTTTACATTCCTTTTATTACTGATATCTTATGATGTTTCTTTTTCTGTGTGACTTATTTCAGTTAGAATCATCATACCTGAATCCACTCATTGTGCTGCTAAGGGCCTGATGACATAGATTTCATTGCTGAGTGATATTGCTTTGTAAGTAAATACCACAACTTCTTTATCCATTTTTCACTTTCTGCAATGTTGAACTTGTATTGTAAACGAGGTTCTTGTAAACAGAGGTGTCCCAAACTTTGGGGTGGCTGTGTCTTTTTCATTTTAATTTCCCTAAGCTATAGGACCATAAGTGGAAGTGCCCTAGGCTCTGTTGCTTTGTTTTTTAGATGTTTCAGGAAACACCATACACTTCTTCCGAGTGTCTGTTGGCAATTTACATCCCGCCCATCAGCATAACAATGCTCCCAGTTCTCCATGGCCTGTCCTGCCTTTCTGGATTTTACACTTTTTTCAGATGGCCCTTTTGACCGGGGGGAAGTGAGACTTCATTGTAGTGCAGATTTCCTTTGCAAGCTTGCTTGGTTGGCCAAAAAGGGCGTATGCGTTTTTTCCTGAATATATTCAGGAAAAAACGCATACGCCCTTTTTGGCCAAGTGCATCATTGTGGACGTTCTGCCTCTTTCCCTATGCTTTCAATGCAATTCCAGGCTACCTCCTGAAATCGGTTTCCTGCAATTCTGCCCCGCTTTCAAGTCCTCTTGGCAGCCTTACTTCAGTATAATTTTGGACGATAGCTGTCGTTTATAACGCTGCAGGTTTGTGAATTACAGTGTCCCTGAGCTCCTTTCTTCAACTCGCTTTCTTGTGACCTGGTCGCAACACCGCAGGATGGCTTCAGGCCCTAATCTCGTTCCGGCACGGCACGCTGAGCCTTTGGTTATTTCCTCTTCCTGGTGGGAAATGAGAGTTAAATTTGCCCGTCCAGACACCTCCAGCTAGTCTCTCATTGGTTCTCGCTATTCCTGTTCATCTTCCGCAGAAATTGCAAACTGGGCCAAACAGGAGGTTAAAGGGACTGACTCTCCAAGTCGGGAGAGTGTTAGTAAAGCGTCTGGAATGTTGCACCCGAGTACCAGGGTACGAAAACTGAGACATATTTGAACACGTCTCCCGATCACATGGTTGATCATACTCTAGGTTCCACATGCATGTTTTAGCTGAAGGAAGAATACCTTAAAGCTGGGTAGTTGAAACCCGTGGAATGGGTACCATGCAATATGACTTCAAAGGGTCTTCATTTGCTCACCGAACCTCTCCAATCCTATCACTGCTGCGTTTATGCCCCTGTACACATGCTTGATTCTCTTTCGGAGACATAGCAATCCATAGGTTTTAAGATTCTTACTAGTCAGGTACATTCGTAGGTGTTTAATATGCGGTGTTGAGTCCATTTCGTTGAGCAAGGAGTAGCTCTTGTCTATTCCATATTTGGCTTAAGGAACTTTATCTGTGCTCATTTCAATCTCTGGTTTTATGAAGCACCCCAACTCACCTTTACCCTTAATCAAGCGTAAGTTGCTTTTCTAAATTTGAGACCCTGTTCTGTTCTGTAATTCAGTTCCTGTGTAGCCAAGTTTACATTCCGTGTATTACTGATAACTTATGATGTTTCTTTTTCTGTGTGACTTATTTCAGTTAGAATCATCATACCTGAATCCACTCATTGTGCTGCTAAGGGCCTGATGACATAGATTTCATTGCTGAGTGATATTGCTTTGTAAGTAAATACCACAACTTCTTTATCCATTTTTCACTTTGTGCAATGTTGAACTTGTATTGTAAACGAGGATCTTGTAAACAGAGGCGTCCAAAACTTTGGGGTGGCTGTGTCTTTTTGATTTTAATTTCCCTAAGCTATAGGACCATAAGTGGAAGTGCCCTAGGCTCTGTTGCTTTGTTTTTTAGATGTTTCAGGAAACACCATACACTTCTCCCGAGTGTCTGTTGGCAATTTACATCCCGCCCATCAGCATAACAAGGCTCCCAGTTCTCCATGGCCTGTCCTGCCTTTCTGGATTTTACACTTTTTTCAGATGGCCCTTTTGACCGGGGGGAAGTGAGACTTCATTGTAGTGCAGATTTCCTTTGCAAGCTTGCTTGGTTGGCCAAAAAGGGCGTCTGTGTTTTTTCCTGAATATATTCAGGAAAAAACGCATACGCCCTTTTTGGCCAAGTGCATCATTGTGGACGTTCTGCCTCTTTTCCTATGCTTTCAATGCAATTCCAGTCTACCTCCTGAAATCGGTTTCCTGCAATTCTGCCCCGCTTTCAAGTCCTCTTGGCAGCCTTACTTCAGTATATTTTTGGATGATAGCTGTCATTTATAACTCTGCATGTTTGTGAATTACAGTGCCACTGAGCTCCTTTCTTCAACTCGCTTTCTTGTGACCTGGCCGCAACACCGCAGGATGGCTTCAGGCCCTAATCTGGTTCCGGCACGGCACGCTGAGCCTTTGGTTATTTCCTCTTCCTGGTGGGAAATGAGAGTTAAATTTGCCCGTCCAGACACCTCCAGCTAGTCTCTCATTGGTTCTCCCTATTCCTGTTCATCTTCCGCAGAAATTGCAAACTGGGCCAAACAGGAGGTTAAAGGCGCTGACTCTCCAAGTGGGGAGAGTGTTAGTAAAGCGTCTGGAATGTTGCACCCGAGTACCAGGGGACGAAAACTGAGACATATTTGAACACGTCTCCCGATCACATGGTTGATCATACTCTGGGTTCCACATGCATGTTTTAGCTGAAGGAAGAATACCTTAAACCTGGAGAGTTGAGACCCGTGGAATGGGTACCATGCAATATGACTTCAAAGGGTCTTCATTTGCTCACCGAACCTCTCCAATCCTATCACTGCTGCGTTTATGCCCCTGTACACATGCTTGATTCTCTTTTGGAGACATAGCAATCCATAGGTTTTAAGATACTTACTAGTCAGGTACATTCTTAGGCGTTTAATATGGGGTGTTGAGTCCATTTCGTTGAGCAAGGAGTAGCTCTTGTCTATTCCATATTTGGCTTAAGGAACTTTATCTGTGCTCATTTCGATCTCTGGTTTTATGCAGCACCCCAACTCACCTTTCCCCTTAAGCAAGCATAAGTTGGTTTTCTAAATTTGAGACCCTGTTCTGTTTTGGAATTCAGTTCCTGTGTAGCCAAGTTTACATTCCGTGTATTAGTGATATCTTATGATGTTTCATTTTCTGTGTGACTTATTTCAGTTAGAATCATCGTACCTGAATCCACTCATTATGCTGCTACGGGCCTGTTGACATAGATTTCATTGCTGAGTGATACTGCATTGTACGTAAGTACCACAAGTTCTTTATCCATTTTTCACTTTCTGTGATATTGAACTTGTACGGTAAACGAGGTTCTTGTAAACACAGGCGTCCAAAACTTTGGGGTGGTTGTGTCTTTTTGATTTTAATTTCCCTAAGCTATAGGACCATAAGTGGAAGTGCCCTAGGCTCTGTTGCTTTGTTTTTTAGATGTTTCAGGAAACACCATACACTTCTCCCGAGTGTCTGTTGGCAATTTACATCCCGCCCATCAGCATAACAAGGCTCCCAGTTCTCCATGGCCTGTCCTGCCTTTCTGGATTTTACACTTTTTTCAGATGGCCCTTTTGACCGGGGGAAAGTGAGACTTCATTGTAGTGCAGATTTTCTTTGCAAGCTTGCTTGGTTGGCCAAAAAGGGCGTATGCGTTTTTGCCTGAATATATTCAGGAAAAAACGCATACGCCCTTTTTGGCCAAGTGCATCATTGTGGACGTTCTGCCTCTTTTCCTATGCTTTCAATGCAATTCCAGTCTACCTCCTGAAATCGGTTTCCTGCAATTCTGCCCCGCTTTCAAGTCCTCTTGGCAGCCTTACTTCAGTATATTTTTGGACGATAGCTGTCATTTATAACTCTGCAGGTTTGTGAATTACAGTGCCCCTGAGCTCCTTTCTTCAACTCGCTTTCTTTTGAGCTGGCCGCAACACCGCAGGATGGCTTCAGGCCCTAATCTGGTTCCGGCACGGCACGCTGAGCCTTTGGTTATTTCCTCTTCCTGGTGGGAAATGAGAGTTAAATTTGCCCGTCCAGACACCTCCAGCTAGTCTCTCATTGGTTCTCGCTATTCCTGTTCATCTTCCGCAGAAATTGCAAACTGGGCCAAACAGGAGGTTAAAGGCGCTGACTCTCCAAGTGGGGAGAGTGTTAGTAAAGCGTCTGGAATGTTGCACCCGAGTACCAGGGGAGGAAATCTGAGATATATTTGAACACGTCTCCCGTTCACACAGTTGATCATACTCTGGGTTCCACATGCATGTTTTAGCTGAAGGAAGAATACCTTAAACCTGGAGAGTTGAGACCCGTGGAATGGGTACCATGCAATATGACTTCAAAGGGTCTTCATTTGCTCACCGAACCTCTCCAATCCTATCACTGCTGCGTTTATGCCCCTGTACACATGCTTGATTCTCTTTTGGAGACATAGCAATCCATAGGTTTTAAGATACTTACTAGTCAGGTACATTCGTAGGTGTTTAATATGCGGTGTTGAGTCCATTTCGTTGAGCAAGGAGTAGCTCTAGTCTATTCCATATTTGGCTTAAGGAACTTTATCTGTGCTCATTTCAATCTCTGGTTTTATGCAGCACCCCAACTCACCTTTCTCCTAAAGCAAGCGTAAGTTGGTTTTCTAAATTTGAGACCCTGTTCTGTTTTGGAATTCAGTTCCTGTGTAGCCAAGTTTACATTCCTTTTATTACTGATATCTTATGATGTTTCTTTTTCTGTGTGACTTATTTCAGTTAGAATCATCATACCTGAATCCACTCATTGTGCTGCTAAGGGCCTGATGACATAGATTTCATTGCTGAGTGATATTGCTTTGTAAGTAAATACCACAAGTTCTTTATCCATTTTTCACTTTCTGTGATATTGAACTTGTATGGTAAACGAGGTTCTTGTAAACACAGGCGTCCAAAACTTTGGGGTGGCTGTGTCTTTTTGATTTTAATTTCCCTAAGCTATAGGACCATAAGTGGAAGTGCCCTAGGCTCTGTTGCTTTGTTTTTTAGATGTTTCAGGAAACACCATACACTTCTCCCGAGTGTCTGTTGGCAATTTACATCCCGCCCATCAGCATAACAAGGCTCCCAGTTCTCCATGGCCTGTCCTGCCTTTCTGGATTTTACACTTTTTTCAGATGGCCCTTTTGACCGGGGGGAAGTGAGACTTCATTGTAGTGCAGATTTCCTTTGCAAGCTTGCTTGGTTGGCCAAAAAGGGCGTATGCGTTTTTTCCTGAATATATTCAGGAAAAAACGCATACGCCCTTTTTGGCCAAGTGCATCATTGTGGACGTTCTGCCTCTTTTCCTATGCTTTCAATGCAATTCCAGTCTACCTCCTGAAATCGGTTTCCTGCAATTCTGCCCCGCTTTCAAGTCCTCTTGGCAGCCTTACTTCAGTATATTTTTGGACGATAGCTGTCATTTATAACTCTGCAGGTTTGTGAATTACAGTGCCCCTGAGCTCCTTTCTTCAACTCGGTTTCTTTTGACCTGGCCGCAACACCGCAGGATGGCTTCAGGCCCTAATCTGGTTCCGGCACGGCACGCTGAGCCTTTGGTTATTTCCTCTTCCTGGTGGGAAATGAGAGTTAAATTTGCCCGTCCAGACACCTCCAGCTAGTCTCTCATTGGTTCTCGCTATTCCTGTTCATCTTCCGCAGAAATTGCAAACTGGGCCAAACAGGAGGTTAAAGGCGCTGACTCTCCAAGTGGGGAGAGTGTTAGTAAAGCGTCTGGAATGTTGCACCCGAGTACCAGGGGAGGAAAACTGAGACATATTTGAACACGTCTCCCGTTCACACAGTTGATCATACTCTGGGTTCCACATGCATGTTTTAGCTGAAGGAAGAATACCTTAAACCTGGAGAGTTGAGACCCGTGTAATGGGTACCATGCAATATGACTTCAAAGGGTCTTCATTTGCTCACTGAACCTCTCCAATCCTATCACTGCTGCGTTTATGCCCCTGTACACATGCTTGATTCTCTTTTCGAGACATAGCAATCCATAGGTTTTAAGATACTTACTAGTCAAGTACATTCTTAGGCATTTAATATGGGGTATTGAGTCCATTTCGTTGAGCAAGGAGTAGCTCTTGTCTATTCCATATTTGGCTTAAGGAACTTTATCTGTGCTCATTCCAATCTCTGGTTTTATGCAGCACCCCAACTCACCTTTCCCCTAAAGCAAGCATAAGTTGGTTTTCTAAATTTGAGACCCTGTTCTGTTTTGGAATTCAGTTCCTCAGTTTACATTCCTTTTATTACTGATATCTTATGATGTTTCTTTTTCTGTGTGACTTATTTCAGTTAGAATCATCATACCTGAATCCACTCATTGTGCTGCTAAGGGCCTGATGACATAGATTTCATTGCTGAGTGATATTGCTTTGTAAGTAAATACCACAACTTCTTTATCCATTTTTCACTTTCTGCAATGTTGAACTTGTATTGTAAACGAGGTTCTTGTAAACAGAGGTGTCCCAAACTTTGGGGTGGCTGTGTCTTTTTCATTTTAATTTCCCTAAGCTATAGGACCATAAGTGGAAGTGCCCTAGGCTCTGTTGCTTTGTTTTTTAGATGTTTCAGGAAACACCATACACTTCTTCCGAGTGTCTGTTGTCAATTTACATCCCGCCCATCAGCATAACAATGCTCCCAGTTCTCCATGGCCTGTCCTGCCTTTCTGGATTTTACACTTTTTTCAGATGGCCCTTTTGACCGGGGGGAAGTGAGACTTCATTGTAGTGCAGATTTCCTTTGCAAGCTTGCTTGGTTGGCCAAAAAGGGCGTATGCGTTTTTTCCTGAATATATTCAGGAAAAAACGCATACGCCCTTTTTGGCCAAGTGCATCATTGTGGACGTTCTGCCTCTTTCCCTATGCTTTCAATGCAATTCCAGGCTACCTCCTGAAATCGGTTTCCTGCAATTCTGCCCCGCTTTCAAGTCCTCTTGGCAGCCTTACTTCAGTATAATTTTGGACGATAGCTGTCGTTTATAACGCTGCAGGTTTGTGAATTACAGTGTCCCTGAGCTCCTTTCTTCAACTCGCTTTCTTGTGACCTGGTCGCAACACCGCAGGATGGCTTCAGGCCCTAATCTCGTTCCGGCACGGCACGCTGAGCCTTTGGTTATTTCCTCTTCCTGGTGGGAAATGAGAGTTAAATTTGCCCGTCCAGACACCTCCAGCTAGTCTCTCATTGGTTCTCGCTATTCCTGTTCATCTTCCGCAGAAATTGCAAACTGGGCCAAACAGGAGGTTAAAGGGACTGACTCTCCAAGTCGGGAGAGTGTTAGTAAAGCGTCTGGAATGTTGCACCCGAGTACCAGGGTACGAAAACTGAGACATATTTGAACACGTCTCCCGATCACATGGTTGATCATACTCTAGGTTCCACATGCATGTTTTAGCTGAAGGAAGAATACCTTAAAGCTGGGTAGTTGAAACCCGTGGAATGGGTACCATGCAATATGACTTCAAAGGGTCTTCATTTGCTCACCGAACCTCTCCAATCCTATCACTGCTGCGTTTATGCCCCTGTACACATGCTTGATTCTCTTTCGGAGACATAGCAATCCATAGGTTTTAAGATTCTTACTAGTCAGGTACATTCGTAGGTGTTTAATATGCGGTGTTGAGTCCATTTCGTTGAGCAAGGAGTAGCTCTTGTCTATTCCATATTTGGCTTAAGGAACATTATCTGTGCTCATTTCAATCTCTGGTTTTATGAAGCACCCCAACTCACCTTTACCCTTAATCAAGCGTAAGTTGCTTTTCTAAATTTGAGACCCTGTTCTGTTCTGTAATTCAGTTCCTGTGTAGCCAAGTTTACATTCCGTGTATTACTGATAACTTATGATGTTTCTTTTTCTGTGTGACTTATTTCAGTTAGAATCATCATACCTGAATCCACTCATTGTGCTGCTAAGGGCCTGATGACATAGATTTCATTGCTGAGTGATATTGCTTTGTAAGTAAATACCACAACTTCTTTATCCATTTTTCACTTTGTGCAATGTTGAACTTGTATTGTAAACGAGGATCTTGTAAACAGAGGCGTCCCAAACTTTGGGGTGGCTGTGTCTTTTTGATTTTAATTTCCCTAAGCTATAGGACCATAAGTGGAAGTGCCCTAGGCTCTGTTGCTTTGTTTTTTAGATGTTTCAGGAAACACCATACACTTCTCCCGAGTGTCTGTTGGCAATTTACATCCCGCCCATCAGCATAACAAGGCTCCCAGTTCTCCATGGCCTGTCCTGCCTTTCTGGATTTTACACTTTTTTCAGATGGCCCTTTTGACCGGGGGGAAGTGAGACTTCATTGTAGTGCAGATTTCCTTTGCAAGCTTGCTTGGTTGGCCAAAAAGGGCGTCTGTGTTTTTTCCTGAATATATTCAGGAAAAAAAGCATACGCCCTTTTTGGCCAAGTGCATCATTGTGGACGTTCTGCCTCTTTTCCTATGCTTTCAATGCAATTCCAGTCTACCTCCTGAAATCGGTTTCCTGCAATTCTGCCCCGCTTTCAAGTCCTCTTGGCAGCCTTACTTCAGTATATTTTTGGATGATAGCTGTCATTTATAACTCTGCATGTTTGTGAATTACAGTGCCACTGAGCTCCTTTCTTCAACTCGCTTTCTTGTGACCTGGCCGCAACACCGCAGGATGGCTTCAGGCCCTAATCTGGTTCCGGCACGGCACGCTGAGCCTTTGGTTATTTCCTCTTCCTGGTGGGAAATGAGAGTTAAATTTGCCCGTCCAGACACCTCCAGCTAGTCTCTCATTGGTTCTCCCTATTCCTGTTCATCTTCCGCAGAAATTGCAAACTGGGCCAAACAGGAGGTTAAAGGCGCTGACTCTCCAAGTGGGGAGAGTGTTAGTAAAGCGTCTGGAATGTTGCACCCGAGTACCAGGGGACGAAAACTGAGACATATTTGAACACGTCTCCCGATCACATGGTTGATCATACTCTGGGTTCCACATGCATGTTTTAGCTGAAGGAAGAATACCTTAAACCTGGAGAGTTGAGACCCGTGGAATGGGTACCATGCAATATGACTTCAAAGGGTCTTCATTTGCTCACCGAACCTCTCCAATCCTATCACTGCTGCGTTTATGCCCCTGTACACATGCTTGATTCTCTTTTGGAGACATAGCAATCCATAGGTTTTAAGATACTTACTAGTCAGGTACATTCTTAGGCGTTTAATATGGGGTGTTGAGTCCATTTCATTGAGCAAGGAGTAGCTCTTGTCTATTCCATATTTGGCTTAAGGAACTTTATCTGTGCTCATTTCGATCTCTGGTTTTATGCAGCACCCCAACTCACCTTTCCCCTTAAGCAAGCATAAGTTGGTTTTCTAAATTTGAGACCCTGTTCTGTTTTGGAATTCAGTTCCTGTGTAGCCAAGTTTACATTCCGTGTATTAGTGATATCTTATGATGTTTCATTTTCTGTGTGACTTATTTCAGTTAGAATCATCGTACGTGAATCCACTCATTTTGCTGCTACGGGCCTGATGACAAAGATTTCATTGCTGAGTGATACTGCATTATACGTAAGTACCACAAGTTCTTTATCCATTTTTCACTTTCTGTGATATTGAACTTGTACGGTAAATGAGGTTCTTGTAAACAGAGGCGTCCCAAACTTTGCGGTGGCTGTGTCTTCTTGATTTTAATTTCCCTAAGCTATAGGACCATAAGTGGAAGTGCCCTAGGCTCTGTTGCTTTGTTTTTTAGATGTTTCAGGAAACACCATACACTTCTCCCGAGTGTCTGTTGGCAATTTACATCCCGCCCATCAGCATAACAAGGCTCCCAGTTCTCCATGGCCTGTCCTGCCTTTCTGGATTTTACACTTTTTTCAGATGGCCCTTTTGACCGGGGGGAAGTGAGACTTCATTGTAGTGCAGATTTCCTTTGCAAGCTTGCTTGGTTGGCCAAAAAGGGCGTATGCGTTTTTTCCTGAATATATTCAGGAAAAAACGCATACGCCCTTTTTGGCCAAGTGCATCATTGTGGACGTTCTGCCTCTTTTCCTATGCTTTCAATGCAATTCCAGTCTACCTCCTGAAATCGGTTTCCTGCAATTCTGCCCCGCTTTCAAGTCCTCTTGGCAGCCTTACTTCAGTATATTTTTGGACGATAGCTGTCATTTATAAGTCTGCAGGTTTGTGAATTACAGTGCCCCTGAGCTCCTTTCTTCAACTCGCTTTCTTGTGACCTGGTCGCAACACCGCAGGATGGCTTCAGGCCCTAATCTCGTTCCGGCACGGCACGCTGAGCCTTTGGTTATTTCCTCTTCCTGGTGGGAAATGAGAGTTAAATTTGCCCGTCCAGACACCTCTAGCTAGTCTCTCATTGGTTCTCCCTATTCCTGTTCATCTTCCGCAGAAATTGCAAACTGGGCCAAACAGGAGGTTAAAGGCGCTGACTCTCCAAGTGGGGAGAGTGTTAGTAAAGCGTCTGGAATGTTGCACCCGAGTACCAGGGGACGAAAACTGAGACATATTTGAACACGTCTCCCGTTCACACGGTTGATCATACTCTGGGTTCCACATGCATGTTTTAGCTGAAGGAAGAATACCTTAAACCTGGAGAGTTGAGACCCGTGGAATGGGTACCATGCAATATGACTTCAAAGGGTCTTCATTTGCTCACCGAACCTCTCCAATCCTATCACTGCTGCGTTTATGCCCCTGTACACATGCTTGATTCTCTTTTGGAGACATAGCAATCCATAGGTTTTAAGATACTTACTAGTCAGGTACATTCTTAGGCGTTTAATATGGGGTGTTGAGTCCATTTCGTTGAGCAAGGAGTAGCTCTTGTCTATTCCATATTTGGCTTAAGGAACTTTATCTGTGCTCATTTCAATCTCTGGTTTTATGCAGCACCCCAACTCACCTTTCCCCTTAAGCAAGCATAAGTTGGTTTTCTAAATTTGAGACCCTGTTCTGTTTTGGAATTCAGTTCCTGTGTAGCCAAGTTTACATTCCTTTTATTACTGATATCTTATGATGTTTCTTTTTCTGTGTGACTTATTTCAGTTAGAATCATCATACCTGAATCCACTCATTGTGCTGCTAAGGGCCTGATGACATAGATTTCATTGCTGAGTGATATTGCTTTGTAAGTAAATACCACAAGTTCTTTATCCATTTTTCACTTTCTGTGATATTGAACTTGTGTGGTAAACGAGGTTCTTGTAAACAGAGGTGTCCCAAACTTTGGGGTGGCTGTGTCTTTTCGATTTTAATTTCCCTAAGCTATAGGACCATAAGTGGAAGTGCCCTAGGCTCTGTTGCTTTGTTTTTTAGATGGTTCAGGAAACACCATACACTTCTCCCGAGTGTCTGTTGGCAATTTACATCCCGCCCATCAGCATAACAAGGCTCCCAGTTCTCCATGGCCTGTCCTGCCTTTCTGGATTTTACACTTTTTTCAGATGGCCCTTTTGACCGGGGGAAAGTGAGACTTCATTGTAGTGCAGATTTCCTTTGCAAGCTTGCTTGGTTGGCCAAAAAGGGCGTATGCGTTTTTTCCTGAATATATTCAGGAAAAAACGCATACGCCCTTTTTGGCCAAGTGCATCATTGTGGACGTTCTGCCTCTTTTCCTATGCTTTCAATGCAATTCCAGGCTACCTCCTGAAATCGGTTTCCTGCAATTCTGCCCCGCTTTCAAGTCCTCTTGGCAGCCTTACTTCAGTATAATTTTGGACGATAGCTGTCGTTTATAACGCTGCAGGTTTGTGAATTACAGTGTCCCTGAGCTCCTTTCTTCAACTCGCTTTCTTGTGACCTGGTCGCAACACCGCAGGATGGCTTCAGGCCCTAATCTCGTTCCGGCACGGCACGCTGAGCCTTTGGTTATTTCCTCTTCCTGGTGCGAAATGAGAGTTAAATTTGCCCGTCCAGACACCTCTAGCTAGTCTCTCATTGGTTCTCCCTATTCCTGTTCATCTTCCGCAGAAATTGCAAACTGGGCCAAACAGGAGGTTAAAGGCGCTGACTCTCCAAGTGGGGAGAGTGTTAGTAAAGCGTCTGGAATGTTGCACCCGAGTACCAGGGACGAAAACTGAGACATATTTGAACACGTCTCCCGTTCACACGGTTGATCATACTCTGGGTTCCACATGCATGTTTTAGCTGAAGGAAGAATACCTTAAACCTGGAGAGTTGAGACCCGTGGAATGGGTACCATGCAATATGACTTCAAAGGGTCTTCATTTGCTCACCGAACCTCTCCAATCCTATCACTGCTGCGTTTATGCCCCTGTACACATGCTTGATTCTCTTTTGGAGACATAGCAATCCATAGGTTTTAAGATACTTACTAGTCAGGTACATTCTTAGGCGTTTAATATGGGGTGTTGAGTCCATTTCGTTGAGCAAGGAGTAGCTCTTGTCTATTCCATATTTGGCTTAAGGAACTTTATCTGTGCTCATTTCGATCTCTGGTTTTATGCAGCACCCCAACTCACCTTTCCCCTTAAGCAAGCATAAGTTGGTTTTCTAAATTTGAGACTCTGTTCTGTTCTGTAATTCAGTTCCTGTGTAGCCAAGTTTACATTCCGTGTATTACTGATATCTTATGATGTTTCTTTTTCTGTGTGACTTATTTCAGTTAGAATCATCATACCTGAATCCACTCATTGTGCTGCTAAGGGCCTGATGACATAGATTTCATTGCTGAGTGATATTGCTTTGTAAGTAAATACCACAACTTCTTTATCCATTTTTCACTTTCTGCATTGTTGAACTTGTATTGTAAACGAGGTTCTTGTAAACAGAGGTGTCCCAAACTTTGGGGTGGCTGTGTCTTTTTGATTTTAATTTCCCTAAGCTATAGGACCATAAGTGGAAGTGCCCTAGGCTCTGTTGCTTTGTTTTTTAGATGTTTCAGGAAACACCATACACTTCTCCCGAGTGTCTGTTGGCAATTTACATCCCGCCCATCAGCATAACAAGGCTCCCAGTTCTCCATGGCCTGTCCTGCCTTTCTGGATTTTACACTTTTTTCAGATGGCCCTTTTGACCGGGGGAAAGTGAGACTTCATTGTAGTGCAGATTTCCTTTGCAAGCTTGCTTGGTTGGCCAAAAAGGGCGTATGCGTTTTTTCCTGAATATATTCAGGAAAAAACGCATACGCCCTTTTTGGCCAAGTGCATCATTGTGGACGTTCTGCCTCTTTTCCTATGCTTTCAATGTAATTCCAGTCTACCTCCTGAAATCGGTTTCCTGCAATTCTGCCCCGCTTTTAAGTCCTCTTGGCAGCCTTACTTCAGTATATTTTTGGACGATAGCTGTCATTTATAACTCTGCAGGTTTGTGAATTACAGTGCCCCTGAGCTCCTTTCTTCAACTCGCTTTCTTGTGACCTGGTCGCAACACCGCAGGATGGCTTCAGGCCCTAATCTCGTTCCGGCACGGCACGCTGAGCCTTTGGTTATTTCCTCTTCCTGGTGGGAAATGAGAGTTAAATTTGCCCGTCCAGACACCTCTAGCTAGTCTCTCATTGGTTCTCCCTATTCCTGTTCATCTTCCGCAGAAATTGCAAACTGGGCCAAACAGGAGGTTAAAGGCGCTGACTCTCCAAGTGGGGAGAGTGTTAGTAAAGCGTCTGGAATGTTGCACCCGAGTACCAGGGGACGAAAACTGAGACATATTTGAACACGTCTCCCGTTCACACGGTTGATCATACTCTGGGTTCCACATGCATGTTTTAGCTGAAGGAAGAATACCTTAAACCTGGAGAGTTGAGACCCGTGGAATGGGTACCATGCAATATGACTTCAAAGGGTCTTCATTTGCTCACCGAACCTCTCCAATCCTATCACTGCTGCGTTTATGCCCCTGTACACATGCTTGATTCTCTTTTCGAGACATAGCAATCCATAGGTTTTAAGATACTTACTAGTCAGGTACATTCTTAGGCGTTTA